>NC_137112.1:20155290-21355290 GCF_949357685.1 Gobio gobio | reverse complement strand
ATATTTAACGAAGGCTATTTAATTGAACAAAGTGTCGCACACTACTGTGATTGTAATGCTGGGTACACACCAAAAGATTTTTTACATCTTATAAGATTTTCAAAATGTGATAGACCACAAACATGAGGGCAGATAATCCTAGATTTAACCGTTTTGCTCCTATAGTGTGTGGTGTGCCATGATGTGACAAAGACAGCACACCACACACAAACAGATTTTCAACAAGAGTCCCGACTGTAAACACAGGAAATCTCGCAAAATCTCGCGAGACTTCAGAATAAGCATGGCGGTGATTGGCACAAATATTGATTTCGATCTTGATTCAGTATAAATTCATATAGCCTACTGTACATATAAAGAAAGTTTGCCTTTTTAGCACTATTTTAAACTTTTCTTGGGTTAAATTATGTGCTCGCATTCATTAATATTCACTTGTGTGTGCTTGTATAAGTATCATTAAAAATATTAGGATGAAAGTTATTAACGTTTTAAAATTTCACATTTAAAGAAAGCTAGTGTTTGATCATAAATATGTATTTAAATGCAAAGCCTAAAAATAAGCTCACGCGCCGCCGGGAGATGAGAGCATGTTGCAACTCTGTTTTTCCACGCCTCTGGCTTTAACTTTTATGCCACATTAGCGCCAAAACGCTATATTTATTGTTTGATTTTCGTATTCAATTTTAAAAGCTTAGACTTTCAAGTTTCATATCAAAAGCAGGGTTGAGAGAAAGAGAGAGAGAGACGCATGAGTGACAGAGAGATGGAGAGAGAGCAGGGAAAGGAAATGAACGAATACGCTGTGTGTTTTAAATAGCTTTAAAAAGTTAATGAATAACACCGCGCAATGTGTGGCGGCCGGTTGATTCTGTGGCGCACCGCCACTAATTAGTCTATGTGTGGGAAACACTGATGTCACAGAGTGAGCTAGAGGTGAGTAATGGTAAAAAAATCACACTGCTTTTTATAATTGTTGTTTTCAGGTGTCAACTGGAAAATATATATTATTCTCTTTGAAATTGCCTTATTAAATAAACTTTAAATAGTTGTTTTTATAGTCAGAGTTTCTTACAGTTCATGACTATTTCATCTCTCAGTGTGCTTTCGGATTGAATATTATTTCGTTTCACGTGAGTGTGCGCGCTTTTGTCCTCGGGGTTCCCCCCACACATCAGGATTTCTGATCGTAAATATTCAACATGTTGAATATTTACGATTCACGATCGAGACGGCTCCGAAGTTCTTCCGAGCAGGTTCGGACACTCTTAACACCCTTCACACCACAGGAAAATCTGATAAGATAATCTTTAGAACCATCAAGATAATCGGGACATAGCTAGGATTGTCGGAAGGGGGGAAATCGGCCCAAAATCAGCCCGATTATCTTTTGGTGTGTACCCAGCATAAGCCTGCCAGACAGATATCTTTTTCGATAGCCTTTTAATGAAATTGGAATTTCAGAATCACATGCAATAGATTATTTATTGAAAATATTGAATGAAATTTCGCAGGCCCAGCTTATTTGTAGTCAATCTTTCCTAAACAGTGTTGGAAGAGAGTTAAAACTTACCAGTACTAAGGAGTGCTGAGGCAGGTCCAGCTCACTTTGTTCTTTCTAAAGCTGTTGTTTTTTTTTGCCAGCTATGGGAGAAAGCGGTCACCAGCGTTCGACACAAACCCATGGCCTGGGCGGTGCGTTCTTTTTATGCTTTCAGTACTTCTATCTACTAGGGGTGGTTAATCTGTCTGATTTCCCGATTCGATTACGATTATTGAAGTCCCGATTCGATTACAGTCGATTTTCGATTATTAACGATTCTCGATTAGCGATTATTGATTTTCCATTTCACAACAGTAAACGAAAATACACTACAAAGTGATTGCAGTATAAAAAAAAAGTCAGCTACTGAATTACTTAACTCTTTTATTGAGTAACAACAACTCAAAGCACTTGTCGTGTAGTGTCGTGTAGTTACACAGAAATGAATACATCACATTGTGTTGTGACTCATCAAGTTGAACTAAACAATAACAAATAAATGAAAGCCTTATTTCCTTTAGGAAGTAGATCAGAACCAACATACTGTAGAAATTGGACAATTTTCTTCTAGGAAAACAACGTGTTCAGGTGGAGGAAGACTGCAGGTTGCAGTCGAAACATGTCAAGGTAAAGAAGTTTTCTCCACCTAAACACCTTGTCTTTCTAGAAGAAAATTGTCCAATTTAATCATTAAGAAGACAAAATGAACATTTTTGAACAACTTACTGTAGCTTCAGCTTATATACTGTACTGTAGAACACAGTGACAAAATGTCAAGAGTGATGGATGCGGTGCGCGCGTGAGGGGGCGGGAGCGCGTGGACCGCTCGAGCTCCTCACGTTCGTTTCCTGACGTGAGAAAGACAAAAGGGGAAAAAAAACGACAGAAGAAAAACGGGTTCGTGTCGGAGGAGTGTCGAGGCCGGTTCGGTTCCGTGAGCGGGAGCCGCGGGTCGGTGCAGCGGAGCGGCGGTGTGTTTCCAGCATCAGTCCGGCTGTGTGTGTGTGTGTGATCCGCTCATCGCGTCCTCAGGATCGCCTTTATTCCCGCAAATGTGCGCGTCGATGTGTGTCGCGCTCGCTCATCTGAAGCGCTCATAAATCTGTGGATTGAAGGCGTTTATTCGGTGTTTGTGCGCGAATCTGAGCCGTGCTAACGCGCTAATGCTAATGTGCCTGAGCTCCAGAGGAGGCGAGGCGGGAGGATTTCTAGAGTGTTCCCTTAGAATCATCTCAGCATTAACGACAGATTTACATTCATCTAATGAACACACACACACACGGTGGTAGTGTCAGGTTTAGATAAATAAAAAAATCGATTTTTGAAAATTTAATTATCGATTCATACTCGTCCATAAAATACTCGCGATTAATCGATAATCGATTTTTTTTTTCACCACCCCTACTATCTACCTACCTGCTATTGTGGGCTGCGCAACCACGTGAGAGAATTGTGTTAAGCACGTGCAATTAAAATCTGAGGTCCTGCTTATGCGCCTGTATTTTATGCTTTAGTAAAATTAAATTCAAATGATAGGCTACAAGACATTACACAGGTACTCTCGCATATAGGCCTAATTGTCAATACAAATGGAATGTTATAATGGAACATTGCGCTCCCCAACTCGCAAAAGGTCGGATTTGCTCCATCGTTTGATGAAGTTTTGTTTAGAAAACCTTGAATCCATATAAGACACACGTCATTAGACACAATCCATGTAATTAGAATCAATGAATCCATGGAATTAGACACAACGTGCACACATGTGCAGGGCAAAGTTTTTTTTTTTGCGGTGATGGCGGTGACGATCTCAGACCCGTGGTAGGCGTCCCAGCCCTAATCATTTAGAAACGCTGAAGTGTTCAAATGTGTGAGCTGGGTTTACCGTATTTGATGCTAAATTAATATTTGATAGTATTTATACTTTTTTTTTATTATATTTTATTACTTTTAGAGCTGCAGCTTACAGCAAACTGGGGAACTACGCTGGAGCTGTTCAAGACTGTGAACGTGCCATTGGAATCGATCCGAACTACAGTAAAGCATATGGACGGATGGGGTAATTTAATTTTTTCCTGTTAAAATGTACAGTGCATTTTTGCACCTTTTTTAGAGAAATTATTTAAGGTCAATTGATGCATTTAGTTTTATGTTAATGTCACATCGATGGAAATTAATTTCTTCGCACCTCTTTTTCCAAAAAATGTAAGGTCATAACATTTTAAATCGTAGAAGAAAAACAATTATGATACAGTGTAATGTGATTGATTAAACTTCAGAAGGTTATGATTTATTAAATATGACCACTGCACATTTTAAAGTCACCATGAAATCAAATTTGAAAGTTCTTATTACTGCAGTATTTATTATAAATGATTTATCCATGTACATCATTATTATTATTTTTTAATTCATGTGCCCATGTAATACTAAATCAAAATATTTCAGGATTTATAGTCAGTTTTATGACTGTCATTCTCTTCAAATGCTATTGAAGTTTGAAACGTGTATAACGTTACCAATGTTGTATGTAACTTTAGAGACGGTCCCTAAATTTGCCAGTGTTATGCCAGTCATATCACATGCGCTGTGGCTCTGCTGTGTTTGTTTGAAACTATTTTCGCTGCTGAATTAGAACAAAATCTCCTGCTTACATCCCACGTTTATCTCTGCTTTGAGTGTAGATTTCAGTGAGTGAGTAATGGAGGATTCATAATGGAGAATCCTCCATTATGCATAAAATATATTTTTCTAGTTATAATTGGTATTTAAAAAAAAAAAAAAACTGTATCTAGCATTTATTTCAATGTGGCTTCTCTCTGGGCCACCCCGTCACAGGAAGGAAAGCCTAAGAACATTATTAAGCAATTCATTTTTAATACTCTTGGCACAATAGTATGTCATCTGTCTTTCTATAAATGCATTATTATTGTGTCAGTAATATATTGGTACATAAACAAATTTCAGTTGACTGAATTGGTTTGTTCTAAATGGTATTCATTTTATTTGTGCAGGTTATAAAACAGATCTTAAGCCTTCAATAAAAAAAAAACCTGCAGATATTCTGATATTGAGGGATGTTGATGTGGCATTTACTTTTTATGTTTTGCCTAAAAACAAGGCTTGCTCTTGCAAGTTTGAACAAATACTCAGAGGCTGTGAGCTACTACAAGAAAGCACTGGAGCTGGACCCTGACAATGACACCTACAAAGTCAACCTGCAAATAGCAGAACAGAAGATGAAGGAAACGGAGTCCAATCCAGTGAGTCCACAGAACCTCTCTGATAACAGGCAGTTTTTGTCACTTTGTGTAAAATAAAGAAGCTTAAGGTCATGTGTTTATCTTTGATAGGCAGGGGGTTTGGGTGGAGTCGACCTGGCTGGTTTGCTGAGTAACCCTGGCTTTATGAACATGGTGAGTAGAAATATATCTTAAATGCTCATCATTAATGCTCACTTATGCTCCTCACTAACTCATTGTCATTCTCTTTAGGCATCTAATTTAATGAACAACCCACAAGTGCAACAACTGTGAGTAGACAACTTAAAGCACAGCATGACTGCATGTTATGTCATCTGCAGCTTTAAATGCTGGTCTCTCTTAAAGTCGGGTGGATTCTTATTTGGCTGTCAATGATTTTATCGTTCATCAGCTGAAAGAAATGTTCTGAAAGTTGATGTAATTTTCCTCTATAAACTAGAGTTTGATAAATGTTTCATATAATGTTTATGTGGCAAAATCGGAATGAAACCACACCACACAGACCATTTATCCACTCGGATCATTGAAAGCTGATAGACGATATATTGGCCTATAAATCTAAATCCAAATTTTGATAGACTTTGAGAGCCTGATTACAAGAACAAAAGACTCACTATTAAAAGCTATGTAACCTTATTGGTAATAGGGATGAAACGGTATGGAAATTTCACATCATGATTATAGGGACCCAAATTATCACGGTTATCAATATTATCACGGTTTTCTTCAAATGAGATGAAAGTGTTCAAAAAGAACAAATGCACACTTAAAACATTTCAACAAGTTTTATATTTGAAAATCAACAAACAACAAATAAATCAAGCAGCTCTATGCACTTTTTTTTTTAAGCTAGATTCTATTGTGGGATTTTCTTCCATATAATGGCCGTCATCAATAGCAACGCATAACGCATAAATAATATATCTAATTAAATATAATCTCTAATATTATCTCTGTAAATATATTCTCAATCAATATTCTCATCAGTGTTGACACATTTAAATCTAACATATTTTGTGTAAGAGCCCAAACAGTATCCTAGTGAAATAATGCATATCCACATTTTCATTTGATTTGACAGTTTATTTTATTAAATATCAAAAATCCAAAAGGTGTGCATCATACCTGACACCTACAGTTGATGAACACTTTACAGCTGGTTTTATGACTGCAAGTCATTCTCTTCAAATGCTATTGAAGTTAGAAACATGTATACCAATCTTGTATGTAACTTTAGAGACGGTCCATTCTAAATTGAATGGATCTCGAACGTAAAGCCAACTTTATGCCAGTCATATCAGATGTGCTGTGGTTCAGCTGTGTTTGTTTGAAACGCTGCTGAAATAGAACAAAAACAGTCAACCGCTGTATGACAAATGAATCTCCTGCGGACATCGCCCGTTCATCTCCGCTTTGAGTGCAGATTTCAGTGAGAGCCGCTCTGAACAAAACTCTGGCTAATCTGAACGCCTCTGATTATTAGAAACTAGGGATGAAACGATTACCGGTTTCACGATAAACCACGATAAATTTAGTGACGGTTAGTAATATCGTATAAAATTAAATAATCATTAAAACCGCGTGTGATTATCACGATTGTGAAAACTTGCGGTAAATCTTGTCCAGTCAGTGTCAGTCTGACGCAGGCGCAGTGCTGTTTTTTTGAATGAGAAGAAATGGCAGAAGGCAGTGACAGCGCCGGGAGATTTTTCAGACTTCTAAAAGGACCAAATCTGAGGTGTGGTCAAATTTTGGCTTTTACAAAAGTCCTGAGGGAAACTTAATCGAAGATGGTCACCCTGTCTGCAGAACATGCCAGAAGAAAGCCGATGTAATAGGGAAAACACTTCAAAACTACGAACTCAAGGCAAGTGGACTTTGACCTCAATACTAAAACTACGTCTGGGAAATAATAACGTAAAGCGAACAAACAAATTCAGACATGACTAGGGTGACATTTAAGGGATAATAATCAGGGCTTGACATTAACAACCGCCATTTGCGTGTGTAACGTTATTTCGGCTGCACACTATAGCCATTTTGGCTACTTATTATAGTCTTCTCAAAAGCCATCTGTTATAATTGCATTGCGCATTATAACCACTCACACGTGTTTCTATTGAGTTTATGAATGCAATGTCTCATAATCAGAGGCGTTCAGATTAGCCAGAGTTTTTTTCAGGGCGCGCACCGCTCTCACTCACTGAAATCTACACTCAAAGCAGAGATAAACGTGGGATGTATGCAGGAGATTTTGTTCTAATTCAGCAGCAAAAATAGTTTCAAACAAACACAGCAGAGCCACAGCGCATCTGATATGACTGGCATAACACTGGCGAATTTAGGGACCGTCTCTAAAGTTACATACAACATTGGTAACGTTATACACGTTTCAAACTTCAATAGCATTTGAAGAGAATGACAGTCATAAAACTGACTGTAAAGTGATCATCTAGGTGTCAGGTAGGATGCACACATTTTGATTAGGGATGCACCGAATCCAGGGTTCGGGTTCGGATTCGGCCGAATATTGGGCTTTTTGACTGGGTTCGGTTTCTGCCGAACCTCAGAATTTTTTTCCACCGAACCCGAACCCTAGGCTTGCACTATGCGCGCCCCGCTGGTCGAACGTAATGACGCCGCTGTTGAAAGTGAAAATGGAACTCATGAACAGAAAACGTGGCAGTATACTTTAAGTCAAAAGAAGGCGATTCAAGTTGAGCTACGCGTTCAATTTGCAATGCCGATTTGTCTCGTGATGACAAGGACCCTAAACAACAGCCGCTGTTATAACATTTGCATATGAAACATCCGAGAGAATACGAGTTGTGCATGAAGGAATCTACAGACAGCAGCCAAAATGTATTTTATTTTACCTTGCAAAAAGCCTATATAGATCTATAGATCAGATAAAATATAAATAAAATTAATAAAATAGGCCTACACTAAATATTTTTCACTTAAATAATTACCAAATTAAGATGACAAAACGAAAATACACTGAATCCGTAAGCTTTGAAGAACCGGAATTAGGTAAATAGGTAGATATACTAGGCTATATATCTTTACATATACTATTCTCTTAAAACCATCATTTTGTTATTTTTATTAACCCAAATAATGATTCATCCGCTAGGTTGCACGGGAGGGGGAAAAAATAGGTTCCTTCCACTTAAGAGTTGAGCTCTTTTTATTTTAATATATCTCTTTACATAAATACTATTTTCTACTTTAAAAAAATAACTTCGTTATTTTACTAACCCAGTGTTTTGTATGTGAATGCTGTTTCACGTGAATAATACCACAGGGGTGAAACACAAAGCTTTGTTTAGCCTAGAAAGGAAATAATGATCAGAGAGCTCTTTTTAATTCTGTTTTGCGATCTGTATCTGGTCACTCAATTTTCCGTGAATTTGAACAATAGGCCTAGTCCATTTTATCCCAATGGACATGGACATCTCGTTTCTTTTCCCAAATCTTCACTTGCGTCGCACCCATGTTCGCAGGGGATTATAAACGTTTCTTCCTTTCGTTTGCTTATAATTAAGTCTATTATAACTTCACATCCTTTACTGTGGGAAAGTATAAAAAACACTGTAAGACGAATAGCCTTTTACTTCAAATTTTATTTAACACAGTTTGTTCTTGTTATTAAACTTGGTAAGGCGCGTCAAGTTTGGTTTATTTGAATAGCGCTTTTCACACACACACACGCCGGTGATTTTAGTTTCGTTTTCTCTGGCAGTGAATAATCAAACATTGTCTAAATGTCTTGACCCTGTGGAAAATAAAATCCACTCTTCAGACCTTTTACAACAAGTGTTGCTTTGCAACATCAGTAGAACATATGATGACAAAGATATTCGAGAAGGTGTCTATTCAGTGTCCCATTCCTCTCAAAGCGCAGAGCGGTATATGACACATCTTTGCGGGGAAATAGTATGAATCAAATATTTTTCTAACTAATATTTAATTTTCATATATTCTTGAGGTTACCATTATTTACTGATAATCGTTTAGATGTTTTATAGGCTGTAGTGTGTTGTTTCACTGACGGAAGTGCTAAAATAAACACGCATGCTTATGGATGTTTCAGCCTCAAATGATTTCAAAATGTAGGCTATATATCTGGCATAGACTACAGTATTTAAAATAGCATATATGCATTAGTTACATTCTCAATTTAATTTACAGAGCAATCCCTGCTAAGTTTTTAGTTTAACTAACACGCTGTCAGACTCGCAACGGGGGCGTGGCATCATCACGATGGTGGCGCTCCATCTTGATGTCGGCACAACCCTAGCGCGCGCCTCCTGCGCTCTCCGTTGGGTTGTTCTTTGAAACAACAGAGGACGACTCGGGGTAATTTTTCTATAAACCATCATGAAATAGCGTCGAGAAGAACATACACGACAATGTTTACTTTAGTAAACTTGACCAAAACAGTTAATGGCATCCCTACTGCTGTGGACGTTGTTAACTTCATTAATGTGTTTACTTTGATAATGGACTGCGGATGGGAGTAGGATTCGGTATTCGGATTCGGATTCGGCCGAATCTTGACCAGTGGATTCGGTATTCGGCCGAACCCCAAAAATCTGGATTCGGTGCATCCCTAATTTTGATATTTAATGAAATAAACTGTCAAATCATATGGAAATATGGATATGCATTATTTCACTAGGATACTGTTTGGGCTCTTACACAAAATGCTAGATTTAAATGCATCATTGCTGAACACTAGGGATGCACCGAAATTAAAATTCTTGGCCGAAACCGAAAACAGAAAAAGAGGAAACCAAGGCCGAAAACCGAAACACCGAAATAAATTATGCCAATTATTAGTACCATTGCATTTATGGCTATGACTGTGTACTAACTTTACTAAAATCAAGGCATTGCAAATGCCTAAATTAATATTAAAGTTTCAAAGAATAAATCAATTACAAAGTATGCCAATATTTATTTAGCACATTGCAACAATGCACAGTATAAAATAAAATTCAAACTAAAATGTTTAACTTCTAAATTTAATTATAAAATATTTTTTTATCCAATTCGTTGTTGAAATATAATAATTTGTGTCTGTCATTTTCATGACAGGTTTATTTAAACATACATGAAATAATCAAGATATCATTAACAGGTTAAGTAGAATATAATGAATATAACGGCTAATATAGGTAATATATTTAGTGAAAGAGTTGATTTCTCAAGTGAACTAACAGCTGTGGACACTAAATGACTGCCTGAGGTAAATGTGATGCTCTTACATGACTGTGTGTTTAGTTTAGCCGCAGTTATAGTGAGGTCTTTCCGCCGTTGAAACACTGACTGAGCGATTACACCACATATGATACATGACAGTAAGTTGTGTCCTCAATGTTCATTCATTATTCTTAAGGAAGAGATGATCGATCGCGTTCACAGATGATCACGTTCACACGCGCGCGCGCGCCGCCGCTTGAACTGTGATGTGATCAGTGATGCCACATTAAAGAGCGCCAAAACGGCTTTTATCGTTTGAATTTCGTGATCCATGTTGATCGATGTTGGTGTGGGAACTCGGATTGAAGTGTGTTCCGCGCTTAAAACATGCCCACTGTTAAAGATTGCATTCACAGTGAAGTCTGGTCCTCTTCTCATCGAGAACATGAGCTGTTGCACTGAACAGCTCTCACTAAAGAGTAGCTCTTTCACTAGCTCTCACTCTCAGTTACTTTCGCTGTCAGTGATTGTGCATGGAGCAGACGTGGGTGTTTCTCAGATATACTGAAACACGTCCACACCGCTGACATGTTGCTTCAGACAAGCACGTGCAGGTCGCGGTTTCTGTTTGCGTCATCACAACATTTCGGCCATATTGTTTCGGTGATAAAAGTCTTTCGGCCGAAAACCGAAAATGCACTTTTGGGCCATTTTTGGCCGAAAATTTTCGGTGGCCGAATATTCGGTGCATCCCTACTGAACACTGATGAGAATATATTTACAGAGATAATATTAGAGATTATATTTACGACAAATTTATGCGTTGCTATTGACGAAGGCCATTAAAAGGAAGGAAATCCCACAGAATAGAATCTAGCTTAAAGTGCATAGAGCTGCTTTAGTTATTTGTTGTTTGTTGATTTTCAAATATAAAATTTGTTGAAATGTTTTAAGTGTGTGCATCTGTTCTTTTTGAACACTTTCATCTAATTTGAACAAAACCGTGATAATATTGTTAACCGTGATAATTTGGGTCACTATAATCGTAATGTGAAATTTCCATACCGTTTCATCCCTATACACGTGTGTTTGGTTATAATGCGCAATGTGATTATAACAGATGGCTTTTGAGAAGAATAAGTTCAACCGCCAAAGTGGCTAGTGTGAGTGGTAGTTTTGGTATTGAGGTCAAAGTCCAAGTTTGCCTTGCGTTCGCAGATTTGACACGTTTCCCCCTATTACAGCGACTTACAGCATGTTCTGCAGACAGGGTGACCATCTTCGATAAATTTTCCTTAGGACTTTTGTAAAAGCCAAAATATGACCACACCTCGGATTTGGTCCTTTTAGAAGGCTGAACAATCCCCTCAGTGCTGTCACTGCTGTCTGACATTTCTTCTCATTCAAAAAACAACGTTGCACGTTACCGCGAGTTTTCAAAATCGTGATAATCATGCGCGGTTTTAATGATAATTAATTTTTAAACGATATTACTAACCGTCAGTACATTTTATCGTGGTTTATTGTGAAACCGGTAATAGTTCCATCCCTAATTGCTAATTTGTTATCGCCTAACAAAAAATAAAATACTTATAAGGTAATGCAAACAGGTTGTTGGACAACATATACTTAATCATATAAAGAAACAAAATGCATGTGCCATGGTTAAATAAAATAGCCTCTGCACAGACAATAAGGAAATTATCTTAATCAAAATATATTGTTAAAGAAAATAATACGGGAACAATAAAAGTGCTCGTTATTTATAATGCATCAAATGTTTTTGAAAAAAAGGGCTAACGACTATTTTTATATTGATTAATCTATCGACTAATTTATCGATTAATCTATAGACTAATTTATCACAATTTTACTTAAAAACTTTGTTAACATTTAGTGGTGTACTATAAAAAAGTATAAATGTAAACAAGCCCTTGACAAAATTTAAAACAAAAAATGTAAAAAGGTACAAATTTGTAAAGCAGCATAACAAAAAAAAAGAGAACATCAGCAAATACTTATTATATAGAAGTGTTGTCACAATATCAAAATTATGACTTCGATACGATACCAGACTAAAATACCTTGATACCGATACTGAATCAATACCATGGCAAAAAACAGTAAAAGTAATTTAATCATAATATGATCGAACTTACTATTCATTGTTTGAGCAATTTTTTAAAACCCCTAAAACTCACTTGCCCAGCAGGTTCCTGCCCTGCTTTTTGACCATTCCCCCATCTTTATTTAAAAATAATAATATAATAATAACTATACATGCCAGTGTGAACATCCTTACAGAGATGTTGGCAACTATCACCTTATTATCAATCATGTTAACACTAACCACTATTCTGAACAGGTTGGGATGACCGAAATCTTATTTCATGATACGAGTAATTTAATATTTTATAAAATGTAATTTCATAATAACAATATAGATATTTCATTTAATTGTATATATTTTTTTTTAAATAAGCCAAAATGTAAATTACAAATAACATGACAAAAACAGTGCTTTATTTTCAGCTACAGTAGCTCTAATTAACAGCAGAGGTGTCAAGTAACTAAGTACAAATACTTCGTTACCTTACTTAAGTAGAAATTTTGGGTATCTATACTTTACTGGAGTAATTATTTTTCAGCCTACTTTTTACTTCTACTCCTTACATTTTCAAGCAATTATCTGTACTTTCTACTCCTATTTTAATAATAGCCTCGTTATTTCGGCATGTTTTCATTCCGGCTTGTCGTCAAAAAAAAAAAAAACTATCCAGATAAAATCGCGCCATCCGGATAGAGTGAATTTGATTGTGGTTGGATGAGAAGGATAAACACAAACCATTCCGACACCCTATTGGGTTGTAGGCGATCAATCACGCCTGCACCTGCACAAATCACACACCATGCTGCCAGATAGGGCGGGTTCTCGCCGAGGAGCACGCACTTTCAGCCAATCAGCGATCAGCAGGCAGACGTGCTCAGCCTCATTCATGACTTTAGCCGGGTTTTTAGCGCAATAACTCGTAGCTGTATATTCCAGTGATCGCTATGACAGGGGCATAAATATACAGTAAGTTGTATCTACAGTAAAGAGTGGGAAAGTGACTCAACTCTCAAACGTGAATTACACCTGTGACTCGAACAGTGTTGTGCCAGTTCACAGCTTTTCTGAACTAGTTCAAGTTCAGTTCATACATGCTCAAAGTGAACAGTTCACGTTCAAAGTTCACAATTTTAATTCTGAACTAGTTCAAAGTTCAGTTCATTTTACTTTTTTCGTGAGATATTCAAATAAATACTTTTTTTCACACTACGAGCTAGAAATCACTATACGTTCTTTGAAGCTGCTCATTGTAGACATTTGCTCATGACACTGCAATTGTGGGTTTCTTACCAGGTGATGAAACTTGCAGCAGTACAGACAAGGTAGACCAGTTCTATACTTAGTGCAATGAAATCTACCAGCATTTAATTAAAAAAAGAATATATAATATGAAATATGTAGCCTATATATTATTTGATATATATGATATTATATATACATATGTGTGTGTATGAAATTAGCAAAACTCTTGAATGAAGGTAATGAAGGCAAAACTCAAAGGCACAAAAAACTTTATTTTGTCTTGGTTTGCAAGAGTGTAAAATTGTTTTAAATGTTCATAAGGAGAATCGGTGTCCGTCTCCGTGCCATCACTTCCACTAGCCATTTTTTTTAAATTGCAGCGCTTTCTCTCACTCTCGTCTTTGGTCTGTCTCTCTCTCTCTCTCGCTCCTCTAGCCCTCCGCGCTCTCGTCGTTGCCTGCTACGCGGCGTTGCTATGCCTACCCCGCTCTGCTGCAATTCATCACGGGTAACGTTGTGCGGAAGCCAGTATGCTTTTCAACTATTCCCAGCCGGACACTACGTTGCCCGCAATGCATTGCGCACACAATGTCAAAACTATTTCTGTCTGGTGATACATGATTTAAGCGGCACCAGCGAGAATACAGGAGGGAGGAACTTTCTCTCGTTGCGTTTCAAAAGAGAAAACAGATGTCACTCAGTTTTCAATGGAAAACAAATTCCAACGTTCATTTACAGTGATGTCTGCCGTTCATGACACATAATGTGAACTAATTCACGTTCAAGTTCTTTATTAAAAAAATGTGTTGCGTTCAGTTCAACGTTCACGAAAAAATGAGCGTGTTCAATGAACGCGTTCTTTTGAACTCGTTCACGCACAACACTGGACTCGAAGACTCTTTATAAATATAACCATGACTCCTGTCCATCGTCATATACACACTCTGGACATCTGCAACTTGCAACCCTGACAGATGCTGAAAGGTTTAAATCAACGATTAATCCGTTTGGACTGTGCTAAGTGCATGTGCCATGTACTTCACGAAAGACGTACTGTAGTTTTGTCAAAGCAGTGCAACACAATGGTAAACGCTTTGTTGTTATTTTTTGTTGGCGGATTTATGTTCAATGAATTACGCATTTTGACAGTGGTGTGTGCATTAACGTGTGAAATGCCTGTTAATTACATTGCTTTTTCCAATCTCTATATTGGGCACTTTTTGCACGTAAATTGGCTTCTTCTTCTGGCTTATTGTTGACATTGTGTTTTTCTGAGGGATTGCCGTTTAGACAGTTTCTACCTGGACATAATATAGTCATATTTGATCCGTTTTACTGGGAAATAGATTTTTTTTTAAAGGGTAACTAAACCCCTGCTCAGAGCTTAACTCCACCCACTGGCAATTTTCAAAAAATGCTGGAAAAGTGGGCAGAGCCCGGCGGACACAGAGGGGACGAACCGAGGGCGGGGCTGAGCGGAGGGCGTGCACCTGAGACCCGCAGTGACAGATTGACTGACAGCTGTCAGATCGCGAGTCGCAAAGATGGAGAATGACTGGAGTGACGCCAGCTTTGCAACAGAGCGGTCATTTCTCTTACCTTCACCTGAAGTGGAGGAGGGTGGATTGTCTGTAACAGACACAAACCCGGAGCCTTATCAATGCGAGCCGCTGCTCAAACTGCGTTAAATCCCGATGCCGACGATGCTAGTGAAGCAGCCGCGCAAGAGAACTGACCTAATCTATCTGCGTCCGCGGCAACCACTTACGTGTCAGGGTTTGAAAGCGCGTCTCATGTATGAAAATGATCTGTACACATGACGGGCGGCAATAATATCGCAAGAAAAGCCTGACGTGTACTGACAACTGCATTATTTAACCGTATTTTCTTCAATACAATGTTAAAGCAAGTGTCAAGTGAGTTTCATTCATAATGTTTACTTCATGTAACATGACAGTTCATACTGGAGTGAAGCCGTTCTCATCGTGTGATTGGGGGAAACATTTCTGAGGGCGTGGTGAGCTCGTGCCAGGGGCGCGGATAGTGAGCCGTTGGAGGTACCATCCTACGTCACGATGTACCACAACGTCCAATAGGAAAATTCAACTGCAGTAGCCACCGTTCAACCTTAAGAGGGCAGCACTTTGGCGGTTTTACACCATATTTTATAGAATTAAAACACTTTATACTCAAATGTCAAAACATTTACTCAAATCAATGAACAGCATTAATAAAGCCCCAGTATTACAGATCATTAACTAAAAAAAGTTGGTTTAGGGTTTAGTTACCCTTTAATCATCAATGTTATGTTTTAAGGAGATAAAATGATAACTTACTTATCAACATTGATTGGTATGGCAATAAAATAATATCACATTATTTTGGCAGTTAAAGTTTTGGGATTTTTCTTGGAGTGACTAGTTGCCTATAAGTATTGTAAAGATGCAAAAAGTCAAAATTCAGTGGCATGTTATCAATAACCATTTTTTGAATATAAATGTACATTTGGTGAGTTTTTGGGCTGGAAATCGTCAACCCAATCTGGCCACACTGATCACACATTCAAAAAATGGTTATTGATAACATGCCTCTGAATTTTGACTGTTTGCTCAGTACACATGTGGTTCTTTAATGTATTTGCATTGTCCTAAAGTGCGTTGATTTTCAATGGGAATATATGCAGCTGAAACGGGTAGCCTATGCATCTAAAACATTTAAACATTAACTTTTTAATATAACATTATAGTCATTATGGCCTTTAGAAATTTTTTTTTTTGAGGAGGTGGGGTATGCACTGTGGCGCGGCCTAATCTTTTGTCCTTAAAGGGATACTTCATCCAAAATGAAAATTCTGTCATCATTTACACACCCTCAAGTTGTTCCAAACCTGTATGAGTTTCTTTGTTCTGAAGATATTTTGAAGAATGTTTGTAACCAAGCAGATTATATGCAACCATTGACTGGCATAGCATTTTGCCCCTACTATGGCAGTCAATGGTTGCATATAATCTGCTTGGTTACAAACATTCTTCAAAATATCTTCAGAACAAAGAAACTCATACAGGTTTGGAACAACTTGAGGGTGAGTAAATGATGACAGAATTTTCATTTTTGGGTGAACTACCCCTTTAATGGCATTGTTTCCCCTTACATTACTTTTACTTTTATACTTTAAGTAGTTTTGAAACCAGTACTTTTACACTTTTACTTGAGTAAAAAGCTTGAGTTGATACTTCAACTTCTACAGAAGTCTTTTTAAACCCTAGTATCTATACTTCTACTTGAGTAATGAATGTGAATACTTTTGACACCTCTGATTAACAGTAACATTCAATAAAGAAATTAAATCATCAAAAACAAATATGCTTATAGTTTGATTAACAATAATCACACAGAATATTAGGTCCGGCCCTTTAAAGGGGATATTGCAGGTTAAATTTTTTTCGAGATTAATATATAACCTTGTATGAAAATACCATATGAAAAGGTAATGCAGGATTTAAAATGTTTTAAAAATAGAACGAAAATTAAGAGGAAAAGCTATTTAATTTATTCATATGCACAACAGGTTTCATGCTGTAATCTAGCCCTGACATCAAAGTAACTATCTGTTTTATGTAGATGTGTGGAAGAGTGACGCCCCAGTCAGACCAGTTGCTTCATTGCAGTTTGGTACGGCAGAAATACATACATTAATTTTCAGTAGAAAGCTGCATTTGGCTTGCATCACTTGCATTGCGCTGCATTTTAGGTGAAGCATCCGTTCGAAAAATCGCGTCACAACATCACGTCCCGGTGTATACAATGAATGCATGCTGAAATTATTGTTGCGTGGCTACATAAAAGTTTAAGCATATGTGATTCATTGCCGCGATTGGTCTGACTGGCGCGTGAGAGAGAGACAAGCGTGCATATGTGTGTGTGAAGGGGTTCTTTTTTTAGGCAATACTCTCTTGCAATTGAACGTGAATACGTTTACTACTTAAAATCATCAAAGCTAAACACCATATCTAGTCAAACCGCATCACGACATCGCTACAAATATAGTATGGGATTAAAATCAGCGAACATCAATGTATAGGCTTAGGCTACGTTACCATTGAAGTCCTACCGCTGTGAAATGCCAGGTATACTTTGCAACAGACACATTGCACCTTGTTCTCTTCTTTTTTAAGAATGTAATGATCCCAAACTTTAGACATTCTCTTCCGTTTATTGACATCTTTACTCTCCGCCATCGCGCCAACTAAATTCAAAATGTATCACGCGCTATGGTGTGCTTCCTGAACATTGAACAGCGGTCCGTGTGAATCAGATCCCTGCGTGTATAGTGCGCATCATAGGTATTTAACGAGGCTTCGAGGCAGAATTTTTGCCTCGGAATTTTTGTAATCGAGTTAATCGAGTAACTCGATGTATCGTTTCAGCCCTAGTTTGAGACATTAAGTATTTTGTCTTTATGTACTTCCTGACTATGTACCATGACAAGCTTAGCGCAATACTGCTTGAGGGATTGTATTAGCATCTATGCATTTGAATGACACTGTTATGCTGATTGAATTACGGCTGATGAGACAGGAATGTTTGGGGTGTGTCCCTATTTTCCTATGTCTCCTCCCCTGCTGTATAATCCCTCCCCCTGAAATGTAGATAAATTGCATTGTTTTGTACAGTTAAGTTAGACTGTTTTCGGACGACCTGCAGCACAGAGTTCTCATTAAAAGAATGTGTCATGTGACGTGTCATAATTGTATGGCTGTGGTCTGCCATATGAGTATTAATAAACATTTATAATCAGCGTCCGAGCTGTCATTGCGATCCATTGTTTTCCTATCGTTGAAATTCACCGCACTCCCTCTCGTTATGTCACGTCCGGTTTTGGCATTTTTAGATGCGGAAGTAACATTTTCTCACAAAAACGACTCCAAAAGCCTTAATAGCGTATTTTAAAGTATATTTTAAAGAAAATCTAGTTCCTACATTATTTTTCTAAACATTGACTCACTGGAGTCTCTAACCTGCAATATGCCCTTTAAGAACTGCACGAACCAAATTCATTGTAACACATCCTATTTCTCATTCAACTCTGTATACGTTCACTAAAGACATATCCAACTGTGTTTACCTGAATACTCGCCAGGATGTGCATTTTGACCATTCAAACCCAATAATCTGCAAAACTGGCCGCGCCGCACTATGTGTTTCTGATGCTTTCTTTTTCCTGAGCTACAGGTATTTCCAATGTTTAGTGAACGGTGGAAGCAGAGCTCACATACGCGTCCTCACTCCTGCTGTCACACATCTACGCACGTTAAGAAATATTGCTCTAAGAGTGCTGTCATTTTTAAAGTACCAGTACTAATAAAATTTCATATCGTCACCCAACTTACCCAGTCAATTAAAAATATTGATGTCAACTAATTATCAGCGTCGACACAGGCGATTATATTGACCAATCGCGTCAGGCCTAAACATTTTTAATACTACAGTAATAGTAAACCTCTTTAATATGACTGTTTTAAATAACTGTTTTAAATAACAACATTGCTGTTTGAGCGAACGCTGAAGAGAATGAACTGAAGTGCTTTGCTAGAAGGTTAATTCTCAATGGATCGCATCCTATATGAGATGAAATCAGATATGTATACAAAAAAAACATATTACAATTTATATTTGCACAGATAAACTTGAACTAAGTTACATAGTTAGAATGTATAACTCCTGTTGTGGATGCGCTCTTCCCGTGAAACACGGCAACTAAACTCAAAGAATTTACAACTCATTACAATAGTGTATCATACCAATCAGTGTAATTAATGTTTTGCATTGTTGTTTGAGCGTGCACGCTGAAGCTAAAGATGAT
This sequence comes from Gobio gobio, assembly GCF_949357685.1. Classification (NCBI taxonomy): domain Eukaryota; kingdom Metazoa; phylum Chordata; class Actinopteri; order Cypriniformes; family Gobionidae; genus Gobio; species Gobio gobio. Next base: position 21,336,064 of record NC_137112.1, on the reverse strand, counting down.
CACGGGTGCAATGTTTTGCACTCATCCTAAATGAGATTAATCTGATATTTATACCACATAAACTTAATATTACGACTTATATCTGCACTAGAGGACAACCGATTTTTCGGTCTGCCAATTTTATTGGCCGATATAAGCCTGTCGCAGATAAATCGGCATTGGCATATATGCCACAGATATACAACTGATATGAATGCGCATCTCACAGCGTACAAATATTCACACACCATTATGTCTTGTCAAGCATCATTGTAAATATAGTCGGTTATGTCTTAAGTCAACGTGCTTCATTTATTTTTTTGAATGTGAGGTCAGTTTCATCAAAAAAGCAACATTTTGAGAAAAAAGCTGAAGAAATCACAGATTTTGTCAAAGACTACATACAGATGGGAATGCCGATATATCCTGCATCCCTATCATTTATCAATCTAACAGAAACGAGCGCAGATCCGAGCATAGAAATCATCTTACGACAGGGTTCACGTGTGATTCATGAAACATTTGCATGCCTCCAATCCCATCATATGAATGATCGTACGTTGATAAATGTGGCGGGTGAAAACAATCGTCATTTTAAATATCATGCCCCTAAAAATTCAACGTTTAGAAGCCTTGGGATTTACGACATGCCAAGAAGAGGAAGTAATCTCATAAAAGAGAAATTGATCTTACTCCAAAAACAACCGTTAACCTTGTAATTGCAATTAATTACATTCATTCATATGTATATTAAATACCGGTAAATAAAATTAAACATTTACAAACATTATAAATGCTATAGTCTAGGCTATTTTTTACGGTACAGAACAAGAATAAAAAATAAGTAACTATAAAATGATATATTAAACTATAAAATAATGCACAAATTAGACTATAGTGGCATTTATTATAAACAACATACAAACGTCAATCCAAATTGAATTTATTTAAAGTGAAACTGAAACGGCAATGGACTCACCTCTCTCATTCGTCAAGAATCTATATTTTTCCATATTTGCCATGTAACATTTGGTTGCTAAACTATTATTCATTATGTAAACAAAGCTTTGTACTTCTCGTGTTCCATGTAAAACGGCATCCTTCACAAGCACAAAAATGTGTTTGGTTGGATGCTGGGCACGCTGATTTTACAGCGACCATTTAATTTGAGCAGTGTACATTTTTATGTTTGGTTGACTGCATTTTAGTTTGATGAATGGCTGATATGTCAAGTTAGCAACACTAGAACTGATATGTTGTGTGCGCGCATGTGAGTTGCCTGCGCAATCATTTGGATTTTATAAAATAAAAGGTTTACACTTTACAATAAGGTTTCATTACTTTAGTAAACATTAACTAAGAATTAACAATATTTCTACAGCTTTTATTAACCTTATTTAATGTAAATTTAAACATTTACTAATACATTATTAAAGTCAAAAGTTGTATTAGTTAACATTAGTTAATGCCACTGCGAACTAACGTAAACAATGAACAGCTGGATTTTTATAAACTAACATTAACAACGATTAATAAATATTGTAACAAATGTATTGCTCATTGTTAGTTCATGTTAGCTAATAAGTTAACTAATGTTAACAAATAAGACCTTTATTGTATTGTGTTACCAAATAAGGATATAAAGAAAACCAATACAATGTTTTAGTGTCACAAAAACGAGCGTAGCTTATACTAGGTTACTTGTCGCATTTTTCTTTTGTTAATCTGTTAATTTAAGTGAAATATATTTTGTATAGTCCTATTTATTTTATTCCTATTATATACTTAATTTCTGTTTTTCTCGGCTCACAGGTGCGTTATGTGACGATGTTTGATTCCTCATGTTCTGTTGTTTGTGCTGCTATTTGTGCATATAATACTAAAGCACTGAAAAAAAACAATTGTTGTATTTTTATGGGTCACAGGCACCCATTTATTCTAATTTAATTAGGGCCCAAGCCCAAAGGGCGCAGAGCCCTATTGTTCTTCCTCAGATTATTCTTTGTTTTTTTTTTTATTTTTTTTTTCGACTTCTCGGGTACTTTTGGGGCACTTAACATGCTCGAAAACTCTTGAAACTTCGCACAGGCGTCGGAATGCGCGGCCATCAGAGCCGGGCTGAAGCTGGTACCCGGGCGTGGCAGGGGGGCTCGACAGCGCCCCCTAAAGTGGGGTCTGAAAACTTGGTCCATCTATCAAACACACTTGCACGTACATGTATGAAACTCGGTACACATATAGACCTCATTGGGCCAAACAACTTTCGTGCTCTAAGTTATGCGTCAGCCCTACAGGAAGTGAGCTATTATGGGTTGTTCGGAAAACGCATGCTCTGGAATTTAATATACTCCTCCGAGGCCATTGTTTCGATCATTGCCAAACTCGGTCAGCATCAAGTGAACATATTCAGGATTCTAAATTGCGAGCGGATTTTTGATATCTCAAATGGTTTGGCCGTGGCGAAGCAACGAATTTATGGCGAGAAAAGGGAAACAGGAAGTGTGTTATAACTTGTGCAAACATTGACTGATTTGGATGAAACTTCAGCTGTGTGTTCGTTGTAAGAAGCCGATCACATGGATATGACTTTTGTGAGTCAAAGTTATAGCGCCACCAACTGGCAGCAGGAAGTGTGTCACTTTCAAAAATGCTTTGAATCACCATCTTATTTTGACCCGATTTATTTTTAAACTTCATCAGTATAATGTGAAAACATGACAGATAGAGACTTATGAAATGGATTCCTGAAATTTCAAATACTGTTGCCATGGCAACGTGTCAAAGTTTAATAATCTTTTGGCTGTTCTGAGGCTCTTAGCATGCTTGAAATTGCTTGAAACTGCTTGAAACTCAACACACACATCAGAGATATCAGTCAGTACACAATGGCAAAGCCTCAGAAACGGGTGGGGATGAGGGGCTCTCTAGCGCCACCTTTTGACAAAAGTGAAGGGCTTCGTTTCATCTACAATCACCAAACTCAGAATATATATTGACCTCATCGAGCCGGACAACTTTCTAATTTACAGTCATTAGCTCCGACCAACAGGAAGTCAGATATTTTGGTTTGAAGGTGAATTTTTGATTAAATCGGGGTCTGAGTTTTTACGTTCTCCTCGTAGGCGATTTATTCAATCTCCACCAAACTCGGTCAACATGAAACAAAGATACTGAAGATGCTAAAATGTGAACGGATATTGGATATCTCAAACGGTGTTTCCATGGCAAGGAATTAAATAAGGACAAAAAAGGGGAACAGAAATTCTCTGTGTCTGCTGCTCTCCCCTCAATGAACACAAGATGGCAGCATTGTATTAGTTTTGAAGCAGGATAAAAAAAAACTTGTTTCTCTCTCTCTCTCTCTCTCTTGTTTGTGATTTATGAGGACACAAATTTGTATAATGACATGGGTATTAAACTGGTATTACAACGTGTATGTGTGTGTGTTTAAAAACATACTAAAACAATGTTTTATTCAAATGTAATCAAATAGCTTTAAAATAATCATACTATTTTTCAGATCAATATATTTATTTTATTTAATATATTTCTTCTGAATATTTATTCTCTGTCTGCCCTCCCCTCACTAAAAGGTAGCAGTGTTGTTATTTTTGAAACTCTCTCTCTCCGTGTGTGTGTGTGTGTGTGTGTGTGTGTGTGTGTGTGTGTGTGTGTGTGGGCATGTTTTTGTTAAATATCAGGACACAAATGTGTATAATGACATGGGTATGACATAGGTATTACAAAAAGAGGGTGAAATATGAGGACGTTCCCCATGTCCTCACTTTTCAAAATGCTTATAAATCATACAGAACAAGTTTTTTTTTCACAGAAAGTGAACTGCACAGTCTCCTGTGAGGGCTAGGTTTAGGGGCAGGGGCAGTGTGTGTGTGTGTGTGTGTGTGTGTGTGTGTGTGTGTGATGGGTAGGTTTAGGGGCAGGGGCAGTGTAAGGGGATAGAAAATACGGTTTGTACGGTATAAAAACCATTACGCCTATGGAATGTCCTCACATTTCACAAAAACAAACGTGTGTGTGTGTGTGTGTTTGTGTGTCCACCAGCTGGCAGCAGGAAGTGTGTCACTTTCAAAAATGCTAAATCACTGTCTTGTTTTCACCCGATTTACTTCAAACTTCGTCAGTATAAATGACAAAACATGGCAGATGTAGACATACGAAAGGGTTCCTGAAATTTTACATACTGTTGCCATGGCAGTGTGTCAAAGTCTAATCATCTGTTGGCTGTTTTTGAGGCTCTTAGCATGCTTGAAATTGCTTGAAACTCAACACACACATCAGAGATGTCAGTCAGTGGAAATGGGCAAAGCCTCAGAAATGGGTGTGTTGGAGGGGTGTTTATTACAACATAATCATGGTTTATGAAGACATTTCATGTGTCCCCGTAAATCAAAATAGCTTTAAAAGCATACTAAACAATGTTTTAATAAAAATGTAAAAATGCAGAATGTTTTCTGTGATGGTAGGTTTAGGGGTTGTGTGTGTGTGTGTGTGTGTGTGCGATATGTAGGCTTAGGGGTAGTGTAGGGGGATAGAATTTACAGTTTGTACAGTATAAAAACCATTAAGTCTATGGAATGCCCTCTGCCTGTCTTTCCCCTTCCCCCTCTCTATCACTCTCTCTGTGTGTGTGTGTGTGTGTGTGTGTGTGTGTGTGTGTGTGTGTGTGTGTGTGTGTGTGTGTGTGTGTGTGTGTGTGTGTGTGTGGAGGGGGGGGGTCTCTCTCTCACCCTGTGAGTATGTGTGTGTGCCTTTCTCTCAGTCCTTCCCCTCCCCCCTCACTCTCCCTCTATCATTGTGTGTGTGTGTGTATGTGTGTGTATGTGTGTGTGTGTGTGTGTGTGTGTGTGTGTGTGTGTGTGTGTGTGTGTGTGTGTGTGTGTGTGTGTGTGTGTGTGTGTGTGTGTGTGTGTGTGTGTGTGTGTGTGTGTGTGTGTGTGTGTGTGTGTGTGTGTGTGTGTGACTTTCTATTTATTTTTTATATTGGACCACACATATTGATTTCAAATATATTCAACATATTTTTTTCAGAGAGTGAAATAAAAAAAACTTTCTCCCACCATTTAGATCTTATTTATTTTTGTTGTTAAAATCTTGTGAACATTGTTCAATGTGCAGAGTGCATCTCTCTCAGTCCTTCCCCTCCCCCCTCACTCTCAGGCTCACCCTGGATGTGTGTGTGTGTGTTTGAGTGTGTGCGCGCACGTGTGGTGTGTGTGTGTGTGTGTGGGGGGGGGGGTGTCTCTCTCACCCTGTGAGTTTGTGTGTGTGCCTTTCTCTCTCGGAATGATAATTTACCCCTTTCGTATCATAGACTATTACAAAAAACTATCACTTTAGTGGTAAAAAAGAACTACAAACACCTTGAATTAAATACTGGCCTTCTGGACTTACAAAATTTTGAGCAGGAAAATATAACTTTTATTTATTTTATCCTATGACATTAAAATGAATCTAGATTTAAATTACATCATGGGTGTGGCTTGTGGTGATAGTGGCACCAGTTGCTGCGGTAAATGTGGCATATTCGAGCGATTCTAAAATATTCTCCTGTTTAAATGCATATTGCCTGCCGTGCACAGTTAAGCTGATGCCACCGGCGTGGCGGTGCCACCGGCTTGGGCCCGTCATCGCTGCTCGCAGCTTTAATTTTAATTTGATATTCTAATCTTAACGGTTAATGATCCATTAGTGAGCTTCAGGTTCAGTCAGGGAAATAATCTAAATGAACAATGCTCTCATTACAGTTCTCCACCAGATTTGCTATGCTTGCACAGAAGTTCATAATTAAAATATTTACATTACCAGCACATAATTCCAAACTTTTTTTTCGAAAAAGTGTGAGACTGTATTCATTTGTGTTAATGTTCATACTTTGTATTCATCAATGTAAACACGACGGCAAAGAAGCATCACGTGTGGATGTTTATTCATTTTATATCATCCTTAAGGCAAGCTACACGCTGCGTGACACGCGCGGCTCGAGCAGCGCCGAAAGCGCATGCTAGAAATAGAACCGACGCGACACGCAAGTGTGTTGGAAGCATTTCCAGGCAAAATGGAATAGGAAAAGCTGTTTGTCATTTTGACACGAATACATATTAAAGGGTAACTAACTAAAAAAAGTTGGTTTAGGGTTTAATGATCTGTAATACTGGGGCTTTATTAATGCTGTTCATTGATTCGAGTAAATGTTTTGACATTTGAGTATAAAGTGTTTTAATTCTATAAAATATGGTGTAAAACCGCCAAAGTGCTGCCCTCTTAAGGTTGAACAGTGGCTACTGCAGTTGAATTTTCCTATTGGACGTTGTGGTACATCATGACGTAGGATGGTACTTCCAACGGCTCACTATCCGCGCCCCTGGCACGAGCTCACCACGCCCTCAGAAATGTTTCCTCCAATCACATGATGAGAACGGCTTCACTCCAGTATGAACTGTCATGTTGCGTGCCAGTACACGTCAGGCTTTTCTTGCAATATTATTGCCGCCCGTCATGTGTACAGATAATTTTCATACATGAGACGCACTTTAAAACCCTGAAAACCCTGACTGGTTTTAAAGTGGTTGCCGCGGACGCGGTAACGAACAACAATACTGTAACGTGCTGGCGTATATAGTCTTACTTATTTGAGGAAATCTGTTTATAATAGGCTTTTAGGTCTGAACTTATTGGTCCTGCGCTGCTGCACTGATTCAGTTAATTTGAATGAAAATACATCGTATGTATATCAGATATCGGATCTATTTTTAGTGGCATTCAGTGTAAGGATTTGACTGTTCATAGATTAGGTCAGTTCTCTTGCGCTGCTGCTTCACTAGCATCATCGGCATCGGGAGTTAATGCAGTTTGAGCCAGCGGCTCGCATTGATAAGGCTCTGGGTCTGTGTCACCCTCCTCCAATTCAGGTGAAGGTAGGAGAAATGACCGCTCTGTTGCAAAGCTGGCGTCACTCCAGTCATTCTCCATCTCTGCGACTTGCGAGTCAGACAGCTGTCAATCAATCCGTCACTGCGGGTCTCAGGTGCACGCCCTCCGCTTAGCCCCGCCCTCCGCTCAGCCCCTCTGTCTCCGCTGGGCTCTTCCCACTTTTCCAGCATTTTTCAAAATTTGCCAGTGGGTGGAGTTAAGCTCTGAGCAGGGGTTTACCCTTTAATAAATAATTTTTATGTATTATGTCAATAATTTGACATAAATGCAAAAAAACAGATATAATTGTAATTAAGAAGAAAAAAATCTTTTTTCAAATATCGCCCTTGTCAATACAGAACTAAATATTCTATAGCCTATTTTGCCGTCAATACTGCCGACAACGGGTGCGTCTCAATCAGCTCCCTAGTTCAGTAGTCAGGGCACTGATCAGGGAGTCAGCCCATTGACTTATGTCCTGATCAGTGCCCTGACTATTGAACCAGGAGCTGATTGAGACGCACCCGTGGTCTTTGCTGTATCAGTAGGCTATATATATGTTTAATCCTTAATCGGCCCTTGGGGTCCAGCTGACCCCACTGGACTTTTCCTCCATTTTTAAAAAGTGTTCCCTTCATCTCAGGGCCATGAGACTCTGTGACTTTTCCTAAACAATCTATATAAACATGCACAAAAAATCTGGGCTTGATATGGTTGTTCTAAAGGTGTGTAAAAAATAAATTACCGTTTAAGTCCCTCGGGGTCAGATTGACCCCACATTGAAAATGGATGGGAAAGTGTAAAAAAAATGTAAGGCAATATCTCCGCAACGCTTTATCGTATTCAAACCAAACTAGGTACATGTCATCACAACCATGACATGTAGGGTGACCACCTGTCCCGCTTTGCGTTGTACCGCACAGCATTTTCACCCCTTGTCACGCATGTCGCATATTGAGAAAATGTCCCGCATTTTCACTAGTCTGTTGATTTTTAATGATCATATTGAGAAATCATGCATGCGTTCTTTTGCCTTTTTAAGAAAGCATTTTATTTATTATTTTTGCGGCATCGTTTTTCACCTATATTTAACAGCGCTTCGTCAGAAATAACATCCCGCCTTACACAAATACAAAAGCCGTCTTTTAAACCATATCCAATGGTTGAAAAGAAAGGAGTAAACACGGTCACTAGTAGGTTGTGACGGCTGTCAATCAAAATGTGGAGCGGTGATTCGTTCCATGTGTTCCCTGTCAGAAAACGAATAGATAGCTCTGTAGCCTATATAAATGAATGAATATATATATATATATATATATATATATATATATATATATATATATATATATATATATATATATATATATATATATATATATATATATATATATATATATATATATATATATATATATATATATATATATATATATATATATATATATATATATAAAAACTACAACCCCCCTCCAATATATATATATATATATATATGATTAACTAATTTAATGTTGTTTTATTTGTTTCATTATTTATTTAGTTGGATTTTAGTTGCACTTGGTCAGAACTGTTTCAAAAGTAGTTATCTGCATGATGCCTGCTGCCTTTGGGCTCAGTGATGTTGAATTTAAGATTATACAACAGTTTTAGGTTATGTTTTAGTGTTGGTAACATGTCCCACATTGTCCCACACAAACTTAGTAATCGTCCCACATTTGGTTTGTTTGATGGTGGTCACCCTAATGACATGAGGCAACATGCAGCGTTTCGGCGCAGCATCACCTACTGGTCCGGAGATACAAAAAATGCCTATTTTTGCTTATAACTTTTGAACCGTTTGTCCAAAATTCATAAAAGCGGTCTCGTTAGATTCAGGACGTCATGTCGGGTCGTCTGATATCCAATTTTACCATATCGGCCATTTTGGCTGTCGGCCATTTTGAATTATGTGCTAAAATGCTGTATTTTATCAACGCATGAACGGATTGTTACAAAACTCGGTATGGGTCCTCAGCACGATGCCCTGAAGGAGCCTGAGAAGTTTCGAAACAGCGCCACCTAGTGGATACATTTTTTAAAAAAAATGCTTATAACTTTTCATGGGAGTCACTTTTTGTGTCCTGAATCCTTGCCGAGTCCAACAATACCAGATTTGCCAGATTTCGGCAATAATAGAACAAAACATGAAATTCCCATTGACTACAATGCAGTATTATGATATAAAATGCTATGCTTTACAAATGAATTGGTGTATCATTACGTAACTTGGTATGTGCCATCAGCACCATGCCTTTAAGCTACTTAAAAGGTTTCAAAACAGCACCGCCACGTGGTCCATACTTAGATATAGCCTCAAGAGGCCTTTTCATTATCTGCAATGACATATTGACACCCTGCTTTGATATATCGACACCAATCTTTGCATGTGTCATTGTTCCCTTATTCTGACCACACCACATCAATTTCGTAACAGTCGAAAGTTTTTGGTTGAAAGTGATAAATCATTAAATCATTATTTTTGACTGTATTTATCATTTTACAGCTATTTTGCCTAAAATCACCTTAATAGGTCTTTAATTGCTCATTGCTGCAGTTGATCTGACATTGCCAACATATTTTGGCATGTCTTGTCTTCTTTGCGCTTGGCCCCAGTATTGCTGCTTGCAGCTATATTTAATATTGCAGCCTGTACTGCTAACTGTGCTGAAGAACTGTGCAAAGCAAAATTGTTTCATGATTTGAAACAATATCACCCGGTAGAACATGCAGAAACTAAGAAGTAAATTTTTCTATTAAGATATTTATTTTTAAGGAAAAATGACAGAGTATAAAGAATTTAAAAGCGGGTTTGGTTTCTACATCTTTCACTTAGGAACAAAAAATCTGCCTTTAAACTTGATAGAAATAAGCGTTTGACATTTTATTGTGATAATTATTTATATTTTTTAAAGATTTTTTCTTTGGCCATATCATCCAGCCCTAATTAGAATGATTATTAAAACTTGATAGTTATAGTTATTGTCCTTGGTGTGAATGGCTCTTTACCCTTTGAATAAATGTGATTGTGTATCTTAATCATTATTTTGTGTTTTTTAAATAATATATTTTTATTTCCTGCATATTGATATTTTTTTCAGCTTTTTAATGACTTTGAGCGTTTATGTCAAACAATTTAACAAGCTTTTCTTTTTAAGAATGCCTTTTTATTCATGATATCTGGACTGTTATATCAACCTAACATTGACAGCAATTTATCAACTGTTTCTTTGCCCATGTAGGATGTCAGGGATGATGTCTGGGGCTTACAGTCCTATGGGGAGTGCCACTTTGCCAGGAGCAGCAGCAGCAACGGCAGCAGCAACAGCAGCAACAGCAACAGCTGGAGCAGGAGGGGGTGGTGGTGGTGGTGGTGGTGGTGACCTCTCCAGCCTCATACAGGCGTAAGTTTCAAGACCATTACCGAATTTGGACTATCGTCTCTATCACGGTTGCACTCATGTGACGTTGCTGTACTATGCAGTCACGAAAGCTTATTGTTTGTATGCGTTTTTATGTATTGCAGTTTTAAAAACAGATTATTTTAAACCATTGAAGGCAATAAGAAGCGAAAGACAGCTCATTTCAATATATGCGCACGCGCTCTCTAAAGAGACAAGCCGCTGCTCATAGATAGTGTGAGAAATTAACTTTTTGAGTGCTTTTTGCCACCTAATTCAGCTTGAACTGTTAATTACACATACCTATGTGTCAAAGTGACCATTTATTTGCTAGTAAACAGTAATTTATTTCTTAAGTGCAATAAGTTTTTTTAGGCTTGTATTAGTTTTTTTTTAATAATATTGAAAATGGTGATACGAATGATGAAATTTCAAAGGCATCAATAATTTTGATATCATAATCTATTTAAAAAAACATATCAATATTGTGTGATTTATATAGTTATTGTGAAATACAATTACTCATATCATGAAATAAGATTTTGGTCATATTGCCCACCCCTAGTTAGGGATGCACCGATACCATTTTTTCAGAACCGATCCAATACCAAAAATTCAGAGTATCTACCGATACCAGCGCAGTTTAGATTAAAAATTAAATGTATTAAATAAAAAAATCTAATTAGAATTTCTATACCTTAGTGTGTTGAACTGATAATCACTTAAATTCTGAAAATAAATATTTAAGCATAATTCAAATTCTGAAAATAAATATATATAATCATAAATAAAATAATGACACTATTGCACACAGTAGCAACAAGCAAGCAGCATAATAAAGTGCACACTGACTGTACTATATTTAATTTTAAAAGTAACCAACTATTTACAACCTAGTCATTTAATGCTTAGGTGCACTTTACTTAATCTCTTGTAGAGCAACACCAGCGGTAATTCAGGAAAACAGTCTCCCAATGCTCCACGTGAAACTTCTGTCTTCTGACCTTTTACCATCGTGTCAATTCTCAATTGATTTTGATTAATGTGAGCGAGAGCAAGACCGTTTGAAGACGGTGAGAGTGCGCACGTGCTGCCGGAAGAGGGGCTCTCTCTGCTCGTTCTTCAGTAACTGTCACAAGCGCAGCAATCAGTCTCTACATCACTCACCGATCAAATAAGGCTTTAGCGGGATAAAAAAAAAAGCTTTGGCAGCTGCCAAAAAAACGCAATATGTGGCGGCCGGTGTTGATTCTGTGTCGTACCGCCGCAATTTGCAGCTCCCTAAATACAATGGCAAGCAGTTTTATAGACGAGGCATTCAGCATTTGCCTTTTCCAAAACAAACTTGCTTTGCTATAGTTGCAAGCACATATAGAGCAGCGTGTTTCCACTTTCAAAGTGTATGGCAATAAAGTCAAACAGTTAAAAGATGCTTTGAAAGTTTAAAACGTATCGTTGTCTTGAAGAGAAGATTCCAGCACTCTGCCCGTGGAGGAGGGGCAGTGCATGGTCTGCACATGAACTGCAGCGTCTCCAGCAGCACAGAGCTGCCTGTGGATGCCTGTCTGTAAATAATGAAGGGAAAAAACTATCGGCGAACGCAGCAGCCTTGTATCGGCCGATACACGTAAAAAACGCAAATATCGGCCCGATATATCAGTCGATCACTAGCGGATAAACTAGATTAGTGGATAATTCAGCAGCAAAAGTTACTCTAGAAAAATCACGAGTGCACAATAATTGTATGAAATCTAAACATTTTGTAAAAAAATTAAATATTTAGTGGGGAACAAATAAAAGTGAATAAGTGTAGCACTAAATCTGGTAAAATTTTACACATTGTAGTAAAGTACATTCTTTGAAAAACAAGTAAATATATTTATGAAAATAGGGCCTATATACTAAGAAATTAAAAGACATTAAAAAGCTGTACTATACATTTATGAGGCAGCAACATATTATAGATAGGCTATTAATAATCTTTCATTGTACAAAAGTATTATAATACGAAAGGCTCCAGTGCATATGCGCATCCCGTGCCAAGGATGATGCGCTTGAAGCAACATGGAGTCACAGCGTGCATCGCTCTGTCTACATTGAAAAGTTCAAAATACAAAGGGAAGATATATCGATGCATAGTTTATCGTTCTATTATTTTATTGAGCCATTTCAGTTACCGTGCGTGTGAAGAACAATACAATCTCTAGTCCAGTGTTGTGACCTAACAGACACCGGTAGAAAGTAGGGCTGAAACGATTCATCGAGTTACTCGGTTACAAAAATTCCTTGAGGAAAAATTCTGCCTCAAAGCCTCGTTAAATTCTTATGACGCGCACTATACGTGCAGGGATCTGATTCACACGGACCTGTTCAATGTTCAGGAAGCACACCATAGCGCGTGATACATTTTGAATTTAGTTTAGATTCTAGATGCCCAGAATCACTATAGTAACTGCATGTTTTTCACAGTTTATACAGGTAAGTTGATTGCCGTTCTTATAGCTGCCCCACACACACACACACACACACGGCGCGCACAAGCCCCGAAGCCAGATCGCTTTCACTTTCGTCCTCATAAAGTTTGTCAAGTAAATGCGTTCAAAGCCTTGCCAGTTTGAACATTGAAGCGATTGTGCACTATTCAAAAACAACAATGCGAAAACTTATCCGTTCAGTGCTCAGCTTTTTTCTGTGACACAGAGAGCCGCGCCGTGTCGCGTCTGTGACAACGCGCGCACGCCCTGAAGGCAGACCTCTTTTCACGTGAAGATCACGCGCAGAGAGCAGCACAGAAACGCAGTGTCAACGCTGTCCTGTGAGTAAAGTTAAGTCACTAAAGTAGCTTAACTCAACTCAACCGTTATAGGCATAATTTGAATACCTTTTGAAGTAAGTACAAACCACAGCTTCATAATGAATAGAGACTGTATGAGTAATTCACACACACAATCTCTCTCTCTCATTAATGCATTCAAATGTAATGTAGGCCTACTGTGTTAATTTATCTGTAGCCTATCTGACGTAAAACAAACATAAATCTGCCCCATAGACAATAACTGCTGAAAGTGAACCGTTTCCTTCAAGTATTTTAAAATGTACTTTTTGCATTTGTTGGAAAAATTCCAACTTTAATAGTAGAAAATATTTACAGTAAAAACCTTATCAGGAACTTACTCTAAAACCTTATGAGGGCAAAAAATGGAAAGCAAAAAAAAAAAGAGCAAAATAATCGTTCATTAATCGTAATAGAGGTAAAATGTTCCATTAATCAAGGTTTTTATTTTTGGTCAAATCGTTACAGCCCTACCTAAGCCTATACATTGATATTCGCTGATTTTAATCCATACTGTATTTGTAGCGATGTCTGATGCGGTTTGACTAGATATGATGTTTAGCTTTGATGTTTTTAAGTAGTAAACGTATTCACGTTCAATTGCAAGAGAGTATAGCCTAAAAAAAAAGAACCCCTTCTCTCACACACACACACACACACACACACACACACACACACACACACACACACACACACACACACACACACGTATGCACCCTCGTCTCTCACGCGCCAGTCAGACCAATCACGGCAATGCATCACATATGCTTAAACTTTTATGTAGCCACGCAACAATAATTTCAGCATGCGTTCACTGTATACACCAGGACGTGATGTTGTGACGTGATTTTTCGAACGAATGCTTCACCTAAAATGCATCGTGATGCAAGCCAAATGCAGCTTTCTATTGAAAATGAATGTATGTATTTCTGCCATACCAAACTACAATGAAGCCTCACGCCGGTTTCACACTGCACGCGTTAGCAGGGCGTAAGCAGCGTGTGTTTTTTTCGGCGCCCATGTTAACAGATTAGAGCATTCACACCGCACGCAGAGGCGGCGCGGCAGCGCGTAGCAGGAGCATAAGCAGCAGTGCCGCGATCGTTTCGGCGCCAAGTCTATTTTTGCCGCGCTGCTCACGCTGAATTAAAGCCACAGTGGATTGTTCTTGATCAAAACTGACCTGATTAACATGGAAAATAACACATTTCACCATGAAATCATGTAGTGAAGTGTCCCGTGTGTTTCACGATCACCATATGACATCCAGCGCTGTGAAAAAATTTATAAAATACACGAAAACACAACACTGCCAGAAGTTTATGCCCAAACTTGAAAGGTCCATTTAAATGATTAAAACTAGAGGCTTATCTTAATTTTAAAGGTTACTTTTATCATGTAAACTACATATATATGTATGTATATGTATATATATATATGTGTGTGTGTGTGTGTGTGTGTGTGTGTTATTTGCTCTATGAAAGACATTGATAAAGACGAAAACTAAGGACATTTAATCTATCATTTTATTTTAGTTAGTTTTGCCAAACACATTACAGATTTGGTTAGTTATCGTTTTTTTTTTTGTAATGCCTTTTTATTTTACAGTTAATTGCAGTAGCGCTCCGGTCTGCAACACTCTGAAAGCTGCCACAGTTCACACCAATATGCAACGAGACGCGGTGCATCATCTTCATAGCACAACACTCTTTGTACTACTGTCCAACTTCCGACTTTTCGGCTATTTTTTGTAGCTGGATATATATAATTGTTGCATCTAAATATGAATGAGGATGCGGTTATTGATAAATCTAATTGTTATTGTTGTTCTTATTATCATTTAGGGGGGCTTAGGAACATTTTGGGGTAGCTTCAGCCCCCCTAAAATAGGCCTAACGACGTCCCTGATATATTTATTTATTTATTTATTTATTTTAGACGTGGAGGAAGCATGCTTATATATATTTATTTATTTATTTATTTATTTATTTATTTATTTATTTATTTATTTATTTATTTATTTATTTTAGACGTGGAGGAAGCATGCTGCCTATCATAAATCAAAGCACGAGTTAGACAGGGGTCGGGGGAGAACACCGGGAAAGGTGACAATGGACGATATTCGTCTGTATTTGCAATATACAAGCTGCAGTTCAGCTGCGACAAACGCTGCCAGTGTGAAAGCACAAAGGGTGCGCGCGGCTCCCGCATTCCATACGCTCCGCTCCTGCGCTGCTTACGCCCTGCTAACGCGTGCAGTGTGAAACCGGCGTCACGCAGTGCACGCACACACACACACACACACACACACACACACACACACACACACACACACACACAGGTTGCTAGATTACCATAGCAAATAGGCTCACCCCAGAAATATATTATTTGTTAGTGGCCTAATGGTAAATGCTGCAGGTGTAGAAATCTACATAAAAGATATTTACTTTGATGTCAGGGCTAGGGATGGGCATTTCAAGCAAAAATTATATTCGACGATCGCTGGGAATTATTCGATTTTTATTCGAAAATCGCAACTCCTCCCCCGCATGCACGCATGTAAAGGCTACACGCGTATAAACAGAGAGAGAGGGAGAGAGACCATTCACGCTCTCAATCTGTAGGATAACAAACTGTTTAATTCATTAGGGAATAGGCTATATCAACTCAAGCCATATATTTATTGTAACATGCTGAAACATATGACTGTAATGTGACATCGCCCCAAGTTACCTGATAAATACCACAAGTCTACAGCGTGCGCGTGAGACGATGTGTTATTCTTCTG
Source organism: Gobio gobio (assembly GCF_949357685.1). NCBI lineage: Eukaryota > Metazoa > Chordata > Actinopteri > Cypriniformes > Gobionidae > Gobio > Gobio gobio. The sequence continues at coordinate 21,320,097 of NC_137112.1, read as the reverse complement.
TTGTCTCAGGGCGTTTTAACTCTGGCATTTTTGTTCGGAATGGGGCACGGTTAGCATGAAAAATTGCTAATGTGAAAGCTTACCTACAGAGCTTGGTGTGCACTGAGGTACCGAACCCGAGAACACACAACCGGAGTTCGGTTGCTCTCGGAGCTGTGCCACGATTCACGTGAATGTGCAAACGGGTGCGCACTTGTTCTGGAAGAAAGTAACCAGCGCATGCGTTTTAGCCGATTACAATGTCATTAGTTCAATAACATACACGTAAGAGATGATAGTGTTGATGATTTACCCTGGATACGATCGCGAGAGCGAGCCTGCAGTGTATTCGCGCATAGAGTGCAATCAGGTCAGCAAATTAATGGCAATTCACCGTCTCCTCAAAAGAGTCTGTTTGCAAGCAGCAAAGCCGCATTCAAGCGACACACATACGGTAAACCCAAGTGTCGTTTACTCAGCTGCACATAATAGCACCAAATTAATTGAAAAAAGCCCATATTGACCCGCGTTCTGTTTTCTATCACGCCCGTGCACGTTTGTGATGACGTAAGATGAACGCAAACGCACCAGGGTTCAAGTTGAGTGTGAAACCAGACCAACACTGCGGAGGCGGAGGGAACAATCAGACTCGGACCGCAGCAAACGTGTCCAGTATAAAACACTCTGAGAGCGGACTGGCAGCTTTAGGTGTGTTATTGGCAGCGCCTCTGGTTACATGAACGCGTCAGCACCACATCAGCACCGACAACATGGGGATTTTTTTTGGACGATAATCGCACATACTATTCGATATTCTATAATTAAATAACTAATCGAATATTCGAAAATCGCGACCCATCCCTAGTTAGGGCTAGATTACAGCATGAAACCTGTTGTGCATATTAATAAATTTAATTGCTTTTCCTCTTCATTTTCGTTATGCATTATTTGTTTTGGTTGTTTAAAAACGCGCAAAAATTTTTTCATCGACTAATCGATCGATTAAAGGTAGGGTAGGTAGGTAAGAATGATCTAAAACACTTTTGTCCAAATTTGTTTAAACTTTATATGTCAATACATAATTAAAATTTAAGTACTCTGAAAAAGAGAGTATAAAAATCAAGTGACTCTAGACTTTTTAATCTGCAATAAACACCGCTCATTATTTTCTTTCGGGCCGAAACAAGTGATTGTCACTCTCTCTCGCTATCATGGCTACCGCCACTTTTGCTCCAGGATCTGCCCACATGCGCGCGTCCCAGTGTTGCCAAGTCGGGCTACTTCAAACACTCTTGCCGCGGGCGGTTTTTCATGTCCGCGGGTTGAAGCGACCCCAATTATGTGATATTTTGCCCCGAGATTTGCGAATTTTAGCAGGCAGCCCTACCAAAAAGACACATATTTTTCTTGCAGCTCGAGTTGTTGTATCTAATACAAATTAAGCATCTCTAGTTGATTAGTAAAGATAAATAAGGCGATCTGGCGCTGGAATGTGTTTGTGAAATCATGCAGAGCTCGTGGCCGCTGTTTTCAGCAGCGGTGGCTCGAGCAATCGATTGCTGTTGCGGAGACTTCATTCACGAAATATACCCTAATGTGTCCCTGTTCATGGTATACAATTACTGATTAACATCTTTGGTTTTAATGAGAAAATAAATAAACTATACTCAGCGGATCTATGTATTTATTTACTACCATAAAGAATCGCTGGACTGCAAAATATTGTGTTATAGCAGTCGTAAGGAACTATCATCCCATTTCTTGACACACACGCGCACACACACTCCTATCGCAGATTTTTTATTTATTTATTAACCTGAGGGAAGGGTTCTGGCAGACCAATCACAGCGCTTGCGGTCCGCGTAGAATTGACGCGTTGTTACATTTTTGGAGAGGTGCGCGTCAGGCTACGGCGTAGGGTACGGCGTATCCAACGCGTCTATGCGTAGGGTACGCCGTACCCTCTGCGTGCACTCGACGCAGAAGTATAAATTGGCCTTTAGTAGAGATGATAAATACTCAATATGCTTAGCTCAAGTTGATCGCTGTCGTGTCGAATTTCGCAAAATGTAACTTTAGATAACAAAATGCATGTGTAAAAGCTAGTACACCGCATCCAGGAACTTTTTTTAGAACTAAGTTAGCTTTAGCTACTACTAGGGGTGGGAATCACAGGTCAACACACGATACGATAATATCACAATATTTTGCCCACGATAACGATATATCACGATACCAGCGATTCTGTGACAGACAATATATTGCAAGAAAATCACCCACGATATATCACGATATCATTTTGTAAATGGAAAAAAAAAGCATCAAAAAAGTCATATGATCATGTATTTAATTTATTAAAACTTCATCTTTTTTGAAATAGCATTAAAGAGCACCTATCATGGAATTTTGAAATTTACCTTTCATGTAGTGTGTAACATAGATCTAAGTGAACAAAAACATCCTGTGATAGCTTGAAATATGACAGTGCACCGTATATATAGTTATTTTCTTTCAAAAGTAAGAGTCGACTCGGAGTCATTTTTAAGAATCGTTAGAAGACCGAAGCTTTTTCTCTGACTAGATGACGTCAACTTGTCAAGTTATTTGAATACGATACGCCCACTTATTGCGCTCCAAGACGCCAGTGAAAACTAGAAAACATCATGGCGACGAGACGCTGTGTTCTGAAGTGGCACTCAAAAGCAAACTTCTTTCATCTGCCCAAGGATGAGCATTTGAAGACTAAGTGGCTTGAAGACAAACCATACATCGTTGCGATTGTGTGTTTATTAGTCGTCAAATGTATGTTTCGCGATCTCAGGAAGCTTTTATTATGGACTTCTATTATGGCACATGGTTCTTCTTCGTCTGTCTGTACCATACATGGACTACATGTGCACAGAGCGCCCTCCGGCTGCCAGTATGAATTGAAAACAACACATAAGAGACTCAGTCGCTCATGATTAGGCTATAACTGCCCATTTTGAGGAAGTATTGAATAAAAAATACTCCTCTGTTTAGAAATTTGACACAGACATATGAGAATCTATCAATATGTCTCCTCATCTGCACACTTTTGAACTAAAAGCCCTGAGGGATGTTGATTTGTCGCGAGTCTTCGTGAGGAGAATAGAGGAGTTTTTTTATGAATGAGATCAGCTGAGGCTCATATTACAATCAAACAGTATCGACGCGGTTTTCATATTCATAACTCCTGACACATATTAACAAATTACTGTCACTATAAGACTTTGATGGGCGTTCCGTTTCCGAAAATATCTGCACAGACTAAACCAATCACAACTGACTGGGTCATCGGACCAATCACCGCAGATTAGCGTCACGTAAAGGCGGGGTTTTGAAAAGTGAATCACTAAAGGAATCATTTGAGAATCGCTGTCAAAACAGGTAAAAATAAATGCATATTATAAGAAAACTAAAGTCTTTTTTGTCATTGCATGCATGCAAAACTGTTGTTGGGGACTTCTAAAACAATATTTGGAACATTTTAAATGCCATGATAGGTGCTCTTTAAAGTACAGTAAGTGCATATAAAGCTATCAAACAGCCATGAAAGAACAGTTTCTGTGACTAAATGATTTATAATAAAGAAAGGTCACATCACTAACTTATTTATAGCAGCAACATTTCATATTTAGAAATTGCAAAATGCACACATTACTAAAAATTTACAAAAACACACCCAGTATAAAACCTTATATAATAAAATATGGTCACATTTGAGTACCAAGTGGTACAATAATAAACTTGTCTTTTAAACATGTACACTGTCAGAGTCCTGCACGGGTGAAAAACATCCTACTGTGTCAGATACGGGTGCAGGTCGGGTAGGACAAGGGAGAAACACGGGTCTAAACACGGGTTTTAAACAGTCACGTGCAAACATATACATATATATATATATATATATATATATATATATATATATATATATATGCATATATATGCATATGCGCATGTATATTGTAGATGTGTTCCTAAAACATATATGCATATTTTTATGAACAGATCTACAAAAATATGCCTGTATTTCAAGTTGATAAAATAATTTCAAATCCATATCAGTTTATTTGTGGCCGCGCGACGCGCGCTCTCCCAGGAGAATGACAACCGCGCGAGCGATCTGCCTGCACTGCAGTCGTCGAGATGGATCCCGAGGAGTTGAAGAAAAGATAGCCGCGAATGTTAAACTTCATCGCTGAGGAAGCACACCATAGTACACAGATAACTGTGGTAACAAACCAAGCACGAGCAGTTCTATCAAAAAAGGTAGCTTTGCCATACAAATGTCATCCAGCGTAGGCTGATTCACTGATGGCGCACGAGGTGGGAATGCATGTTGGTTGTGTTGCCATTGTACTTTATTTTTCCGAGACAGTTCTTGCCGATTACATAGTCTTTAGTGAGCTTTTTTTGTATCGTCACTACAAAATCCAAAATGGACCCAAACTTTTGATGCGGGTGCATTTGTGATTTATTTTTTTTGTCGGCCAGCCATTGCGCTCGTATTTCTTCTTCACTGTTCCGTTCATCTGATCATCTGCAATCTGGGAAGCGCCACGCCACCACCACAGGAAGTCTGGGGGTACTGCCACTCCGGTAAGCCAAAGCGGTAACCAGCCACAATGTAGACATTAATTTAAATATTCAGTTTTTAAAAATATCGATACTTGGAGCCAGATTATCGATAACGTCTCGCGGCCGGAAATATCGCGATAAATCGGCATATCGATTTTTTTGTCCCACCCCTAGCTACTACCCTCTGTCTAAACTCTTTTACCATGTTCACCGGTAACTTTACCTGCACGTTTATTTCGGCCCTTGGTTTGTTTTTATATACTCTACCAATGTTTATGTTGATGTTTTTATCTTGTATCTGTGTGTGTCGTAGACACTGTGTTGTGTGTGTATTTTAAACTTTACCAGTATCGTTATTCTAGCTTGATAGTGAGTACTAAAAGACATCTTATTTGTTTATATTCATAATGATAAAGTTAGATTTTTTATTACATGTGATTCTGACATGTCACTACATGCACTTCTCCGCTCGCCTCAGGTAAATAATGCGTCTTTCAGCTGAGCTGATCGCGGTCGGCGTGTTTTGTTCATGTGTTTTGGGGGCGTGGCTTTGGAAAGAGCCCAGAAGGGATAAGGTGGAGTGAATGGAATTAATTAGCTGTCTTTAAAACAGTCGTGAGAGGTCTACAGACACTCAATTTTTATACTTTCTTTTTCTGAGTACTTACATTTTAATTATGTATTGATATATAAAGAAAGTTTAAACAAATTTGGAAAAAGTTTTTTAACCAAATCCTACCTACCCTACATTTTAAGTGCTAGATTAATCGATTACAAACAGAATCGATAGCTGCAGCCCTAGTAGAAAGTAACACAATTTTGGCCCTGTCCACATGAACACGGGTATTTTTGAAACCACATCTTTTTGTATGCGGTTTGGCCGTTCTTCCACACGCAAACGCAGTATCCGGTCACTGAAACCACACTTTTTTGAAAACTCCTTTTTAGAAACTCAATTTGCAGTGGTGACGTGTGGATAGTGCTGGGCGGTATGAAGAAAAATTTATATCACTGGAGTGACGCCAGCTTTGCAACAGAGCAATCATTCTCCTACCTTCACATGAAGTGGACGAGGGTGAATTGTCTGTAGACACAGACCCAGAGCCTTATCAATGCGAGCCGCTGGCTCAAACTGCGTTAACTCCCGATGCCAACGATGCTAGCGAAGCAGTAGCGCTAGAGAACTGACCTAATCTATGAACAGTCAAATCCTTACACTGAATGGCACTAAAAATAGATCAGATATCTGATATACATACAATGTATTTTTATTCAAATTAACTGAATCAATAAGCAGCGCAGGACCAATAAGTTCAGACCTAAAAGCCTATTATAGACGGATTTTCTCAAATAAGTTAGACTATATACGCCAGCACGTTACGGTATTGTTAGTCTGTTACCGTGGCAACCACTTGCGTGTCAGGGTTTGAAAGCGCGTCTCATGTATGAAAACTATCTGTACACTTGAGGGGCGGCAATAATATCGCAAGAAAAGCCTGACGTGTACTGACAACTGCATTATTTAACCGTATTTTCTTCATTACAATGTTAAAGCAAGTGTCAAGTCAGTTTCATTCATAATGTTTCTACTTCATGTAACATGACAGTTCATACTGGAGTGAAGCCGTTCTCATCATGTGATTGGGGAAAACATTTCTGAGGGCGTGGGGAGCTTGTGCCAGGGGTGCGGATAGTGAGCTGTTGGAAGTGCCATCCTACGTCACGATGTACCACAACGTCCAATAGGAAAATTCAACTGCAGTAGCCACCGTTCAACCTTAAGAGGGCAGCACTTTGGCGGTTTTACACCATATTTTATAGAATTAAAACACTTTTGCTCAAATGTCAAAACATTTACTCGAATCAATGAACAGCATTAATAAAGCCCCAGTATTACAGATCATTAACTAAAAAAAGTTGGTTTAGGGTTTAGTTACCCTTTAAGTCGTGATGTAAGGAATGCCGTTTCTGGGTCCAAGCCTCAACTCGTTTCACTTGAGAATGCCATCGACGGCCGTTTATGAGTGCTATTTATTCATATTAAACATCAAACATTTAAAAAAGTTAAACATTTTAAATATTTAAAGTAGAGATGCTCCGATCAGCATTTTTGGGGCCGATCACCGATTACCGATCACCAAGATCATGATCTGCCGATTGCCGATCACAGAATGGCAGGGGAATGGCAATCTTTTATCTATAATCTTGCAGAGTTTGCACCATTTGTAGAAATGAAACTAACTCTAAATGAACTGAGTCAAGATCTTGAAGAACCACCAAGTGTTTATTTTAGAAAATGAGATAACTTAAGGCTACTGTAGGCCATCTTTCCCAAATAAATGTATATAATTATCTCACCTAAATATTTGATCATGTAGTGCATTTTTGTTTTTAAAAACAATTTTTCAGGTATGTCTAACATTAGTATTGAGGTAAGAAATACTAAAGACATTTAATAAGAAATCAAATGTAAATTAATATTGGTCTTCCCTGAATAAATTAAATTAGATTAATCCTTACACTTAAGGTTGCAAAAGGTAGTCATTCAAGAGCAGTGAGTGTCATAAAGGTTCATCAAACAACACAAGAAAGAGAAACTCAGACAGCAGCAGTTTATTTGACAGCTGTCACTTTAAGAGCGAACACGGATACAGTTACATGCAGTTGCACAAAATGTTCACTCGCGAATCACGACAGAGTTTGTGCATACTCCTCAAGACGGTAATGTAGTACATGCATTTGTGTGTGTGTGTGTGTGTGTGTGTGTGAACACTGGCAAGACTTAAAAATAAATGCAAATGATAAACTTTAGTGACGATGCGACACTGCCTCGATTGTGCAAAGTGGCAAATCCTGTGTCAACTGAGCAGCTCGATTTTAGTGCACATGCGATGCGCTGATGTGAAGCCATTTGAGCATTTTGAAAGGGAGAGAGAGAGCGGACACGCGGTGATTCACGCGCGCTGTTTGTGAACATACGTCCCACAGAACGTTTTCAAATGACTGCGTAAGTTATTTAATATAGAAATATGAATTGTACCTCACCTTCAGCATTATAATTATTTTACCAGCGCTGGAAAGAGAATAAGACTGTGTTGCTGCATATCATGCCCTAGCTCTCACGGCAGGCACGGGTTTTATGTGTCGTCAGCATGCGATCGGTTCATGAGATCGGCCTTTTTGGAGACCGCCGATCAATCATCCCAAAGCGATTATCGACCGATCGAGATCGGTTGCCGATCGATCGGAGCATCCCTAATTTAAAGTCTACACAACAGTCTCTGGGCTCACAGCGTCACAGACATTAATATTTTAACAATTTATAAAAGATTAATCACTTTCTGGCCATCTGGAATTTTGGTATGGAGATAAAGGTTATGATTATAATTTTTTTTTGTAGTATTACACCACATTGTGTGTGTATATTAGCCGTTTGTTGTTTTTCTTGTGGTATGAGACCCGGAAGCGCTGCTGCGTGACGTCAGACTTAACAACCGCATCACGGTTATATTCATGAAAACAGTTCTCTTGCTCTTGTGACATTACTTAATTATGTAATATAAAAATGAAATCTCAGAATTTTTTGGGCATTTATATTCATTTTGAGCATTTTTTTAAACTATGCTGCATGGATTTTGAACCCGGCAGCACAGTAAAAAAAGAAAATCACATTACAAATAAGTTATTGATTGCATTTTAAGCAGTAAGTTTTACATCAAATCACATTAATGACGTTAAATCAGACAATGCACCAGCAATTTAGTGATATCCTTGCAGTTGTGGTCTTGAGATAAAATCCCGAGTCCTCCAAGTCTGAGATCAAGACAAGACCCAGGAGAAATGCAGTCGAGACCGAGACCAGAACAAGACCTTCATAAAATGGTCTTAAGACCTGTCTCGAGACCAATGCTGCGTCCCAATTCGCATACTATCCGTGCTAAATAGTATTCGAAAAAAGAATTAGTATGTCCCAAATCTTAGTATGTTGAAAAAAGTATTCCAAAGATTCCCGGATGGTTTACTATTTCCGGTCAGAATCCGAAGTGCAGATCGATGCGCACTCTAACGGCTGATATTGCCCACAACCCATTGCGAGATGGACGAGGATTCGATTAGAACTACAAACGCGGATAAAAAGTGTTTAAAAAAACTACAAACATGACGGTTACGCGAGTCTGACGGTTAAGTGGAGAGGATTAGATAAAGTGGTTTGAGTGAGCAATTATCAGTATTTAACCGGACGAAAAGATATTTATTCAATATTATCCACATTATATTTCACCTGCAGCAGCATTGAGAACTTTTGTAATGATACGTTTGGCCATTAACTTTGCAAACACATGAGAGGAGTCTAAAGACCCACGAAAGGCAGATCAACGAGCGACTACATTTCTCTCCGATACGGTAGGAAATTAAATTTAAAGTGGGGGATTTGAACTGTGACGATGATTGACATTTTAAACGGTGACGGGACGCACGTAACAGAGTCCGTTAAAGATGACGAAGTAGTATGTCCCAAAGCTTGCATACTCTTCTGCTACACACTCAAAAGTATGTACTTTTTCTTCATAAAAAGAGTACATACTTTTAGGACGTAGTATAAGTAGGCGAATTGGGACGCAGCCCAAGACTTGTCTCGAGTACTACAACACTAGTATACACACAGTAGAAGATTTGGATCGGTCCTGTCAAACAGATACCCGATCCGGCAAATAATGGTTCTACCGATACTGAGTATCTGATCGGTGCATCCCTACCCCTAGTAGAGCTGCACGATAATCGTTAAAAGATCACCGTCTCGATTCAAACACAATCGTATTCCTAAATAACAGTGATTCGGCTATGTCCATTAAACCTTTGACAAGTATGATCACAGGGAACATTCAAATCTGCTTTGAGGCTGCTGTAGACCCAAAGAGAGTAGTTGTCATGTAAAGGTATGAAACGGCTTCACAAAAGTATTTTCAATCACATAGTATCATTGTTTCTCTGTTACAATAAGAGAATAGTGATCTCTATTAAAAAAATAAAAATTATCCAGAATTGTACAGCTCTATTTCATAGATTACCATTCTACTTTCTAACTGAAATATCATGGTTGTATTCAGTGGGGCTGACCTAGTGTTTTCCTGTTGCTTGACAGGGGTCAGCAATTTGCACAGCAAATGCAGCAGCAGAACCCTGAGCTTATCGAGCAGCTGAGGAGTCAAATGCGCAGTCGACCTCCCAGTAGTGCTGGCAATGATGAACCCTGACACTCTCCATGGTACCACACATCACTCAGTACAATTATTAGTGTGAATAAATTGACATTTAAAAGTTTTGAACCTAGCTTTAAAGGGATAGTTCCCCCTTTCTTTTTCGGACCTCAAAAGCAGAAATGTAAAAAATAGTCCTGCACACGCTCCTTCCTATAATGGCAGTGAAAAGCGACCTGGCTAAAACATTACAAAAAATATACAAAAGTGTCACGCAATGATACAGTGAGACGTGCACCATATATGGAAAGTGTTCAGGAGGCATGCTATGAGGTTTTGCGAGAAAGAAACCGTGACTTTATTCAGTCAAAATACTGAGCTCGGCCGTTACTCTGCGCACGCTGTGAGAGCGAGAGAGCCGTCAGCACTGACTCAGCAACCCCTCACCCAATGTTGACATCACAACCGGTACACAATATTCACTTCAGGAGTATTTATTATTAGTATTATTGTATTATTTCTTATCATATACCTTATAGAAAAGACGAGAGTCGCGTTTGTTTCTATTGAGCCTGATTTCTCAAAATGGTGTGTGTGCTTATCCTGGATACCATGACAACAGTGCGAGTTGTAGTAAGCATGAGCACCGGCTCGCACGCACTCACAGGAACGTACGCAGAGTTACGGCCGAGCTCAGTGTTTTGGCTAAATAATACTGTTTCTTTCTCGTAAAACCTTATAGTATGCCTCCTGAACACTTTCCATATATGGCACACATCTCACTGTATCATTGCTTGATACTTTTGTATATTTTTTGTAATGTTTTAGCCTGGTTGCTATTCAGTGCCATTTTAGGAAGGAGCGCGTGCAGGACTATTTTAAAAATTTGAGGGCCAAAAAAGATAGAAGGTACATAGGGCATTAGAATAACAGAAGGGTGAGTAAAAGATGGCTTTGTTTTCATTTCAGGGTGAACCATCTCTTTAATATGTTCTAGACTTTAATAAGATGTTTTTATATATATATATATATTACATATTACACAGTGAGGAAAATAAGTATTTGAACACCCTGCTATTTTGCAAGTTCTCCCACTTAGAAATCATGGAGGGGTCTGAAATTGTCATCGTAGGTGCATGTCCACTGTGAGAGACATAATCCAAAAAAAAAAATCCAGAAATCACAATGTAGGATTTTTTTAAAACTATTTATTTGCATGATACAGCTGCAAATAAGTATTTAAACACCTGTCTATCAGCTAGAATTCTGACCCTCAAAGACCTGTTAGTCTGTCTTTAAAATGTCCACCTCCACTCCATTTATTATCCTTAATTAGATGCACCTGTTTGAGGTCGTTAGCTGCATAGACACCTGTCCACCCCATACAATCAGTAAGAATCCAACTACTAACATGGCCAAGACCAAAGAGCTGTCCAAAGACACTAGAGACAAAGTTGTACACCTCCACAAGGCTGGAAAGGGCTACAGGGAAATTGCCAAGCAGCTTGGTGAAAAAAGGTCCACTGTTGGAGCAATCATTAGAAAATGGAAGAAGCTAAACATGACTGTCAATCTCCCTCGGACTGGGCCTCCATGCATGATCTCACCTCGTGGTGAGAAATCAGCCCAGAACTACACGAGAGGAGCTGGTCAATGACCTGAAAAGAGCTGGGACCACCGTTTCCAAGGTTACTGTTGGTAATGCACTAAGACGTCATGGTTTGAAATCATGCATGGCACTGAACGTTCCCCTGCTGAAACCAGCACATATCCAGGCCCGTTTTAAGTTTGCCAATGACCATTTGGATGATCCAGAGGAGTCATGGGAGAAAGTCATGTGGTCAGATGAGACCAAAATAGAACGTTTTGTTCATAATTCCACTAAACGTGTTTGGAGGAAGAAGAATGATGAGTACCATCCCAATAACACAATCCCTACTGCGAAGCATGGGGGTGGTAGCATCATGCTTTGGGGGTGTTTTTCTGCACATGGGACAGGGCGACTGCACTGTATTAAGGAGAGGATGACCTCATGTATTGCGAGATTTTGGGGAACAACCTCCTTCCCTCAGTTAGAGCATTGAAAATGGGTCGAGGCTGGGTCTTCCAACATAACAATGACCCGAAGCACACAGCCAGGATAACCAAGGAGTGGCTCTGTAAGAAGCATATCAAGGTTCTGGCGTGGCCTAGACAGTTTCCAGGCCTAAACCCAATAGAGAATCTTTGGAGGGAGCTCAAACTCTGTGTTTCTCAGCGACAGGCCAGAAACCTGACTGATCTAGAGAAGATCTGTGTGGAGGAGTGGGCCAAAATCCCTCCTGCAGTGTGTGCAAACCTGGTGAAAAACTACAGGAAACGTTTGACCTCTGTAATTGCAAACAAAGGCTACTGTATCAAATATTAACATTGATTTTCTCCGGTGTTCAAATACTTATTTGCAGCTGTATCATACAAATAAATAGTTGAAAAAATCATACATTGTGATTTCTGGATTTTTTTTTTTTAGATTGTCTCACAGTGGACATGCACCTACGATGACAATTTCAGACCCCTCCATGATTTCTGAGTGGGAGAACTTGCAAAATAGCAGGGTGTTCAAATACTTATTTTACTCACTGTGTATATGTGTGTGTGTGTATATATATATATATATATGTATGTATATGTATATATGTATGTATATATATGTATATGTATGTATGTGTGTGTGTGTTCAAATACTTATTTTCCTCACTGTATATGTATGTATGTATGTATGTGTGTGTGTTCAAATACTTATTTTACTCACTGTGTATATGTGTGTGTGTGTATATATATATATATATATATATGTATGTATATGTATATATATATGTATATGTATGTATGTGTGTGTGTGTTCAAATACTTATTTTCCTCACTGTATATGTATGTATGTATGTATGTATATATATATATATATATATATATATGTATGTATATATATATATATATATATAAATGTATATGTGTGTGTATGTATATGTATGTATATATGTATGTGTGTGTGTTCAAATACTTATTTTCCTCACTGTGTGTGTGTGTATATATATATATATATATATATATACACACACACACACACACACACACAACAATGTTTTTGTGGTTTAGCTTTACAAATATTCAAACAACAGCTTATTATATACAGTATATCTGTTCAGAACTTAACATCACATCTCTTATTTTGCACAGAATTTAACTCTTGACCTGGTGGACCTGTGGAAGATGGGCTACTTTTTTATTTTTTAAGATATACCTTGTACCTACAGCTCCAGGGACAAGACCACGTTTATTCATCTATAAAAACTGCATGTGTTCCCACTGATCCCCCCCCCATTGCCCTACCTGTTGGAAGCAGTCATCAGTGCACAATCTGCACATCGTATTTGGGCACTGAACTCTAAAGAAATGTCTGATCAAATTAAATATCACACTGGGTTAACACTATATTCCCAAGTAATAATTTTGTGATTGTAATGAATTGCTGCTACTTGGACATTATGCAGTTTTGTTGTGTTAACACCTCAGTGATTCATCTGTCCTATGACAAGTCTCTGCACATGATCCTTGCCAACTCCTTTCAGTTTAGACAATCTCAACATGGACAATTAAATGTCAGATTTCAAACAAGACTTGTGTTTTTGCTGCTGAAACTTTGGATTTCATAACTGCTTTTCATTTTTGCAACCAATGAGATTTGTCAAAATTACCATTGTTACTTAACATACATTACGTGTCCTGGTCTCTTTTGAATTAAAGAAAAAAAAATGTTTTGTCCATTTTGGAGAACTGCTATGTGTGGTGGTGTATTTAAGAACTTGCCATTTGTAAGATCACTTTCTCAAAACCTAGCTGCTTATATAGACAGCCTTTTGTGGAAACGTTTGGAATATTAATTCAAGCATTCTTTGCACCCTTAGCGGAAGCAAAATATTTGCACTTTATTTTTATTTTTAAATGGGTGACGTTTTAAACGCGCTTATGTTGCCTTGCAACGCGTACTAGCTAGGCAGTTCAAAATCGGTTTTGAGACGCAGCCTCTGAGTCGGAACAGTCGCTTCAGCCGCAGGAAGTATCTGAGAAAATACGGGTAAAACGTTTTATTTCATGCATACGTATATTAAGTATTATCTGCTTGCTGTTCGGTGAAGGCGCCTTTACATTTATTTATTCTATATTACTGGATTAATGTGCTTGAAGTGTTTAACTTGGACTAACCATTTGATCTAAGAAACTGCTGTAAACGACGCCAGGTTATTAATAGAAATTCGTAAAACAACTTACTTGCACATCTTAATATAATGTATTTGGTCGTTTAAGTTACATGTTTTCGCAATACATGCACCAAGGGCTTGTTTTTCTACTTCGATAGCTAGCAGCTCATCAGAGTTAGCATGCTAATGTGTACGGCTGTACGCTGACCTCGTCGGTCACATGAACAGAAAATTGGTCGTCGGGTGTGAATTAATACATTATCAGAGTAAATTATTCCTGTTAACTGTTGTCGCACAAATACTGGTTTGAAGTTGCTTAAATTATTTTATTTCTCATATATTAATTACGATGTTTGTGAAACTGGACTGACGTTTGTAAAATTTCTTTTAGGGATGTTGACCATAACCTGACCCCAGGCTGCCTAGAAAGAAGTGTGGATTTGGGTTATTCGTTGTTTATTTCAGGTGCACAAAGTTTGCTGAAGTGGGATCGCAGCCCTTCTCCTCAGCATGGAGATAGCTGTAGTTAAAATCCTCTGCCTGCTGGGGGTGTTTGTCCTCATGTTGGGGGGCACCCTTATTCCTGTGAGGGTGATGCAGATGGAGTATGATAAAATCACAAGGTACAGAAGAGTAGTTGCTTTAAGCAATTCTTTTGGAGGAGGTGTATTTCTGGCCACCTGTTTCAATGCCCTTTTACCAGCAGTTAGAGAAAAGGTATGTAATCGATCATGATTTAAGTTAAACAGTTAACTCAAACAATACAATTGATCACCCTCAGGTTGTTCCAAAGACGTTTTTTTTTCCCCAGTGGAATACTAAAGGAGACATTTTAAAGAATGTACTGGTCGCTCATTTCCATGTAATTACAATTAATGTTTGAATTTGAAGTTTCAAAAAGGATGCAGAAGTGCCGTAAAACCGGTTTATATAACGTGTGAGAAACAACACTTCTATGGTACCTTTGCATATTTTTTAAAGATTGTAAGATTCAGTCCCATTTAATGGGGGGAAATTAGCAGATACATTCTTTAGCAATTTTCCTTTCATGTTCAACAGAAGAAATTAAATCATATGTGTTTGAAACAACATGAGGGTGAGTGAATTTTATTTGGGAAAACTAACTCTTCAAGACCCTTAAGTATTGTATTTTTCTGTTGTGTAACCAAAGTTCGTTATAAAATCAGAATTATCAGGAAGTTCACTGGGATTTAAAGGTGCACTATCATATTTTGTTCAGTTGAGTACTTAGAATATCCCAAATGTTTCCAACTATTTGTAAATTGTGAGAAAATAGCATTTAACCAAGGAACTGGGACAGTCGCCTGTCAATTGCGTCATATCTGTATTATCCTCAGTTTCCGGTTTTATTTTGCAGAAACACTTTACTCTTACTGCAGTGTGCAACAAGTGTTAGCAGTCAGAGCAAACGCACAGAGTAACATAACAATTTTCAACACACTCAGATGTATCTAATATGATAAACAGAGCTGCGTTACCTCATACTCATGACTGGGAAAGCGTAAATGGCGCCGGTGACTGTGGCATAATAAAAGTCCAGCCGGCGATTATGCCATGCTCGTGAGGCGTGTGTTGCGCTCTTCTTATTAACAAAATCGCTCCTGCGGCCTTACTCAGCTCCCACAACACTCGGTCCTGCTCTGCTTCATACTACAGTAACGTTAATAATCTCATCCATGAACATGATTTCTGCCCGATTCCTATCCCGAGTCTTTTCCACCGGCTGTGAGGTGAAGACCACATGCCCCAAGATTCTGCACTCAAACTTGGTGTCATCAAACTACGCCTTTGTTTTGAATAGGCGACCTCTAGTGGACGGAAAAGTTACATAGTGCACCTTTAAGGAATCAAGTAACTGTTTGTTCATGTTGCCTTGGCTTTTTTCTTTTAGGTTAAGGACATTTTGGAAGAGCTGAAGTACACCAATCAGTACCCACTGGCAGAGACCATAATGATGCTTGGATTTCTCCTTACAGTATTTGTGGAACAGACTGTGCTTACCTTCCACAAGGAGAAGCCCTCGTTTATCGACCTGGAGACATTTAATGCTGGTGGCTCGGAAGTGGGGAGCGACTCAGAGTATGATGTTCCATTCATTGCTCCCGCTCGGGGTGCGGCCAGAGCCCAGCTGCACCCTTCCCATCACCACGGACACTTCAACCCTTCTGAGCTGAAGCGTGCTGGGCCATTGAGATTAGCTAGCCTGGTGCTAGCACTGTCTGCTCACTCTATCTTTGAGGGTCTTGCTTTAGGTCTTCAGGAAGATGGGGCTAAGCTTGGAAGCCTCTTCATTGGAGTGGCCATCCACGAGACGCTAGCATCTGTGGCACTGGGGGTTAATGTTGCCAAGGCAGGAGTCCCCTTACGAGATGCCTGTAAACTGGCCATAACAGTAAGCCTAATGATTCCTCTGGGCATCGGGATTGGCATGGGTATTGAGACGGTCCAGCACTTAGCAGAAAGTATTATATCTGTAGTGCTCCAGGGCCTAGCAGCCGGCACATTCCTCTTCATTACGTTCTTTGAGATACTCTCACAAGAGCTGGCGGATAAACACGACAGGCTACTGAAAGTTCTGTTTCTTGCATTGGGCTATGGTGTACTAGCAGGACTTGTCTTTATCAAATGGTAAAGGAGTTCAAAAAGTTTACAATTTTCAAAAGTTGTGAACTGCTCTTCTTGAGCACTGTTAAACAATAGTTTTTGAAATCTACTGTAAAAAAAATGTATATTCTATAGATCAAGAGTTTTCAAAATTGTTGATGCCAACGACACCAAAATAGGATGATTCCATTGTTAGGGACCCCTTTTCTAACATATAAAGGTACCTATAATAGCTGCTATATTTAATTTGTAATAAAATATTAAGTATCATATATGTATATATGTTATTTTCAAGAATTTAATAATTTGCTTTAATATTGTCACTAAGGCCAAAATAAATTGAAATATTATCTGGAGAATATTTACTTTGTATCTAATTTGTAAGTTGACATCATGCCTTTTGTTAGACGTATAAACCTTTCAAATAAAAACAAGATTTATTGTTTATTTCTTAATTCTTAAACAACTGCCAATAGAAAAAGAATAATTGATTAATCTCATAAACAGTGTTGGGGGTAACTTATTACAAGTAACTTGAGTTACGTAATAACGTAATATTTTTCCAAGTAAATAGTAAAGTAACGCATTACTTTTCAAATTTACAACAAAATATCTGAGTTACTTTTTCAAAAAAGTAACGCAAGTTACTTTATCACATTAATTTGACTGACAGCTCTCCTGCCCCCATGTTGAGAAAAATAAGTGCAGAGGGGTTGTGTGTAAACATGATGGTTATTGTAGTTCTAGACTAAATGTGAGCATTTATTTATCTCACTTGCACAATAAAGATTCTGTATTCCTCAAAATGAATAAAATCAGTCAAATGCAAAATCAGAGTACTATGCAAACCTCCAATAATTAAATGTTAAATAAAACAACTACTTTTTATGCATAATCTACCTTTTATATTTAATTTACCAATGTCTTGCTGCTGACCTTTGATGATGAAAATTACTAGATGTTTTGTTTTTATTGGTAAAACTTTTTTCTCCTGCATCCTATTCTATCATTATCCAGAATGGCAGCACAGCAGAGCTGCGCCCTCTACTGTTCATGCGTGAATTTGCATTTTTACTGCATTATTTATTATTTCAATTTTGGTATGAAGAGGTCTTTACCGTTGCACAAAAATATAACTTTTTTTGTTATAAACAAAAACAAGCCCAGCCCAGGTGAGAAAAAGTAACACAAAATTTAGTTACTTTTTAAGGGAGTAACGCAATATTGTAATGCATTACTTTTCAAAGTAACTTTCCCCAACACTGCTCATAAATTCCATTGATAGCAAAAGTAAATCATAATATTGGTAAATATGCTTACATTAACATGTCAACTTTTTTTTTTATTACTTTTTTTTTCCACTAAAACCTATTTGTGACCCAGGACCACAAAACCAGTCATAAGTTGCACGGGTATATTTGTAGCAATAGCCAACAATACATTGCATGGGTCAAAATTATTAGATTTTCTTTTATGCCAAAAATCATTAGGATATTGAGTAAAGATCATGTTCCATGAAGATATTTTAATGTCCTACCATAAATATATAAAACATTTATTGTTATTAGTAATATGCATTGCTAAGGACAGCTTTAACGGTGGCTTTTTTGCACCATCAGATTCCAGATTTTGTATCTCTACCAAATATTGTCCTATCCTAACAAACCATACATCAACAGACAGCTTATTTATTCAGTTTTGAGATGATGTATAAATCTCAGTTTTTTTTTTTAAAGTCGACCCATATGATTGGTTTTGTGATCCATGGTCACATTTGATGAACATCCTATTATTTAATGGAATTTGTGCATGTTGATTCTGAATGACTACTGTAAATCATTTTAATATTTAAATATTTAAGAGTCAAGAGACAATACACAGTGGTGCCACTCATTTAGTTTTTACCCATCCTTTAAATAAATATCATATTGTATGTTTTGTTCATTTAATATTTACCAATATTACAATGAATGGATGAATATTACTGTTTTGTTTTGTAGAATGATTTGCTTTCAGATACTTTTAGCTGAATACAAATGTAAATGGATGTTCACAATGACAGCGAAGAGACTGGAAGCCAGTTATTTTTAACTGAGAGTTCAATGTTTTAGTAAGAACGTTGTGTTGAAGTTGGTCAGATTTGTTTACTATAAATTCAGTGTAGTTGAGTGCACATAATACAGTCAAACTGCCAAAAGTCTGAGTTACTTGACAGAGCAGCTTTACTGGGGAAAAACACTCATGATCAAAGCAGAGACTTAAGTTGTGAGCTGACTGCAGGGACTGTAGACAGATGTTTTTTTTTAAAGTAGATTCTTAGGGAACTTTTAAGGTGAATGTATTTGAGCGGCCTGTGATTGGTGGGTCACCATTTGGTGTAATGTACTCTTTTAATTTTATGGTTATAGGATTAATTCCATTGGTTCATTGTTTCATTAAGGCTATATTTTAACTATCCTCAGAATTTCTTTGCCTAACAGTCATGCTAAGCTTCACACGTAAATGCAGAGAATTGTTGAATTCCTTTTTATAAGCTTATGTTGTGCATTGGGTTTTGACATTGCCCAGTGTGAGCCTAAGAACATTTAAAACTCGCAAACTTTTTTGTGTTTGAACAATGTTTTTTTGTTTTTTTTTTGTACTGTATATCTTTATTTTACTTTTCAGACATGTCCTTTTACAGCTATATGAATCTTTACAGATATATTGTTTGATTGTTTCATATCAGGAATTCTAAATAGCTATTCAATGTTCAAAAGCAGTTTCCACAAGTCAAGCAACATATACATCTGTTGCATAACTGAGATACAACATTAAGTAAAAAAGAAAAGAAACAAAGTTAAGTCTGTAGCATTTCCCTTTCTGTGCTCTTTTACAAGGATCAATTATGATATTTCAGTGTTCAGTGATATTTGCAGTCCTTTTTGAAATGCATAAAGAATTTTATCTTTTTAATTTTTGATTAAATAAAATAATTATTCTAAATCAGAACTATTTTTTGATTCTCTTATTTACTAGAGATCACCATGTAACCAGTCTGATCCTTTTTAAGTGTCACAAAGCCACAATCTGACACACAAAGGTCAACTTATCAGTCCTATTAACACGCACTGTCTCAATCAGCTTCCTAGTTCAGTAGTCAGGGCACTGATCAAGGAGTTGGCCATTTTAACTCTTTCATTTTTTTTAAGTAGTTTTTTTTTTGGTGACATACAAACAAGTCCATAACTATAGCAAGGAGAGTCAAAAAAGGTAAGCATATTTTTATAGAAAAAATTCATTATATTTGTAAATTTTACATAATTGTATAAAAGTACTTTCTAGTGATGGGCAGACCGAGGCTTCGTGAAGCACTGAAGCAGTTGAAGCAAATGTGTCATTGTTTCGAAGCTTCGATTCAATCTACGGCGCCATCTAGTGGTCATTTCCATGTGTTGATCTGAAATACCTTGACAATGATCCATGTAAAAAAAATTGTTTTTAACATCTGTCTGACAACTACATAATCTTGGTTTTGTAACCTGTAGCCTCGTCATTGTAAAGAACTTTATATATTTTGTTTGTTATACAAAATGAACATTAATAAAATAAATAAAGCCACAATGTGTCACATTTGTCACAAAACATTTTTATTCAAAAATATGAATTGCTCAGCTGTTGAAGGACTCAGCTGACTTCTTTTTTTTTTACATATAATTTCTCCAGCCTTTGAAAAAATCCTATCGCAAGGGACACTTGTTGCTGGCATGCACAAATATTTTTGGATGATGTAAATACATGGATGATGTATTGTTGCAGAAGGCTAGCTGCCTATCACAATACACACATCTCACTTTATTTGGTGCTTCCAAATGGAAATGCTCCCACACCACAGATGTACGGCCTCCATTTTTATATATTCTATTAATATATCTATCTATATATCACCTATGAATCTATATCTATATAATTCTATATATCTAACTTATGCTGTCCTATCTATCTGTCACTATCTAACTTAGCCTATATGAATGTGTCACTATATCTATCCTAACTAAATGTCACTGTCTATACCTATCAGTCAATATATCTTATTTAAATCTAGCCTAAATATAACTAACCAAAGCGCACTATAAATCTCACTGCTATCACAAAATCACTGCTATCACAAAATCACTCTCCTCTCACAAAAACCCACGAGGTGAAGATGGATTTACTTCACTTTTAAACTGTGGTGAATTAGTTTTATACAGATGTGTATGGAAGGCCGTTTCAGCATAAAAACGTTCCAGCGTTACTCGTCGTAATTATATTTTTACTAGTAACAATTAAATTAAAGAGCTCTACAATTCAATTATTACTAGTAACAATTACAATTAGAGAGCTCTATAATTCAATTATTACTAGTAACAATTATGATTGTAGAGCTCTCTAATTGAATTATAGAGCTCTGCAATTGTATTCTTACTAGTAACAAATGAATTGTAGAGCTCTATAATTCAGTTTTTACTAGTAACAATTCCAATTAGAGAGCTCTACAATTCAATTATTACTAGTAAGAATTCAATTGCAGAGCTCTCTAATTCAATTACAGAGCTCTGCAATTGAATTAGAGAGCTCTCTAAATCAGTTCTTACTAGTACAAATTACAATTAGAGAGCTCTTTAATGCAATTCTTACTAGTAATAACTGAATTAGAGAGCTCTACAATTCAATTCTTACTAGTAAGAATTCCAGTTATAGAGCTCTACAATTGTATTATTACTAGTAAGAACTTGTATTCATTAGATGCAAAACATATTTGCGATTACACCCATTTCCCTCAGCAAATCCCGCCTGCGGTGCTACACTTCAAAATAAAAGTCCCATTAGACAACTTAGATTTTGCAATTGAAACTTAAACTACATTAATTCATAGCTTTATACTCTAAAAATTATTAAAGCTCAAAGAAAACATGTGTCTCTTTGCTGCTGGTCCTGGTAACGATATAGTTTACCAGACAAAATATAATCTAATTTTTGTGTTTATTATGCACTGTATTGAGCTACATATAGGCTAAGTATTAGGCTAGCCGTCACTCCGACATGAGATTTAAAATGTATTTCTCTCTTTTTTTAGTCATCATGTTTGTTTTAATTACCCAATAACTACTATATATGGAATATAAGTATGAGAGAAAAATAATGATTACAATTTTTTTAATATTATATATAATAAGACATTTTTAAAAAAATATTATATACACCCAAAAAGTGTTGACTGTGGAATAGCCTACTGTAGGTTGGAAGGAGATATATTTAAATAGACTAAACCTATTCTGGCTTTAAATCGTTACAAATTTCTTGTAGCCTAAAATGTTTTTTTTATTTTTTATTTTCATGACCAAACAAACAAATAGAAGGCCAAATTAGGGGTATGCAATATTGACAAAAAAATATAGGCTACATATATTTTTAGGGATTTTTCTTGACAAGGATAAGAAGATATCTTGCTAATTTTGGGGCTTTTTTTGGTTTTAGGCTCGTCTAAAACCACCACTAGGTGGCAGCCCAAGTCTGTCTTAATGACTGATTCATTGAATCATTAATTCAAATGAAAAATTTGCTTTTCATTATTCCCATATTACACTGTATGATTTAAGAAAATAATGTTTTTAATAATGTCTAAATTTGTTCAAAACAATCACTTTAATAAAGTTTGTAAAATGTTTGATACATAAAATAATTCATTTTTGTTCAATAAATATGTTCATTTTAAAAATACAGAAACTATATGATTACTTATATTTTACCCAAAATACCTTACTTTTACACATTCTTCCATTACTTGTGCTTTTTCATTACCTTGAACAAAACTGAAAAACATTAACAAGACCTTTGTATCTAAATTTATTCAATAATTTTATAAATTCTCATTTGCCACATAAACTACAACATTAAAAAAACACCTATTTAATATAACGTTAAATATTACATCAAATTAGCGCCAAATCAACTTTGTGTTGCAGACCTCTGCATTTCTATTCATCATTAAAAATGCCTTGACTGAACAACCTGCAGTGCAGTCGGCCATTTTGTGAATATGCGTGAGGCGTACCCTAATTATCATAATGAGGTAGTACTAAATAGAGAGCTCTACAATTCAATTCTTACTAGTAAGAAATGCCATTGTAGAGCTCTACAATTACATATTTACTAGTAAGAATAGAATTAGAGAGCTCTGTTATTGAATTGTTACTAAGAATTCCAATTAAAGAGCTCTCTAATTCAGTTCTTACTAGTAACAATTAAATTAGAGAGCTCTGCAATTACATTCTTACTAGTAACAATTAAATTACAGAGCTCTCTATTTCTATTCTTACTAGTAAGAATTACAATTAGAGAGCTCTGCAATTGAATTCTTACTAGTAATAATTGAATTAGAGAGCTCTCTAAATCAATTACAGAGCTCTCTAATTGAATTGTTACTAGTAAGAATTACAATTAGAGAGCTCTCTAATCAAATTATTACTAGTAACAATTACAATTAGAGAGCTCTCTAATTCAATTGTTACTAGTAAGAATTCAATTGCAGAGCTCTCTAATTCAATTACAGAGCTCTGCAATTATACATATCTTTAATTCGTTTTTTTACTAGTAAAAATTCAATTAGAGAGCTCTGTAATTGCATTTTTACTAGTAAGAATTGAATTAGAGAGCTCTACAATTGTAATAGTTACTAGTAATAATTTGATTAGAGAGCTCTCTAATTGGAATTCTTACTAGTAACAATTGAATTAGAGAGCTCTCTAATTCAATTCTTACTAGTAACAATGCAATTGCAGAGCTCTCTAATTGTAATAGTTACTAGTAAGAATTGAATTGTAGAGCTCTCTAATTGGAATTCTTACTAGTAACAATTCAATTGTAGAGCTCTCTAATTAAAAATGAATGGAAGTCAATGGAGACATACTACTAGTAAAAATTCATTTGTAGAGCTCTCTAATTAGAATTGTTACTAGTAAGAATTGAATTAGAGAGCTCTGTAATTGGAATTGTTACTAGTAAGAATTGAATTAGAGAGCTCTGTATTGGAATTGTTACTAGTAAAAACTGAATTAGAGAGCTATCTAATCATAATTGTTACTAGTAATAATTGAATTATAGAGCTCTGTAATTGTAATTGTTACTAGTAATAATTGAATTGTAGAGCTCTTTAATTTAATTGTTACTAGTAAAAATATAATTACGACGAGTAACGCTGGAACGTTTTTATGCTGAAACGGCCTTCCATAGATGTGTGACTGTGTGGCTTGTTCCCGCCCCCTTTAATCAACGCAGTTTCGGAAGGCGCCACCTGATGAAACACTTTGAAGCTTAAGGTGTGTTCGACATCGGCTGCGGCTGGATGCAACTGATCGGCGAGAGTAGCCGCGTGCAGGCGGGGAGGAGCTGCAAACAGACGTGAAGTCGGACACTTTCTGCTTCCCGCGGTGACGCTCGCGCTGTGTTTGCACACTTTATCAGCTGAAGTGAAATAAATGCAATATTTGGCAATACACAGATGTTTCAGAGACATTATTGTCATGTAATACTTTATGCACTGCTTAATAGAGCGTGTGTTTTTACAAGAATAAAGTTCAACATATAAGCCTACACTATCAATGAAGTGGGGTCTATGTTTTTAATCAGTTATATTTTGATAAACATGACAATATAACATCGCGACTACATGAAAGGAGGTTTTACTGTTATAAAAAACAGATTTGTGCGCATTAGTGGAGCTGAAGGTTTTAGAATAAAGACGAAACACACGTGATCGCTGTCATGCGGTGAATCTGGCCAATCGTGGAACGGCTGTGTCGTCATCAGAGCCCGTGCAGCCTCATGCAGTCGCTCTCGAGAAACTGCACCGGCTGTAATCGCCGGCTGCTCTCGAATCGCTCTCGCGGCACTTTGTTGACATACGTCACTGTCACGTGGCGTCGGCGCTGCCTCAAGTCGGACAAAATTTCTAACCGGCATGCACTGCTTCAAGTCAGCCGCCGATCGGTCTGCGCATCGCTGGGTGAAGTCGAACAAGCCTTTAATTTAGCCATAGTCACGTGACATGGGTGTCTCGAATCACAGCTCGGAGCAGTAGGCTTGTTTGAGATGCGCCTCGGCTCGCCTGAAATTCAGCCGAGACTAGGCGGCTGCAGTGAGGGGAGGAGTGAAAAAAGTGCAGGCAAGCCGGACAGTTCTCTCTTCTCGTAGTGGATCAGACACCTGCGAGATCAAAGGCGGATATCGCGGGATTCACACTCGTGCGCTTTGTTGCTGATAAACTGGATGTAATTTACGTTCTGTTACTTTTATATGAAAATAAATATTATGAACAAGACACCCAAAGTTTTTGTTATTTATTTCCATTCGAAAGACGTGTTTATCAATAATTTTTACTTTAATTAGGCCTACATACATGTTTTTATATATATATATATTTTGTTATAAATATGACAACAATCACATAACCCACAGAGAGATCGCCTTTGTTAGAGAGTTTGGGAATATTCACACATAAAAACATGATATCAGAGTTTTAAAATCAAACATTTAAAAAAAGAACCATACATCACGGTTGTTTAAACCAATAAGCATTAAGCTGTGTCGTCAGCAAGTCGTTTCCCATCATGCTTTTGCTCCGCGCAGTCGGTGGAGACGGAGAGCAGCTGCGCTCGACTGCAAAATCCGACACATCCGCCTTTCGCTCGCGAGAGTTTTTTGACATACGTCGGCATGACATCAGAGCAAGGCGGACCGCCCTCGGACACTTTTCTAACCGGAATGCATCTCGCGCTGATCACCGGTGATCGGTTCTGCGCAGATTTCGCTCATCTCAAACAAGCCTAGTGTTTCGAAACATCTGCGCTTCGGGATCTCGGCAAAGCCCCGAAACGTCTGTTTCGCGTCTGCCATCCCTAGTACTTTCTAATATGAGATTTTGAAATTTTCATATAACTGTTGCAGTATGTTCATGGGTTTCAAAAGGAATTCCAATTGATGTTGATTGAGAGACCTTGTTTCTGCGAACTCTGGTGAGTTTCTGTGTTAAACGAAATGTTTAGTGGATGTGCTGATTAATGATCAGAAAATATACATATGTCATAGTAAATGAAAGAAGAAAAAACTGTCAGAGTTAAAGGATGTTCCTTGAAGTATTTTTGTAGTTTTTAATACGTTTTACAAACAGATTGATAGATTTAATTATTGCTACATTTATTTTATGATGTTTTCTGTATATATTTGGAGGAAAAAAAGCTATCTATACATTTGAGTGAGTGTTTTGAAATGCGGATGGTTAACCTGTGTTTTAAACAGATGTATTGGTCCGTGTAGTATGCTCACGTGTATTGATGTTAACTTGCTACGCTGACACGTGTGAGTGAAGCATGTGTGGGTGATGCTTCTGTGATTTTAATTACTCGTAAGGAGTTTATTGTGTGACCTGTTGATGTTTGAAGCCTTGAGAGATGTTAACTGTGAATTGTGTTGTTTTGTGTAGACTGTTTTTTTTATTGCCTGATTCCACCGTTGTGACATGATCAACTGTGAGCTTATGCAAGCTATGGCGAGCCAGACCCTGTGATCGTTGAAGGACCCACAGCTGACGTTCAACACGGACCTGTTTGTATGAAGGTATTTTTGGTGCAAAACAACTGAACACGCGTGCGAGTGGAATTTGAATCTGTAGAGCATATCCACATGTGTATCAATAAATTTGAAGTCACAGAGAAAAATATTTTAGGAGTTGCAAACTTGTAGATTTTTTTTCTCACCTACAAACACAACACAACAGTTACACCTTCACACATTCTTCACTGCAGGTGCACAAATCCTATTCTACGAATCACACATGAAAACTCATACGCTCACATTTTTGCTACAGTTGCTGCAGTGAATATGGTGCAAAACGCATTCACACACCCGTATCAAAAATGTGAAGTCACAGACGAATTTTGCACATCCGCAAATTAATATGTGAATCCATGCAATGAGAGTTGCACACTTGTAGAACATTTGGTCACAAATGCATTTATTTTCTTGGATATTTTTCTAACACAATCACAAGTTCAATCACTACAACTGCTTGAATCTGCTGCTGCGAGTCTCAAACGCAGTTTTTTCGCCTTCAAATGACAAGTTCCGCGCACTCTCACTTTTGCACCATATACTACGCGAAATGTGGAGCAAAAGTGATTTGTGCATCTGTGAGGCAGCAGTTCAGAGAGCAGCGAATTTCAGCCAATCAGAAGAGCTCTTTTAAACCGGCGGCGCGCGACCGTGAACGGGAAAAATACATGAACAATCTCTCCATAGCAGGCGAAGTCAACTTGTTCCTCCTTATAGTAAAACATAGTAGGGTAGAATATAATTAATGGATGTATATAGTATAATTAATGCACAATTGTCCAATAAATATACAATTCAAGCAAGTAGCCTACAAACACCTACATTAACATGTTTAATGGAAACATGAAGCAGGATATGAATTATATACATCGCGCATTGTGAGCTTTTATTAGCACCAAGTTCCCGTACGAATGGAACGGACCAACATGCGCAACATGACTGAAGCCCGGTTCATTTAATTGTGCATGCATGGCGCGCGAATAACCATAAACTCCATAAAAGCTCCAAAAGTGTGATAAGATGTGAGCCGATCCTATTGCAGCACTGAGTCTGAGAAAACCTCCTGCACCAACATAAATAAGCGTTTTAATAAACTACTCATGACCACCTTTAGTAGATCTCACATTCTACTGTAGCCTGTTTATTATGTTAAATGTTGATTAACTTTATAATAGATTTATAATATATACATTTATAATAGAATATAAGATAAGGGAATAGGTTTTTCACTAAGATTTATAATACATCTGTGGCATGTTGTGGTGGCTATAGTTTCTATGTGTAGGATGCTATTTTTCATAACTAATGCTATAGATAAAAAAAACGTGAATGTTGGCATTATGCTAATGAGGAGACATCAGTGGTCTCACCTGTAATTGTTTTTAATTACTTGTTACTTATTAATTGTAATTACTTTGAATGTGGATTTTGCAAAAATAAACCCTAAACGGTTCACACAATTATTATTGATGTAGTCAAAAACTCTCCAACTGCTTAAGCTAGAGCTTAGCTTTGGCAACCAGAAAATAAGGAAATAACTGGAGATGTTTTCTTTTATTTCAAATTCTCATGAACTAATACTCTTTTCAGCTGTGTTAAGACTTAAAGCAGATTGCCACGTTTCAGTAATGTTTTATATCCTGGTAATGCATACATTTAATCACTGCATTTGTCTGATTAAAGATATCAGGGAAAAAGCAAGAGTATTATTTAATCCTGGGCTCCAAAGGGTCAGTCCCTTAAAAAGAGTGCCAGATCAGAGGAGGAGACAGTGGAAGAGGTAATGACAAAACAGGGAAGAAGCATTAAGTGGAGCAGCCACCTATAGGTGTACTTTTAAAAGTGAGTGGTCAACCACATGGCCATTCATCACCATAGGCACCACCAGCTCCTACTACTGCTGACAGGAGAGCTCATGTGCCCATCAAGGTGTGACAGATATGAACAGGCAAGTAAACAGTAAAGGGCATCAGGCCAAAGAACAGGCAACGAGCGGCATAACTTCTATTTGTGCTGGTCATTTATGAACAATAAGTAAAATTGGGGCAGAGGGGCCGCTGCTAATAAACATCTGAGTGGCTCCTCCCCTAACAGACACAATCTCACTCCAAACTTTTGATAAAAATTGAGTCCTGGAAAGGTATGTTTTTTTTTTTCTCTCTCCCCCTGCAATCACACACCTTTATACATTTATCTAAGTAGTTTTAATATGCGCACTGGTCGACTAAGATGGTAATCATTGTTTCTTAGTTGGGTTAGCCTTTCCTGTTTCACAAAATGTAAGTTACGCCAACACTAGCCTATCTGTAAGGTTAAGTTTGCTATCCAATCGTCTCATAATTAAATATTCTCTCATAAGAAGTAGTGTATTCCTTATTTTCTCTTCAGCTTTACCTTCTAGAGAAATGACAGAATGGGGTGGGTCTTCACAAGTCAGCATCATATCAATTAACTTATGCACCCATTGTAAGACTAGCATGTGAACCATGTTTTTCTTTTCTTTTTTGTATTTTTTGGTGGATGATAAAATTTATTAGCCTGGCGTGGCCATACTCAATTCTAGTCAGAATATGAGTCTGGTACCGCTCCATTGAGCTTTGATTATGGGGCGTGTTTCAACCGAGCCAGGAAAGACCTCAATTGGATAGACCCACAACCAATCAGAGCAACGGAGCGACACGTAACGTTAGTTGTCAAATGTCAACAGAACTCAACTGCACTGTGTTACCAAGTCTGTGTTTTTCTCCATGTCCGCGGGTTGAAGCGACCCCAATTATGTGATTATATAAACCCAGGAATGCGAATTTTAGCAGGCAACCTTGCCAAAATAACATATTTTGCCAACCAAACGCCATTTTTTTCCGGAGAACCCCCCGGAAAGTTATTGTTTTGGGCTATCGTTTTGAGTAGCAATTGTGCGCAACATTGCAAAAACACTTGGAAACCCTGTCTGCACGCACGCTGGATTAAGTAACGTTACAAGAAAAAGATGAGTGTAAACGATCTTTGCCAGTAATAAAATAATTTAAGGATACACAGAGTACTTACCAACACGATCATCGTTTCTGAGAGAAATAGTGAAGGTGAATGCATATACGAACAAGTTCTCCGTTTAGGATAAGAGCAAATTCAACCCAAGAGCCTTCGATGACGTGGATGATTACGTTACTGTTGATCATCTGTCCATCATCGTCTAAAGCCCGCCCTGACAATTTCATTGGTCCGAACAGTTTCTGTTCGGGCATAATTCCTCCTCTATGGAGCGAGTCCAGACCGAATTGCCCGAGCAAATTTTTTTGTGGGCGGGGCTAAATTCGGCTGGCATCCAGGCTAAACATTTATAGAAATACCATAGTAAAGTAAAGGGATATTTTTTGCCCAGTAGGCCTATTTGGAAGCTGCAGTGAGTCACAGAGCAGGTTTATTAACATTTTATAAAGCCTATATGGTATTTCTATAAATGTTATCATCCACCAAAAAAAAACCAAACCAAAAACGAAAAAAGAAAAGAAAAGAACAACATGGTAGTGTTACAATAGGTGCATGAGTTACTTGACCTGTGATGACCCACCCTGTTCTGTAATTTTTCTAGAAGGTAAAGCTGAAGAGAATATAAGGAATACATTGTTTAATATGAGAGTATCTTTAATTATGAGACGATTGGATGGCAAACTTAACAATAGATTACATTTCGTGAAACAAGAAAGGCTAGCTCAACTAAGAAACAATGATCACCAATTTAGCCGACCAGTGCACATATTAAAACTACTTAAACAAATGTATAACGGTAAGTGATTGCATGGGGAGGGAGAAAAGAAACATACCTTTATTAGTAACGTGACTTGCCTTCGCCTGCTATGGAGAGATTGCTCATGTATTTTTCACGGTCGCGCGCCACCGGTTTAAAAGAGCTCTTCTGATTGGCTGAAATTCTCTGCTCTCTGAACCGCTGCCTCACAGATGCACAAATCACTTTTGCTCCACATTTCGCGTAGTATATGGTGCAAAAGTGAGCGCGCGGAACTTGTCATTTGAAGGCGAAAAAACTGCATTTGAGACTCGCAGCAGCAGATTCAAGCAGTTGTAGTGATTGAACTTGTGATTGTGTTAGAAAAATATCCAAGAAAATAAATGCATTTGTGACCAAATGTTCTACAAGTGTGCAACTCTCATTGCATGGATTCACATATTAATTTGCGGATGTGCAAAATTCGTCTGTGACTTCACATTTTTGATACGGGTGTGTGAATGCGTTTTGCACCATATTCACTGCAGCAACTGTAGCAAAAATGTGAGCGTATGAGTTTTTTCATGTGTGATTCGTAGAATAGGATTTGTGCACCTGCAGTGAAGAATGTGTGAAGGTGTAACTGTTGTGTTGTGTTTGTAGGTGAGAAAAAAAATCTACAAGTTTGCAACTCCTAAAATATTTTTCTCTGTGACTTCAAATTTATTGATACACATATGTGGATATGCTCTACAGATACAAATTCCACTCGCACGCGTGTTCAGTTGTTTTGCACCAAAAATACCTTCATATGTTTGCATCGCGGGATTCATTGCACTTCAGCTAAGCTGCCACTTTATATACACACTACCCGGGTAGTAGAAAAAAAAAGGCCTTTTACATATACATACATTTCACACTACACACCAATTTGTGAAGGAACCAGGAGGACTTTTGGACACTTTATTTTGTTTTATTTTGTTTTCTTGGACCTGTTGTGCACAACCTGGACTAAATATTGATTTTTTTCCATTTCGGAAGTGTTGTGTTGGGACGATACTTCAAAGTATTAACCCATTGGATTCTGGTATTTCTTTCTTTTATTTTTTTGTTATATGTGCAATAAATGTGCTGGCTGTTAGCCGTTTCATACCATTTGGCCCAAGGTTAATTTTTATCCTCCCAAGAGTCGAACCTAGCCCTATCTTCAGAGTAATATAACACACTTAGTGTTATACTGACAACTGTTACCGTGTTACACATGCAACAACCTGAAGG
Organism: Gobio gobio; assembly: GCF_949357685.1. Lineage (NCBI taxonomy): Eukaryota > Metazoa > Chordata > Actinopteri > Cypriniformes > Gobionidae > Gobio > Gobio gobio. The sequence continues at coordinate 21,288,823 of NC_137112.1, read as the reverse complement.
TTTTGTTGTAAAAGGAAAGGAAAATCTAGTTTGCAAACTAAATTGCAGCATCTATGGACTGAAGCAATCACGGTCCGTGTAACGCGTCACAATTCAATTTTCAGACCTTATAGTGCAAATGCAAAAAATAAAATATTGAAACAAACGTCCATTTTTCCTTTTTCTCTGTTACTTCATCAGTGGATTTTTGCCATTTTCTCCTTTTTTCAAATTTCCTTTTGCTAAATTATGACTTAAGAAATTATCTTTTGAATAAATTGAAATCTAACCGATTTTATTTTCCTTCTATTTTTTTCCCAATTTACGTGGACTGTGCCATATAGCGGGGGAGGGTCCCGGACTGTTTTACTTTGTTTATGTATAGCCTGTGTGCACGCTGAGAAGTAACTTATATAGTTTAAAAGGCTAACACAGAGGACACCATAGTTTTTATTGTTAATAAATATATAATAATAATACTGTGCTAAATGTAGAATTCAGGTCTGGCCATCGGGAGCAGCGGGCAAAACGGTGGCCTGGCTACTTATTTCGCCCGCTGGTTTGTATTTATCTATACTTATTTGTTATTAGTGCACGCACACACATACACACACACACACACACACACACACATACACATGTGCGCACACACACACACTTACTTTATTATATTGATGCATGCCTCGATGTACCCGAATGGTTTAAGAACTCGCCATTTGATAATTAACCGATACAAATTATGAATCCTCTACTCTTGACTTGCAGCATATCATTATAGCCTACATATACATAGGCATATCAAAGCCTATCATTCTCGGCCAACGGCTTGTAATGAACCGAGTTAATGACTGCTAAATTTAAGGGCACGAGAAGATGTGAGAAGCAGTATAGGCCTATTCAATGAAAAGTTCAATGTTGCCGTGGAAACGAAGAATGATGATCACTAAGTGAATACATCGGCAAAGGAGTTTATTTAGGCCCAAATATTGTGTATGTTTGCATGTAGGCTAAGATGTGAATAAAAGCTAACAAAAAATTTGCTGAACTTTATAACTTTAACAAAATTATAAAGAAAGAAAAAGTGAAAAGAGGTCACAGACATAGGCTACCAATTCAGATAGATTTTAAACATTTTGCCTTATGTAAATATAGACTGCTATTTGTTACTTTTTTTCATTTAATTACAATTGCTATTTATTATAATTTTTTTTATTTAATTTTATTACATTTCATTATTTTTTTTAGTAGACTTGGAACCTTCAATAAGACTACTAGCCCCAAAAAACTGCTTTATTGATAAAAATAGAAACCTTAGAAAATACCACACTAAATAACAAGACTAAACATGATGATACCTTTTGGAATATTTTTTTAACTGAAATATCACTTATATCATTGTTATAGCCTACTTATGGCTCCAAGCGGTGTGTAATGTTCATGTACATGTCCAGAGCATCCCAAAAGACACCACTGTTACCAATGAGAGTGGCATAAAAAATATGGTCACACTGGTATGTTGACGACCACAAATTTTCCCTCTACAGTTGGCGCTCAGGGTAGCCATCAAGGGGGTCTTGTCCATAGGGAGATGGATATGTTAAACTCCCTCCATTGCTAATATAGTCCGCAGCCACAACCTTGGCGGGTGGTATAAGGTGAGACGGGATTCGTGCGGTCCTCAGATGGGCTGCGAACAGAACATCAGGAATGCCCTTGTGGAATCGTGTGTGCGTTCCACGCAGGAACAAAGTTCTGTAATCCCACCAAGCAGCATTTGGAAGCAATGTAAGATACACAGTGCTTGACATATGGATCATCCATGTCCAAGAAACCATTGTTCGTAAGATTACACAAAGCATGCTTGATAGGATAGTTAATGCGAGCATTTATTTCTACCCACTTTCTTTCGGCGGCATGGTTTTGCCTGGACTGACTTTGAATGAAAGGAAGGCGGTGGGTATTGTTTCGAAGGGCTTCGAGATTGTCCTGCTGATAAAGACACAAATAAAATTCACGACCGTGGTCTACTCTTAACTGGTCAAACAGTCCATGGTTCAAGCTAATTTCTCTATAAACCTCATCATATATTGTCAGATTGTTCTTAATTGGCATGACAGAGTATCCCAATATTTTACCACTAAACCCATCACTTGCAACTACTTCGGTCACACCAAAATCAACAAGCTTCTCATTTTGATCCATGTGAAGTTTGTGTCCGGTGTATTCGGCGTAGTAAACATGAGGGTTTGTTTGACGAGCGGTGCCCTCTCTTCGCATCCGAGTGTAGTCTGGAGTAATTTGAGCCAATGCGCGCCTGACGCTCCTTTCTCCCAACCTGAATCCCGAGGCTCTTAACATTCCTGTCATTACCTTTCTCCCACACACCGGGCCGCATGCGGTGACCGCTGATCCAACAACCGCATCCACGCCACTTCTGCCAAGCCGTGCATAATCAAAGCGATGAATGTTTTTTGATGCGCAAAACTGATAAATAGACGACATGCTTGCACCTCTTTCTATTCCATATTGTGTCTTCAAGTGATTTTGCACCTCTGCACAAGTGTATCCAAACTCCTCTACTAATCTACGGATCACAGTTTCATAACTATCCAGTAAACTCCAGGCAGACATTTTTAGCGGACAAGCTACATCAAGTAGGGATGGCCGATTTTGTGGTTGGGGGGAGGGGGTGTTAGTAATATTATAGTATATAATTATTTTTTTCTCAATTTTATTTGTCTTTAGTGTAGTATGAGTAGGCTATAGCTGTTTGTTTTAAAAGTAATGCCAAATTACAGAGATTGGCAATCAAATCAAAGGGTCTTACGGTCACAACGCAACAAGAGTTCGTGGAAAGATAGGCTACATCTAGATGTAAAAAAAGACAATTGTTTTACAGAAACCGACAGTAATAAACCGTATAGGCTATGGTATGCAGTTTTTTTGCGTGCATACACACTTTATAGCGTAGCTATTATACGCACGAACCCCCCACCCCCATCCTACCCAAGAGCGTGTCATTTAAACGCCATAAAGTGCGTATCATATGCACGCGAAAATCAGCGCACCATGGGACATTCTAAAACGCTTAACATGGCTTAAAGACAGTGTTATAACCAGACCAAACTCACTATACTATACTGATTTTGGTCTGTTAATAATACTGTCTTACTACATTAAGCCACGGTAAGAGTGTTCTTATAATGGTTTTCTATGGGAGGAAAATGCTTAACATGTAGCTAATGTTAATTAAACGTGTTTGTCACGGGGTGACAAAACAAACCGAACGGGACTAAGATCCTGGTGAATACTGTTGCAGGATTTTCCAGTGAACCTCCGGTCTATGCCCTGTGAATCTGTTGCCATGGCAGCGGGGCTGATTGCCTGAGTGACAGCAGGTGTGGGGCAATTATAGAGAACGCTGTGAGAGGGACACCTATTGAGATGAGGCTTTAAAAACAGAGAGAAAACAGACTGTTGTGTGGTTCTCCTCCCGTATGATGCTGTGTTTGTCAGCGGGTTGCTCTTTTTATTGAGGCTGGGCTGTGGAGTGGGGAAGATTGGAGTTGTGGAAGAGGAAGGAAGGAGTGAAGTATTTGGCAGCGAAGACTTGAGGAATATCGTCCGTAGTGAGAAAGACGCAAGTGATGAGTATTTGATCCGTTGTTTATATGCACTAACACTGAAGTGGTGTGGAGAGTTTGGAAAACGTTTGGCACGAGTGAACATTACACCGAGTGAATTAATGATCTGTCTCCAACTTCTGTCCTCTCCTTGCCGAATGTGGTGATCGCTGCATCATTCTTCTGCTTTCCCGGAGCAAAGTCAAGCCCTGCTCGAGGACGAGATCCGATCTGGTGGGAGAAAAGACCGGTGGTCTTCCACCCGCTGTCTCTAACGAAGGGTCTTGATAAAGCAACTGCCCAACTTCCGGCTTGAAAAGACCCGGCCCCGCTAGTGCTGAGTGCTTCATATATCATGTACTGTTGAAACTGTGCTGTGTCTGTTCTAGTGCTCAGCCGAAGTGAGCGTCCCGCTCAAAGTGCCCTCCCCGCCTGGTGGTCTCCACACGCCCCTATTGGAAGCCTTGACCCTGTTCAGGAGAAGAAAAGGTATATCAGTTGCAAGCTTCATGTACTGTTGAACCGTTGAAACTGTGCTGTGTCTATCCCAGTGTTCAGCCGACGCGAGCGCCCCGCTCTAAGTGTCCTCCCCGCCTGGTGGTCTCCACACGCCCTATTGGAAGCCTTGACCCTGTTCGAAAGGAGAGAAGGTATATCAGTTGAAAAGCTTCACATACTGTTGAACCGTTGAGACCTTGCTGTACTGTTCCAGTGCTCAGCTGAAGTGGAGCGTTCTGCCCAAAGTGTCCTCCCCGCCTGGTGGTCTCCACACGCCCCTATTGGAAGTCTTGACCCCGTTTGAAAGGAGAGAAGGTATATCAGTTGAAAAGCTTCACATATTGTTGAACCGTCGAAACTGTGCTGTGTCTGTCCCAGTGTTCAGCTGACGTGAGCGCCCCGCTCAAAGTGTCCCCCCCCCCCCGCCTGGTGGTCCCCACACGCCCTATTTGGAAGCCTTTCCCCTGCTCAGAAGAAGAAGAGAGTGGCTCGCCCGCCCCCACCTCTGAGTACCTCCCTCCGGAGTAACCCCAGTGACTCGCTTCGCCCTCGCATCGGCATACTTACCTGGTTCCAGTCTGAATGGGGTTCGTCTGACCACGGCCTCCCCTCTTGAGTCCCGTGGAGGAATACTTACCCTGTGACCTACCTGGACGGCGCGGGGATTCCCCCCCGATTCCCCTCCGACGAGCCTCCGGTCCGCCACGAACGTCCCTCCCCTCCCGTCCCGGGAGGTCGGTAGACTCTTGAACTGTCCTGGTGGCAAGAAGAAGATTTTAATTAGGACTTATCCAATTCATCGACCTTTTAACAATAATAAATAAACTGTATTATTTTATTCCCTTGTCTGTCTGGTCCTTGACACGTTCCTCGGGGTGGTTCCCGGGTTTCCAGGGGTGGGTGCAGTCTGGTTTGGCCCGCCCCGACCTGTGACAGAACTTGGCGTAGTGCGGCAGGGTTACCACCTCGAGTGGAGCGATCAAGGACCTAGATGGCAGAAGAAGAAGAGCCAGTGGCCCGGCAGCCCGTTATGCCTTTCTTTATGGGGGCCCCGTGGGCCCAGAAGTACGGAGGTCCAGGGTCAGAATTTAATTCTTTAATTGTAGGCAAGGGCCTCGACAAACTGTTCGGCCATTCGCGTTGCAACTGAGGGAACAGTTTACCAGGCTAAGGGGAAGACAGGATCACGGCCTGGGGGACGAGGAGACCCTATTGCGAGATCAGTTTCTGTTGGGATTACGGGAGGGCCCCGTGCGTCAGAGTCTGCGGGTGCAACTGAGACGGACGCCGGACCTCACGTTCGAAGAGCTGCGGCAGGAGGCTCTAGCCCTCGAGCGTGACCACAACGAAGGTATGGATCCCCCCAGCTGTCTGGCTGCGAACGCTGTCAGTGGGCCTTCGGCCCCTGTTACTTCCGATTGGAAGCATGCCCTCCGGGAGGAACTAAAGAGGGATATCCGTGAGCAAATGTCTGAATTGTCTAAGTCTGTCGTCGAGGAACTCCGCCGAGAACGCCTCCATTCATTACCCTCACCGCGGGAGCGAGCCTACTCCGACGGGAATCACCCTCCAGAGCGTCACTTCACTCGACCCACGGGTCCCCGATTCCAGTGGGACGAACAGGGGCGTCCTATCTGCAACGGCTGTGGGGAAGCCGGACATTACGTTCGTCAGTGCTCCGCCAGACGCGCTTCGCAGGGGGGTTTTTAGAGTCTCCGGCCACTGTGGGTCAAGTGGTCGGGACCCCCTTTTCAGACCCCTCGTCTTCCAAACTGTCGAAGGAACGCCTGGTGGGCCGTTGTCCGGTCATCGTGGTTCAAGTCAATGGCCAGAAGGTGCAGTGTCTGCTGGACACGGGGTCGCAAGTCACTCTGTTCGCGGAGAGCCTAGTCCAGGAACTATTCGGTACCCAGGGCCGGCCGACGACCGAAGCCCCCTAGCTGACTCTGCGAGGGGCCAACGGTCTCGACATCCCATACGTGGGATACGTAGTGACAGACCTAGAGATCCATGGCATGGTCGTACCCCAGAAGGGGGTGGTGGTGGTTCGCGACGCCTGCTTGGGGTCTCATCGCGCCCTGTTGGGCATGAATGTCATCTCCGAATGCTGGGAGGGGCTGTTCCAGAGTGGGCCGGCCCGAGCAACTGCGACGCCTGAGGGCAGAGAATGGGATCGCATTAGAGCTGACTGTCGCCGAGTTTGCCTGGCCGAACAGCAGGGGGACCGGGAGAGCACTGGAAGAGTGGCTTGCCGCTATGCGTTGTCCATCCCGGCTCGAAGCGAGGCGATGGTTTGGGTCCGGGTGCCCCCTAGACTTTACCACCCGGAGGAGTGGGTGTTGGTAGAACCGCACAACGACGGTCCTAAGGTGGAAGTGGCCAGAGGACCGGCATCCGCCCGAGGCAGCCGAGTCCGGGTGAGAGTCCGGAACACGAACCCTTTCCCGATCCAACTGCATCGTCATCAGTGTCTAGCCCGAGTTACCTCAGTGTTGCCCCAGCAAGTGCAAGATCCAGGAGGAGTCAAGTTCAGTCAAGTCGGCCCGACCGTAGTGGAGGTTGCGTTGGCACAGACGGGGACGCACAGAAGAGAGGCTGAAGGAGGACTGCCGGCCCATCTCGGAGGTGAGTCCCTACGGGGAGAAGGGTTGGAGGAGGATCAAACAAGACGGCTCAAGGCTTTCCTATCAAAATGGCCACAGTTGTTCTCCACCCATGACGAGGACTATGGGTGTACTAACATCGTTCAGCATCAGATTCCCACTGGAGAAGCCCCGCCTAGTAGGGAACGCTACCGGCCGGTACCTCCAACATTATATTCTGAGATTCGGGCTCTTCTGCGGGGGATGCTGGATAAAGGGATCATCCGCGAGAGCAGTAGCCCTTGGGCGGCCCCGATTGTTCTGGTGAGGAAGAAAACAGGCGCATGGAGATTCTGTGTGGATTATCGGAGGTTGAACCAAGTGACGAAGCGGGATGCTTTCCCATTGCCTCGAGTCGAGGATTCCCTCACGAGTCTCACCCGGGCGGCCTGGTATTCCACACTAGACCTGGCGAGCGGATACTGGCAAGTACAGGTGGACGAGCGGGACCGGGAGAAGACAGCCTTCACGACTCCTTTTGGGTTATGAGTGGGACCGGATGCCGTTCGGCCTCTGCAACGCCCCCGCCACGTTCCAACGGCTAATGCAGCGCTGCCTGGGGAGCCAGCTAGTGGATACCGCTCTTGTGTATCTGGATGACGTGATTATCTATTCCCCTGACTTTGAGACTCACCTTCAGCATCTTGAGCAGGTGTTCCGCTCCCTGGAGAAGTACGGGCTGAAGCTCCAACCGGATAAATGTCAGCTTTTCCGGAAGGAGGTGAAGTTCCTGGGCCATATCGTGAGCGCTGCAGGAATCGCTGTGGACCCAGAGAAGGTGTCGGCTGTACAGGGGTGGACTGCCCCGAAGACCGTGCGTCAGGTTCGATCCTTCCTCGGCTTTGTCGGGTACTACAGGCGATTTATTAAGGATTTCTCTAAGATCGCCAAACCCCTGAACCAGTTGCTGGGTGGAACGGGACACACCAAGGGCCGAGGGTCCCCAGCGATTCAGTGGGATCCGGCATGCGAGACCGCCTTCCAGAGGCTCAAGCAGGAGCTGTTACAAGCACCCATCCTGGCATACGCAGACTTCACCCAGCCCTTTATCCTCTACACTGACGCCAGCCACTTGGGCTTGGGGGCTGTCTTAGCGCAGAAACAGCAGGAGGAAGAAAGAGTCATTGCTTATGCGAGCCGGAGTCTACACCCCGCGGAGAGGAACGATGCCAACTACAGCTCCTTTAAGCTTGAGTTACTGGCCATGAAGTGGGCGCTCAGTGAGAAGTTCAAGGACTACCTATGGGGAGCAAAGGTGACCGTAGTGACCGATAACAACCCACTGGTACACCTACAAACCGCCAAGTTGGGGGCGGTGGAACAGAGGTGGGTGGCACAATTGGCCAACTTTGAGTACCAGCTTCAATACCGGCCAGGAAGGGAACATACCAACGCTGACGTACTATCTAGGTGGCCAGAAGGAGGGCCGGAGGGTCCGAGACCCATGCGGGAGGTGGACCGCGACGAGGGAATGATGGTGGGCATTGTGGAGGCACCGGGACCACCGTTGGAGGAACCGCCCGCAAGTTGGGGATGGGACCCACAGCGCTGGAGGATGTTGCAGGGTGAAGATGAGGACCTGTCACTGGTCCGGGTCTGGCTGGAACAGGACAAGTGGCCGGAGGGTGCGGGACGCCGGGCTCAAACCCGAATCGTGAGGGGCCTAATGGGCCAGAAGGAGAGGCTCCATCTGAAGGAAGGGGTGATTTGTCGGTCCCTCCAGGACTCACGCTCGGGTGACCCGGTCTGGCAAGTGGTGGTCCCCGAGGGAAGCTGTCACGCTCTGCTGGAGGCTTATCACACCAAGCTTGGTCATCAAGGGCGGGAGAGGACGACGGCCCTTTTGCGACGCCACTTTTACTGGCCTGGGATGGAGGGGACCGTGAGGACTTACCTACAGGGCTGCCCGCGCTGCACCCTGTTCAAAGCCAGGAAAGAGACACGAGCTCCATTGGTCCCAATTCGAGCTAAAGCACCGATGCATATCCTCGCTATGGACTATCTGACGCTGGGTCGGCCGGTCGATCGCATTCAAAACCTCCTAGTGGTCACTGACCTGTTCACCAAATATGCCTGGGCCATCCCAACTCTGGACCAGACCGCCATTACCACCGCTAATGCCCTGTGGAGGCATGTCATCCAGCCCTTCGGGTGTCCCGAAGTGTTCCATTCAGATCAAGGGCCAAATTTTGAATCCAGGGTAGTACACGAGCTGTGCCAACTGTACGGATGTAAGAAGACCCATACAACGCCCTATCATCCTCAGGGGAACGGAGGGTGCGAGAGGTTTAACCAGACGCTGCTCGGTCTCTTGGGGACCTTGGAAAACGAACAACAGGGGCATTGGGCTGACAACCTTCCGGCAATGGTCCAGGCGTATAACAACAGCATACACAGCACGACCGGGTATGCACCAACCTACCTGATGTTCGGAAGGCATGTGAGACTACCAGTTGACCTACTGCTGGGAACTGCGGCCGCTGAAGAGGGAGGCGGTGTAACGGAGTGGGTGGCCAGACACCATCAACGCCTTCAACTGGCCTACGAACGGGTCTCGGACCGAATTAAGCAAGCCGCAGCCAAGAACAAAAGGTTGTATGACCGTACGGCTAGAAGTGCGCCGCTACTGCCTGGTGAAAGAGTTCTGGTGCGAGATAGCCGGCGACAAGGGAAGGGCAAACTCAGTGATCGGTGGGAGCCCCAGCCGTACGTGGTCCAACGACAGCCGCGTCTCGATCAACCGGTGTATGCCCTCCGTCCCGAAGGGAGAGAAGGTCCAGAGCGGGTGCTCCACCGAAACCTGATGCGCCCTTGTCCGAATTACCCCGAACCAACTGTAGAGAGACCTCCGACTGAACCAGCGTGGATGCCTCCCGTGGTGGGATGGGCTGTGGCCCCCCGGAGGCTGGAAATAGGGCCAAGGCCAGAGGAACCTAACTCCCCGCCAAGGCCAGAGGAACCCTACTCCCCACCAAGGCCCGAGGAACCTAACTCCCCGCCAAGGCGATCCCAACGGGAGAACCGGGGGCAACCCCCAGCCAGGTACGGAGACTGGGTGTCCGGATCCCGTTCTAGGGACTAGAACGGTTTGGCAGGGGGGTGTGTCACGGGGTGACAAAACAAACCGAACGGGACTAAGATCCTGGTGAATACTGTTGCAGGATTTTCCAGTGAACCTCCGGTCTATGCCCTGTGAATCTGTTGCCATGGCAGCGGGGCTGATTGCCTGAGTGACAGCAGGTGTGGGGCAATTATAGAGAACGCTGTGAGAGGGACACCTATTGAGATGAGGCTTTAAAAACAGAGAGAAAACAGACTGTTGTGTGGTTCTCCTCCCGTATGATGCTGTGTTTGTCAGCGGGTTGCTCTTTTTATTGAGGCTGGGCTGTGGAGTGGGGAAGATTGGAGTTGTGGAAGAGGAAGGAAGGAGTGAAGTATTTGGCAGCGAAGACTTGAGGAATATCGTCCGTAGTGAGAAAGACGCAAGTGATGAGTATTTGATCCGTTGTTTATATGCACTAACACTGAAGTGGTGTGGAGAGTTTGGAAAACGTTTGGCACGAGTGAACATTACACCGAGTGAATTAATGATCTGTCTCCAACTTCTGTCCTCTCCTTGCCGAATGTGGTGATCGCTGCATCATTCTTCTGCTTTCCCGGAGCAAAGTCAAGCCCTGCTCGAGGACGAGATCCGATCTGGTGGGAGAAAAGACCGGTGGTCTTCCACCCGCTGTCTCTAACGAAGGGTCTTGATAAAGCAACTGCCCAACTTCCGGCTTGAAAAGACCCGGCCCCGCTAGTGCTGAGTGCTTCATATATCATATACTTTTGAAACTGTGCTGTGTCTGTTCTAGTGCTCAGCCGAAGTGAGCGTCCCGCTCAAAGTGCCCTCCCCGCCTGGTGGTCTCCACACGCCCCTATTGGAAGCCTTGACCCTGTTCAGAAGAAGAAAAGGTATATCAGTTGCAAGCTTCATGTACTGTTGAACCGTTGAAACTGTGCTGTGTCTATCCCAGTGTTCAGCCGACGCGAGCGCCCCGCTCTAAGTGTCCTCCCCGCCTGGTGGTCTCCACACGCCCTATTGGAAGCCTTGACCCTGTTCGAAAGGAGAGAAGGTATATCAGTTGAAAAGCTTCACATACTGTTGAACCGTTGAGACCTTGCTGTACTGTTCCAGTGCTCAGCTGAAGTGGAGCGTTCTGCCCAAAGTGTCCTCCCCGCCTGGTGGTCTCCACACGCCCCTATTGGAAGTCTTGACCCCGTTTGAAAGGAGAGAAGGTATATCAGTTGAAAAGCTTCACATATTGTTGAACCGTCGAAACTGTGCTGTGTCTGTCCCAGTGTTCAGCTGACGTGAGCGCCCCGCTCAAATTGTTTATTTTTAATGAATAAAAATACTGAAAACCATAATCAAGTATCCAGAAATGACAATGACAATATCAATAAAGTAAAATTAAAGTAATGTGAAATACTTCCTACAGTAAACTATGCCCAAGAAAGGTTGGAAGTAAAAGCATTCTCTCAAAATAAAATATTCAAATAAAAAACTCATGTGATGATCACATGTTTATGCTATGACCAAATTCACTTATATAACTGCCACAAAAAAAAAGAAAGGTGCATGATGCCCAAAAAGTTTGGTATTAGGAAAACCCTAAACTGACATAATGCCACAAACAAACAAAATAAGGTGCATGATGCCCAAAAAGTTTGGTATATTAGGAAAACCCTAAACTGACAGAACCTTCCCTGAACTTTTATCTAAAACAAAATCAAGTGCTGGCATTGTAATTGCATGAACTACATTGGATGATCTTCAGTTTTGAAGATGATTATCTCAATTTTTTCAGCACCTCACTCAGACCCCTGAGAAACACACGTTTGCTGGAGAACCCTGCAGTCTTACACAAAAGGCAGGCTTCATTGCCATTGAGATAGGTCTGAACACACTCCCCACACCCAGCCACTTGGCCACAGCATGCAGCAACTACAATGATAGTACTAGGAATGTTGGTACACATTCTGCAGCCCAGTGCTTCTCTCAGAGAGGAAATTATCTGAAATGAGTTGGATAAATCAGTGACTTTCTGGCTGACTGCATCTAGAACATCAAGTTTTTCAAACACTTGTGCAACACTGGCCTTTATCTGGTTAACAACAATGTTCAGTTCACTGCATTGTTCATCAACCTTCTCAGTTATGAGTGCTGCAGCATTCTTGACCTCCAACTCCACTTCTTGAAGGCTTTCCAGTACTTCACTTTTCTCGGTTTCAAATCTAAACAAGTGAAAAAGCTCCAATTACCACACATGCAAAAACAGTCTTTCTATAAAATTATATGTGACATATCTAACAATAAGTAAAAATTCTTGCTACAGTTGATAATATAGATCCCTTGTAAAATCTGCTTTGCTAACAATTTTGACACAAAATTCAGAGGGATTGCATGGTTATATTGTACAAAATAATCTAAACATGCACAACATAACCTGTCCAAAAATATTTATACCCTGGTTATTACAGGGATAGTCCACCCCAAATAATAAAAAAAAATCTCTAGTTCTTTACTCACCCTCGTGTCATCCTAGATTTTTAGGGAAATAGTCCAACTGAGTCCATGTAATGCAAGTGAAAGGCAATTAGATAGTTTATGATTTAAGAACCACACACAGAATTGGTTACGTCACGCTTCACAACATCTATCTCATGAATGTGCATATGACAGTTGGCCAGAAGTGATGGTTTATAGTTATTATTTAGTTATTATTACAGTATTTTTTTTTGTTTAAGTTATTAACATTTACTTGGACACACCTATTGTTTAGTGTCAGGTGGCATTGATTCGTCCATTTGTGTCGCATAGATTACTGTCATATTCACTGTGTGATTTTTTTTTTTTTTTTTTTAACTGTCAACTTTCAATCCTCATTAACTTGCATTATATGGACTCAGAGATAGATTAGTTTCCTAAAAAATTTGTTTATCTGAAGAAATAAAAGTCATATACATCTGGGATAGCATGAGGGTTATAGAGTACTTTCCTAACCCTGTGTACACAATCATACATATATACACTAGGGATGCCACAATTCTCAATATAATATTGAACCGTTTGGTACGGCCTTCACGGTTCAATACGCGCCTGTGAATTGCGGTTTTTCGGTTTTGCATTTAATTAAGTATTTTTCTACAAATTCTATCATTTGCCTCCATCCCAATATACTGAACAACGCGACATACATTCACATCACACGTTAGTGGTGGAGTTATACTCACGGAACACTATAGTTATTCACAATCACGAAAGTTCATTATTTGCATGCGTTTTAAAGCCTTGCCGGCGTGTGCGCGGTTTTAACATGCGCTTTTCCGAGCGCGCACAAACACGTGATTACTGGACTATGTCGTCTTATGCTGCGTTCACACCAAACGCGAATTGAGCGTCAAAATCGCGTCTACCGCATCTAGTTTCACGCGCGAACATTTTGAATGCATTCGCGCGTCTGCAGAGAATTGGACGCGCGTAGAAATCGAGCGTTTGAAGCGAAATTGACGCGCGTTCAAGGCACTCCAGGAGAAATATGTCATAAAACACCACTCTGCCTCTTTTCATTTTCATTAAATATATATATTAAGCATTAATAGCCACACAAATGTGGTCCAGGCAACTCCTACATCATCTTCACTGCATGTATGTTTAAATATCCTTAAAATATAAAGTTATGAAACTTATCTTTGCCCTCAGTCAAAACGATTTGGCAGACAACAAATTATAGATTCATGAGAGCAAAGATCGGCCGTTAGATCTACACAAAATGAACCACTACAGGACATCAGAGCCAGTGGCAGACGGCAGAAGGACTGGCCGAGGAAAGGCTGCCTTCGCCGGGGTTATGAGCAGTGATTGCCCGGTGATCGCCTGGATCTCACAACTCCAAAAACACAAGAATTTTTTTTTTCAATAGGCGCTCTCTTTATAAATAAACCACAGATTGAGCTTTAAACAACTACATTCCCACCTGAAAAAGTCTTAAAACTACATTTTGTGACACAATAGTACTATTTTTAATTTATGCAGGGTTTCTCATACACGTCACTTTACCACGTGACAGCAGCAAGCAGGCTCCTGATTGGTTAACGCGGCGCGAATTGACGCCAAAGTTCAAATTTTTCAACTCGGGCGTCAGACGCGAATACGCTTCAAACGCGTGAATGCACAAAAGCACCATTCGCGTGTAACGCGCGTACCGCGCAAGACGCTCAATTCGCGGCATTCGCGCGAACTGGAAGCGCGAATGAGGCGGATTCGCGTCGTTCGCGCCGCGCGTAACGCGCCTTCTGCGCCGCGGGACCTCCAGACGCGCGTCAACGCGCCTTTTCATTGACTTAACATTGAAATCACTCGCGCCAGACGCTCAATTCGCGTTTGGTGTGAACGCAGCATAACCGCACTAATACTGTCAAATACGCACAAGGTTTACATAAACACAGTCGGTTATGTCTAAAGTGAAAGTAAAATCGGCACGCGTCTGTATATGCACGCAGGTCTTACATTGACAGCAGGCAGCCTATTGAACACGCCGTCCTTAAAGGGACAGTTCACCTCTAAAATTGTCATTATTTACTCACTCTAATATTGTTCCAAACCTGTATTCATTTCTCATTTTTGAGTGAACTATCCATTTAATGTTAATACAACAACAAAAGACTCACCGCTCTTGAGTGAAGGAACTTTAATACAGTAGCTTTAATAAGAATCAGTGTATATTTTATAGTGAAGTCTATGTAGTGTTTTATTTTTACATTGATTCATTCAATTTCATACTTAAAGGTCCCGTTTTTCGTGTTTTTTTGAAGCTTTGATTGTGTTTACAGTGTGCAATATAACATGTGTTCATGTTTCATGTGTAAAAAAACACAGTATTTTTCACACAATTTACTTATCTGTATACCGCTGTTTTCACTGTCCTCAAAACGGCCCGAGAATTTCCTCGTTCTATGAAGTCCCTCCTTCAGAAATACGTAAGGAGTTCTGATTGTGCCAGCGGTTCCCATGTTGTGATTCGACAGCAGCTTACACACGTTGCCCGGACAGGTCACGCCTCTCACCATAACGGGAAGATGAACGCGCTCAAACTACAGCCCCTGAAGGCCAAACAAAGGTGATTTGACTCCGGGATGAAAATAACAGCGTCTGAACGACATGGCGACAAACGCAACCGAACCGAACCGAACGCAACACTTCCTCTTCTCCAAGAGGGAGCAACAAGACCACGCCCCCTTTTTCGTGTATTCTTGTGGGTGGAGGTTAGTCGACAAACTGTTCTACTGACGTAATTAAAGCAGGATGTACATGGATGTAGTCCAAACCAGCCGTTCGCTGTAGGCTTTGAAAGGGAACTTCTGTCAAATAAAATATCTCGCTTGGCATTGAACTTTGAGCTTTATAATTTTACAGGTATTATTTATGCTCTAACAGCAACATTACACACTAACTAAAGTTTGAAAAATGGGATCACGAAGAACAGGACCTTTAAATGCTGCTGTACAGAGCTGCCAGTGTAAATCTTTATATATATATATATTTTATATTATACAATACACTAGGAATGTGTACAAGGTTTTTTTTTAAGTAAAGTTTTAAGTTTAAGTAAGGTTTTTCAATTCTTTTAAGTAAAATGAAGAAAGAGTATTGCAATTAAAAAATAGTCTTTTTTCTCCTTAACCTCTTGCTGTTCCTGTCGCTTAAGAATAGAATAGCAAAAAACTGATGTGACAAGCCATCAGAACCGAACCGAACCGAAAACCGTGGTTAAAAACCGAGGTATGTATTGAACCGTGGACTAACTGTATTGTTGCATCCCTAATATACACACACACATATATATATATATATATATATATATATATATATATATATATATATATATATATATATATATATATATATATATATATATATATATATATATATATATATATATATATATATAAATGTGTGTGTGTGTGTGACGACCCTGAGTCTTCCTATTGGGCAGAATGGGAGAGCTTCCGATTGGGTCTCCTGCTAATTGACAATTAACTTGAGTGTGTGTATATAAGTGTGTGTGTGTATCATTAGAGGTTACGCTCTCTGTGGGATAGACATTCCCAGAGGCGTCTCCATGCTGGATGTAAGCACTGTATTTCTTAAGTCATGTAGCATATATGTATATTTTGTATAAGTTCATTCATTCATTGTTTACCCCTAGACTTTTGTTTGTTGTTGTTCTCTGTTTGTGGTGTCTTTATGCACAGTTTAATAAAACACTTTTCTTTGATTAGACCTTGTTGTCCGATTCCCCCTTTTATGTTGTGACTCGAAACGAGCGGGTCGTAACATAAAATTGGGGGCTCGTCCGGGATGCTACATGCTTAAGTAAATGCATTATGTTTTAGTGTGTCATCTATGTAAATGAGCATATTTCAGGTAGTTAGTGTTCTCAGTTGGGTTTTATAATCCTTCCATCAAGGCACTATTTGTTGTTTTCGTTTGTTATTTTGCCTTTCATATTTTTGAAGGTTATTCTGGGCGGAGGTTTTAAATCTCTGTCGGGGGTACGCTTCAGGCTTTTGGTTTCATTACCAATTGTCCGTGAGTTCAGCGTTTAAAGCTACCTCGAGTCCGGTACACCTTTGAAGATCAGGTAGGTTAGTTAGCTTTCGGTTTATAGTTAGCTGGAGTCTCTCATTTTCATATAAGATGGCACTGTTGTTGTCTTTTTCTGTTTCTGTTTGTGATGCCTACGGATGTTATAGATAATGTGGGAAACGACTTGTGGTAAGTCTTTATTTATCTTATAACTACAGTGGTTTAGACTTAGACGCGTGTATTTATGACGATTCCTGACGAAGTGGCTGATGGGATTTGTTTTTCTCACGCTCTAGTGTTTTCTAGTGGAATCTCACGTGTTAGCTTAGCGGCATCTCGCAGGTGTTTGTATTGTTGTTGTTGTTGCTCTCCTGCTTCTTTTTGCAGAAATGGCGTCGGTAGTCGAGGATTTCTTTGCATTTCCTTCGGAAATACTGTTGGAGCGGTGTACGAAGGAAGAGCTGTTGCAGATTGCCGAACCTTTTGATGTGGAGGTAACATCTAATGATAAGAAACTTAAAGAGACGCTGATGAAAGTTGTGAAAACTGCGTTGTTTGAGCGGGGTGTTTTAGAGTTAAGAGCTCATGTTATTGATCCTGATGTATCTTTAACCTCTCCTCTTTGTGGTCCCGATCGAAACGTGAAGTTTAGTGAGATGTCGTTTCAAGAGAAACAGTTGTGTGTTGATGCAGAAAGATTTCGTGCTGAGCGCGATTCGTGTGCACTTAAAGAGAAAGAGTTAGAGTTAGAAAATGATTTAGAATTAAAGAAGTTAACGTTACAACAGCAGTTTGAGATGCGAAGAATGGAGTTAGAGTTTGAAAAAGAAAAGGAGGAAAGAGAATTTCAGTTAAAAAAAACTTGAGCTAGAGCTGAATGCAAATCAACCTGAAACTCCAATCCATGCGTCACCTGTTGAGGCTCGGTTTGCTGCACCCGTTTTTGATGTTTTTAAAAACATTAGATTAGTGCCGCCGTTTTTAGAGAAGGAAGTAGAGAAGTATTTCCAACATTTTGAACGTGTTGCAGTCTTTGAGATGGCCAAAAGAGTTTTGGACATTACTCTTGCAATGTGTATTAGTAGGGAGAGCACAAGAAGTGTATTCAGCATTGACTATGGAACAAAGTGGTGACTATGATGTTGTTAAGTCTGCTGTTTTACATGCTTATGAGTTGGCACCTGAGGCATATCGCCAGAAATTTAGGAGTAATTTTAAGGCTGAGAAGTGCACGTATCTTGAGTTTGCTAGAGAGAAAGAGAACCTGTTTGACCATTGGTGTTCCTCTTTAAAAGTTACAACTAAGGAACAGCTTAGAGAGCTTATTCTTCTGGAAGAATTTAAAAACTGTGTTCCAAGTGCTGTCGCTATGTATCTTAATGAACATAAAGTGACTAAAATGTCAGATGCTGCCCTTATGGCAGATGAATTTGTTCTTACTCATCAAACTTCTGTTGGTCACGTGAGTGATTTGAGTAGGTCTAAGATGAGTCTCTCTGTTAAAAATAAAAAGATGGTTCCACGCCAGAATGTGTTAAACCCGCCCGCTGAAAATAGTTCAGTCATGCGTACAAAAGGTGAAATGGTTTGTTTTTATTCAGTGCTTTAAGTGGGCCGGTACGCGCCGGTACTCAGTACCGCCACTTCCAAATATAGCTCTTGAGCGTACCGCCACCTCTCCGTGCGCCCAGAACTTGCTTTTAGCGTACCGGTACGCTCATTTGCACATCTGTTTTAATCCTTTGGCTGCGCTGCCGCTTTTCAGAGCGCCCTTCACAATGCACGCTTCGAGAGCATAGACTACATTACCCATAAACTCTTGAGTTTTACAAGTGAAAAGCGCATGCGTCGCTTTTGCCGCAGTCAGTGTAAACAACTCAACGTGGTCCGGAGAGGGTGTATGAAACGCAACAATAGCTGCTCTGTTAAAATAAAAATACAATGAACACTTAATATGCTCTCCTGGCTTCAGACTCTGAGTAGTAAAAGATCAAGGTCAGAATCACAGGACTCGCTGGCTGACACCCCACCAAGCCAGAATGATATCGCTGCAGGTCAGACGCAAGTTACTGAAAGCAGCACTTGTGCCGCGGTCGCGATCGCGGCCACAAGTGGTGACGAGGAAGAGATTGACACCACTTCTCCTGATGACAACAGCCGCGTTAGCGAGCATGAGTGGCCAGAATGTTGTTCCCAAGCACAAGTCCGGTGTTTCTCCACAAATTACAAGTGGCTGATAAGCAGAAATCAAAAGTTGGGTTGTAGTGTGTGTAGTCAAGTTTGTGCTCGCGTGGACATGCAGGAAGGGCAGAGAGTGTCGCAGGAGTGGAGTGGGTGCTTAATTTTGTCTTTTGGAAGGGACAAGGCTGCACAACAAAACTCACTACGAAAGAAAATAAAAGAGCACAGAGACTCAATTTATCACAAGAAAGCAGTTGAAATAAAAGAGAAGGCAACACAAAATACAATGCAAAAACACATTGAAGATATGAGAGAGGCTGACTACGCTTCAACTTGCAATGTGTTTAGAACAGCTTATAAGATTGGCAAGCATGGGCGTCCCTTTACAGACATGCCAATAGATGTCCAGTTGCAAGTCTTAAATGGTGTCAAGATGGGCAGAGTTTTGCACTCTAATAACTCATATGCAAATATACTGGATCACATTACAGCTGAAATGAAAAAGAAGGTAGTCAATGGCATAGTGATGAATGAAAGAAAATTGTGTGTGCTCATTGATGAATCCACTACAATAAGTGGAAAGTCTGTGCTTGTCGTGTGCCTGCGGTCAGCTATTTCCAGTGAAAAGCCAGACACAATATTTTTTGAACTGATTGAGCTGCAGGGGACCACAGCAAAGGACATCACTGAAGCACTGTTAGGATGTCTTCATAATAATGGCTTTGACCCTCACTACCTACAGGAACATTTGTTGGCATTTCCTTGTGATGGAGCCTCAGTGATGCTTGGGAGGAAAGCAGGAGTTGCTGCGCAGCTTTGTTCCAAATTCCCTTACCTGTTTGTCTGGCATTGTTCCAATCACAGACTGGAACTGGCAGTTTGTGATGTTTTGAAGGAGGTAGGAGGAATCAACCACTTCAAAATATTTTAGATCAGCTTTACTCCCTCTACCATGCATCCCCAAAAAACCAAAGGGAGTTAACCGAGAGTGCTCACAATGTTGGACAGCGTCTCCTTGTGATAGGCCGTGTTTTGTCAGTGCGTTGGGTTGCTTCAAGTGAGAGAACAGTGAAAGCAATGTGGGAGAACTACCAAGCTCTGCAGGTTCACTTTACAAGTGCTGCTGCTGATACCAGCAGGGACTCAAGAGAGAGAGCAAAATACAAAGGACTCAATGATGTTCTCACTGCTGTTTCTTTTGTGGTCAATCTTGGCATCATGTATGACGCTCTCACAGAACTCAGTGACCTCTCAAGAATGCTCCAGAGACGGGACATGACTTTGGATCAAGCCGACAGGCAGCTGGACCAACAAATCCGGGTGTTTGAGTCAATGGTATCCACACCTGGTCCCTACACACAAACTGCCATTGAAGCTGAGAAGAAGAAAATCTTCAGAAATGTATCCCTGCATGAAAATCAGAGGGTTATAAAAATCAACCCTGAGCAATTTTTCCGTAGCCTGGCTGAAAATGTTAAGTGCAGGATGACTCCAATAACTTCCTCACATGTCAGTAGAACCTCATCTGAAAAGACAGATAGTGACCTCCTC
Organism: Gobio gobio; assembly: GCF_949357685.1. Classification (NCBI taxonomy): domain Eukaryota; kingdom Metazoa; phylum Chordata; class Actinopteri; order Cypriniformes; family Gobionidae; genus Gobio; species Gobio gobio. The sequence continues at coordinate 21,268,718 of NC_137112.1, read as the reverse complement.
TCAGACATCAAGGTCCTCCAGTCTGACTCCTGGCCTGCATCTCTAGATATTCAATATGGGGATGCAGCGGTCAGACGTTTATGTCAGAGATTCAGAGTTGGGGAGAGGGAAAGTGTCCTAGGATTTAGGGAGTATAAAGACCTTAAAGCTTCCAAGACACCAGCAGCCCTGAAGCCTCTTCTTAAAGCTGTCCACACCATTGCAGTATCAACAAGTGAATGCGAGCGAGCTTTCAGCTCAATGAATGATACTTTGACAGATAAAAGAAACTCTCTCGACATCAAAAGGCTTTCAAATCTGATCTTACTGAAATGCAACGGACCACCCTTGGATCAGTTTAATGCACAAACATATGTGCAGACATGGCTGGCACTAGGGAGGAGAAGTGCAGCATCCACAAACTGCGAAGCCCAAAGTGAAAGGAAAGTGGAGCCCAAAACGTGCTGGAGCCTTTTCTAGGTAAAAATGATTTGTACAGTATTTCTCATTTTTCATTTGGTGTACTGTGATCGTATTTTGCTGAATCTGCTTTTGTATATTTTTCAGGGGTAAAGAAATGAACCATCTTCAAGACTCGTGTTTGTTCTACTATTCTATGGTTATGTTATTATGTTTTATAATTTATTTTATGTACATTATGTTCAATCATTTTTCAATACCCTTTTGCACATTTTATTTATGTTCAGTAGCTCTTTCTAGCTCAAGCAAATCCACAAACTAATAACAGATTTATTATTTTGTAAGAGAGAATAGAGGGCACAACCCATCAAACTGACAGGTTTATTGCCCTCTAAGCCACGCCCCCTTTTGACCATGGGAATTTTCCCACGCTAGCTCCTCCCTGTTATGGGTGGTGTATGTACACCATGGGAAAATTGGACATGTGTAACGCCCCTTATGGTTTGAACATCTGAAGCGTGGGAAAATTTCCCCAACGCACAGAAGTTCTAAGTGATGTTAACTTTTTTAAAGAAATATATAATAAAGACAGAGTCAGAGATGATATCAGTGTTTTTTTATTTTATTAAAGAAGACGTAATTTCATTACATATGAAATCTTTTATCACTTTTAAAACGTTAAAGCATCGATAAGTTTAAATTGCATTTTTTCTCTAAAAGTTCTCCAAAAAAGAGTTAGTGTTATTTTAAGATGTCAAGACATTTTTAAGATGTAAAGAAATCAATAATTTACACAAAACCAAATGTGTCAATTCAGATTTGGAAAAAAAAACTATTGCATTTTACATAAAACACAAAATTAGTTTAAAACTGTTACATAAAACACAAACTAGTTTACTTTTTTTTTTTTTTTTAACATACCGGTCGTTTTAAATATACACAAAAGTGTCTCCTTCAGCTCTCATGGACCAGAGTAAAAACCTGCGTCTGCTCTTGGCGGAGTTGTGAATCGAATGACGTTGCGGGAAGCCTGTAGTAGGGAGACCCACGCAGACTCCTCCCCTACCCCGCCCACACCACGGCACACCACAAAAACTAAATTACCTTTGGTTCTCCGTGGATAAAATCGCGTCTACTCGCTTCAAAGTTTAACTGAGAAATGATCGGTCAAACAGGATGCACTGGCTCAAACAGAACACACCCACTAACACTCCCCTCTCAAAGCGGAGAGGTTAATTCAAATTTAAGGGGATAAGTAAAAATGACGGTGATGATGACATCACTCGGGGAATTCCCCCTCCCTCCCTGAAGCAGGTGTACATTTAAAAAGGATGAAATAGTACTTCTAATTATTGTCTAAAGATCGGAGATAAAGTTGGTCTATATTTAAAACTTTAGACCATATAGTTTTAATCTCATCTCAACTATATCACGAAACCCCTACACACGTACACACACACACACTCACACTCACACTCACACTCACACTCACACTCACACACAAATGTTTTATTATCCTCCCCCTGCTATTCCCCCCCATTCAAAGGAATTTACGACTGTTTGTAACTTTGTGTGTTTTTTTTAAAAGTTCGAAAACGATCAAAGAATGTTTAAAAACGAATGTGTTTTAAAATGTCAGACATTGTGTTTGGATAACAGTGACAAGATCAGGGTATTTCACATACATTTGAACTTTGAGCCATTAAAATGTTTTTCTTAAATATAAAGATAGAGTAAACACTGTTTTCAAACAAGTATAGGTATTAAACATATCAAAGAAATGTGGTTAAAATCATATGAAACGAATAATGTTAAGTTGTTTCACATTACATCTTACTGTTCAAGTTTCTCTCTAGTTTTAGTTAAAATAATTCTCTATTACGGACCTCTGTGCGAACACGTCCTTCCAGGTTGACGACAGAAACAAGACACCCTCACACCCACACAGAGAGATGTAGATTTAAATGTTGGCAAAATAATTAAATAACATTTATAAAAATAATACTAGCTTTAACAAAGTTTTTTACTTTTAAAAAAGAAAAAAGTTTACACTGTTCAAAACTATGTGCTTTAAACTTTAAAAGCGCGAAGCATAGGTAGTAAACATGGCGATCATCATGGTGATTTTTATTAAAGAAAGTTTTTCTTAAATTTGAAGAAAGTTTTTACACGCATGTAACATTTTCCACACACTAATTTTAAACTTTAAAGCGATGCGGATCATTAAAAACAAAAATGCAGGCATTGTAAAATGTTACCAGAAACAGTAAAACGTGTTTCTGAAACGCTTTAAAAATGTAAAATTGTGAAACAAGTTTTTGAGATTCAGCTGATTCAGGTTTTTTAATTAAAAAATCTTATAGCCTACATTTGTCTCCAAACAGTACATTTGACGGGGGTTTTTATTAAAGAACATTTTTATGAACTACATACATTTGAAGAAAGTTTTTCACACACACACATTTTCATATATAACTTTAAAGTGATGCAGACCTTTACATACAAAAACGTAATATATTCAGGCATTTATCAGAAAAGTAAAATGTGTTTCTGAAGCAGTATAAACCTATATGCTTTCAAATTATGAAATGTGAAAAGTTTGAGATTAAACGCTGGATTCAGGGGTTGTTTTTATTAAACATATTTTCCTATACATCTTGCGTGGTAAACATTGCGATCAAGAATAAAGTTTTTCTTACATTTGAAAGTTTTCACACACATGTAACATTTTCACATACAACTAAAACTTTAAAGCGATACATATAGTTAAAAACAAAAACGTACTATTCAGGCATTGTAAAATTTGATCAGAAAAAGTAAAATGTATTGAAACTAAATTAAAAATCTTTTAAGATAGGCCTACATTTGAAGAGTGGTTCCCCATTAAAACATTAAAACAACATAAAAAAATGCTAAAAACAGAAATGTTAAGACAGGATAGGTACAATGTTTTCACATGAGGTAAACAATTTCAGAAGAGGTTAAATGTGTTTCTAAACCACTGTTTCAAACCAGCTTTAACGCAAAGTTGAAATGTTTCGTTGCAATGAAAGGTACCAGATGAACAGATGCACCAGTAAGTTACTGTAAGTGACGATTACAATGCGTTAGTATTAGACATATCATGCAACAGTAATTTAAATTTGTCCAACGAGCAGTTTTTAACATTTAACATCAGCTTAATCTGTTCTGTTTGAGACGTCATCACACACAAACGACAAACGTTTGAAATGAGGATAGAACTGGTGTGTATAGCTGTATCTCCCCGACCAAAGGAAATGTAGGCCAACACAAAGACACACACCAAGGGTGTAGATTTAAACTTTGGTAAAAGAATTTAACCAAATATTGTTTTAAACGTAATTAGGGGTTCAAGCAAGAAGTGCTGAAACCCTATTGTAATTGTTAATTTTCCCATGATGCATCATTCTCCATCTAAAACTGATCGGGCAGACCAAACCATAAGTTGTAGAGACATGAAACTTTCAGGGCTGGTAGTACTCACAACGACTACCAGCGTCACCGAGGCACGCCCCGATCGGCCTGACGGGGGCGCTACAGCAAGCAAAAGTACAAAATGGCTCATAACTCCTAAACCGTTAGGCGTGGGCTCAAGTGTCTTATATCCTTGGAATCCTTGGCTCAAGGCGGACAACATGCAGGCCTCGGATTGGCTCGTCACCCTGGGAAAAATGTTGGGTATTTTGGCTTTTTCCAAAAACCTACTTTTGCGAACTAGTCCTAGGTTTTTGGCCCGACCGGAACCAAACCAGTGCAGCAAGATTCTCTGGAGTCTGAGTGTCAAAAGTTATCAAAAAAAAGTGCAAATTTGGGTTCAGGGTCCTTAAGGGCCGCCAAAACGCTTGAGGTGGGAGGAGCCACTTTTACTTCACTGGCCATAACTCGTCAACGGAACGAGATATTTGCACCAAACTCAGCACGCCTATGTATGAGCTCATTTTGTGGCTACGTGAAAAAGGACGCAGCAACTGGCCACTTGGTGGCGCTATAAAGGTTAAAAAGGGGTCAAAATGATGCATTTCAATGGAAAATCCCATTATATGGCTGAAAGCGGCCCTCTTCCGGCCTGATTTGCATACACCTTCACCAAATCGGGCATGCACATGCGTCACGTGATCCCAAAGAAGCTTGCCAACTGCTATGGCCATTAATGGTGGTTTAACTCTTATAAAAGGTGAAAAAATGCTCTATAAATGACCATTAAATGACTGAAAAAGGGTCTGCTCTGCGCAAAACTTCACCAAATTAGCTGGGCACGTGCGCCATATTATTCTAAAGAAGCGTGCAAACTTTTGTGGAGATCGGGCCACCAGTAGAGGTACTACAGTTTAAAAGGTTTTTAAAAAAACACAGCATTTCCATGCTAAATGAGCTGAAAATGCGAAAATCGACCTCTGACCTCTCCGACGCGCATGTCAAAGCGCTTGATAAAGTTTTTGTAACCAGCAGCTCAAAAATCAAGCTCTGAGACCCTATACTTTATTTTTTATAGGCTTTTGAAGGCCCTTTTTATGCCCTCTTTTATTAGGGGTTCAAGCCTGAAAGGCTGAAACCCTATTGTAATTGTTAATTTTCCCATGATGCATCATTCTCCATCTAAAACTGATCGGGCAGACCAAACCATAAGTTGTAGAGACATGAAACTTTCAGGGCTGGTAGTACTCACAACGACTACCAGCGTCACCGAGGCACGCCCCGATCGGCCTGACGGGGGCGCTACAGCAAGCAAAAGTACAAAATGGCTCATAACTCCTAAACCGTTAGGCGTGGGCTCAAGTGTCTTATATCCTTGGAATCCTTGGCTCAAGGCGGACAACATGCAGGCCTCGGATTGGCTCGTCACCCTGGGAAAAATGTTGGGTATTTTGGCTTTTTCCAAAAACCTACTTTTGCGAACTAGTCCTAGGTTTTTGGCCCGACCGGAACCAAACCAGTGCAGCAAGATTCTCTGGAGTCTGAGTGTCAAAAGTCATCAAAAAAAAGTGCAAATTTGGGTTCAGGGTCCTTAAGGGCCGCCAAAACGCTTGAGGTGGGAGGAGCCACTTTTACTTCACTGGCCATAACTCGTCAACGGAACGAGATATTTGCACCAAACTCAGCACGCCTATGTATGAGCTCATTTTGTGGCTACGAGAAAAAGGACGCAGCAACTGGCCACTTGGTGGCGCTATAAAGGTTAAAAAGGGGTCAAAATGATGCATTTCAATGGAAAATCCCATTATATGGCTGAAAGCGGCCCTCTTCCGGCCTGATTTGCATACACCTTCACCAAATCGGGCATGCACATGCGTCACGTGATCCCAAAGAAGCTTGCCAACTGCTATGGCCATTAATGGTGGTTTAACTCTTATAAAGGTGAAAAAATGCTCTATAAATGACCATTAAATGACTGAAAAAGGGTCTGCTCTGCGCAAAACTTCACCAAATTAGCTGGGCACGTGCGCCATATTATTCTAAAGAAGCGTGCAAACTTTTGTGGAGATCGGGCCACCAGTAGAGGTACTACAGTTTAAAAGGTTTTTAAAAAAACACAGCATTTCCATGCTAAATGAGCTGAAAATGCGAAAATCGACCTCTGACCTCTCCGACGCGCATGTCAAAGCGCTTGATAAAGTTTTTGTAACCAGCAGCTCAAAAATCAAGCTCTGAGACCCTATACTTTATTTTTTATAGGCTTTTGAAGGCCCTTTTTATGCCCTCTTTTATTAGGGGTTCAAGCCTGAAAGGCTGAAACCCTATTGTAATTGTTAATTTTCCCATGATGCATCATTCTCCATCTAAAACTGATCGGGCAGACCAAACCATAAGTTGTAGAGACATGAAACTTTCAGGGCTGGTAGTACTCACAACGACTACCAGCGTCACCGAGGCACGCCCCGATCGGCCTGACGGGGGCGCTACAGCAAGCAAAAGTACAAAATGGCTCATAACTCCTAAACCGTTAGGCGTGGGCTCAAGTGTCTTATATCCTTGGAATCCTTGGCTCAAGGCGGACAACATGCAGGCCTCGGATTGGCTCGTCACCCTGGGAAAAATGTTGGGTATTTTGGCTTTTTCCAAAAACCTACTTTTGCGAACTAGTCCTAGGTTTTTGGCCCGACCGGAACCAAACCAGTGCAGCAAGATTCTCTGGAGTCTGAGTGTCAAAAGTTATCAAAAAAAAGTGCAAATTTGGGTTCAGGGTCCTTAAGGGCCGCCAAAACGCTTGAGGTGGGAGGAGCCACTTTTACTTCACTGGCCATAACTCGTCAACGGAACGAGATATTTGCACCAAACTCAGCACGCCTATGTATGAGCTCATTTTGTGGCTACGTGAAAAAGGACGCAGCAACTGGCCACTTGGTGGCGCTATAAAGGTTAAAAAGGGGTCAAAATGATGCATTTCAATGGAAAATCCCATTATATGGCTGAAAGCGGCCCTCTTCCGGCCTGATTTGCATACACCTTCACCAAATCGGGCATGCACATGCGTCACGTGATCCCAAAGAAGCTTGCCAACTGCTATGGCCATTAATGGTGGTTTAACTCTTATAAAAGGTGAAAAAATGCTCTATAAATGACCATTAAATGACTGAAAAAGGGTCTGCTCTGCGCAAAACTTCACCAAATTAGCTGGGCACGTGCGCCATATTATTCTAAAGAAGCGTGCAAACTTTTGTGGAGATCGGGCCACCAGTAGAGGTACTACAGTTTAAAAGGTTTTTAAAAAAACACAGCATTTCCATGCTAAATGAGCTGAAAATGCGAAAATCGACCTCTGACCTCTCCGACGCGCATGTCAAAGGGCTTGATAAAGTTTTTGTAACCAGCAGCTCAAAAATCAAGCTCTGAGACCCTATACTTTATTTTTTATAGGCTTTTGAAGGCCCTTTTTATGCCCTCTTTTATTAGGGGTTCAAGCCTGAAAGGCTGAAACCCTATTGTAATTGTTAATTTTCCCATGATGCATCATTCTCCATCTAAAACTGATCGGGCAGACCAAACCATAAGTTGTAGAGACATGAAACTTTCAGGGCTGGTAGTACTCACAACGACTACCAGCGTCACCGAGGCACGCCCCGATCGGCCTGACGGGGGCGCTACAGCAAGCAAAAGTACAAAATGGCTCATAACTCCTAAACCGTTAGGCGTGGGCTCAAGTGTCTTATATCCTTGGAATCCTTGGCTCAAGGCGGACAACATGCAGGCCTCGGATTGGCTCGTCACCCTGGGAAAAATGTTGGGTATTTTGGCTTTTTCCAAAAACCTACTTTTGCGAACTAGTCCTAGGTTTTTGGCCCGACCGGAACCAAACCAGTGCAGCAAGATTCTCTGGAGTCTGAGTGTCAAAAGTTATCAAAAAAAAGTGCAAATTTGGGTTCAGGGTCCTTAAGGGCCGCCAAAACGCTTGAGGTGGGAGGAGCCACTTTTACTTCACTGGCCATAACTCGTCAACGGAACGAGATATTTGCACCAAACTCAGCACGCCTATGTATGAGCTCATTTTGTGGCTACGTGAAAAAGGACGCAGCAACTGGCCACTTGGTGGCGCTATAAAGGTTAAAAAGGGGTCAAAATGATGCATTTCAATGGAAAATCCCATTATATGGCTGAAAGCGGCCCTCTTCCGGCCTGATTTGCATACACCTTCACCAAATCGGGCATGCACATGCGTCACGTGATCCCAAAGAAGCTTGCCAACTGCTATGGCCATTAATGGTGGTTTAACTCTTATAAAGGTGAAAAAATGCTCTATAAATGACCATTAAATGACTGAAAAAGGGTCTGCTCTGCGCAAAACTTCACCAAATTAGCTGGGCACGTGCGCCATATTATTCTAAAGAAGCGTGCAAACTTTTGTGGAGATCGGGCCACCAGTAGAGGTACTACAGTTTAAAAGGTTTTTAAAAAAACACAGCATTTCCATGCTAAATGAGCTGAAAATGCGAAAATCGACCTCTGACCTCTCCGACGCACATGTCAAAGCGCTTGATAAAGTTTTTGTAACCAGCAGCTCAAAAATCAAGCTCTGAGACCCTATACTTTATTTTTTATAGGCTTTTGAAGGCCCTTTTTATGCCCTCTTTTATTAGGGGTTCAAGCCTGAAAGGCTGAAACCCTATTGTAATTGTTAATTTTCCCATGATGCATCATTCTCCATCTAAAACTGATCGGGCAGACCAAACCATAAGTTGTAGAGACATGAAACTTTCAGGGCTGGTAGTACTCACAACGACTACCAGCGTCACCGAGGCACGCCCCGACCGGCCTGACGGGGGCGCTACAGCAAGCAAAAGTACAAAATGGCTCATAACTCCTAAACCGTTAGGCGTGGGCTCAAGTGTCTTATATCCTTGGAATCCTTGGCTCAAGGCGGACAACATGCAGGCCTCGGATTGGCTCGTCACCCTGGGAAAAATGTTGGGTATTTTGGCTTTTTCCAAAAACCTACTTTTGCGAACTAGTCCTAGGTTTTTGGCCCGACCGGAACCAAACCAGTGCAGCAAGATTCTCTGGAGTCTGAGTGTCAAAAGTCATCAAAAAAAAGTGCAAATTTGGGTTCAGGGTCCTTAAGGGCCGCCAAAACGCTTGAGGTGGGAGGAGCCACTTTTACTTCACTGGCCATAACTCGTCAACGGAACGAGATATTTGCACCAAACTCAGCACGCCTATGTATGAGCTCATTTTGTGGCTACGAGAAAAAGGACGCAGCAACTGGCCACTTGGTGGCGCTATAAAGGTTAAAAAGGGGTCAAAATGATGCATTTCAATGGAAAATCCCATTATATGGCTGAAAGCGGCCCTCTTCCGGCCTGATTTGCATACACCTTCACCAAATCGGGCATGCACATGCGTCACGTGATCCCAAAGAAGCTTGCCAACTGCTATGGCCATTAATGGTGGTTTAACTCTTATAAAGGTGAAAAAATGCTCTATAAATGACCATTAAATGACTGAAAAAGGGTCTGCTCTGCGCAAAACTTCACCAAATTAGCTGGGCACGTGCGCCATATTATTCTAAAGAAGCGTGCAAACTTTTGTGGAGATCGGGCCACCAGTAGAGGTACTACAGTTTAAAAGGTTTTTAAAAAAACACAGCATTTCCATGCTAAATGAGCTGAAAATGCGAAAATCGACCTCTGACCTCTCCGACGCGCATGTCAAAGCGCTTGATAAAGTTTTTGTAACCAGCAGCTCAAAAATCAAGCTCTGAGACCCTATACTTTATTTTTTATAGGCTTTTGAAGGCCCTTTTTATGCCCTCTTTTATTAGGGGTTCAAGCCTGAAAGGCTGAAACCCTATTGTAATTGTTAATTTTCCCATGATGCATCATTCTCCATCTAAAACTGATCGGGCAGACCAAACCATAAGTTGTAGAGACATGAAACTTTCAGGGCTGGTAGTACTCACAACGACTACCAGCGTCACCGAGGCACGCCCCGATTGGCCTGACGGGGGCGCTACAGCAAGCAAAAGTACAAAATGGCTCATAACTCCTAAACCGTTAGGCGTGGGCTCAAGTGTCTTATATCCTTGGAATCCTTGGCTCAAGGCGGACAACATGCAGGCCTCGGATTGGCTCGTCACCCTGGGAAAAATGTTGGGTATTTTGGCTTTTTCCAAAAACCTACTTTTGCGAACTAGTCCTAGGTTTTTGGCCCGACCGGAACCAAACCAGTGCAGCAAGATTCTCTGGAGTCTGAGTGTCAAAAGTCATCAAAAAAAAGTGCAAATTTGGGTTCAGGGTCCTTAAGGGCCGCCAAAACGCTTGAGGTGGGAGGAGCCACTTTTACTTCACTGGCCATAACTCGTCAACGGAACGAGATATTTGCACCAAACTCAGCACGCCTATGTATGAGCTCATTTTGTGGCTACGAGAAAAAGGACGCAGCAACTGGCCACTTGGTGGCGCTATAAAGGTTAAAAAGGGGTCAAAATGATGCATTTCAATGGAAAATCCCATTATATGGCTGAAAGCGGCCCTCTTCCGGCCTGATTTGCATACACCTTCACCAAATCGGGCATGCACATGCGTCACGTGATCCCAAAGAAGCTTGCCAACTGCTATGGCCATTAATGGTGGTTTAACTCTTATAAAGGTGAAAAAATGCTCTATAAATGACCATTAAATGACTGAAAAAGGGTCTGCTCTGCGCAAAACTTCACCAAATTAGCTGGGCACGTGCGCCATATTATTCTAAAGAAGCGTGCAAACTTTTGTGGAGATCGGGCCACCAGTAGAGGTACTACAGTTTAAAAGGTTTTTAAAAAAACACAGCATTTCCATGCTAAATGAGCTGAAAATGCGAAAATCGACCTCTGACCTCTCCGACGCGCATGTCAAAGCGCTTGATAAAGTTTTTGTAACCAGCAGCTCAAAAATCAAGCTCTGAGACCCTATACTTTATTTTTTATAGGCTTTTGAAGGCCCTTTTTATGCCCTCTTTTATTAGGGGTTCAAGCCTGAAAGGCTGAAACCCTATTGTAATTGTTAATTTTCCCATGATGCATCATTCTCCATCTAAAACTGATCGGGCAGACCAAACCATAAGTTGTAGAGACATGAAACTTTCAGGGCTGGTAGTACTCACAACGACTACCAGCGTCACCGAGGCACGCCCCGATTGGCCTGACGGGGGCGCTACAGCAAGCAAAAGTACAAAATGGCTCATAACTCCTAAACCGTTAGGCGTGGGCTCAAGTGTCTTATATCCTTGGAATCCTTGGCTCAAGGCGGACAACATGCAGGCCTCGGATTGGCTCGTCACCCTGGGAAAAATGTTGGGTATTTTGGCTTTTTCCAAAAACCTACTTTTGCGAACTAGTCCTAGGTTTTTGGCCCGACCGGAACCAAACCAGTGCAGCAAGATTCTCTGGAGTCTGAGTGTCAAAAGTCATCAAAAAAAAGTGCAAATTTGGGTTCAGGGTCCTTAAGGGCCGCCAAAACGCTTGAGGTGGGAGGAGCCACTTTTACTTCACTGGCCATAACTCGTCAACGGAACGAGATATTTGCACCAAACTCAGCACGCCTATGTATGAGCTCATTTTGTGGCTACGAGAAAAAGGACGCAGCAACTGGCCACTTGGTGGCGCTATAAAGGTTAAAAAGGGGTCAAAATGATGCATTTCAATGGAAAATCCCATTATATGGCTGAAAGCGGCCCTCTTCCGGCCTGATTTGCATACACCTTCACCAAATCGGGCATGCACATGCGTCACGTGATCCCAAAGAAGCTTGCCAACTGCTATGGCCATTAATGGTGGTTTAACTCTTATAAAGGTGAAAAAATGCTCTATAAATGACCATTAAATGACTGAAAAAGGGTCTGCTCTGCGCAAAACTTCACCAAATTAGCTGGGCACGTGCGCCATATTATTCTAAAGAAGCGTGCAAACTTTTGTGGAGATCGGGCCACCAGTAGAGGTACTACAGTTTAAAAGGTTTTTAAAAAAACACAGCATTTCCATGCTAAATGAGCTGAAAATGCGAAAATCGACCTCTGACCTCTCCGACGCGCATGTCAAAGCGCTTGATAAAGTTTTTGTAACCAGCAGCTCAAAAATCAAGCTCTGAGACCCGATACTTTATTTTTTATAGGCTTTTGAAGGCCCTTTTTATGCCCTCTTTTATTAGGGGTTCAAGCCTGAAAGGCTGAAACCCTATTGTAATTGTTAATTTTCCCATGATGCATCATTCTCCATCTAAAACTGATCGGGCAGACCAAACCATAAGTTGTAGAGACATGAAACTTTCAGGGCTGGTAGTACTCACAACGACTACCAGCGTCACCGAGGCACGCCCCGATCGGCCTGACGGGGGCGCTACAGCAAGCAAAAGTACAAAATGGCTCATAACTCCTAAACCGTTAGGCGTGGGCTCAAGTGTCTTATATCCTTGGAATCCTTGGCTCAAGGCGGACAACATGCAGGCCTCGGATTGGCTCGTCACCCTGGGAAAAATGTTGGGTATTTTGGCTTTTTCCAAAAACCTACTTTTGCGAACTAGTCCTAGGTTTTTGGCCCGACCGGAACCAAACCAGTGCAGCAAGATTCTCTGGAGTCTTGAGTGTCAAAAGTTATCAAAAAAAAGTGCAAATTTGGGTTCAGGGTCCTTAAGGGCCGCCAAAACGCTTGAGGTGGGAGGAGCCACTTTTACTTCACTGGCCATAACTCGTCAACGGAACGAGATATTTGCACCAAACTCAGCACGCCTATGTATGAGCTCATTTTGTGGCTACGTGAAAAAGGACGCAGCAACTGGCCACTTGGTGGCGCTATAAAGGTTAAAAAGGGGTCAAAATGATGCATTTCAATGGAAAATCCCATTATATGGCTGAAAGCGGCCCTCTTCCGGCCTGATTTGCCTACACCTTCACCAAATCGGGCATGCACATGCGTCACGTGATCCCAAAGAAGCTTGCCAACTGCTATGGCCATTAATGGTGGTTTAACTCTTATAAAAGGTGAAAAAATGCTCTATAAATGACCATTAAATGACTGAAAAAGGGTCTGCTCTGCGCAAAACTTCACCAAATTAGCTGGGCACGTGCGCCATATTATTCTAAAGAAGCGTGCAAACTTTTGTGGAGATCGGGCCACCAGTAGAGGTACTACAGTTTAAAAGGTTTTTAAAAAAACACAGCATTTCCATGCTAAATGAGCTGAAAATGCGAAAATCGACCTCTGACCTCTCCGACGCGCATGTCAAAGCGCTTGATAAAGTTTTTGTAACCAGCAGCTCAAAAATCAAGCTCTGAGACCCTATACTTTATTTTTTATAGGCTTTTGAAGGCCCTTTTTATGCCCTCTTTTATTAGGGGTTCAAGCCTGAAAGGCTGAAACCCTATTGTAATTGTTAATTTTCCCATGATGCATCATTCTCCATCTAAAACTGATCGGGCAGACCAAACCATAAGTTGTAGAGACATGAAACTTTCAGGGCTGGTAGTACTCACAACGACTACCAGCGTCACCGAGGCACGCCCCGATCGGCCTGACGGGGGCGCTACAGCAAGCAAAAGTACAAAATGGCTCATAACTCCTAAACCGTTAGGCGTGGGCTCAAGTGTCTTATATCCTTGGAATCCTTGGCTCAAGGCGGACAACATGCAGGCCTCGGATTGGCTCGTCACCCTGGGAAAAATGTTGGGTATTTTGGCTTTTTCCAAAAACCTACTTTTGCGAACTAGTCCTAGGTTTTTGGCCCGACCGGAACCAAACCAGTGCAGCAAGATTCTCTGGAGTCTGAGTGTCAAAAGTTATCAAAAAAAAGTGCAAATTTGGGTTCAGGGTCCTTAAGGGCCGCCAAAACGCTTGAGGTGGGAGGAGCCACTTTTACTTCACTGGCCATAACTCGTCAACGGAACGAGATATTTGCACCAAACTCAGCACGCCTATGTATGAGCTCATTTTGTGGCTACGTGAAAAAGGACGCAGCAACTGGCCACTTGGTGGCGCTATAAAGGTTAAAAAGGGGTCAAAATGATGCATTTCAATGGAAAATCCCATTATATGGCTGAAAGCGGCCCTCTTCCGGCCTGATTTGCATACACCTTCACCAAATCGGGCATGCACATGCGTCACGTGATCCCAAAGAAGCTTGCCAACTGCTATGGCCATTAATGGTGGTTTAACTCTTATAAAAGGTGAAAAAATGCTCTATAAATGACCATTAAATGACTGAAAAAGGGTCTGCTCTGCGCAAAACTTCACCAAATTAGCTGGGCACGTGCGCCATATTATTCTAAAGAAGCGTGCAAACTTTTGTGGAGATCGGGCCACCAGTAGAGGTACTACAGTTTAAAAGGTTTTTAAAAAAACACAGCATTTCCATGCTAAATGAGCTGAAAATGCGAAAATCGACCTCTGACCTCTCCGACGCGCATGTCAAAGCGCTTGATAAAGTTTTTGTAACCAGCAGCTCAAAAATCAAGCTCTGAGACCCTATACTTTATTTTTTATAGGCTTTTGAAGGCCCTTTTTATGCCCTCTTTTATTAGGGGTTCAAGCCTGAAAGGCTGAAACCCTATTGTAATTGTTAATTTTCCCATGATGCATCATTCTCCATCTAAAACTGATCGGGCAGACCAAACCATAAGTTGTAGAGACATGAAACTTTCAGGGCTGGTAGTACTCACAACGACTACCAGCGTCACCGAGGCACGCCCCGATTGGCCTGACGGGGGCGCTACAGCAAGCAAAAGTACAAAATGGCTCATAACTCCTAAACCGTTAGGCGTGGGCTCAAGTGTCTTATATCCTTGGAATCCTTGGCTCAAGGCGGACAACATGCAGGCCTCGGATTGGCTCGTCACCCTGGGAAAAATGTTGGGTATTTTGGCTTTTTCCAAAAACCTACTTTTGCGAACTAGTCCTAGGTTTTTGGCCCGACCGGAACCAAACCAGTGCAGCAAGATTCTCTGGAGTCTGAGTGTCAAAAGTCATCAAAAAAAAGTGCAAATTTGGGTTCAGGGTCCTTAAGGGCCGCCAAAACGCTTGAGGTGGGAGGAGCCACTTTTACTTCACTGGCCATAACTCGTCAACGGAACGAGATATTTGCACCAAACTCAGCACGCCTATGTATGAGCTCATTTTGTGGCTACGAGAAAAAGGACGCAGCAACTGGCCACTTGGTGGCGCTATAAAGGTTAAAAAGGGGTCAAAATGATGCATTTCAATGGAAAATCCCATTATATGGCTGAAAGCGGCCCTCTTCCGGCCTGATTTGCATACACCTTCACCAAATCGGGCATGCACATGCGTCACGTGATCCCAAAGAAGCTTGCCAACTGCTATGGCCATTAATGGTGGTTTAACTCTTATAAAGGTGAAAAAATGCTCTATAAATGACCATTAAATGACTGAAAAAGGGTCTGCTCTGCGCAAAACTTCACCAAATTAGCTGGGCACGTGCGCCATATTATTCTAAAGAAGCGTGCAAACTTTTGTGGAGATCGGGCCACCAGTAGAGGTACTACAGTTTAAAAGGTTTTTAAAAAAACACAGCATTTCCATGCTAAATGAGCTGAAAATGCGAAAATCGACCTCTGACCTCTCCGACGCGCATGTCAAAGCGCTTGATAAAGTTTTTGTAACCAGCAGCTCAAAAATCAAGCTCTGAGACCCTATACTTTATTTTTTATAGGCTTTTGAAGGCCCTTTTTATGCCCTCTTTTATTAGGGGTTCAAGCCTGAAAGGCTGAAACCCTATTGTAATTGTTAATTTTCCCATGATGCATCATTCTCCATCTAAAACTGATCGGGCAGACCAAACCATAAGTTGTAGAGACATGAAACTTTCAGGGCTGGTAGTACTCACAACGACTACCAGCGTCACCGAGGCACGCCCCGATCGGCCTGACGGGGGCGCTACAGCAAGCAAAAGTACAAAATGGCTCATAACTCCTAAACCGTTAGGCGTGGGCTCAAGTGTCTTATATCCTTGGAATCCTTGGCTCAAGGCGGACAACATGCAGGCCTCGGATTGGCTCATCACCCTGGGAAAAATGTTGGGTATTTTGGCTTTTTCCAAAAACCTACTTTTGCGAACTAGTCCTAGGTTTTTGGCCCGACCAGAACCAAACCAGTGCAGCAAGATTCTCTGGAGTCTTGAGTGTCAAAAGTTATCAAAAAAAAGTGCAAATTTGGGTTCAGGGTCCTTAAGGGCCGCCAAAACGCTTGAGGTGGGAGGAGCCACTTTTACTTCACTGGCCATAACTCGTCAACGGAACGAGATATTTGCACCAAACTCAGCACGCCTATGTATGAGCTCATTTTGTGGCTACGTGAAAAAGGACGCAGCAACTGGCCACTTGGTGGCGCTATAAAGGTTAAAAAGGGGTCAAAATGATGCATTTCAATGGAAAATCCCATTATATGGCTGAAAGCGGCCCTCTTCCGGCCTGATTTGCCTACACCTTCACCAAATCGGGCATGCACATGCGTCACGTGATCCCAAAGAAGCTTGCCAACTGCTATGGCCATTAATGGTGGTTTAACTCTTATAAAGGTGAAAAAATGCTCTATAAATGACCATTAAATGACTGAAAAAGGGTCTGCTCTGCGCAAAACTTCACCAAATTAGCTGGGCACGTGCGCCATATTATTCTAAAGAAGCGTGCAAACTTTTGTGGAGATCGGGCCACCAGTAGAGGTACTACAGTTTAAAAGGTTTTTAAAAAAACACAGCATTTCCATGCTAAATGAGCTGAAAATGCGAAAATCGACCTCTGACCTCTCCGACGCGCATGTCAAAGCGCTTGATAAAGTTTTTGTAACCAGCAGCTCAAAAATCAAGCTCTGAGACCCTATACTTTATTTTTTATAGGCTTTTGAAGGCCCTTTTTATGCCCTCTTTTATTAGGGGTTCAAGCCTGAAAGGCTGAAACCCTATTGTAATTGTTAATTTTCCCATGATGCATCATTCTCCATCTAAAACTGATCGGGCAGACCAAACCATAAGTTGTAGAGACATGAAACTTTCAGGGCTGGTAGTACTCACAACGACTACCAGCGTCACCGAGGCACGCCCCGATCGGCCTGACGGGGGCGCTACAGCAAGCAAAAGTACAAAATGGCTCATAACTCCTAAACCGTTAGGCGTGGGCTCAAGTGTCTTATATCCTTGGAATCCTTGGCTCAAGGCGGACAACATGCAGGCCTCGGATTGGCTCGTCACCCTGGGAAAAATGTTGGGTATTTTGGCTTTTTCCAAAAACCTACTTTTGCGAACTAGTCCTAGGTTTTTGGCCCGACCGGAACCAAACCAGTGCAGCAAGATTCTCTGGAGTCTGAGTGTCAAAAGTTATCAAAAAAAAGTGCAAATTTGGGTTCAGGGTCCTTAAGGGCCGCCAAAACGCTTGAGGTGGGAGGAGCCACTTTTACTTCACTGGCCATAACTCGTCAACGGAACGAGATATTTGCACCAAACTCAGCACGCCTATGTATGAGCTCATTTTGTGGCTACGTGAAAAAGGACGCAGCAACTGGCCACTTGGTGGCGCTATAAAGGTTAAAAAGGGGTCAAAATGATGCATTTCAATGGAAAATCCCATTATATGGCTGAAAGCGGCCCTCTTCCGGCCTGATTTGCATACACCTTCACCAAATCGGGCATGCACATGCGTCACGTGATCCCAAAGAAGCTTGCCAACTGCTATGGCCATTAATGGTGGTTTAACTCTTATAAAAGGTGAAAAAATGCTCTATAAATGACCATTAAATGACTGAAAAAGGGTCTGCTCTGCGCAAAACTTCACCAAATTAGCTGGGCACGTGCGCCATATTATTCTAAAGAAGCGTGCAAACTTTTGTGGAGATCGGGCCACCAGTAGAGGTACTACAGTTTAAAAGGTTTTTAAAAAAACACAGCATTTCCATGCTAAATGAGCTGAAAATGCGAAAATCGACCTCTGACCTCTCCGACGCGCATGTCAAAGCGCTTGATAAAGTTTTTGTAACCAGCAGCTCAAAAATCAAGCTCTGAGACCCTATACTTTATTTTTTATAGGCTTTTGAAGGCCCTTTTTATGCCCTCTTTTATTAGGGGTTCAAGCCTGAAAGGCTGAAACCCTATTGTAATTGTTAATTTTCCCATGATGCATCATTCTCCATCTAAAACTGATCGGGCAGACCAAACCATAAGTTGTAGAGACATGAAACTTTCAGGGCTGGTAGTACTCACAACGACTACCAGCGTCACCGAGGCACGCCCCGATTGGCCTGACGGGGGCGCTACAGCAAGCAAAAGTACAAAATGGCTCATAACTCCTAAACCGTTAGGCGTGGGCTCAAGTGTCTTATATCCTTGGAATCCTTGGCTCAAGGCGGACAACATGCAGGCCTCGGATTGGCTCGTCACCCTGGGAAAAATGTTGGGTATTTTGGCTTTTTCCAAAAACCTACTTTTGCGAACTAGTCCTAGGTTTTTGGCCCGACCGGAACCAAACCAGTGCAGCAAGATTCTCTGGAGTCTGAGTGTCAAAAGTCATCAAAAAAAAGTGCAAATTTGGGTTCAGGGTCCTTAAGGGCCGCCAAAACGCTTGAGGTGGGAGGAGCCACTTTTACTTCACTGGCCATAACTCGTCAACGGAACGAGATATTTGCACCAAACTCAGCACGCCTATGTATGAGCTCATTTTGTGGCTACGAGAAAAAGGACGCAGCAACTGGCCACTTGGTGGCGCTATAAAGGTTAAAAAGGGGTCAAAATGATGCATTTCAATGGAAAATCCCATTATATGGCTGAAAGCGGCCCTCTTCCGGCCTGATTTGCATACACCTTCACCAAATCGGGCATGCACATGCGTCACGTGATCCCAAAGAAGCTTGCCAACTGCTATGGCCATTAATGGTGGTTTAACTCTTATAAAGGTGAAAAAATGCTCTATAAATGACCATTAAATGACTGAAAAAGGGTCTGCTCTGCGCAAAACTTCACCAAATTAGCTGGGCACGTGCGCCATATTATTCTAAAGAAGCGTGCAAACTTTTGTGGAGATCGGGCCACCAGTAGAGGTACTACAGTTTAAAAGGTTTTTAAAAAAACACAGCATTTCCATGCTAAATGAGCTGAAAATGCGAAAATCGACCTCTGACCTCTCCGACGCGCATGTCAAAGCGCTTGATAAAGTTTTTGTAACCAGCAGCTCAAAAATCAAGCTCTGAGACCCTATACTTTATTTTTTATAGGCTTTTGAAGGCCCTTTTTATGCCCTCTTTTATTAGGGGTTCAAGCCTGAAAGGCTGAAACCCTATTGTAATTGTTAATTTTCCCATGATGCATCATTCTCCATCTAAAACTGATCGGGCAGACCAAACCATAAGTTGTAGAGACATGAAACTTTCAGGGCTGGTAGTACTCACAACGACTACCAGCGTCACCGAGGCACGCCCCGATCGGCCTGACGGGGGCGCTACAGCAAGCAAAAGTACAAAATGGCTCATAACTCCTAAACCGTTAGGCGTGGGCTCAAGTGTCTTATATCCTTGGAATCCTTGGCTCAAGGCGGACAACATGCAGGCCTCGGATTGGCTCGTCACCCTGGGAAAAATGTTGGGTATTTTGGCTTTTTCCAAAAACCTACTTTTGCGAACTAGTCCTAGGTTTTTGGCCCGACCGGAACCAAACCAGTGCAGCAAGATTCTCTGGAGTCTTGAGTGTCAAAAGTTATCAAAAAAAAGTGCAAATTTGGGTTCAGGGTCCTTAAGGGCCGCCAAAACGCTTGAGGTGGGAGGAGCCACTTTTACTTCACTGGCCATAACTCGTCAACGGAACGAGATATTTGCACCAAACTCAGCACGCCTATGTATGAGCTCATTTTGTGGCTACGTGAAAAAGGACGCAGCAACTGGCCACTTGGTGGCGCTATAAAGGTTAAAAAGGGGTCAAAATGATGCATTTCAATGGAAAATCCCATTATATGGCTGAAAGCGGCCCTCTTCCGGCCTGATTTGCATACACCTTCACCAAATCGGGCATGCACATGCGTCACGTGATCCCAAAGAAGCTTGCCAACTGCTATGGCCATTAATGGTGGTTTAACTCTTATAAAGGTGAAAAAATGCTCTATAAATGACCATTAAATGACTGAAAAAGGGTCTGCTCTGCGCAAAACTTCACCAAATTAGCTGGGCACGTGCGCCATATTATTCTAAAGAAGCGTGCAAACTTTTGTGGAGATCGGGCCACCAGTAGAGGTACTACAGTTTAAAAGGTTTTTAAAAAAACACAGCATTTCCATGCTAAATGAGCTGAAAATGCGAAAATCGACCTCTGACCTCTCCGACGCGCATGTCAAAGCGCTTGATAAAGTTTTTGTAACCAGCAGCTCAAAAATCAAGCTCTGAGACCCTATACTTTATTTTTTATAGGCTTTTGAAGGCCCTTTTTATGCCCTCTTTTATTAGGGGTTCAAGCCTGAAAGGCTGAAACCCTATTGTAATTGTTAATTTTCCCATGATGCATCATTCTCCATCTAAAACTGATCGGGCAGACCAAACCATAAGTTGTAGAGACATGAAACTTTCAGGGCTGGTAGTACTCACAACGACTACCAGCGTCACCGAGGCACGCCCCGACCGGCCTGACGGGGGCGCTACAGCAAGCAAAAGTACAAAATGGCTCATAACTCCTAAACCGTTAGGCGTGGGCTCAAGTGTCTTATATCCTTGGAATCCTTGGCTCAAGGCGGACAACATGCAGGCCTCGGATTGGCTCGTCACCCTGGGAAAAATGTTGGGTATTTTGGCTTTTTCCAAAAACCTACTTTTGCGAACTAGTCCTAGGTTTTTGGCCCGACCGGAACCAAACCAGTGCAGCAAGATTCTCTGGAGTCTTGAGTGTCAAAAGTTATCAAAAAAAAGTGCAAATTTGGGTTCAGGGTCCTTAAGGGCCGCCAAAACGCTTGAGGTGGGAGGAGCCACTTTTACTTCACTGGCCATAACTCGTCAACGGAACGAGATATTTGCACCAAACTCAGCACGCCTATGTATGAGCTCATTTTGTGGCTACGTGAAAAAGGACGCAGCAACTGGCCACTTGGTGGCGCTATAAAGGTTAAAAAGGGGTCAAAATGATGCATTTCAATGGAAAATCCCATTATATGGCTGAAAGCGGCCCTCTTCCGGCCTGATTTGCATACACCTTCACCAAATCGGGCATGCACATGCGTCACGTGATCCCAAAGAAGCTTGCCAACTGCTATGGCCATTAATGGTGGTTTAACTCTTATAAAGGTGAAAAAATGCTCTATAAATGACCATTAAATGACTGAAAAAGGGTCTGCTCTGCGCAAAACTTCACCAAATTAGCTGGGCACGTGCGCCATATTATTCTAAAGAAGCGTGCAAACTTTTGTGGAGATCGGGCCACCAGTAGAGGTACTACAGTTTAAAAGGTTTTTAAAAAAACACAGCATTTCCATGCTAAATGAGCTGAAAATGCGAAAATCGACCTCTGACCTCTCCGACGCGCATGTCAAAGCGCTTGATAAAGTTTTTGTAACCAGCAGCTCAAAAATCAAGCTCTGAGACCCTATACTTTATTTTTTATAGGCTTTTGAAGGCCCTTTTTATGCCCTCTTTTATTAGGGGTTCAAGCCTGAAAGGCTGAAACCCTATTGTAATTGTTAATTTTCCCATGATGCATCATTCTCCATCTAAAACTGATCGGGCAGACCAAACCATAAGTTGTAGAGACATGAAACTTTCAGGGCTGGTAGTACTCACAACGACTACCAGCGTCACCGAGGCACGCCCCGATTGGCCTGACGGGGGCGCTACAGCAAGCAAAAGTACAAAATGGCTCATAACTCCTAAACCGTTAGGCGTGGGCTCAAGTGTCTTATATCCTTGGAATCCTTGGCTCAAGGCGGACAACATGCAGGCCTCGGATTGGCTCGTCACCCTGGGAAAAATGTTGGGTATTTTGGCTTTTTCCAAAAACCTACTTTTGCGAACTAGTCCTAGGTTTTTGGCCCGACCGGAACCAAACCAGTGCAGCAAGATTCTCTGGAGTCTGAGTGTCAAAAGTCATCAAAAAAAAGTGCAAATTTGGGTTCAGGGTCCTTAAGGGCCGCCAAAACGCTTGAGGTGGGAGGAGCCACTTTTACTTCACTGGCCATAACTCGTCAACGGAACGAGATATTTGCACCAAACTCAGCACGCCTATGTATGAGCTCATTTTGTGGCTACGAGAAAAAGGACGCAGCAACTGGCCACTTGGTGGCGCTATAAAGGTTAAAAAGGGGTCAAAATGATGCATTTCAATGGAAAATCCCATTATATGGCTGAAAGCGGCCCTCTTCCGGCCTGATTTGCATACACCTTCACCAAATCGGGCATGCACATGCGTCACGTGATCCCAAAGAAGCTTGCCAACTGCTATGGCCATTAATGGTGGTTTAACTCTTATAAAGGTGAAAAAATGCTCTATAAATGACCATTAAATGACTGAAAAAGGGTCTGCTCTGCGCAAAACTTCACCAAATTAGCTGGGCACGTGCGCCATATTATTCTAAAGAAGCGTGCAAACTTTTGTGGAGATCGGGCCACCAGTAGAGGTACTACAGTTTAAAAGGTTTTTAAAAAAACACAGCATTTCCATGCTAAATGAGCTGAAAATGCGAAAATCGACCTCTGACCTCTCCGACGCGCATGTCAAAGCGCTTGATAAAGTTTTTGTAACCAGCAGCTCAAAAATCAAGCTCTGAGACCCTATACTTTATTTTTTATAGGCTTTTGAAGGCCCTTTTTATGCCCTCTTTTATTAGGGGTTCAAGCCTGAAAGGCTGAAACCCTATTGTAATTGTTAATTTTCCCATGATGCATCATTCTCCATCTAAAACTGATCGGGCAGACCAAACCATAAGTTGTAGAGACATGAAACTTTCAGGGCTGGTAGTACTCACAACGACTACCAGCGTCACCGAGGCACGCCCCGATCGGCCTGACGGGGGCGCTACAGCAAGCAAAAGTACAAAATGGCTCATAACTCCTAAACCGTTAGGCGTGGGCTCAAGTGTCTTATATCCTTGGAATCCTTGGCTCAAGGCGGACAACATGCAGGCCTCGGATTGGCTCGTCACCCTGGGAAAAATGTTGGGTATTTTGGCTTTTTCCAAAAACCTACTTTTGCGAACTAGTCCTAGGTTTTTGGCCCGACCGGAACCAAACCAGTGCAGCAAGATTCTCTGGAGTCTGAGTGTCAAAAGTCATCAAAAAAAAGTGCAAATTTGGGTTCAGGGTCCTTAAGGGCCGCCAAAACGCTTGAGGTGGGAGGAGCCACTTTTACTTCACTGGCCATAACTCGTCAACGGAACGAGATATTTGCACCAAACTCAGCACGCCTATGTATGAGCTCATTTTGTGGCTACGAGAAAAAGGACGCAGCAACTGGCCACTTGGTGGCGCTATAAAGGTTAAAAAGGGGTCAAAATGATGCATTTCAATGGAAAATCCCATTATATGGCTGAAAGCGGCCCTCTTCCGGCCTGATTTGCATACACCTTCACCAAATCGGGCATGCACATGCGTCACGTGATCCCAAAGAAGCTTGCCAACTGCTATGGCCATTAATGGTGGTTTAACTCTTATAAAGGTGAAAAAATGCTCTATAAATGACCATTAAATGACTGAAAAAGGGTCTGCTCTGCGCAAAACTTCACCAAATTAGCTGGGCACGTGCGCCATATTATTCTAAAGAAGCGTGCAAACTTTTGTGGAGATCGGGCCACCAGTAGAGGTACTACAGTTTAAAAGGTTTTTAAAAAAACACAGCATTTCCATGCTAAATGAGCTGAAAATGCGAAAATCGACCTCTGACCTCTCCGACGCGCATGTCAAAGCGCTTGATAAAGTTTTTGTAACCAGCAGCTCAAAAATCAAGCTCTGAGACCCTATACTTTATTTTTTATAGGCTTTTGAAGGCCCTTTTTATGCCCTCTTTTATTAGGGGTTCAAGCCTGAAAGGCTGAAACCCTATTGTAATTGTTAATTTTCCCATGATGCATCATTCTCCATCTAAAACTGATCGGGCAGACCAAACCATAAGTTGTAGAGACATGAAACTTTCAGGGCTGGTAGTACTCACAACGACTACCAGCGTCACCGAGGCACGCCCCGATCGGCCTGACGGGGGCGCTACAGCAAGCAAAAGTACAAAATGGCTCATAACTCCTAAACCGTTAGGCGTGGGCTCAAGTGTCTTATATCCTTGGAATCCTTGGCTCAAGGCGGACAACATGCAGGCCTCGGATTGGCTCGTCACCCTGGGAAAAATGTTGGGTATTTTGGCTTTTTCCAAAAACCTACTTTTGCGAACTAGTCCTAGGTTTTTGGCCCGACCAGAACCAAACCAGTGCAGCAAGATTCTCTGGAGTCTTGAGTGTCAAAAGTTATCAAAAAAAAGTGCAAATTTGGGTTCAGGGTCCTTAAGGGCCGCCAAAACGCTTGAGGTGGGAGGAGCCACTTTTACTTCACTGGCCATAACTCGTCAACGGAACGAGATATTTGCACCAAACTCAGCACGCCTATGTATGAGCTCATTTTGTGGCTACGTGAAAAAGGACGCAGCAACTGGCCACTTGGTGGCGCTATAAAGGTTAAAAAGGGGTCAAAATGATGCATTTCAATGGAAAATCCCATTATATGGCTGAAAGCGGCCCTCTTCCGGCCTGATTTGCCTACACCTTCACCAAATCGGGCATGCACATGCGTCACGTGATCCCAAAGAAGCTTGCCAACTGCTATGGCCATTAATGGTGGTTTAACTCTTATAAAGGTGAAAAAATGCTCTATAAATGACCATTAAATGACTGAAAAAGGGTCTGCTCTGCGCAAAACTTCACCAAATTAGCTGGGCACGTGCGCCATATTATTCTAAAGAAGCGTGCAAACTTTTGTGGAGATCGGGCCACCAGTAGAGGTACTACAGTTTAAAAGGTTTTTAAAAAAACACAGCATTTCCATGCTAAATGAGCTGAAAATGCGAAAATCGACCTCTGACCTCTCCGACGCGCATGTCAAAGCGCTTGATAAAGTTTTTGTAACCAGCAGCTCAAAAATCAAGCTCTGAGACCCTATACTTTATTTTTTATAGGCTTTTGAAGGCCCTTTTTATGCCCTCTTTTATTAGGGGTTCAAGCCTGAAAGGCTGAAACCCTATTGTAATTGTTAATTTTCCCATGATGCATCATTCTCCATCTAAAACTGATCGGGCAGACCAAACCATAAGTTGTAGAGACATGAAACTTTCAGGGCTGGTAGTACTCACAACGACTACCAGCGTCACCGAGGCACGCCCCGATCGGCCTGACGGGGGCGCTACAGCAAGCAAAAGTACAAAATGGCTCATAACTCCTAAACCGTTAGGCGTGGGCTCAAGTGTCTTATATCCTTGGAATCCTTGGCTCAAGGCGGACAACATGCAGGCCTCGGATTGGCTCGTCACCCTGGGAAAAATGTTGGGTATTTTGGCTTTTTCCAAAAACCTACTTTTGCGAACTAGTCCTAGGTTTTTGGCCCGACCGGAACCAAACCAGTGCAGCAAGATTCTCTGGAGTCTGAGTGTCAAAAGTTATCAAAAAAAAGTGCAAATTTGGGTTCAGGGTCCTTAAGGGCCGCCAAAACGCTTGAGGTGGGAGGAGCCACTTTTACTTCACTGGCCATAACTCGTCAACGGAACGAGATATTTGCACCAAACTCAGCACGCCTATGTATGAGCTCATTTTGTGGCTACGTGAAAAAGGACGCAGCAACTGGCCACTTGGTGGCGCTATAAAGGTTAAAAAGGGGTCAAAATGATGCATTTCAATGGAAAATCCCATTATATGGCTGAAAGCGGCCCTCTTCCGGCCTGATTTGCATACACCTTCACCAAATCGGGCATGCACATGCGTCACGTGATCCCAAAGAAGCTTGCCAACTGCTATGGCCATTAATGGTGGTTTAACTCTTATAAAAGGTGAAAAAATGCTCTATAAATGACCATTAAATGACTGAAAAAGGGTCTGCTCTGCGCAAAACTTCACCAAATTAGCTGGGCACGTGCGCCATATTATTCTAAAGAAGCGTGCAAACTTTTGTGGAGATCGGGCCACCAGTAGAGGTACTACAGTTTAAAAGGTTTTTAAAAAAACACAGCATTTCCATGCTAAATGAGCTGAAAATGCGAAAATCGACCTCTGACCTCTCCGACGCGCATGTCAAAGCGCTTGATAAAGTTTTTGTAACCAGCAGCTCAAAAATCAAGCTCTGAGACCCTATACTTTATTTTTTATAGGCTTTTGAAGGCCCTTTTTATGCCCTCTTTTATTAGGGGTTCAAGCCTGAAAGGCTGAAACCCTATTGTAATTGTTAATTTTCCCATGATGCATCATTCTCCATCTAAAACTGATCGGGCAGACCAAACCATAAGTTGTAGAGACATGAAACTTTCAGGGCTGGTAGTACTCACAACGACTACCAGCGTCACCGAGGCACGCCCCGATTGGCCTGACGGGGGCGCTACAGCAAGCAAAAGTACAAAATGGCTCATAACTCCTAAACCGTTAGGCGTGGGCTCAAGTGTCTTATATCCTTGGAATCCTTGGCTCAAGGCGGACAACATGCAGGCCTCGGATTGGCTCGTCACCCTGGGAAAAATGTTGGGTATTTTGGCTTTTTCCAAAAACCTACTTTTGCGAACTAGTCCTAGGTTTTTGGCCCGACCGGAACCAAACCAGTGCAGCAAGATTCTCTGGAGTCTGAGTGTCAAAAGTCATCAAAAAAAAGTGCAAATTTGGGTTCAGGGTCCTTAAGGGCCGCCAAAACGCTTGAGGTGGGAGGAGCCACTTTTACTTCACTGGCCATAACTCGTCAACGGAACGAGATATTTGCACCAAACTCAGCACGCCTATGTATGAGCTCATTTTGTGGCTACGAGAAAAAGGACGCAGCAACTGGCCACTTGGTGGCGCTATAAAGGTTAAAAAGGGGTCAAAATGATGCATTTCAATGGAAAATCCCATTATATGGCTGAAAGCGGCCCTCTTCCGGCCTGATTTGCATACACCTTCACCAAATCGGGCATGCACATGCGTCACGTGATCCCAAAGAAGCTTGCCAACTGCTATGGCCATTAATGGTGGTTTAACTCTTATAAAGGTGAAAAAATGCTCTATAAATGACCATTAAATGACTGAAAAAGGGTCTGCTCTGCGCAAAACTTCACCAAATTAGCTGGGCACGTGCGCCATATTATTCTAAAGAAGCGTGCAAACTTTTGTGGAGATCGGGCCACCAGTAGAGGTACTACAGTTTAAAAGGTTTTTAAAAAAACACAGCATTTCCATGCTAAATGAGCTGAAAATGCGAAAATCGACCTCTGACCTCTCCGACGCGCATGTCAAAGCGCTTGATAAAGTTTTTGTAACCAGCAGCTCAAAAATCAAGCTCTGAGACCCTATACTTTATTTTTTATAGGCTTTTGAAGGCCCTTTTTATGCCCTCTTTTATTAGGGGTTCAAGCCTGAAAGGCTGAAACCCTATTGTAATTGTTAATTTTCCCATGATGCATCATTCTCCATCTAAAACTGATCGGGCAGACCAAACCATAAGTTGTAGAGACATGAAACTTTCAGGGCTGGTAGTACTCACAACGACTACCAGCGTCACCGAGGCACGCCCCGATCGGCCTGACGGGGGCGCTACAGCAAGCAAAAGTACAAAATGGCTCATAACTCCTAAACCGTTAGGCGTGGGCTCAAGTGTCTTATATCCTTGGAATCCTTGGCTCAAGGCGGACAACATGCAGGCCTCGGATTGGCTCGTCACCCTGGGAAAAATGTTGGGTATTTTGGCTTTTTCCAAAAACCTACTTTTGCGAACTAGTCCTAGGTTTTTGGCCCGACCGGAACCAAACCAGTGCAGCAAGATTCTCTGGAGTCTTGAGTGTCAAAAGTTATCAAAAAAAAGTGCAAATTTGGGTTCAGGGTCCTTAAGGGCCGCCAAAACGCTTGAGGTGGGAGGAGCCACTTTTACTTCACTGGCCATAACTCGTCAACGGAACGAGATATTTGCACCAAACTCAGCACGCCTATGTATGAGCTCATTTTGTGGCTACGTGAAAAAGGACGCAGCAACTGGCCACTTGGTGGCGCTATAAAGGTTAAAAAGGGGTCAAAATGATGCATTTCAATGGAAAATCCCATTATATGGCTGAAAGCGGCCCTCTTCCGGCCTGATTTGCATACACCTTCACCAAATCGGGCATGCACATGCGTCACGTGATCCCAAAGAAGCTTGCCAACTGCTATGGCCATTAATGGTGGTTTAACTCTTATAAAAGGTGAAAAAATGCTCTATAAATGACCATTAAATGACTGAAAAAGGGTCTGCTCTGCGCAAAACTTCACCAAATTAGCTGGGCACGTGCGCCATATTATTCTAAAGAAGCGTGCAAACTTTTGTGGAGATCGGGCCACCAGTAGAGGTACTACAGTTTAAAAGGTTTTTAAAAAAACACAGCATTTCCATGCTAAATGAGCTGAAAATGCGAAAATCGACCTCTGACCTCTCCGACGCGCATGTCAAAGCGCTTGATAAAGTTTTTGTAACCAGCAGCTCAAAAATCAAGCTCTGAGACCCTATACTTTATTTTTTATAGGCTTTTGAAGGCCCTTTTTATGCCCTCTTTTATTAGGGGTTCAAGCCTGAAAGGCTGAAACCCTATTGTAATTGTTAATTTTCCCATGATGCATCATTCTCCATCTAAAACTGATCGGGCAGACCAAACCATAAGTTGTAGAGACATGAAACTTTCAGGGCTGGTAGTACTCACAACGACTACCAGCGTCACCGAGGCACGCCCCGATCGGCCTGACGGGGGCGCTACAGCAAGCAAAAGTACAAAATGGCTCATAACTCCTAAACCGTTAGGCGTGGGCTCAAGTGTCTTATATCCTTGGAATCCTTGGCTCAAGGCGGACAACATGCAGGCCTCGGATTGGCTCGTCACCCTGGGAAAAATGTTGGGTATTTTGGCTTTTTCCAAAAACCTACTTTTGCGAACTAGTCCTAGGTTTTTGGCCCGACCGGAACCAAACCAGTGCAGCAAGATTCTCTGGAGTCTGAGTGTCAAAAGTTATCAAAAAAAAGTGCAAATTTGGGTTCAGGGTCCTTAAGGGCCGCCAAAACGCTTGAGGTGGGAGGAGCCACTTTTACTTCACTGGCCATAACTCGTCAACGGAACGAGATATTTGCACCAAACTCAGCACGCCTATGTATGAGCTCATTTTGTGGCTACGAGAAAAAGGACGCAGCAACTGGCCACTTGGTGGCGCTATAAAGGTTAAAAAGGGGTCAAAATGATGCATTTCAATGGAAAATCCCATTATATGGCTGAAAGCGGCCCTCTTCCGGCCTGATTTGCATACACCTTCACCAAATCGGGCATGCACATGCGTCACGTGATCCCAAAGAAGCTTGCCAACTGCTATGGCCATTAATGGTGGTTTAACTCTTATAAAGGTGAAAAAATGCTCTATAAATGACCATTAAATGACTGAAAAAGGGTCTGCTCTGCGCAAAACTTCACCAAATTAGCTGGGCACGTGCGCCATATTATTCTAAAGAAGCGTGCAAACTTTTGTGGAGATCGGGCCACCAGTAGAGGTACTACAGTTTAAAAGGTTTTTAAAAAAACACAGCATTTCCATGCTAAATGAGCTGAAAATGCGAAAATCGACCTCTGACCTCTCCGACGCGCATGTCAAAGCGCTTGATAAAGTTTTTGTAACCAGCAGCTCAAAAATCAAGCTCTGAGACCCTATACTTTATTTTTTATAGGCTTTTGAAGGCCCTTTTTATGCCCTCTTTTATTAGGGGTTCAAGCCTGAAAGGCTGAAACCCTATTGTAATTGTTAATTTTCCCATGATGCATCATTCTCCATCTAAAACTGATCGGGCAGACCAAACCATAAGTTGTAGAGACATGAAACTTTCAGGGCTGGTAGTACTCACAACGACTACCAGCGTCACCGAGGCACGCCCCGATCGGCCTGACGGGGGCGCTACAGCAAGCAAAAGTACAAAATGGCTCATAACTCCTAAACCGTTAGGCGTGGGCTCAAGTGTCTTATATCCTTGGAATCCTTGGCTCAAGGCGGACAACATGCAGGCCTCGGATTGGCTCGTCACCCTGGGAAAAATGTTGGGTATTTTGGCTTTTTCCAAAAACCTACTTTTGCGAACTAGTCCTAGGTTTTTGGCCCGACCGGAACCAAACCAGTGCAGCAAGATTCTCTGGAGTCTGAGTGTCAAAAGTTATCAAAAAAAAGTGCAAATTTGGGTTCAGGGTCCTTAAGGGCCGCCAAAACGCTTGAGGTGGGAGGAGCCACTTTTACTTCACTGGCCATAACTCGTCAACGGAACGAGATATTTGCACCAAACTCAGCACGCCTATGTATGAGCTCATTTTGTGGCTACGTGAAAAAGGACGCAGCAACTGGCCACTTGGTGGCGCTATAAAGGTTAAAAAGGGGTCAAAATGATGCATTTCAATGGAAAATCCCATTATATGGCTGAAAGCGGCCCTCTTCCGGCCTGATTTGCATACACCTTCACCAAATCGGGCATGCACATGCGTCACGTGATCCCAAAGAAGCTTGCCAACTGCTATGGCCATTAATGGTGGTTTAACTCTTATAAAAGGTGAAAAAATGCTCTATAAATGACCATTAAATGACTGAAAAAGGGTCTGCTCTGCGCAAAACTTCACCAAATTAGCTGGGCACGTGCGCCATATTATTCTAAAGAAGCGTGCAAACTTTTGTGGAGATCGGGCCACCAGTAGAGGTACTACAGTTTAAAAGGTTTTTAAAAAAACACAGCATTTCCATGCTAAATGAGCTGAAAATGCGAAAATCGACCTCTGACCTCTCCGACGCGCATGTCAAAGCGCTTGATAAAGTTTTTGTAACCAGCAGCTCAAAAATCAAGCTCTGAGACCCTATACTTTATTTTTTATAGGCTTTTGAAGGCCCTTTTTATGCCCTCTTTTATTAGGGGTTCAAGCCTGAAAGGCTGAAACCCTATTGTAATTGTTAATTTTCCCATGATGCATCATTCTCCATCTAAAACTGATCGGGCAGACCAAACCATAAGTTGTAGAGACATGAAACTTTCAGGGCTGGTAGTACTCACAACGACTACCAGCGTCACCGAGGCACGCCCCGATTGGCCTGACGGGGGCGCTACAGCAAGCAAAAGTACAAAATGGCTCATAACTCCTAAACCGTTAGGCGTGGGCTCAAGTGTCTTATATCCTTGGAATCCTTGGCTCAAGGCGGACAACATGCAGGCCTCGGATTGGCTCGTCACCCTGGGAAAAATGTTGGGTATTTTGGCTTTTTCCAAAAACCTACTTTTGCGAACTAGTCCTAGGTTTTTGGCCCGACCGGAACCAAACCAGTGCAGCAAGATTCTCTGGAGTCTGAGTGTCAAAAGTCATCAAAAAAAAGTGCAAATTTGGGTTCAGGGTCCTTAAGGGCCGCCAAAACGCTTGAGGTGGGAGGAGCCACTTTTACTTCACTGGCCATAACTCGTCAACGGAACGAGATATTTGCACCAAACTCAGCACGCCTATGTATGAGCTCATTTTGTGGCTACGAGAAAAAGGACGCAGCAACTGGCCACTTGGTGGCGCTATAAAGGTTAAAAAGGGGTCAAAATGATGCATTTCAATGGAAAATCCCATTATATGGCTGAAAGCGGCCCTCTTCCGGCCTGATTTGCATACACCTTCACCAAATCGGGCATGCACATGCGTCACGTGATCCCAAAGAAGCTTGCCAACTGCTATGGCCATTAATGGTGGTTTAACTCTTATAAAGGTGAAAAAATGCTCTATAAATGACCATTAAATGACTGAAAAAGGGTCTGCTCTGCGCAAAACTTCACCAAATTAGCTGGGCACGTGCGCCATATTATTCTAAAGAAGCGTGCAAACTTTTGTGGAGATCGGGCCACCAGTAGAGGTACTACAGTTTAAAAGGTTTTTTAAAAAACACAGCATTTCCATGCTAAATGAGCTGAAAATGCGAAAATCGACCTCTGACCTCTCCGACGCGCATGTCAAAGCGCTTGATAAAGTTTTTGTAACCAGCAGCTCAAAAATCAAGCTCTGAGACCCTATACTTTATTTTTTATAGGCTTTTGAAGGCCCTTTTTATGCCCTCTTTTATTAGGGGTTCAAGCCTGAAAGGCTGAAACCCTATTGTAATTGTTAATTTTCCCATGATGCATCATTCTCCATCTAAAACTGATCGGGCAGACCAAACCATAAGTTGTAGAGACATGAAACTTTCAGGGCTGGTAGTACTCACAACGACTACCAGCGTCACCGAGGCACGCCCCGATCGGCCTGACGGGGGCGCTACAGCAAGCAAAAGTACAAAATGGCTCATAACTCCTAAACCGTTAGGCGTGGGCTCAAGTGTCTTATATCCTTGGAATCCTTGGCTCAAGGCGGACAACATGCAGGCCTCGGATTGGCTCGTCACCCTGGGAAAAATGTTGGGTATTTTGGCTTTTTCCAAAAACCTACTTTTGCGAACTAGTCCTAGGTTTTTGGCCCGACCGGAACCAAACCAGTGCAGCAAGATTCTCTGGAGTCTTGAGTGTCAAAAGTTATCAAAAAAAAGTGCAAATTTGGGTTCAGGGTCCTTAAGGGCCGCCAAAACGCTTGAGGTGGGAGGAGCCACTTTTACTTCACTGGCCATAACTCGTCAACGGAACGAGATATTTGCACCAAACTCAGCACGCCTATGTATGAGCTCATTTTGTGGCTACGTGAAAAAGGACGCAGCAACTGGCCACTTGGTGGCGCTATAAAGGTTAAAAAGGGGTCAAAATGATGCATTTCAATGGAAAATCCCATTATATGGCTGAAAGCGGCCCTCTTCCGGCCTGATTTGCATACACCTTCACCAAATCGGGCATGCACATGCGTCACGTGATCCCAAAGAAGCTTGCCAACTGCTATGGCCATTAATGGTGGTTTAACTCTTATAAAAGGTGAAAAAATGCTCTATAAATGACCATTAAATGACTGAAAAAGGGTCTGCTCTGCGCAAAACTTCACCAAATTAGCTGGGCACGTGCGCCATATTATTCTAAAGAAGCGTGCAAACTTTTGTGGAGATCGGGCCACCAGTAGAGGTACTACAGTTTAAAAGGTTTTTAAAAAAACACAGCATTTCCATGCTAAATGAGCTGAAAATGCGAAAATCGACCTCTGACCTCTCCGACGCGCATGTCAAAGCGCTTGATAAAGTTTTTGTAACCAGCAGCTCAAAAATCAAGCTCTGAGACCCTATACTTTATTTTTTATAGGCTTTTGAAGGCCCTTTTTATGCCCTCTTTTATTAGGGGTTCAAGCCTGAAAGGCTGAAACCCTATTGTAATTGTTAATTTTCCCATGATGCATCATTCTCCATCTAAAACTGATCGGGCAGACCAAACCATAAGTTGTAGAGACATGAAACTTTCAGGGCTGGTAGTACTCACAACGACTACCAGCGTCACCGAGGCACGCCCCGATCGGCCTGACGGGGGCGCTACAGCAAGCAAAAGTACAAAATGGCTCATAACTCCTAAACCGTTAGGCGTGGGCTCAAGTGTCTTATATCCTTGGAATCCTTGGCTCAAGGCGGACAACATGCAGGCCTCGGATTGGCTCGTCACCCTGGGAAAAATGTTGGGTATTTTGGCTTTTTCCAAAAACCTACTTTTGCGAACTAGTCCTAGGTTTTTGGCCCGACCGGAACCAAACCAGTGCAGCAAGATTCTCTGGAGTCTGAGTGTCAAAAGTTATCAAAAAAAAGTGCAAATTTGGGTTCAGGGTCCTTAAGGGCCGCCAAAACGCTTGAGGTGGGAGGAGCCACTTTTACTTCACTGGCCATAACTCGTCAACGGAACGAGATATTTGCACCAAACTCAGCACGCCTATGTATGAGCTCATTTTGTGGCTACGAGAAAAAGGACGCAGCAACTGGCCACTTGGTGGCGCTATAAAGGTTAAAAAGGGGTCAAAATGATGCATTTCAATGGAAAATCCCATTATATGGCTGAAAGCGGCCCTCTTCCGGCCTGATTTGCATACACCTTCACCAAATCGGGCATGCACATGCGTCACGTGATCCCAAAGAAGCTTGCCAACTGCTATGGCCATTAATGGTGGTTTAACTCTTATAAAGGTGAAAAAATGCTCTATAAATGACCATTAAATGACTGAAAAAGGGTCTGCTCTGCGCAAAACTTCACCAAATTAGCTGGGCACGTGCGCCATATTATTCTAAAGAAGCGTGCAAACTTTTGTGGAGATCGGGCCACCAGTAGAGGTACTACAGTTTAAAAGGTTTTTAAAAAAACACAGCATTTCCATGCTAAATGAGCTGAAAATGCGAAAATCGACCTCTGACCTCTCCGACGCGCATGTCAAAGCGCTTGATAAAGTTTTTGTAACCAGCAGCTCAAAAATCAAGCTCTGAGACCCTATACTTTATTTTTTATAGGCTTTTGAAGGCCCTTTTTATGCCCTCTTTTATTAGGGGTTCAAGCCTGAAAGGCTGAAACCCTATTGTAATTGTTAATTTTCCCATGATGCATCATTCTCCATCTAAAACTGATCGGGCAGACCAAACCATAAGTTGTAGAGACATGAAACTTTCAGGGCTGGTAGTACTCACAACGACTACCAGCGTCACCGAGGCACGCCCCGATCGGCCTGACGGGGGCGCTACAGCAAGCAAAAGTACAAAATGGCTCATAACTCCTAAACCGTTAGGCGTGGGCTCAAGTGTCTTATATCCTTGGAATCCTTGGCTCAAGGCGGACAACATGCAGGCCTCGGATTGGCTCGTCACCCTGGGAAAAATGTTGGGTATTTTGGCTTTTTCCAAAAACCTACTTTTGCGAACTAGTCCTAGGTTTTTGGCCCGACCGGAACCAAACCAGTGCAGCAAGATTCTCTGGAGTCTGAGTGTCAAAAGTCATCAAAAAAAAGTGCAAATTTGGGTTCAGGGTCCTTAAGGGCCGCCAAAACGCTTGAGGTGGGAGGAGCCACTTTTACTTCACTGGCCATAACTCGTCAACGGAACGAGATATTTGCACCAAACTCAGCACGCCTATGTATGAGCTCATTTTGTGGCTACGAGAAAAAGGACGCAGCAACTGGCCACTTGGTGGCGCTATAAAGGTTAAAAAGGGGTCAAAATGATGCATTTCAATGGAAAATCCCATTATATGGCTGAAAGCGGCCCTCTTCCGGCCTGATTTGCATACACCTTCACCAAATCGGGCATGCACATGCGTCACGTGATCCCAAAGAAGCTTGCCAACTGCTATGGCCATTAATGGTGGTTTAACTCTTATAAAAGGTGAAAAAATGCTCTATAAATGACCATTAAATGACTGAAAAAGGGTCTGCTCTGCGCAAAACTTCACCAAATTAGCTGGGCACGTGCGCCATATTATTCTAAAGAAGCGTGCAAACTTTTGTGGAGATCGGGCCACCAGTAGAGGTACTACAGTTTAAAAGGTTTTTAAAAAAACACAGCATTTCCATGCTAAATGAGCTGAAAATGCGAAAATCGACCTCTGACCTCTCCGACGCGCATGTCAAAGCGCTTGATAAAGTTTTTGTAACCAGCAGCTCAAAAATCAAGCTCTGAGACCCTATACTTTATTTTTTATAGGCTTTTGAAGGCCCTTTTTATGCCCTCTTTTATTAGGGGTTCAAGCCTGAAAGGCTGAAACCCTATTGTAATTGTTAATTTTCCCATGATGCATCATTCTCCATCTAAAACTGATCGGGCAGACCAAACCATAAGTTGTAGAGACATGAAACTTTCAGGGCTGGTAGTACTCACAACGACTACCAGCGTCACCGAGGCACGCCCCGACCGGCCTGACGGGGGCGCTACAGCAAGCAAAAGTACAAAATGGCTCATAACTCCTAAACCGTTAGGCGTGGGCTCAAGTGTCTTATATCCTTGGAATCCTTGGCTCAAGGCGGACAACATGCAGGCCTCGGATTGGCTCGTCACCCTGGGAAAAATGTTGGGTATTTTGGCTTTTTCCAAAAACCTACTTTTGCGAACTAGTCCTAGGTTTTTGGCCCGACCGGAACCAAACCAGTGCAGCAAGATTCTCTGGAGTCTGAGTGTCAAAAGTCATCAAAAAAAAGTGCAAATTTGGGTTCAGGGTCCTTAAGGGCCGCCAAAACGCTTGAGGTGGGAGGAGCCACTTTTACTTCACTGGCCATAACTCGTCAACGGAACGAGATATTTGCACCAAACTCAGCACGCCTATGTATGAGCTCATTTTGTGGCTACGAGAAAAAGGACGCAGCAACTGGCCACTTGGTGGCGCTATAAAGGTTAAAAAGGGGTCAAAATGATGCATTTCAATGGAAAATCCCATTATATGGCTGAAAGCGGCCCTCTTCCGGCCTGATTTGCATACACCTTCACCAAATCGGGCATGCACATGCGTCACGTGATCCCAAAGAAGCTTGCCAACTGCTATGGCCATTAATGGTGGTTTAACTCTTATAAAGGTGAAAAAATGCTCTATAAATGACCATTAAATGACTGAAAAAGGGTCTGCTCTGCGCAAAACTTC
Source organism: Gobio gobio (assembly GCF_949357685.1). Taxonomy (NCBI): domain Eukaryota; kingdom Metazoa; phylum Chordata; class Actinopteri; order Cypriniformes; family Gobionidae; genus Gobio; species Gobio gobio. Next base: position 21,232,156 of record NC_137112.1, on the reverse strand, counting down.
ACCAAATTAGCTGGGCACGTGCGCCATATTATTCTAAAGAAGCGTGCAAACTTTTGTGGAGATCGGGCCACCAGTAGAGGTACTACAGTTTAAAAGGTTTTTAAAAAAACACAGCATTTCCATGCTAAATGAGCTGAAAATGCGAAAATCGACCTCTGACCTCTCCGACGCGCATGTCAAAGCGCTTGATAAAGTTTTTGTAACCAGCAGCTCAAAAATCAAGCTCTGAGACCCTATACTTTATTTTTTATAGGCTTTTGAAGGCCCTTTTTATGCCCTCTTTTATTAGGGGTTCAAGCCTGAAAGGCTGAAACCCTATTGTAATTGTTAATTTTCCCATGATGCATCATTCTCCATCTAAAACTGATCGGGCAGACCAAACCATAAGTTGTAGAGACATGAAACTTTCAGGGCTGGTAGTACTCACAACGACTACCAGCGTCACCGAGGCACGCCCCGATCGGCCTGACGGGGGCGCTACAGCAAGCAAAAGTACAAAATGGCTCATAACTCCTAAACCGTTAGGCGTGGGCTCAAGTGTCTTATATCCTTGGAATCCTTGGCTCAAGGCGGACAACATGCAGGCCTCGGATTGGCTCGTCACCCTGGGAAAAATGTTGGGTATTTTGGCTTTTTCCAAAAACCTACTTTTGCGAACTAGTCCTAGGTTTTTGGCCCGACCGGAACCAAACCAGTGCAGCAAGATTCTCTGGAGTCTGAGTGTCAAAAGTCATCAAAAAAAAGTGCAAATTTGGGTTCAGGGTCCTTAAGGGCCGCCAAAACGCTTGAGGTGGGAGGAGCCACTTTTACTTCACTGGCCATAACTCGTCAACGGAACGAGATATTTGCACCAAACTCAGCACGCCTATGTATGAGCTCATTTTGTGGCTACGAGAAAAAGGACGCAGCAACTGGCCACTTGGTGGCGCTATAAAGGTTAAAAAGGGGTCAAAATGATGCATTTCAATGGAAAATCCCATTATATGGCTGAAAGCGGCCCTCTTCCGGCCTGATTTGCATACACCTTCACCAAATCGGGCATGCACATGCGTCACGTGATCCCAAAGAAGCTTGCCAACTGCTATGGCCATTAATGGTGGTTTAACTCTTATAAAAGGTGAAAAAATGCTCTATAAATGACCATTAAATGACTGAAAAAGGGTCTGCTCTGCGCAAAACTTCACCAAATTAGCTGGGCACGTGCGCCATATTATTCTAAAGAAGCGTGCAAACTTTTGTGGAGATCGGGCCACCAGTAGAGGTACTACAGTTTAAAAGGTTTTTAAAAAAACACAGCATTTCCATGCTAAATGAGCTGAAAATGCGAAAATCGACCTCTGACCTCTCCGACGCGCATGTCAAAGCGCTTGATAAAGTTTTTGTAACCAGCAGCTCAAAAATCAAGCTCTGAGACCCTATACTTTATTTTTTATAGGCTTTTGAAGGCCCTTTTTATGCCCTCTTTTATTAGGGGTTCAAGCCTGAAAGGCTGAAACCCTATTGTAATTGTTAATTTTCCCATGATGCATCATTCTCCATCTAAAACTGATCGGGCAGACCAAACCATAAGTTGTAGAGACATGAAACTTTCAGGGCTGGTAGTACTCACAACGACTACCAGCGTCACCGAGGCACGCCCCGACCGGCCTGACGGGGGCGCTACAGCAAGCAAAAGTACAAAATGGCTCATAACTCCTAAACCGTTAGGCGTGGGCTCAAGTGTCTTATATCCTTGGAATCCTTGGCTCAAGGCGGACAACATGCAGGCCTCGGATTGGCTCGTCACCCTGGGAAAAATGTTGGGTATTTTGGCTTTTTCCAAAAACCTACTTTTGCGAACTAGTCCTAGGTTTTTGGCCCGACCGGAACCAAACCAGTGCAGCAAGATTCTCTGGAGTCTGAGTGTCAAAAGTCATCAAAAAAAAGTGCAAATTTGGGTTCAGGGTCCTTAAGGGCCGCCAAAACGCTTGAGGTGGGAGGAGCCACTTTTACTTCACTGGCCATAACTCGTCAACGGAACGAGATATTTGCACCAAACTCAGCACGCCTATGTATGAGCTCATTTTGTGGCTACGAGAAAAAGGACGCAGCAACTGGCCACTTGGTGGCGCTATAAAGGTTAAAAAGGGGTCAAAATGATGCATTTCAATGGAAAATCCCATTATATGGCTGAAAGCGGCCCTCTTCCGGCCTGATTTGCATACACCTTCACCAAATCGGGCATGCACATGCGTCACGTGATCCCAAAGAAGCTTGCCAACTGCTATGGCCATTAATGGTGGTTTAACTCTTATAAAGGTGAAAAAATGCTCTATAAATGACCATTAAATGACTGAAAAAGGGTCTGCTCTGCGCAAAACTTCACCAAATTAGCTGGGCACGTGCGCCATATTATTCTAAAGAAGCGTGCAAACTTTTGTGGAGATCGGGCCACCAGTAGAGGTACTACAGTTTAAAAGGTTTTTAAAAAAACACAGCATTTCCATGCTAAATGAGCTGAAAATGCGAAAATCGACCTCTGACCTCTCCGACGCGCATGTCAAAGCGCTTGATAAAGTTTTTGTAACCAGCAGCTCAAAAATCAAGCTCTGAGACCCTATACTTTATTTTTTATAGGCTTTTGAAGGCCCTTTTTATGCCCTCTTTTATTAGGGGTTCAAGCCTGAAAGGCTGAAACCCTATTGTAATTGTTAATTTTCCCATGATGCATCATTCTCCATCTAAAACTGATCGGGCAGACCAAACCATAAGTTGTAGAGACATGAAACTTTCAGGGCTGGTAGTACTCACAACGACTACCAGCGTCACCGAGGCACGCCCCGATTGGCCTGACGGGGGCGCTACAGCAAGCAAAAGTACAAAATGGCTCATAACTCCTAAACCGTTAGGCGTGGGCTCAAGTGTCTTATATCCTTGGAATCCTTGGCTCAAGGCGGACAACATGCAGGCCTCGGATTGGCTCGTCACCCTGGGAAAAATGTTGGGTATTTTGGCTTTTTCCAAAAACCTACTTTTGCGAACTAGTCCTAGGTTTTTGGCCCGACCGGAACCAAACCAGTGCAGCAAGATTCTCTGGAGTCTGAGTGTCAAAAGTCATCAAAAAAAAGTGCAAATTTGGGTTCAGGGTCCTTAAGGGCCGCCAAAACGCTTGAGGTGGGAGGAGCCACTTTTACTTCACTGGCCATAACTCGTCAACGGAACGAGATATTTGCACCAAACTCAGCACGCCTATGTATGAGCTCATTTTGTGGCTACGAGAAAAAGGACGCAGCAACTGGCCACTTGGTGGCGCTATAAAGGTTAAAAAGGGGTCAAAATGATGCATTTCAATGGAAAATCCCATTATATGGCTGAAAGCGGCCCTCTTCCGGCCTGATTTGCATACACCTTCACCAAATCGGGCATGCACATGCGTCACGTGATCCCAAAGAAGCTTGCCAACTGCTATGGCCATTAATGGTGGTTTAACTCTTATAAAGGTGAAAAAATGCTCTATAAATGACCATTAAATGACTGAAAAAGGGTCTGCTCTGCGCAAAACTTCACCAAATTAGCTGGGCACGTGCGCCATATTATTCTAAAGAAGCGTGCAAACTTTTGTGGAGATCGGGCCACCAGTAGAGGTACTACAGTTTAAAAGGTTTTTAAAAAAACACAGCATTTCCATGCTAAATGAGCTGAAAATGCGAAAATCGACCTCTGACCTCTCCGACGCGCATGTCAAAGCGCTTGATAAAGTTTTTGTAACCAGCAGCTCAAAAATCAAGCTCTGAGACCCTATACTTTATTTTTTATAGGCTTTTGAAGGCCCTTTTTATGCCCTCTTTTATTAGGGGTTCAAGCCTGAAAGGCTGAAACCCTATTGTAATTGTTAATTTTCCCATGATGCATCATTCTCCATCTAAAACTGATCGGGCAGACCAAACCATAAGTTGTAGAGACATGAAACTTTCAGGGCTGGTAGTACTCACAACGACTACCAGCGTCACCGAGGCACGCCCCGATCGGCCTGACGGGGGCGCTACAGCAAGCAAAAGTACAAAATGGCTCATAACTCCTAAACCGTTAGGCGTGGGCTCAAGTGTCTTATATCCTTGGAATCCTTGGCTCAAGGCGGACAACATGCAGGCCTCGGATTGGCTCGTCACCCTGGGAAAAATGTTGGGTATTTTGGCTTTTTCCAAAAACCTACTTTTGCGAACTAGTCCTAGGTTTTTGGCCCGACCAGAACCAAACCAGTGCAGCAAGATTCTCTGGAGTCTTGAGTGTCAAAAGTTATCAAAAAAAAGTGCAAATTTGGGTTCAGGGTCCTTAAGGGCCGCCAAAACGCTTGAGGTGGGAGGAGCCACTTTTACTTCACTGGCCATAACTCGTCAACGGAACGAGATATTTGCACCAAACTCAGCACGCCTATGTATGAGCTCATTTTGTGGCTACGTGAAAAAGGACGCAGCAACTGGCCACTTGGTGGCGCTATAAAGGTTAAAAAGGGGTCAAAATGATGCATTTCAATGGAAAATCCCATTATATGGCTGAAAGCGGCCCTCTTCCGGCCTGATTTGCCTACACCTTCACCAAATCGGGCATGCACATGCGTCACGTGATCCCAAAGAAGCTTGCCAACTGCTATGGCCATTAATGGTGGTTTAACTCTTATAAAGGTGAAAAAATGCTCTATAAATGACCATTAAATGACTGAAAAAGGGTCTGCTCTGCGCAAAACTTCACCAAATTAGCTGGGCACGTGCGCCATATTATTCTAAAGAAGCGTGCAAACTTTTGTGGAGATCGGGCCACCAGTAGAGGTACTACAGTTTAAAAGGTTTTTAAAAAAACACAGCATTTCCATGCTAAATGAGCTGAAAATGCGAAAATCGACCTCTGACCTCTCCGACGCGCATGTCAAAGCGCTTGATAAAGTTTTTGTAACCAGCAGCTCAAAAATCAAGCTCTGAGACCCTATACTTTATTTTTTATAGGCTTTTGAAGGCCCTTTTTATGCCCTCTTTTATTAGGGGTTCAAGCCTGAAAGGCTGAAACCCTATTGTAATTGTTAATTTTCCCATGATGCATCATTCTCCATCTAAAACTGATCGGGCAGACCAAACCATAAGTTGTAGAGACATGAAACTTTCAGGGCTGGTAGTACTCACAACGACTACCAGCGTCACCGAGGCACGCCCCGATCGGCCTGACGGGGGCGCTACAGCAAGCAAAAGTACAAAATGGCTCATAACTCCTAAACCGTTAGGCGTGGGCTCAAGTGTCTTATATCCTTGGAATCCTTGGCTCAAGGCGGACAACATGCAGGCCTCGGATTGGCTCGTCACCCTGGGAAAAATGTTGGGTATTTTGGCTTTTTCCAAAAACCTACTTTTGCGAACTAGTCCTAGGTTTTTGGCCCGACCAGAACCAAACCAGTGCAGCAAGATTCTCTGGAGTCTTGAGTGTCAAAAGTTATCAAAAAAAAGTGCAAATTTGGGTTCAGGGTCCTTAAGGGCCGCCAAAACGCTTGAGGTGGGAGGAGCCACTTTTACTTCACTGGCCATAACTCGTCAACGGAACGAGATATTTGCACCAAACTCAGCACGCCTATGTATGAGCTCATTTTGTGGCTACGTGAAAAAGGACGCAGCAACTGGCCACTTGGTGGCGCTATAAAGGTTAAAAAGGGGTCAAAATGATGCATTTCAATGGAAAATCCCATTATATGGCTGAAAGCGGCCCTCTTCCGGCCTGATTTGCCTACACCTTCACCAAATCGGGCATGCACATGCGTCACGTGATCCCAAAGAAGCTTGCCAACTGCTATGGCCATTAATGGTGGTTTAACTCTTATAAAGGTGAAAAAATGCTCTATAAATGACCATTAAATGACTGAAAAAGGGTCTGCTCTGCGCAAAACTTCACCAAATTAGCTGGGCACGTGCGCCATATTATTCTAAAGAAGCGTGCAAACTTTTGTGGAGATCGGGCCACCAGTAGAGGTACTACAGTTTAAAAGGTTTTTAAAAAAACACAGCATTTCCATGCTAAATGAGCTGAAAATGCGAAAATCGACCTCTGACCTCTCCGACGCGCATGTCAAAGCGCTTGATAAAGTTTTTGTAACCAGCAGCTCAAAAATCAAGCTCTGAGACCCTATACTTTATTTTTTATAGGCTTTTGAAGGCCCTTTTTATGCCCTCTTTTATTAGGGGTTCAAGCCTGAAAGGCTGAAACCCTATTGTAATTGTTAATTTTCCCATGATGCATCATTCTCCATCTAAAACTGATCGGGCAGACCAAACCATAAGTTGTAGAGACATGAAACTTTCAGGGCTGGTAGTACTCACAACGACTACCAGCGTCACCGAGGCACGCCCCGATCGGCCTGACGGGGGCGCTACAGCAAGCAAAAGTACAAAATGGCTCATAACTCCTAAACCGTTAGGCGTGGGCTCAAGTGTCTTATATCCTTGGAATCCTTGGCTCAAGGCGGACAACATGCAGGCCTCGGATTGGCTCGTCACCCTGGGAAAAATGTTGGGTATTTTGGCTTTTTCCAAAAACCTACTTTTGCGAACTAGTCCTAGGTTTTTGGCCCGACCGGAACCAAACCAGTGCAGCAAGATTCTCTGGAGTCTGAGTGTCAAAAGTTATCAAAAAAAAGTGCAAATTTGGGTTCAGGGTCCTTAAGGGCCGCCAAAACGCTTGAGGTGGGAGGAGCCACTTTTACTTCACTGGCCATAACTCGTCAACGGAACGAGATATTTGCACCAAACTCAGCACGCCTATGTATGAGCTCATTTTGTGGCTACGTGAAAAAGGACGCAGCAACTGGCCACTTGGTGGCGCTATAAAGGTTAAAAAGGGGTCAAAATGATGCATTTCAATGGAAAATCCCATTATATGGCTGAAAGCGGCCCTCTTCCGGCCTGATTTGCATACACCTTCACCAAATCGGGCATGCACATGCGTCACGTGATCCCAAAGAAGCTTGCCAACTGCTATGGCCATTAATGGTGGTTTAACTCTTATAAAAGGTGAAAAAATGCTCTATAAATGACCATTAAATGACTGAAAAAGGGTCTGCTCTGCGCAAAACTTCACCAAATTAGCTGGGCACGTGCGCCATATTATTCTAAAGAAGCGTGCAAACTTTTGTGGAGATCGGGCCACCAGTAGAGGTACTACAGTTTAAAAGGTTTTTAAAAAAACACAGCATTTCCATGCTAAATGAGCTGAAAATGCGAAAATCGACCTCTGACCTCTCCGACGCGCATGTCAAAGCGCTTGATAAAGTTTTTGTAACCAGCAGCTCAAAAATCAAGCTCTGAGACCCTATACTTTATTTTTTATAGGCTTTTGAAGGCCCTTTTTATGCCCTCTTTTATTAGGGGTTCAAGCCTGAAAGGCTGATACCCTATTGTAATTGTTAATTTTCCCATGATGCATCATTCTCCATCTAAAACTGATCGGGCAGACCAAACCATAAGTTGTAGAGACATGAAACTTTCAGGGCTGGTAGTACTCACAACGACTACCAGCGTCACCGAGGCACGCCCCGATTGGCCTGACGGGGGCGCTACAGCAAGCAAAAGTACAAAATGGCTCATAACTCCTAAACCGTTAGGCGTGGGCTCAAGTGTCTTATATCCTTGGAATCCTTGGCTCAAGGCGGACAACATGCAGGCCTCGGATTGGCTCGTCACCCTGGGAAAAATGTTGGGTATTTTGGCTTTTTCCAAAAACCTACTTTTGCGAACTAGTCCTAGGTTTTTGGCCCGACCGGAACCAAACCAGTGCAGCAAGATTCTCTGGAGTCTGAGTGTCAAAAGTCATCAAAAAAAAGTGCAAATTTGGGTTCAGGGTCCTTAAGGGCCGCCAAAACGCTTGAGGTGGGAGGAGCCACTTTTACTTCACTGGCCATAACTCGTCAACGGAACGAGATATTTGCACCAAACTCAGCACGCCTATGTATGAGCTCATTTTGTGGCTACGAGAAAAAGGACGCAGCAACTGGCCACTTGGTGGCGCTATAAAGGTTAAAAAGGGGTCAAAATGATGCATTTCAATGGAAAATCCCATTATATGGCTGAAAGCGGCCCTCTTCCGGCCTGATTTGCATACACCTTCACCAAATCGGGCATGCACATGCGTCACGTGATCCCAAAGAAGCTTGCCAACTGCTATGGCCATTAATGGTGGTTTAACTCTTATAAAGGTGAAAAAATGCTCTATAAATGACCATTAAATGACTGAAAAAGGGTCTGCTCTGCGCAAAACTTCACCAAATTAGCTGGGCACGTGCGCCATATTATTCTAAAGAAGCGTGCAAACTTTTGTGGAGATCGGGCCACCAGTAGAGGTACTACAGTTTAAAAGGTTTTTAAAAAAACACAGCATTTCCATGCTAAATGAGCTGAAAATGCGAAAATCGACCTCTGACCTCTCCGACGCGCATGTCAAAGCGCTTGATAAAGTTTTTGTAACCAGCAGCTCAAAAATTAAGCTCTGAGACCCTATACTTTATTTTTTATAGGCTTTTGAAGGCCCTTTTTATGCCCTCTTTTATTAGGGGTTCAAGCCTGAAAGGCTGAAACCCTATTGTAATTGTTAATTTTCCCATGATGCATCATTCTCCATCTAAAACTGATCGGGCAGACCAAACCATAAGTTGTAGAGACATGAAACTTTCAGGGCTGGTAGTACTCACAACGACTACCAGCGTCACCGAGGCACGCCCCGATCGGCCTGACGGGGGCGCTACAGCAAGCAAAAGTACAAAATGGCTCATAACTCCTAAACCGTTAGGCGTGGGCTCAAGTGTCTTATATCCTTGGAATCCTTGGCTCAAGGCGGACAACATGCAGGCCTCGGATTGGCTCGTCACCCTGGGAAAAATGTTGGGTATTTTGGCTTTTTCCAAAAACCTACTTTTGCGAACTAGTCCTAGGTTTTTGGCCCGACCGGAACCAAACCAGTGCAGCAAGATTCTCTGGAGTCTTGAGTGTCAAAAGTTATCAAAAAAAAGTGCAAATTTGGGTTCAGGGTCCTTAAGGGCCGCCAAAACGCTTGAGGTGGGAGGAGCCACTTTTACTTCACTGGCCATAACTCGTCAACGGAACGAGATATTTGCACCAAACTCAGCACGCCTATGTATGAGCTCATTTTGTGGCTACGTGAAAAAGGACGCAGCAACTGGCCACTTGGTGGCGCTATAAAGGTTAAAAAGGGGTCAAAATGATGCATTTCAATGGAAAATCCCATTATATGGCTGAAAGCGGCCCTCTTCCGGCCTGATTTGCCTACACCTTCACCAAATCGGGCATGCACATGCGTCACGTGATCCCAAAGAAGCTTGCCAACTGCTATGGCCATTAATGGTGGTTTAACTCTTATAAAGGTGAAAAAATGCTCTATAAATGACCATTAAATGACTGAAAAAGGGTCTGCTCTGCGCAAAACTTCACCAAATTAGCTGGGCACGTGCGCCATATTATTCTAAAGAAGCGTGCAAACTTTTGTGGAGATCGGGCCACCAGTAGAGGTACTACAGTTTAAAAGGTTTTTAAAAAAACACAGCATTTCCATGCTAAATGAGCTGAAAATGCGAAAATCGACCTCTGACCTCTCCGACGCGCATGTCAAAGCGCTTGATAAAGTTTTTGTAACCAGCAGCTCAAAAATCAAGCTCTGAGACCCTATACTTTATTTTTTATAGGCTTTTGAAGGCCCTTTTTATGCCCTCTTTTATTAGGGGTTCAAGCCTGAAAGGCTGAAACCCTATTGTAATTGTTAATTTTCCCATGATGCATCATTCTCCATCTAAAACTGATCGGGCAGACCAAACCATAAGTTGTAGAGACATGAAACTTTCAGGGCTGGTAGTACTCACAACGACTACCAGCGTCACCGAGGCACGCCCCGATCGGCCTGACGGGGGCGCTACAGCAAGCAAAAGTACAAAATGGCTCATAACTCCTAAACCGTTAGGCGTGGGCTCAAGTGTCTTATATCCTTGGAATCCTTGGCTCAAGGCGGACAACATGCAGGCCTCGGATTGGCTCGTCACCCTGGGAAAAATGTTGGGTATTTTGGCTTTTTCCAAAAACCTACTTTTGCGAACTAGTCCTAGGTTTTTGGCCCGACCGGAACCAAACCAGTGCAGCAAGATTCTCTGGAGTCTGAGTGTCAAAAGTTATCAAAAAAAAGTGCAAATTTGGGTTCAGGGTCCTTAAGGGCCGCCAAAACGCTTGAGGTGGGAGGAGCCACTTTTACTTCACTGGCCATAACTCGTCAACGGAACGAGATATTTGCACCAAACTCAGCACGCCTATGTATGAGCTCATTTTGTGGCTACGTGAAAAAGGACGCAGCAACTGGCCACTTGGTGGCGCTATAAAGGTTAAAAAGGGGTCAAAATGATGCATTTCAATGGAAAATCCCATTATATGGCTGAAAGCGGCCCTCTTCCGGCCTGATTTGCATACACCTTCACCAAATCGGGCATGCACATGCGTCACGTGATCCCAAAGAAGCTTGCCAACTGCTATGGCCATTAATGGTGGTTTAACTCTTATAAAAGGTGAAAAAATGCTCTATAAATGACCATTAAATGACTGAAAAAGGGTCTGCTCTGCGCAAAACTTCACCAAATTAGCTGGGCACGTGCGCCATATTATTCTAAAGAAGCGTGCAAACTTTTGTGGAGATCGGGCCACCAGTAGAGGTACTACAGTTTAAAAGGTTTTTAAAAAAACACAGCATTTCCATGCTAAATGAGCTGAAAATGCGAAAATCGACCTCTGACCTCTCCGACGCGCATGTCAAAGCGCTTGATAAAGTTTTTGTAACCAGCAGCTCAAAAATCAAGCTCTGAGACCCTATACTTTATTTTTTATAGGCTTTTGAAGGCCCTTTTTATGCCCTCTTTTATTAGGGGTTCAAGCCTGAAAGGCTGAAACCCTATTGTAATTGTTAATTTTCCCATGATGCATCATTCTCCATCTAAAACTGATCGGGCAGACCAAACCATAAGTTGTAGAGACATGAAACTTTCAGGGCTGGTAGTACTCACAACGACTACCAGCGTCACCGAGGCACGCCCCGATCGGCCTGACGGGGGCGCTACAGCAAGCAAAAGTACAAAATGGCTCATAACTCCTAAACCGTTAGGCGTGGGCTCAAGTGTCTTATATCCTTGGAATCCTTGGCTCAAGGCGGACAACATGCAGGCCTCGGATTGGCTCGTCACCCTGGGAAAAATGTTGGGTATTTTGGCTTTTTCCAAAAACCTACTTTTGCGAACTAGTCCTAGGTTTTTGGCCCGACCGGAACCAAACCAGTGCAGCAAGATTCTCTGGAGTCTGAGTGTCAAAAGTTATCAAAAAAAAGTGCAAATTTGGGTTCAGGGTCCTTAAGGGCCGCCAAAACGCTTGAGGTGGGAGGAGCCACTTTTACTTCACTGGCCATAACTCGTCAACGGAACGAGATATTTGCACCAAACTCAGCACGCCTATGTATGAGCTCATTTTGTGGCTACGTGAAAAAGGACGCAGCAACTGGCCACTTGGTGGCGCTATAAAGGTTAAAAAGGGGTCAAAATGATGCATTTCAATGGAAAATCCCATTATATGGCTGAAAGCGGCCCTCTTCCGGCCTGATTTGCATACACCTTCACCAAATCGGGCATGCACATGCGTCACGTGATCCCAAAGAAGCTTGCCAACTGCTATGGCCATTAATGGTGGTTTAACTCTTATAAAAGGTGAAAAAATGCTCTATAAATGACCATTAAATGACTGAAAAAGGGTCTGCTCTGCGCAAAACTTCACCAAATTAGCTGGGCACGTGCGCCATATTATTCTAAAGAAGCGTGCAAACTTTTGTGGAGATCGGGCCACCAGTAGAGGTACTACAGTTTAAAAGGTTTTTAAAAAAACACAGCATTTCCATGCTAAATGAGCTGAAAATGCGAAAATCGACCTCTGACCTCTCCGACGCGCATGTCAAAGCGCTTGATAAAGTTTTTGTAACCAGCAGCTCAAAAATCAAGCTCTGAGACCCTATACTTTATTTTTTATAGGCTTTTGAAGGCCCTTTTTATGCCCTCTTTTATTAGGGGTTCAAGCCTGAAAGGCTGAAACCCTATTGTAATTGTTAATTTTCCCATGATGCATCATTCTCCATCTAAAACTGATCGGGCAGACCAAACCATAAGTTGTAGAGACATGAAACTTTCAGGGCTGGTAGTACTCACAACGACTACCAGCGTCACCGAGGCACGCCCCGATCGGCCTGACGGGGGCGCTACAGCAAGCAAAAGTACAAAATGGCTCATAACTCCTAAACCGTTAGGCGTGGGCTCAAGTGTCTTATATCCTTGGAATCCTTGGCTCAAGGCGGACAACATGCAGGCCTCGGATTGGCTCGTCACCCTGGGAAAAATGTTGGGTATTTTGGCTTTTTCCAAAAACCTACTTTTGCGAACTAGTCCTAGGTTTTTGGCCCGACCGGAACCAAACCAGTGCAGCAAGATTCTCTGGAGTCTGAGTGTCAAAAGTTATCAAAAAAAAGTGCAAATTTGGGTTCAGGGTCCTTAAGGGCCGCCAAAACGCTTGAGGTGGGAGGAGCCACTTTTACTTCACTGGCCATAACTCGTCAACGGAACGAGATATTTGCACCAAACTCAGCACGCCTATGTATGAGCTCATTTTGTGGCTACGTGAAAAAGGACGCAGCAACTGGCCACTTGGTGGCGCTATAAAGGTTAAAAAGGGGTCAAAATGATGCATTTCAATGGAAAATCCCATTATATGGCTGAAAGCGGCCCTCTTCCGGCCTGATTTGCATACACCTTCACCAAATCGGGCATGCACATGCGTCACGTGATCCCAAAGAAGCTTGCCAACTGCTATGGCCATTAATGGTGGTTTAACTCTTATAAAAGGTGAAAAAATGCTCTATAAATGACCATTAAATGACTGAAAAAGGGTCTGCTCTGCGCAAAACTTCACCAAATTAGCTGGGCACGTGCGCCATATTATTCTAAAGAAGCGTGCAAACTTTTGTGGAGATCGGGCCACCAGTAGAGGTACTACAGTTTAAAAGGTTTTTAAAAAAACACAGCATTTCCATGCTAAATGAGCTGAAAATGCGAAAATCGACCTCTGACCTCTCCGACGCGCATGTCAAAGCGCTTGATAAAGTTTTTGTAACCAGCAGCTCAAAAATCAAGCTCTGAGACCCTATACTTTATTTTTTATAGGCTTTTGAAGGCCCTTTTTATGCCCTCTTTTATTAGGGGTTCAAGCCTGAAAGGCTGAAACCCTATTGTAATTGTTAATTTTCCCATGATGCATCATTCTCCATCTAAAACTGATCGGGCAGACCAAACCATAAGTTGTAGAGACATGAAACTTTCAGGGCTGGTAGTACTCACAACGACTACCAGCGTCACCGAGGCACGCCCCGATCGGCCTGACGGGGGCGCTACAGCAAGCAAAAGTACAAAATGGCTCATAACTCCTAAACCGTTAGGCGTGGGCTCAAGTGTCTTATATCCTTGGAATCCTTGGCTCAAGGCGGACAACATGCAGGCCTCGGATTGGCTCGTCACCCTGGGAAAAATGTTGGGTATTTTGGCTTTTTCCAAAAACCTACTTTTGCGAACTAGTCCTAGGTTTTTGGCCCGACCGGAACCAAACCAGTGCAGCAAGATTCTCTGGAGTCTGAGTGTCAAAAGTTATCAAAAAAAAGTGCAAATTTGGGTTCAGGGTCCTTAAGGGCCGCCAAAACGCTTGAGGTGGGAGGAGCCACTTTTACTTCACTGGCCATAACTCGTCAACGGAACGAGATATTTGCACCAAACTCAGCACGCCTATGTATGAGCTCATTTTGTGGCTACGTGAAAAAGGACGCAGCAACTGGCCACTTGGTGGCGCTATAAAGGTTAAAAAGGGGTCAAAATGATGCATTTCAATGGAAAATCCCATTATATGGCTGAAAGCGGCCCTCTTCCGGCCTGATTTGCATACACCTTCACCAAATCGGGCATGCACATGCGTCACGTGATCCCAAAGAAGCTTGCCAACTGCTATGGCCATTAATGGTGGTTTAACTCTTATAAAAGGTGAAAAAATGCTCTATAAATGACCATTAAATGACTGAAAAAGGGTCTGCTCTGCGCAAAACTTCACCAAATTAGCTGGGCACGTGCGCCATATTATTCTAAAGAAGCGTGCAAACTTTTGTGGAGATCGGGCCACCAGTAGAGGTACTACAGTTTAAAAGGTTTTTAAAAAAACACAGCATTTCCATGCTAAATGAGCTGAAAATGCGAAAATCGACCTCTGACCTCTCCGACGCGCATGTCAAAGCGCTTGATAAAGTTTTTGTAACCAGCAGCTCAAAAATCAAGCTCTGAGACCCTATACTTTATTTTTTATAGGCTTTTGAAGGCCCTTTTTATGCCCTCTTTTATTAGGGGTTCAAGCCTGAAAGGCTGAAACCCTATTGTAATTGTTAATTTTCCCATGATGCATCATTCTCCATCTAAAACTGATCGGGCAGACCAAACCATAAGTTGTAGAGACATGAAACTTTCAGGGCTGGTAGTACTCACAACGACTACCAGCGTCACCGAGGCACGCCCCGATCGGCCTGACGGGGGCGCTACAGCAAGCAAAAGTACAAAATGGCTCATAACTCCTAAACCGTTAGGCGTGGGCTCAAGTGTCTTATATCCTTGGAATCCTTGGCTCAAGGCGGACAACATGCAGGCCTCGGATTGGCTCGTCACCCTGGGAAAAATGTTGGGTATTTTGGCTTTTTCCAAAAACCTACTTTTGCGAACTAGTCCTAGGTTTTTGGCCCGACCGGAACCAAACCAGTGCAGCAAGATTCTCTGGAGTCTGAGTGTCAAAAGTTATCAAAAAAAAGTGCAAATTTGGGTTCAGGGTCCTTAAGGGCCGCCAAAACGCTTGAGGTGGGAGGAGCCACTTTTACTTCACTGGCCATAACTCGTCAACGGAACGAGATATTTGCACCAAACTCAGCACGCCTATGTATGAGCTCATTTTGTGGCTACGTGAAAAAGGACGCAGCAACTGGCCACTTGGTGGCGCTATAAAGGTTAAAAAGGGGTCAAAATGATGCATTTCAATGGAAAATCCCATTATATGGCTGAAAGCGGCCCTCTTCCGGCCTGATTTGCATACACCTTCACCAAATCGGGCATGCACATGCGTCACGTGATCCCAAAGAAGCTTGCCAACTGCTATGGCCATTAATGGTGGTTTAACTCTTATAAAAGGTGAAAAAATGCTCTATAAATGACCATTAAATGACTGAAAAAGGGTCTGCTCTGCGCAAAACTTCACCAAATTAGCTGGGCACGTGCGCCATATTATTCTAAAGAAGCGTGCAAACTTTTGTGGAGATCGGGCCACCAGTAGAGGTACTACAGTTTAAAAGGTTTTTAAAAAAACACAGCATTTCCATGCTAAATGAGCTGAAAATGCGAAAATCGACCTCTGACCTCTCCGACGCGCATGTCAAAGCGCTTGATAAAGTTTTTGTAACCAGCAGCTCAAAAATCAAGCTCTGAGACCCTATACTTTATTTTTTATAGGCTTTTGAAGGCCCTTTTTATGCCCTCTTTTATTAGGGGTTCAAGCCTGAAAGGCTGAAACCCTATTGTAATTGTTAATTTTCCCATGATGCATCATTCTCCATCTAAAACTGATCGGGCAGACCAAACCATAAGTTGTAGAGACATGAAACTTTCAGGGCTGGTAGTACTCACAACGACTACCAGCGTCACCGAGGCACGCCCCGATCGGCCTGACGGGGGCGCTACAGCAAGCAAAAGTACAAAATGGCTCATAACTCCTAAACCGTTAGGCGTGGGCTCAAGTGTCTTATATCCTTGGAATCCTTGGCTCAAGGCGGACAACATGCAGGCCTCGGATTGGCTCGTCACCCTGGGAAAAATGTTGGGTATTTTGGCTTTTTCCAAAAACCTACTTTTGCGAACTAGTCCTAGGTTTTTGGCCCGACCGGAACCAAACCAGTGCAGCAAGATTCTCTGGAGTCTGAGTGTCAAAAGTTATCAAAAAAAAGTGCAAATTTGGGTTCAGGGTCCTTAAGGGCCGCCAAAACGCTTGAGGTGGGAGGAGCCACTTTTACTTCACTGGCCATAACTCGTCAACGGAACGAGATATTTGCACCAAACTCAGCACGCCTATGTATGAGCTCATTTTGTGGCTACGTGAAAAAGGACGCAGCAACTGGCCACTTGGTGGCGCTATAAAGGTTAAAAAGGGGTCAAAATGATGCATTTCAATGGAAAATCCCATTATATGGCTGAAAGCGGCCCTCTTCCGGCCTGATTTGCATACACCTTCACCAAATCGGGCATGCACATGCGTCACGTGATCCCAAAGAAGCTTGCCAACTGCTATGGCCATTAATGGTGGTTTAACTCTTATAAAAGGTGAAAAAATGCTCTATAAATGACCATTAAATGACTGAAAAAGGGTCTGCTCTGCGCAAAACTTCACCAAATTAGCTGGGCACGTGCGCCATATTATTCTAAAGAAGCGTGCAAACTTTTGTGGAGATCGGGCCACCAGTAGAGGTACTACAGTTTAAAAGGTTTTTAAAAAAACACAGCATTTCCATGCTAAATGAGCTGAAAATGCGAAAATCGACCTCTGACCTCTCCGACGCGCATGTCAAAGCGCTTGATAAAGTTTTTGTAACCAGCAGCTCAAAAATCAAGCTCTGAGACCCTATACTTTATTTTTTATAGGCTTTTGAAGGCCCTTTTTATGCCCTCTTTTATTAGGGGTTCAAGCCTGAAAGGCTGAAACCCTATTGTAATTGTTAATTTTCCCATGATGCATCATTCTCCATCTAAAACTGATCGGGCAGACCAAACCATAAGTTGTAGAGACATGAAACTTTCAGGGCTGGTAGTACTCACAACGACTACCAGCGTCACCGAGGCACGCCCCGACCGGCCTGACGGGGGCGCTACAGCAAGCAAAAGTACAAAATGGCTCATAACTCCTAAACCGTTAGGCGTGGGCTCAAGTGTCTTATATCCTTGGAATCCTTGGCTCAAGGCGGACAACATGCAGGCCTCGGATTGGCTCGCCCTTCAGGCGCCAATTTCGAGAAATTTTGAGTTTTTTGAAAAACCTACTTTTGCCAACTACTCCCACATTTTTTCCCTGATCAGAACCAAACCACTGTAGGAATGTTCTTTGGAGAGAGATTATTAATAATTATGAAAAAAAATTTTTTTTCTCAATTCATAGTTGCTAAGGGGATCCAAAATGTTCAACATGTTAGGGGCCACTTTAACTAAAATGACTATAACTTCTGAACGGAACAAGATATTTTCACTAAACTAGGGTCACATGTCTATGAGCTCAAACTTCAATTACTTTAAAAAAATTGCAATGATTGGCCACTTGGTGGCGCTGTAAGAAGAAAAAATTGTCATGAAAATGGCTATAACCACACCCAACCATTAGTTTGATAATTATTTGCATGCAGTATCTTTGTCCAGGATGCCATGATAGTCTGAGAACATTGGTGTATCTCAAATAACTCAGTTTGCATATCGGCACAATGCCTTGAAGGAGCTTAAGAAGTTTCAAGCCAATGTTTTTCACAAAAGTCACCACCTTTAGGCTCCTGAATCCTTGCCGAGTCCAACGATACCAAACATGGCAGGTTTTTCTTTATGGTTTGTGTAACAGTGTATTTAGACTTTCAAAACTTTTGCTATTATCTTCGAAACTGCTAGTCCAATTGAGACAAAATCATCACAGGAATTTGGATAACATATGTCAATAGCTAAACAACAATGTCCAAATGTCAAAACTATGATAGGAAGTGAAATCCAATCAATGATGCCCAAGGGTCATTTTTATACTCTTATAAATATACTGTAAGTGTCTACAATAATGGGGTGTCCAATTCTGCTCCTGGAGGGCCACTGTCCTGCAGAGTTTAGCTCCAACTCCAATTCAACAGGTCTTATTAGGCATACTAGAAACTTTCAGATAGGGGTGTTGAGGCAACTTGGAGCTAGACTCTGCAGGACAGTGGCCCTCGAGGACCGACTTTGGACACCCCTGGTCTATAACCTCAAAATGAAGTGTGATATTTATAACAAATTTGACACACATATGTATGGACACACTCTAAGGACTTTTTTTTAAAAGTAGTGGAGATTGGGCAAGACGAACTTTAAAAAGTAGTGGAGATTGGGCAAGACGAATTGGGCAAGACCAATTTTTTTTGCTATAACTGCAAAAAAACGTTTTAAAATGGTTATTAAAAAAGTATTCATTGGTAAATTGGCCGTAAACTATCTTTTTTCATCTATGATCTAAGTTTATTTATTTCTTTGGATCCCCATTAGCCAATACCTAGGCAGTGGTTACTCTTCCTGAGGTCCCAACAAGTAACAAAATACACTGTCAGTGACTGTCCATGCACACTTTAAAACAAGAGGAAGTTTATTGGTAAAATAGAAAATAGTAATGGTCAACTTCCTTGAGGTACACCACACTGCAACTCTTTCACAACTGAGAACTTCCAATATAATACTCTATTAAACAGATTACTTTCAAATCAATGTACAGTATGAAAAGTAATTGTGATATAAAATATAACAGCACAGATTGAGGAAAATAAATTAGGAGCAGTATTAAGCAATCATCTGTCATCTGTGTTAATGCTGTTCGTGTTGAGGTCCCTCTCAATGTGCATGCTGAAAATTACTAAAGACTTACATTTGCTCACAAACTATTGTTTCCAACACTTTGCTAAGAACCATTAGCAAACTTATTGATCATATTAACATTCACTTATTTTAAAGCAACATAAAACATTATTTTCTTTTTCCTATTAATTTTCATTACTTAAATTCGTAATTTGCAATTGACCTCCCAGTTCTGTTGGCTGTACCCTTTGAATCTCTTATATGATCGTTTATAAGTTACTTTTGGTTTTCGAAGTGGTTACATGCTTGCTAAATAAAACAATATCTTTTTATGCATATGTGCTTAAAAGCCTTAAACTGCTTGAACCCCGATAAATGCTGCTTGCAGCTTTAATTAGGGGTTCAAGCACGAAGTGCTGAACACCTATTGTATTTGTGCTGATTTTTATTAGGGGTTCAAGCACGAAGTGCTGAAACCCTATTGTAATTGTATTGATTTTTATTATTATTAGGGGTTCAAGCACGAAGTGCTGAAACCCTATTGTAATTGTATTGATTTTTATTAGGGGTTCAAGCACGAAGTGCTGAACACCTATTGTATTTGTGCTGATTTTTAGGGGTTCAAGCACGAAGTGCTGAACACCTATTGTATTTGTGCTGATTTTTATTATTATTAGGGGTTCAAGCATGAAATGCTGAAACCCTATTGTAATTGTAAGGATTCGTAAAACGCATCGTGCAGGCCAAACCGTAAGGCCTAGAGACATGAAACCTGGCCAGATGGTAGGCCTCAGTTTGGGGACAACCTATCAGAGTATGACCCCGAATGGCCCATAGGTGGCGCTACAGCAACCAAAAGTTCAAAATTGCTCATAACTCTTAGACTGTTTGTCCCAGGATCAAGTGCCTTATATCCTAGGAATCCTTGGCTCAGGGCGGACAAAATGGCTATCTCCGATTTTGATGTAGGCAGGGAAAATTTTCTGCTATGTCGAATTTTGTCCAAAACCTACTTTTGCGAACTAGTCCCTGGTTTTTCGCCCGATCGGAACCAAACCAGTCTAGAACAATTTTCTGGACTCTCTAGATCAATAATTATCGAAAAAAAGTTGAACTTTGGCATTTGCGTGGCTGTAACAGGGTCATTTAGAAAAGGGGCGTGGCAAAATACACTAAAAAGCCTATAAATCCCAAATGAAAACTCAGAACTTCACCAAAATTGATAAGCATATGTGTCAGAACATGATGAGGAAGCATGCAGAGTTTCATGGAGATTGGAGAATAGGTGGCGCTATAACTGGCAAAAAGCCTTCATTCTTATTAGGGGTTCAAGCATGAAATGCTGAAACCCTATTGTAATTGTAAGGATTCGTAAAACGCATCGTGCAGGCCAAACCGTAAGGCCTAGAGACATGAAACCTGGCCAGATGGTAGGCCTCAGTTTGGGGACAACCTATCAGAGTATGACCCCGAATGGCCCATAGGTGGCGCTACAGCAACCAAAAGTTCAAAATTGCTCATAACTCTTAGACTGTTTGTCCCAGGATCAAGTGCCTTATATCCTAGGAATCCTTGGCTCAGGGCGGACAAAATGGCTATCTCCGATTTTGATGTAGGCAGGGAAAATTTTCTGCTATGTCGAATTTTGTCCAAAACCTACTTTTGCGAACTAGTCCCTGGTTTTTCGCCCGATCGGAACCAAACCAGTCTAGAACAATTTTCTGGACTCTCTAGATCAATAATTATCGAAAAAAAGTTGAACTTTGGCATTTGCGTGGCTGTAACAGGGTCATTTAGAAAAGGGGCGTGGCAAAATACACTAAAAAGCCTATAAATCCCAAATGAAAACTCAGAACTTCACCAAAATTGATAAGCATATGTGTCAGAACATGATGAGGAAGCATGCAGAGTTTCATGGAGATCGGAGAATAGGTGGCGCTATAACTGGCAAAAAGCCTTCATTCTTATTAGGGGTTCAAGCATGAAATGCTGAAACCCTATTGTAATTGTAAGGATTCGTAAAACGCATCGTGCAGGCCAAACCGTAAGGCCTAGAGACATGAAACCTGGCCAGATGGTAGGCCTCAGTTTGGGGACAACCTATCAGAGTATGACCCCGAATGGCCCATAGGTGGCGCTACAGCAACCAAAAGTTCAAAATTGCTCATAACTCTTAGACTGTTTGTCCCAGGATCAAGTGCCTTATATCCTAGGAATCCTTGGCTCAGGGCGGACAAAATGGCTCTCTCCGATTTTGATGTAGGCAGGGAAAATTTTCTGCTATGTCGAATTTTGTCCAAAACCTACTTTTGCGAACTAGTCCCTGGTTTTTCGCCCGATCGGAACCAAACCAGTCTAGAACAATTTTCTGGACTCTCTAGATCAATAATTATCGAAAAAAAGTTGAACTTTGGCATTTGCGTGGCTGTAACAGGGTCATTTAGAAAAGGGGCGTGGCAAAATACACTAAAAAGCCTATAAATCCCAAATGAAAACTCAGAACTTCACCAAAATTGATAAGCATATGTGTCAGAACATGATGAGGAAGCATGCAGAGTTTCATGGAGATCGGAGAATAGGTGGCGCTATAACTGGCAAAAAGCCTTCATTCTTATTAGGGGTTCAAGCATGAAATGCTGAAACCCTATTGTAATTGTAAGGATTCGTAAAACGCATCGTGCAGGCCAAACCGTAAGGCCTAGAGACATGAAACCTGGCCAGATGGTAGGCCTCAGTTTGGGGACAACCTATCAGAGTATGACCCCGAATGGCCCATAGGTGGCGCTACAGCAACCAAAAGTTCAAAATTGCTCATAACTCTTAGACTGTTTGTCCCAGGATCAAGTGCCTTATATCCTAGGAATCCTTGGCTCAGGGCGGACAAAATGGCTCTCTCCGATTTTGATGTAGGCAGGGAAAATTTTCTGCTATGTCGAATTTTGTCCAAAACCTACTTTTGCGAACTAGTCCCTGGTTTTTCGCCCGATCGGAACCAAACCAGTCTAGAACAATTTTCTGGACTCTCTAGATCAATAATTATCGAAAAAAAGTTGAACTTTGGCATTTGCGTGGCTGTAACAGGGTCATTTAGAAAAGGGGCGTGGCAAAATACACTAAAAAGCCTATAAATCCCAAATGAAAACTCAGAACTTCACCAAAATTGATAAGCATATGTGTCAGAACATGATGAGGAAGCATGCAGAGTTTCATGGAGATCGGAGAATAGGTGGCGCTATAACTGGCAAAAAGCCTTCATTCTTATTAGGGGTTCAAGCATGAAATGCTGAAACCCTATTGTAATTGTAAGGATTCGTAAAACGCATCGTGCAGGCCAAACCGTAAGGCCTAGAGACATGAAACCTGGCCAGATGGTAGGCCTCAGTTTGGGGACAACCTATCAGAGTATGACCCCGAATGGCCCATAGGTGGCGCTACAGCAACCAAAAGTTCAAAATTGCTCATAACTCTTAGACTGTTTGTCCCAGGATCAAGTGCCTTATATCCTAGGAATCCTTGGCTCAGGGCGGACAAAATGGCTATCTCCGATTTTGATGTAGGCAGGGAAAATTTTCTGCTATGTCGAATTTTGTCCAAAACCTACTTTTGCGAACTAGTCCCTGGTTTTTCGCCCGATCGGAACCAAACCAGTCTAGAACAATTTTCTGGACTCTCTAGATCAATAATTATCGAAAAAAAGTTGAACTTTGGCATTTGCGTGGCTGTAACAGGGTCATTTAGAAAAGGGGCGTGGCAAAATACACTAAAAAGCCTATAAATCCCAAATGAAAACTCAGAACTTCACCAAAATTGATAAGCATATGTGTCAGAACATGATGAGGAAGCATGCAGAGTTTCATGGAGATCGGAGAATAGGTGGCGCTATAACTGGCAAAAAGCCTTCATTCTTATTAGGGGTTCAAGCATGAAATGCTGAAACCCTATTGTAATTGTAAGGATTCGTAAAACGCATCGTGCAGGCCAAACCGTAAGGCCTAGAGACATGAAACCTGGCCAGATGGTAGGCCTCAGTTTGGGGACAACCTATCAGAGTATGACCCCGAATGGCCCATAGGTGGCGCTACAGCAACCAAAAGTTCAAAATTGCTCATAACTCTTAGACTGTTTGTCCCAGGATCAAGTGCCTTATATCCTAGGAATCCTTGGCTCAGGGCGGACAAAATGGCTCTCTCCGATTTTGATGTAGGCAGGGAAAATTTTCTGCTATGTCGAATTTTGTCCAAAACCTACTTTTGCGAACTAGTCCCTGGTTTTTCGCCCGATCGGAACCAAACCAGTCTAGAACAATTTTCTGGACTCTCTAGATCAATAATTATCGAAAAAAAGTTGAACTTTGGCATTTGCGTGGCTGTAACAGGGTCATTTAGAAAAGGGGCGTGGCAAAATACACTAAAAAGCCTATAAATCCCAAATGAAAACTCAGAACTTCACCAAAATTGATAAGCATATGTGTCAGAACATGATGAGGAAGCATGCAGAGTTTCATGGAGATCGGAGAATAGGTGGCGCTATAACTGGCAAAAAGCCTTCATTCTTATTAGGGGTTCAAGCATGAAATGCTGAAACCCTATTGTAATTGTAAGGATTCGTAAAACGCATCGTGCAGGCCAAACCGTAAGGCCTAGAGACATGAAACCTGGCCAGATGGTAGGCCTCAGTTTGGGGACAACCTATCAGAGTATGACCCCGAATGGCCCATAGGTGGCGCTACAGCAACCAAAAGTTCAAAATTGCTCATAACTCTTAGACTGTTTGTCCCAGGATCAAGTGCCTTATATCCTAGGAATCCTTGGCTCAGGGCGGACAAAATGGCTCTCTCCGATTTTGATGTAGGCAGGGAAAATTTTCTGCTATGTCGAATTTTGTCCAAAACCTACTTTTGCGAACTAGTCCCTGGTTTTTCGCCCGATCGGAACCAAACCAGTCTAGAACAATTTTCTGGACTCTCTAGATCAATAATTATCGAAAAAAAGTTGAACTTTGGCATTTGCGTGGCTGTAACAGGGTCATTTAGAAAAGGGGCGTGGCAAAATACACTAAAAAGCCTATAAATCCCAAATGAAAACTCAGAACTTCACCAAAATTGATAAGCATATGTGTCAGAACATGATGAGGAAGCATGCAGAGTTTCATGGAGATCGGAGAATAGGTGGCGCTATAACTGGCAAAAAGCCTTCATTCTTATTAGGGGTTCAAGCATGAAATGCTGAAACCCTATTGTAATTGTAAGGATTCGTAAAACGCATCGTGCAGGCCAAACCGTAAGGCCTAGAGACATGAAACCTGGCCAGATGGTAGGCCTCAGTTTGGGGACAACCTATCAGAGTATGACCCCGAATGGCCCATAGGTGGCGCTACAGCAACCAAAAGTTCAAAATTGCTCATAACTCTTAGACTGTTTGTCCCAGGATCAAGTGCCTTATATCCTAGGAATCCTTGGCTCAGGGCGGACAAAATGGCTCTCTCCGATTTTGATGTAGGCAGGGAAAATTTTCTGCTATGTCGAATTTTGTCCAAAACCTACTTTTGCGAACTAGTCCCTGGTTTTTCGCCCGATCGGAACCAAACCAGTCTAGAACAATTTTCTGGACTCTCTAGATCAATAATTATCGAAAAAAAGTTGAACTTTGGCATTTGCGTGGCTGTAACAGGGTCATTTAGAAAAGGGGCGTGGCAAAATACACTAAAAAGCCTATAAATCCCAAATGAAAACTCAGAACTTCACCAAAATTGATAAGCATATGTGTCAGAACATGATGAGGAAGCATGCAGAGTTTCATGGAGATCGGAGAATAGGTGGCGCTATAACTGGCAAAAAGCCTTCATTCTTATTAGGGGTTCAAGCATGAAATGCTGAAACCCTATTGTAATTGTAAGGATTCGTAAAACGCATCGTGCAGGCCAAACCGTAAGGCCTAGAGACATGAAACCTGGCCAGATGGTAGGCCTCAGTTTGGGGACAACCTATCAGAGTATGACCCCGAATGGCCCATAGGTGGCGCTACAGCAACCAAAAGTTCAAAATTGCTCATAACTCTTAGACTGTTTGTCCCAGGATCAAGTGCCTTATATCCTAGGAATCCTTGGCTCAGGGCGGACAAAATGGCTATCTCCGATTTTGATGTAGGCAGGGAAAATTTTCTGCTATGTCGAATTTTGTCCAAAACCTACTTTTGCGAACTAGTCCCTGGTTTTTCGCCCGATCGGAACCAAACCAGTCTAGAACAATTTTCTGGACTCTCTAGATCAATAATTATCGAAAAAAAGTTGAACTTTGGCATTTGCGTGGCTGTAACAGGGTCATTTAGAAAAGGGGCGTGGCAAAATACACTAAAAAGCCTATAAATCCCAAATGAAAACTCAGAACTTCACCAAAATTGATAAGCATATGTGTCAGAACATGATGAGGAAGCATGCAGAGTTTCATGGAGATCGGAGAATAGGTGGCGCTATAACTGGCAAAAAGCCTTCATTCTTATTAGGGGTTCAAGCATGAAATGCTGAAACCCTATTGTAATTGTAAGGATTCGTAAAACGCATCGTGCAGGCCAAACCGTAAGGCCTAGAGACATGAAACCTGGCCAGATGGTAGGCCTCAGTTTGGGGACAACCTATCAGAGTATGACCCCGAATGGCCCATAGGTGGCGCTACAGCAACCAAAAGTTCAAAATTGCTCATAACTCTTAGACTGTTTGTCCCAGGATCAAGTGCCTTATATCCTAGGAATCCTTGGCTCAGGGCGGACAAAATGGCTCTCTCCGATTTTGATGTAGGCAGGGAAAATTTTCTGCTATGTCGAATTTTGTCCAAAACCTACTTTTGCGAACTAGTCCCTGGTTTTTCGCCCGATCGGAACCAAACCAGTCTAGAACAATTTTCTGGACTCTCTAGATCAATAATTATCGAAAAAAAGTTGAACTTTGGCATTTGCGTGGCTGTAACAGGGTCATTTAGAAAAGGGGCGTGGCAAAATACACTAAAAAGCCTATAAATCCCAAATGAAAACTCAGAACTTCACCAAAATTGATAAGCATATGTGTCAGAACATGATGAGGAAGCATGCAGAGTTTCATGGAGATCGGAGAATAGGTGGCGCTATAACTGGCAAAAAGCCTTCATTCTTATTAGGGGTTCAAGCATGAAATGCTGAAACCCTATTGTAATTGTAAGGATTCGTAAAACGCATCGTGCAGGCCAAACCGTAAGGCCTAGAGACATGAAACCTGGCCAGATGGTAGGCCTCAGTTTGGGGACAACCTATCAGAGTATGACCCCGAATGGCCCATAGGTGGCGCTACAGCAACCAAAAGTTCAAAATTGCTCATAACTCTTAGACTGTTTGTCCCAGGATCAAGTGCCTTATATCCTAGGAATCCTTGGCTCAGGGCGGACAAAATGGCTCTCTCCGATTTTGATGTAGGCAGGGAAAATTTTCTGCTATGTCGAATTTTGTCCAAAACCTACTTTTGCGAACTAGTCCCTGGTTTTTCGCCCGATCGGAACCAAACCAGTCTAGAACAATTTTCTGGACTCTCTAGATCAATAATTATCGAAAAAAAGTTGAACTTTGGCATTTGCGTGGCTGTAACAGGGTCATTTAGAAAAGGGGCGTGGCAAAATACACTAAAAAGCCTATAAATCCCAAATGAAAACTCAGAACTTCACCAAAATTGATAAGCATATGTGTCAGAACATGATGAGGAAGCATGCAGAGTTTCATGGAGATCGGAGAATAGGTGGCGCTATAACTGGCAAAAAGCCTTCATTCTTATTAGGGGTTCAAGCATGAAATGCTGAAACCCTATTGTAATTGTAAGGATTCGTAAAACGCATCGTGCAGGCCAAACCGTAAGGCCTAGAGACATGAAACCTGGCCAGATGGTAGGCCTCAGTTTGGGGACAACCTATCAGAGTATGACCCCGAATGGCCCATAGGTGGCGCTACAGCAACCAAAAGTTCAAAATTGCTCATAACTCTTAGACTGTTTGTCCCAGGATCAAGTGCCTTATATCCTAGGAATCCTTGGCTCAGGGCGGACAAAATGGCTATCTCCGATTTTGATGTAGGCAGGGAAAATTTTCTGCTATGTCGAATTTTGTCCAAAACCTACTTTTGCAAACTAGTCCCTGGTTTTTCGCCCGATCGGAACCAAACCAGTCTAGAACAATTTTCTGGACTCTCTAGATCAATAATTATCGAAAAAAAGTTGAACTTTGGCATTTGCGTGGCTGTAACAGGGTCATTTAGAAAAGGGGCGTGGCAAAATACACTAAAAAGCCTATAAATCCCAAATGAAAACTCAGAACTTCACCAAAATTGATAAGCATATGTGTCAGAACATGATGAGGAAGCATGCAGAGTTTCATGGAGATCGGAGAATAGGTGGCGCTATAACTGGCAAAAAGCCTTCATTCTTATTAGGGGTTCAAGCATGAAATGCTGAAACCCTATTGTAATTGTAAGGATTCGTAAAACGCATCGTGCAGGCCAAACCGTAAGGCCTAGAGACATGAAACCTGGCCAGATGGTAGGCCTCAGTTTGGGGACAACCTATCAGAGTATGACCCCGAATGGCCCATAGGTGGCGCTACAGCAACCAAAAGTTCAAAATTGCTCATAACTCTTAGACTGTTTGTCCCAGGATCAAGTGCCTTATATCCTAGGAATCCTTGGCTCAGGGCGGACAAAATGGCTATCTCCGATTTTGATGTAGGCAGGGAAAATTTTCTGCTATGTCGAATTTTGTCCAAAACCTACTTTTGCGAACTAGTCCCTGGTTTTTCGCCCGATCGGAACCAAACCAGTCTAGAACAATTTTCTGGACTCTCTAGATCAATAATTATCGAAAAAAAGTTGAACTTTGGCATTTGCGTGGCTGTAACAGGGTCATTTAGAAAAGGGGCGTGGCAAAATACACTAAAAAGCCTATTAATCCCAAATGAAAACTCAGAACTTCACCAAAATTGATGACCATATGTGTCAGAACATGGTGAGGAAGCATGCAGAGTTTCATGGAGATCGGACCATAGGTGGCGCTATAACTGGCAAAAAGCCTTCCTTCTTATTAGGGGTTCAAGCATGAAATGCTGAAACCCTATTGTAATTGTAAGGATTCGTAAAACGCATCGTGCAGGCCAAACCGTAAAGCCTAGAGACTTGAAACCTGGCCAGATGGTGGGCCTCAGTTTGGGGACAACCTATCAGAGTATGACCCCGAATGGCCCATAGGTGGCGCTACAGCAACCAAAAGTTCAAAATTGCTCATAACTCTTAGACTGTTTGTCTCAGGATCAAGTGTCTTATATCGTTGGAATCCTTGGCTCAAGGCAGACAAAATGGCCATCTCCGATTTTGATGTAGGCAGGGAAAGTTTTCTGCTATGTCGAATTTTGTCCAAAACCTACTTTTGCAAACTAGTCCCTGGTTTTTCGCCCGATCGGAACCGAACCAGTCTAGGACAATTCTCTGGACTCTCTAGATCAATAATTATCAAAAAAAGTTGAACTTTGGCATTTGGGTGGCTGTAACAGGGTCATTTAAGAAAGGGGCGTGGCAAAATACACTAAAAAGCCTATTAATCCCAAATGAAAACTCAGAACTTCACCAAAATTGATGACCATATGTGTCAGAACATGGTGAGGAAGCATGCAGAGTTTCATGGAGATCGGACCATAGGTGGCGCTATAACTGGCAAAAAGCCTTCCTTCTTATTAGGGGTTCAAGCATGAAATGCTGAAACCCTATTGTAATTGTAAGGATTCGTAAAACGCATCGTGCAGGCCAAACCGTAAGGCCTAGAGACTTGAAACCTGGCCAGATGGTGGGCCTCAGTTTGGGGACAACCTATCAGAGTATGACCCCGAATGGCCCATAGGTGGCGCTACAGCAACCAAAAGTTCAAAATTGCTCATAACTCTTAGACTGTTTGTCTCAGGATCAAGTGTCTTATATCGTTGGAATCCTTGGCTCAAGGCAGACAAAATGGCTATCTCCGATTTTGATGTAGGCAGGGAAAGTTTTCTGCTATGACGCATCGTGCAGCCCAAACCGTAAGGGCTGGAACTTTGAAACTTTGTCAGATGGTAGTACACAAATCGAGGAGAGGTTATCAAATTATGAGCCAGATTGGCCTATAGGTGGCGCTATAGCAATCAATTGCGCGAAACTGCTCATAACTCCTAAACCGTATGTCGTAGACTCAAGTGTCTTATATCATTGGAAAGGTGAGTCCATGACGAACAAAACGTATATCTCCGATTTCATTTGCGCCATGATAGATTTTCCGCCATTTTGAATTTTGTCAAAAAACTACTTTTGCGAACTAGTCCTAGGTTTTTTGCCCGATCGGAACCAAACCAGTGCAGAAATGTTCTCTGGAGTCTGAATATCAATAATTATCGAAAAAAAGTTGAAATTTCTATTCACGGTTGCTAAGGGGCGGAAAACGAATGTTGTGGGAGGAGCCTATTTTAATAAAATGGCTATAACTCAAGAACAAAATGAGATATCTTCACCAAACTTGGTACACATGTGTATGGGCTCAGTTTTTGGTCAGGATAAAAAAACCGCGATGATTGAACACTTGGTGGCGCTATAACACGAAAAAAACATGAAAATGGCTATAACCACCCGACCGCTAGTCCGATTGACTTGAAAATTGGTATGCAGTGTCTTGGTCCAAGGTACCATGTATGTCTATGAGGACATTGGCGTATCTCAAAAAACATGGCCGCCAAGGCCAATTAAATTTGAGCACCTATTAGACAAGGTTAACGGAGGCCGATCAGAACGAAACTCGATGGGTATGTTTGACTTATGGCCCTAGAGGTCTAAAAGAATTTTGAAAGAAATCGGCCACTAGTTGGCGCTAACAAGTTTTATGGCACTGTAATCACGTGGTGTTGAACACATCCACGAAATATGCATATCGTTTGATAGGCCTCCTCATATTGAACAACTTTGCCTCTGGAACCATTGCTGTCAATCCAATTGTTCATTAAATATTTGCAATTATGTTAAAAACCTACTTTTGCAAACTAGTCCCTGGTTTTTTGCCCGATCAGAACCAAACCAGTCTAGGACAATTCTCTGGACTCTCTAGATCAATAATTATCAAAAAAAGTCCAACTTTTGCATTTAGATGGCTATAACAGTGTCATTTAGAAGAGGGATGTAGCAAAATACACTCAATAGCCTATAAATCTTAATGGAAAACTAGAAACGTCACTAAAATTGTTATGTATATGTGACATAACATGCTGAAGAAGTGTGCAAAGTTTCATGGAGATTGGACCATAGGTGGCGCTATAACTGTTAAAAAGCTTTGAAAACCATGTATTCCCTATGATGAATTGCCTGTATTGGCTGTAAATGGTATTTTCCATCTCTGTAATCAGGTGGGGTTAAAAACATCCACATAATATGCATATATTATGATAGATCTCCTCATGCTAAACAACTTTGCCTCAAGAACCAATACTGTCAATCAAATCGTTCATTAAATATTAACGATTATGTTAAAGACCTCTTTTTGCAAAATAGTAATAGATTTTTCGACCTGATCAGAACCAAACCAGTGCAGTACAATTCTCTGGACTCTTTAGAGCAATAATTATAAAAAAAAGTTAAACTTTTGCATCTGAATGGTTATAACAGGGTAATTTCAAGATGTGGCCTTGACCAAGTGTCTCCAAATGCCTATATCTATTCAATGAATGCTTAGATCTACTTAAAAACAAGTCAGTACATGTATCCTATGCCTCTTAACAAGCATGAAACATTTCAGACAGATCGGACAATATTTGCCTCTATAACAATTAAAAAGGTGAAAATTACAGAGTTCATATCAAAATAATGGTATATTAAGCCAATAAGTGGTCGTTTGCTGCCCCCCGCAGTTCATTTTATTGTACTACACACAAAATAATTGATCTCTAAGTCATATTTAACTGCTCATAACTCCTAAACCGTATGTCGTAGACTCAAGTGTCTTGTATCATTAGAAAGGTGAGTCCATTATGAACAAAACTAATATGTTAAACAAATGTTGTGGGAGGAGCCTATTTTACTAAAATGGCTATAACTCAAGAACAAAATGAGATATCTTAACCAAACTTGGTACACATGTGTATGGGCTTAGTCTTGGTTATAATAAGCCAATAAGTGGTCGTTTGCTGCCCCCCGCTGTTCATTTTATTGTACTACACACACAAAAATTGATCTATAAGTCATATTTAGACTTTAAAAAAATCACTATTTAAACATTTACATCACATGTAGTCAAAATTAATCTATTAAGTATTACTACTGACAATTGTGTCACATTGAGAAATGTGAATCTTGAAGGAGACTTGCAGGAATTTTGTTATGTTTACTGCAACATCATATAGTTATAATGTCTGTATCTACAACATAATTTGTGTGTAGTCCAATGTTTCTGAATACACTTTTAATAATCTGATTAATAGTTACAAAGATCTATGTGAAATGATCATAGACCATAGCATTAAAAAAAATGTGTGTGTGTGTGTGTGTGTGTGTGTGTGTGTGTGTGTGTGTAAGCATGCATAATGGAACAACTGGTTTGAAGCCTCTTTCAGAGCCTATTTTACTAAAAGGGCTATAACTCAAGAACGAAATGAGATATCTTCACCAAACTTTGTACACATGTGTATGGGCTCAGTCTTTGGTCACAGTAAAAATAATTGTGAGGATTGAACACTTGGTGGCGCTATAACATGAAGGAAACATGAAAAGGGCTATAACCACCCGACTGCTAGTCCGATTGACTTGAAAGTTGGTATGCAGTGTCTTGGTCCAAGGTACCATGCATGTCTATGAGGAATATGGTGTAACTCAAAAAACATGGCCGCTATTGGCCAATGAAATTTGAGAACCTATTAGACAAGGTTAACGGAGGCCGATCGGAACAAAACTTGATGGGCATGTTTGACTCATGGCCCAAGAGGTCAATAAGAATTTAAAGAAATTGGCCACTAGCAGGCGCTAACGAGTTTTATGGCTCTGTAATCACGTCATGTTTCACATATTCCCACAATATTGATATCATTTGATAGGTCTCCTCATACTAAACAACTTTGCCTCTAGAATCATTGCTGTCAATCAAATCGTTCATTAAATATTCACCATTATGTTAAAAACCTAATATTGCAAACTAGTCCCTGT
This sequence comes from Gobio gobio, assembly GCF_949357685.1. NCBI lineage: Eukaryota > Metazoa > Chordata > Actinopteri > Cypriniformes > Gobionidae > Gobio > Gobio gobio. Next base: position 21,200,224 of record NC_137112.1, on the reverse strand, counting down.
TTTTTTGCCCGATTGGAACCAAACCAGTCTAGGACAATTCTCTGGACTCTCTAGATCAATAATTATCAAAAGAAAGTTGAACTTTTGCATTTGGATGGCTATAACAGGGTCATTTAGAAAAGAGACGTGGCAAAATACACTCAAAAGCCTATAAATTCTAAGGGACAACTCAAAACTTCACGAAAATTGGTGGGCATGTGTGACATTAGATCCTTAACAAGCATGCAAAGCTTTACAGAGATCGGACCATAGGTGGCGCTATAACTGTTAAAAACCACATGTTTCCTATGGTAAATTGCCTGTAATTTAAGTTTTCCATCTATTATTTCAGTGTTTAAAATCTTGCTAAATAAAACCTAATGTCTTTTGATGCTTGTGTGCTTAAAGGCCTTAAAGGCTTGAACCCCGCTAAATGCTGCTTGCAGCTTTAATTAGGGGTTCAAGCACGAAGTGCTGAAACCCTATTGTAATTGTATTGATTTTTATTATTATTATTATTATTATTAGGGGTTCAAGCATGAAATGCTGAAACCCTATTGTAATTGTAAGGATTCGTAAAACGCATTGTGCAGGCCAAACCGTAAGGCCTAGAGACATGAAACCTGGCCAGATGGTAGGCCTCAGTTTGGGGACAACCTATCAGAGTATGACCCCGAATGGCCCATAGGTGGCGCTACAGCAACCAAAAGTTCAAAATTGCTCATAACTCTTAGACTGTTTGTCCCAGGATCAAGTGTCTTATATCGTTGGAATCCTTGGCTCAAGGCAGACAAAATGGCTATCTCCGATTTGCTCGCTCTTCAGGCGCCAATTTCGAGTAAATTGCATTTTTTTGAAAAACCAATTTTTGTTGAATTCTCCTAGGTTTTTGGCCCGATTGGAACCAAACCACTGCAAGAATATTCTCTGGAGTCTGACAATCAATAATCATCCAAAAAATTCAAAATTTAAATTAACGGTCGATAAGGGGAACCAAAATCTTTGATGGCACAAGGGCCATTTTTACTAAAATGGTTATAAATTGTGAACGGAAAGAGATTTTTTTGCTAAACTTGGGATACATCTTCGTGAGCTCAATCTGAGATCGCAACAATTGGCCACTAGGTGGCACTATAAAATGGTTATAACTTGTGAACGGTAAGAGATATTTTCGCAAAACTTGGGACACATGTTCATGAGCTCATTCTGTGGTCACGTGAAAAAAAATCATGACAATTGGCCACTTGGTGGCACTATAAAATGGTTATAACTTGTGAACGGAAAGAGATATTTTGACATGAAAAAAATCGTGACAATTGGCCACTTGGTGGCGCTATAACAGTGAAAAAAAATCATGAAAATAGCTATAAGCGCACCCAACCGTTAGTCTACTGAAAATTGGCATGCAGTGTCTTTGTCCAGGGTGCCATGATAGTCTATGAGAACATTGGTGTATCTCCAAAAACTCAGTATACGTCATTGGCTTTGCCTTGAAGGAGCCTTAGAAGTTTCAAGCCCGTGTTTTTTTCACAGGAGTGGCCTCCTAAGAATCCTTGCCGAGTCCAACAATACCAAACATGCCAGGTTTCGCTTTATGGTTTTTGTAAGTGTCATTTAGAGCTTTAAAAAATTGTGGTTATCTTCAAAGCCATTAGTCTGATCAAGACAACAACAAAAAAACAAAGGAAATTTGAAAACATAGGTAAATAGCTAAACAATAACGCCAAAATGTTAAAATTATGATAGGAACTGACAAAAAAAAATAATTAAATCCAATCAATTTCACCCATGGATCATTTTGATGCTCTCACATGTTTGAAACGAACAATGAGGGATTGTGATGAAATTTGTTTTGAATTGGGACTGGCGAATCCCCGTCCATACTGTCAATGACCGTTCGCAAAGACCTGCCCACTTTAGTTACTGTTGCTATGTCTGACAAGCAACGCTACTCTCACACCACACCAAGTTCTCACGCAGTGAAAAATACATCAGAGAGGAGACTGCGCGCTGACAGACAAGTACTTTTGATATGAAACAAAGTCTCACCTTTCAAATGTAGTCATTTTTTTAGAGACATTTAAACAATAAATACCATTTTGTGACTCTTTAATGTGTCTGATAGATCGCTGTAGACTCGAAGCTCAGTTAAAGCTGTTTGTGAACCGATCATCTCTTCCTTCTAGTTAATTTATATCATTAAAATAAACATGAATGAATATAAAAGGAATGTTGTTTTAAAGTGCTAAGACGTCAGTACACTTTGTTTTTCAAATTTAAATCCTCCTATGTTAATCTACTAACTTTCCTGACTGCTTTGTTAGACAAAATGGCGGATTATGATTAGTCAGATCGCCTGTCAATCAACCTCCCTGCGAAGGGTCAATTTAGAATAGGCTTGTTTGAGATGAGCTAAATCTGCCCAGAACCGATCACCGGTGATCAGCGCGAGATGCATGCGGTTAGAAATGTGTCCGAGTGCGGTCCGCCTTGCTCTGATGTCATGCTGACGTATGTCAAAAATATCTCGCGAGCGCAAGGCGCATGTGTCGGATTCTGCAGTTGCGCGCAGTTGCTCTCCACCGACTGCGCTGATCAAAAGCATGATGGGAAACGACTTGCTGACGACACAGCTTAATGCTCATTGGTTTAAACAACAGTGATGTATTGTTCTCTTTTAAAATGTTTGATTTTAAAACTCTAATATCATGTTTTATGTGTATTTGTTGTTTGTGAATATTCCCAAACTATCTGACTATCTATAAAAAAATAAAATAAATAAAAACACATATGTCTATATTAAAGAAAGAAATATTGATAAACATGTATTTGGAATGGAATTAAATAACAAGTACTTTGGGTGTCTTGTTCATTTTATTTATTTTCATATAAAAGCAACATAACTTGAATTACATCCAGTTTATTAGCAAAACTGTGCATGAGCGTGAATCGCGTGAATCCCGCGATATCCATCTTTGATCTCGCAGGTGTCAGATCCACAGATCCGCTTTTTTCACTCCTCCTCTCACTGCAGCCGCCTACTCTCGCATACATTTCAGGCAAGGCAAGGCGCATCTCAAACAAGCCTATTGCCTGTGCGCACAATCCTGATCTAATCGACAACTTTGCATTTGCCCGGAAAATCCCACTATAATGTAAGAGAGCATCTTTTTTATGTATTTGGACCTAGGCCTAACAATGTTTTATAGTGCGCTGTCCCCATTTTTTTTTTTTTTTTTTTTTTTTTGGTGAGCGTAGGCTACTCCTGATATTGTTAGTCATCTCATCTCTTATATGCTGTGTATGATCATATCCTGCCCTCTTCATGGTTGCCTACTCGCGGACATTGCGTCATCAATTGCGTCATCAAGGGGCTCGCCTTGATAATCCTACTTAAGGGCCCGGTATTGGCTCGTTCGTTACACCACAGAATATAATTGTCTAAACTCCTTATTAAAATTACATATTTACAACAAATCTGACACATATATACAGTATGGGCACACTTTGAGTACTACTAATAAAAGTGGTGGAGATCAGGCAAGACTATAAGAAGACTCAGGCAAAAGGTGCTATAACTGTAAAAACGCTTTAAAACCATATATTTCCTATGGTTAACTGCCTGTATAGGCTGTAAATTGACTTTTTCATCTATGATGGCAGTTGTTAAATGCTTGCAAAATAAAACTTAATGTCTTTTGATGCTTGTGTGCTTAAAGGCCTTAACTGCTTGAACCCCGATAAATGCTGCTTGCAGCTTTAATTATTAGGGGTTCAAGCACGAAGTGCTGAAACCCTATTGTATTTGTGCTGATTTTTAGGGGTTCAAGCACGAAGTGCTGAAACCCTATTGTATTTGTGCTGATTTTTAGGGGTTCAAGCACGAAGTGCTGAAACCCTATTGTAATTGTATTGATTTTTAGGGGTTCAAGCACGAAGTGCTGAACACCTATTGTATTTGTGCTGATTTTTATTATTAGGGGTTCAAGCACGAAGTGCTGAACACCTATTGTATTTGTGCTGATTAGGGGTTCAAGCACGAAGTGCTGAACACCTATTGTATTTGTGCTGATTTTTAGGGGTTCAAGCACGAAGTGCTGAACACCTATTGTATTTGTGCTGATTTTTATTATTATTAGGGGTTCAAGCACGAAGTGCTGAAACCCTATTGTAATTGTACTGATTTTTATTATTATTATTATTCTCCGCTAAAACGCATCGTGCAGCCCAAACCGTAAAAGCTGGAGCTTTGAAACTTTGTCAGATGGTAGTACAAAAATCGAGGAGAGGTTATCAAATTATGAGCCAGATTGGCCTATAGGTGGCGCTATAGCAATCAATTGCGCAAAACTGCTCATAACTCCTAAACCGTATGTCGTAGACTCAAGTGTCTTATATCATTGGAAAGCTGAATACCTGACGTGAAAATGTATATCTCCAATTTAATTTCCGCCATTATAGATTTTCCGCCATTTAGAATTATGTCAAAAAACTACTTTTGCGAACTAGTCCCTGGATTTTAGCTCGATCGGAACCAAACCAGTGCAGAAATGTTCTCTGGAGTATGAATATCAATAATTATCGAAAAAATGTAGAAATTTCTATTCACTGTTGCTAAGGGGCGGAAAACGAACGTTGTGGGAGGAGCCTATTTTACTAAAATGGTTATAACTCAAGAACAAAATGAGATATCTTTACCAAACTTTGTACACATGTGCACGGGCTGAGTCTTGGGTCAAGATAAAACAATTGCGACGATTGAACACTTGGTGGCGCTATAACACGAAAAAAACATGAAAATGGCTATAACCACCCAACCGCTAGTCCGATTGACTTGAAAATTGGTATGCAGTGTCTTGGTCCAAGGTACCATGTATGTCTATGAGGAGATTGGCGTATCTTAAAAAACATGGCTGCTATTGGCCAATAAAGTTTGAGCACCTCTAAGACAAGGTTAACGGAGGCCGAAGGGAATGAAACTCAGTGGGCATGTTTTACTCATGGACTTAGAGGACTGTAAGAATTTTGAAAGAAATCGGCCACTAGTTGGCGCTAACAAGTTTTTTGGCTCTGTAATCACGTGGTGTGGCACACATCAACCAAATATACACATCATATGATAGGGCTCCTCATACTGAACAACTTTTCCTCTAGAAGCATTGCTGTCAATCAAATCGTTCATTAAATATTTGCGATTATGTTTAAAACCTACTTTTGCAAACTAGTCCCTGGATTTTTGCCTGATCGGAACCAAACCAGTATAGGACAATTCTCTGGACTCTCTAGATCAATAATTATCGAAAAAAAGTTGAACTTTTGCCTTTGGATGGCTATAACAGGGTCATTTAGAAGAGGGGCGTAGCAAAATACACTCAAAAGCCTATAAATCCTAAAGGAAAACTCAAAACTTCACGAAAATTGTTATGTATATGTAACATAACATGCTGAAAAATCATGCAAAGTTTCATGGAGATCGGACCATAGGTGGCGCTATAACTGTTAAAAAGCTTTGAAAACCATGTAATCCTATGGTGAAATGCCTGTATTGGCTGTAAATGGTATTTTCCATCTCTGTAATCAGGTGGGGTTATAAACATCCACATAATATGCATAAATTATGATAGATCTCCTCATACTGAACAACTTTGCCTCAAGAACCAATACTGTCAATCAAATCGTTATTTAAACATTCACAATTATGTTAATAACCTACTTTTGCAAACTAGTCATAGATGTTTCAACCTGATCAGAACCAAACCAGTGCAGTACAATTCTCTGGACTCTTTAGAGCAATAATTATTTTTTTAAAAAGTTAAACTTTTGCATCTGAATGGCTATAACAGGGTTATTTCATGATGTGGCCTTGACCAAGTGTCCCCAAATGCCTATATCTATTCAATGAATGCTCAGATATTCTTAAAAACAAGTCAGAACATGTGTACTATGCCTCTAAACAAGCATGACAAATTTCAGACAGATAGGACAATATTTGCCTCTTTAACAGTTAAAAAGCCGAAAATTATGAAAATAATGGTATATTAAGCCAATAAGTGGTCGTTTGCTGCCCCCTGCTGTTCTTTTTATTGTACTACACTCTAATATTGATCTATAAGTCATATTCAGACTTTAAATTTTTTTTACCATTTTAACATTTACAATCACATTTAGTCAAAATTAATCTATTACCTATTACCATTGACAATAATTGTCACATTGAGAAATGTGAATCTTGAAGGACACTTGCAGGAAACATTTTGTTTACTGCAACATCATATAGTTCAAATGTCTGTATCTACAACAAATTGTGTGTGTGTAGTCCTATGTTTCTGAATACATTTTTAATAATCTGATTAACAGTTACAAAGAGCTATGTGAAATGATTATAGACCATAGCATTAAAAAAGTGTGTGTGTGTGTGTGTGTGTGTGTGTGTGTGTGTGTGTGTGTGTGTGTATAAGCATGCATAATGGAATTAACATGGAAGACCAATTTGATATATAACTGATTTTATAGTGTTTATTGCAAAGCAATTGTGAAAAGACTTTATTAATAAGTAGAATGTCCAGTAGAGGGCAGCAGAAGACCACTCATTGGTTCATTCTGTCCACTAAGCATATATATATACTCTAAAAAAACATTATAATAGCATTGAAAATGTCATTTTGTCAATGTTTATCAATTAATTTGTTCATTTGATTAATGTTTTTACAATAATTATTAAATTACAATTAAAATAATGCCTGAAAATATGTTTTAAAGGGGAAAACCTGGAATAAGCTATTTGTTACCCATCATTTATTTCAAATATCTATATCTCCAACAAAATGTGCATGTGAGTTAAGCATGTTTGAAGACATTAACTTGGAAAATGTGCCCATTAAATGAAAAACAGACATTTAAAATGAAAATGAGCCAATGAGTGGTTCTCTGCTGCCACCTGCTGGGCATAAATAGTCATTTTTTCATACTATTTACTTATCATGTTCTATAATTCCTATTTATACATTATAAAGTCACTATTACAATATTTACAATCACATTTTGTCAAATAAATTTATTTCAAATATATTATGGCGTATTACCTAAAATTGCCACCAGATGGCAGCAGAAGACCACTCATTGGCTTATCCTCTAAACTAATATTGTTCAATCATATTTAAACTGTGATCGTGCAGACCAAAGCGTAAATGCTAGAGACTTGAAACTTCATCAGATGATAGTACAAAAATCGAGGCTAATGTTGTCAGAGTATGAACCCGATTGGACAATAGGTGGCGCTACAGCAATCAAAAGCGCAAAATGTCTCATAACTCCTAAACCGTATGACGTAGACTCAAGTGTCCTATATCATTGGAAAGGTGAGTCCATGACGAACAAAACGTATATCTCCGATTTAATTTCCGCCATTATAGATTTTCCGCCATTTTGAAATTTGTCAAAAAACTACTTTTGCAAACTAGTCCTAGGTTTTTTGCCCGATCGGAACCAAACCAGTGTCAAAATGTTCTCTGGAGTCAGTTTATCAATAATTATCAAAAAAAAGTCGAAATTTAAATTCACGGTTGTTAAGGAGCGTAAAAATAGTTGTTCAGGGCGGAGCCTATTTACTAAAAAAGCTATAACTCAAGAACAAAATGAGATATCTTTACCAAACTTGGTAAACATGTGTATAGGCTGAGTCTTTGGTCACGATAAAAAAAATCGCGACGATTTAACTCTTGGTGGCGCAATAACGTGAAAAAACATGAAAATGGCTTTAACCACCCGACCGCTAGTCAGATTGACTTGAAAATTGGTATGCAGTGTCTTGGTCCAAGGTACAAAGTATGTCTGTGAGGACATTGGCATATCTCAAAAAACATGGCTGCCACAGCCAATTAAATTTGAGCACCTATTAGACAAGTCTCATGGCCCTAGAGGTCGGTAAGAATTTTGAAAGAAATCGGCCACTAGTTGGCGCTAATGAGTTTTATGGCTCTGTAATCACGTGGTGTTGCACACATCCACAAAATATGCATATCATTTGATATATTCTAAGGGAAAACTCAAAACTTCACGAAAATTGGTGGGCATGTGTGTCATAACATCATTAACAAGCATGCAAAGTTTTATAGAGATCGGACCATAGGTGGCGCTATAACTATTAAAAACCTTTTAAAACCATATGTTTTCTATGGTAAATTGCCAATATTGCCTGTAAATTGACTTTTCCATCTGTTATTTCAGTGTTTAAAATCTTGCTAAATGAAACGTAATGTCTTTTGATGCTTGTGTGCTTAAAGGCCTTAAAGGCTTGAACCCCGCTAAATGCTGCTTGCAGCTTTAATTAGGGGTTCAAGCACGAAGTGCTGAAACCCTATTGTAATTGTACTGATTTTTAGGGGTTCAAGCACGAAGTGCTGAACACCTATTGTATTTGTGCTGATTTTTAGGGGTTCAAGCACGAAGTGCTGAACACCTATTGTATTTGTGCTGATTTTTATTATTATTATTATTATTATTATTATTATTATTATTCAGACCTAAAACGCATCGTGCAGACCAAACTGTAAGGGCTAGAGACTTGAAACTTGGCCAATAGGTAGTACAAAAATCGAGGAGAGGTTATCAAATTATGACCCCGATTGGCCTATAGGTGGCGCTATAGCAATCAATTGCGCGAAACTGCTCATAACTCCTAAACCGTATGTCGTAGACTCAAGAGTCTTATATCATTGGAAAGCTGAATACCTGACATAAAAAACGTATATCTCCGATTCCATTTCCGGTATGCAAATTTTTCCGCCATTTTGAATTTTGTTAAAAAACTACTTTTGCGAACTAGTCCTAGGTTTTTTGTCCGATCAGAACCAAACCAGTGCCAAAATATTATTTGGAGTCTGAATATTAATAATCATTGAAAAAAAGTCATAATTTGGATTCACGGTTGTTAGGGGGCTTAAAATTGATGTTCAGGGCGGAGCCTATTTTACTAAAAAGGCTATAACTCTAGATCAAAATAAGATATCTTCACCAAATTTGGTACACATATGTATGGGCTCAGTCTTTGGTCACGATAAAACAATCGCGACGATTGGCCACTTGGTGGCGCTATAACATGAAAATAACATGAAAAAGGCTATGACCACCTGACCATTAGTCCAATTGACTTGAAAATTGGTATGCAGTGTCTTGGTCCAAGGTAGCATATATGTCTATGAGGAAATTGGCGTATCTCAAAAAACATGGCCGCCACAGCCAATTAAATTTGAGCACCTATTAGACAAGGTTAACAGAGGCCGATCGGAACGAAACTCAATAGGCATGTTTGACTCATGGTCTTAGAGGTCTGTAAGAATTTTGAAAGAAATCGGCCACTAGTTGGCGCTAACGAGTTTTGAGGCTCTGTAATCACGTGGTGTTGCACACATCCCCGAAATATGCATATCATTTGATAGATCTCCTCATACTGAACAACTTTGCCTCATGAACTATTGCTGTCAATCAAATTGTTCATTAAATATTTGTGATTATGTTTAAAACCTACTTTTGCGAACTAGTCCCTGGATTTTTGCCCGATCAGAATCAAACCAGTCTAGGACAATTCTCTGGACTCTCTAGATCAATAATTATTGAAAAAAGTTGAACTTTTGCATTTGGATGGCTATAACAGGGTCATTTAGAAGAGGGGCGTAGCTAAATACACTCAAAAGCCTATAAATCCTAAAGGAAAACTCAAAACTTCACGAAAATTGTTATGTATATGTGACATAACATGTTGAAGAAGCATGCAAAGTTTCATGGAGATCGGACCATAGGTGGCGCTATTACTGTTAAAAAGCTTTGAAAACCATGTATTCCCCATGGTGAATTGCCTGTATTGGCTGTAAATGGTATTTTCCATCTCTGTAATCAGGTGGGGTAAAAAACATCCACATAGTATGCAGAAATTATGATAGATCTCCTCATACTGAACAACTTTGCCTCAAGAACCAATACTGTCAATCAAATTGTTATTTATTTATTTATTCACAATTATGTTAAAAACGTATTACCTAAAATTGCCACCAGATGGCAGCAGAAGACCACTCATTGGTTCATAAAGTTTAAATTCATATTTAAACTTTATAAAATCATTATAATAAATGTTGCAAATGACATTTTGTCAATGTTTATCAATTAATTTGTTCATTTGATTAATGTTTTTACAATAATTATTAAATTACAATTAAAATAATGCCTGAAAATATGTTTTAAAGGGGAAAACCTGGAATAAGCTATTTGTTACCCATCATTTATTTCAAATATCTATATCTCCAACAAAATGTACATGTGAGTTAAGCACGTTTGAAGACATTAACTTGGAAAATGTGCCCATTAAATGAAAAACAGACATTTAAAATGAAAATGAGCCAATGAGTGGTTCTCTGCTGCCACCTGCTGGGCTTAAATGGTCATTTTGTCATACTATTTACTTATCATGTTCTATAATTCCTATTTAGACATTATAAAGTCACTATTACAATATTTACAATTACATTTTGTCAAATTAATTTATTTCAAATATATTATGGCGTATTACCTAAAATTACCACCAGATGACAGCAGAAGACCACTCATTGGCTTATCCTCTAAACTAATATTGTTCAATCATATTTAAACTGTGATCGTGCAGACCAAAGCGTAAATGCTAGAGACTTGAAACTTTATCAGATGGTAGTACAAAAATCGAGGCTAATGTTGTCAGAGTATGAACCCGATTGGCCAATAGGTGGCGCTACAGCAATCAAAAGCGCAAAATGGCTCATAATTCCTAAACCGTATGTCGTAGACTCAAGTGTCTTATATCATTGGAAAGGTGAGTCCATGACGAACAAAACGTATATCTCCGATTTCATTTGCGCCATAATAGATTTTCCGCCATTTTGAATTTTGTCAAAAAACTACTTTTGCGAACTAGTCCTAGGTTTTTTGATTGATCGGTACCAAACCAGTGCAGAAATGTTCTCTGGAGTCTGACTATCAATAATTATTGAAAAAAAGTTGAAATTTCTATTCACGGTCGCTAAGGGGCGGAAAACGATTGTTGTGGGAGGAGCCTATTTTACTAAAATGGCTATAACTCAAGAACAAAATGAGATATCTTCACCAAACTTGGTACACATGTGTAGGGCCTCAATTTGTGGTCATGATAAAAAAAATCGCGATGATTGAACACTTGGTGGCGCTATAACACGAAAAAAACATGAAAATGGCTATAACCACCCGACCGCTAGTCCGATTGACTTGAAAATTGGTATGCAGTGTCTTGGTCCAAGGTCCCATCTATGTCTATGAGGACATTGGCGTATCTCAAAAAACATGGCCGCCACAGCCAATTAAATATGAGCACCTATTAGACAAGGTTAACGGAGGCCGATCAGAACGAAACTCAATTGGTATGTTTGACTCATGGCCCTAGAGGTCTATAAGAATTTTGAAAGAAATTAGCCACTAGTTGGCGCTAACGAGTTGTATGGCTCTGTAATCACGTGATGTTGCACACATCCACAAAATATGCATATCATTTGATAGATCTCCTCATATTGAACAACTTTGCCTCTAAAACCATTGCTGTCAATCAAATTGTTCATTAAATATTTGTGATTATGTTAAAAACCTACTTTTGCAAACTAGTTCCTGGTTTTTTGCCCGATCGGACCCAAACCAGTCTAGGACAATTCTCTGGACTCTCTAGATCATTAATTATAAAAAAAAGTTGAACTTTTGCATTTGAATGGCTATAGCAGGGTGATTTAGAAGAGGGACATAGCAAAACACACTCAATAGCCTATAAATCTTAAAGGAAAACTCAAAACTTCAGGAAAATTGGTGGGCATGTGTGACATTAGATCCTTAACAAGCATACAAAGCTTTATAGAGATCGGACCATAGGTGGCGCTATAACTGTTAAAAACCATATGTTTCCTATGGTAAATTGCCTATATTGCCTGTAATTTGAGTTTTCCATCTATTATTTCAGTGTTTAAAATCTTGCTAAATAAAACTTAATGTATTTTGATGCTTGTGTGCTTAAAGGCCTTAAAGGCTTGAACCCCGCTAAATGCTGCTTGCAGCTTTAATTATTATTATTATTATTATTATTATTAGGGGTTCAAGCACGAAGTGCTGAAACCCTATTGTAATTGTATTGATTTTTATTATTATTATTATTATTATTATTATTCTCCGCTAAAACGCATCATGCAGCCCAAACCGTAGAAGCTGGAGCTTTGAAACTTTGTCAGATGGTAGTACAAAAATCGAGGAGAGGTTATCAAATTATGAGCCAGATTGGCCTATAGGTGGCGCTATAGCAATCAATTGCGCAAAACTGCTCATAACTCCTAAACCGTATGTCGTAGACTCAAGTGTCTTATATCATTGGAAAGCTGAATACCTGACGTAAAAAATGTATATCTCCGATTTCATTTCCGCCATTATAGATTTTCCGCCATTTTGAATTTTGTCAAAAAACTACTTTTGCGAACTAGTCCCTGGATTTTTGCCCGATCGGAACCAAACCAGTGCAGAAATGTTCTCTGGAGTCTGAATATCAATAATTATTGAAAAAAAGTTGAAATTTCTATTCACGATCGCTAAGGTGCGGAAAACGAACGTTGTGGGAGGAGCCTATTTTACTAAAATGACTATAACTCAAGAACAAAATGAGATATCTTTACCAAACTTTGTTCACATGTGTATGGACTGAGTCTTGGGTCACGATAAAAGAATCGCGACGATTGAACACTTGGTGGCGCTATAACACGAAAAAAACATGAAAATGGCTATAACGACCCGACCGCTAGTCCGATTGACTTGAAAATTGGTATGCAGTGTCTTGGTCCAAGGTACCATGTATGTCTATGAGGACATTGGCGTATCTCAAAAAACATGGCTGCTATTGGCCAATGAAGTTTGAGCACCTCTAAGACAAGGTTAACGGAGGCTGATCGGAATGAAACTCGGTGGGCATGTTTGACTCATGGACTTAGAGGTCTGTAAAAATTTTGAAAGAAATCGGCCACTAGTTGGCGCTAACGAGTTTTTTGGCTCTGTAATCACGTGGTGTTGCACACATCAACCAAATATACACATCATATGATAGGGCTCCTCATACTGAACAACTTTTCCTCTAAAAGCATTGCTGTCAATCAAATCGTTCATTAAATATTTGCGATTATGTTTAAAACCTACTTTTGCGAACTAGTCTCTGGATTTTTGTCTGATCGGAAACAAACCAGTCTAGGACAATTCTCTGGACTCTCTAGATCAATAATTATCAAAAAAAAGTTGAACTTTTGCATTTGAATGCCTATAACAGGGTCATTTAGAAGAGGGGCGTAGCAAAATACACTCAAAAGCATATAAATCCTAAAGGAAAACTCAAAACTTCACGAAAATTATTATGTATATGTAACATAACATGCTGAAAAAGCATGCAAAGTTTCATGGAGATCGGACCATAGGTGGCGCTATAACTGTTAAAAAGCTTTGAAAACCATGTATTCCTATGGTGAAATGCCTGTATTGGCTGTAAATGGTATTCTCCATCTCTGTAATCAGGTGGGGTTAAAAACATCCACATAATATGCATAAATTATGATAGATCTCCTCATACTGAACAACTTTGCCTCAAGAACCAATACTGTCAATCAAATCGTTATTTAAACATTCACAATTATGTTAATAACCTACTTTTGCAAACTAGTCATAGATTTTTCAACCTGATCAGAACCAACCCAGGGCAGTACAATTCTCTGGACTCTTTAGAGCAATAATTATTTTTAAAAAAAGTTAAACTTTTGCATCTGAATGGCTATAACTGGGTTATTTCAAGATGTGGCCTTGACCAAGTGTCCCCAAATGCCTATATCTATTCAATGAATGCTCAGATATTCTTAAAAAAAAGTCAGAACATGTGTACTATGCCTCTAAACAAGCATGAAAATTTTCAGACAGATAGGACCATATTTGCCTCTATAACAGTTAAAAAGCTGAAAATTATGAAAATAATGGTATATTAAGCCAATAAGTGGTCGTTTGCTGCCCCCCGCTGTTCATTTTATTGTACTACACTCTAATATTGATATACAAGTCATTTTCAGCTTTAAATAAATCACTATTTTAATATTTGCTATCACATTTAGTTAAAATTAATCTATTAAGTATTACTATTGACAATTGTCACATTGAGAAATGTGAATCTTGAAGGAGACTTGCAGGAAACATTTTGTTTACTGCAACATCATAAAGTTCAAATGTCTGTAACTACAACAAAATGTGTGTGTGTAGTCCTATGTTTCTGAATACATTTTTAAAAATCTGATTAATAGTTACAAAGAGCTATGTGAAATGATTATAGACCATAGCATTAAAAAAGTGTGTGTGTGTCTGGCCTTGACCAAGTGTCCCCAAATGCCTATATCTATTCAATGAATGCTCAGATATTCTTAAAAACAAGTCAGAACATGTGTAATATGCCTCCAAACAAGCATGACAATTTTCAGACAGATAGGACAATATTTGCCTCTATAACAGTTAAAAAGGTGAAAATGACAGAGTTCATATGAAAATAATGACCAATATGTGGTCTTTTGCTGCCCCCCGCTGTTCATTTTATTGTACTACACTCTAATATTGATCTATGGTTATAGATACATGGTTAATCATAGTAAATAATACTAGAACGTGGTGCATTTCACAAAAAAATGTGACATGCTCATAGACCATTAAAAGATATTTTCACAATAACATATCTCAAAAATATTGTGTGTGTGTGTGTGTGTGTGTGTGTGTGTGTGTAACCATGCATAATGGAACAACTGGTTTGAAGCCTGTTTCAGAGCCTATTTTACTAAAAGGGCTATAACTCAGGAACGAAATGAGATATCTTCACCAAACTTGGTACACTTGTGTATGGGATGAGTCTTTGGTCAAGGTAAAAAGAATTGTGAGGATTGAACACTTGGTGGCGCTATAACATAAAAAAACATGAAAAGGGCTATAACCACCCGACTGCCAGTCCGATTGACTTGAAAGTTGGTATGCAGTGTCTTGGTCCAAGGTACCACGCATGTCTATAAAGGAAATTGGCGTAGCTCAAAAAACATGGCCGCCATTGGCCAATGAAATGTGAGCACTTATTAGACAAGGTTAACAGAGGCCGATCGGAACAAAAGTTGGCGAGCATGTTTGACTCAGGGTCCTAGAGGTCTGTAATAATTTTTTAAGAATTTGGCCACTAGTAGGCGCCAATTAGTTTTATGGCTCTGTAATCACGTGATGTTTCACATATTCTCACAATATTGATATAATTTGATAGATCTCCTCATACTGAACAACTTTGTCTCTAGAAGCATTGCTGTCAATCAAATCGTTCATTAAATATTTGTGATTATGTTAAAAACCTACTTTTGCAAATAAGTCCCTGTTTTTTTGCCCGATCGGAACCAAACCAGTCTAGGACAATTCTCTGGACTCTCTAGATCAATAATTATCAAAAAAAGTTTAACTTTTGCATTTGGATGGCTATAACAGGGTCATTTCGAAAAGAGGCGTGGCAAAAAACCCTCAAAAGCCTATAAATTCTAAGGGAAAGCTCAAAACTTCACGAAAATTGGTGGCCATGTGTGAGATTAGATCCTTAACAAGCATTAAACGTTTTATAGAGATCGGACCATAGGTGGCGCTATAACTGTTAAAAACCTTTTAAAACCATGTTTCCTATGGTGAATTGCCTGTAAATTGAATTTTCCATCTATTATTTCAGCGTTTAAAATCTTGCTAAATAAAACTTAATGTCTTTTGATGCTTGTGTGCTTAAAGGCCTTAAAGGCTTGAACCCCGCTAAATGCTGCTTGCAGCTTTAATTATTATTATTATTCTGCCGTAAAACGCATCGTGCAGCCCAAACCGTAAGTGCTGGAGCTTTGAAACTTTGTCAGATGGTATTACAAAAATCGAGGAGAGGTTATCAAATTATGAGCCAGATTGGCCTATAGGTGGCGCTATAGCAATCAATTGCGCGAAACTGCTCATAACTCCTAAACCGTATGTCGTAGACCCAAGTGTCTTATATCATTGGAAAGGTGAGTCCCTGACGAACAAAACGTATATCTCCGATTTCATTTCCGTCATAATAGATTTTCCGCCATTTTGAATTTTGTCAAAAAACTACTTTTGCGAACTAGTCCCTGGATTTTTGCCCGATCGGAACCAAACCAGTGCAGAAATGTTCTCTGGAGTCTGAATATCAATAATTATCGAAAAAAAGTATAAATTTCGCTTCAAGGTCGCAAAGGGGCGGAAAACGAATGTTGTGGGAGGAGCCTATTTTACTAAAATGGCTATAACTCAAGAACAAAATGAGATATCTTTACCAAACTTGGTACACGTGTGTATGGGCTAAGTCTTTGGTCACGATAAAACAATCGCGACGATTGACCACTTGGTGGCGCTATAACACGAAAAAAACATGAAAATGGCTATAACCACCCGACCGCTAGTCCGATTGACTTGAAAATTGGTATGCAGTGTTTTGGTCCAAGGTACCATATATTTCTATGAGGACATTGGCGTATCTCGAAAAACATGGCTGCTATCGGCTAATGAAGTTTGAGCACCTCTAAGACAAGGTTAACGGAGGCCGATCGGAATGAAACTTGGTGGGCATCTTTGACTCATGGCCCTAGAGGTCTGTAAGAATTTTGAAAGAAATCGGCCACTAGTTGGCGCTAACGAGTTTTATGGCTCTGTAATCACGTGGTTTTGCACACATCAACCAAATATACACATCATATGATAGGTCTCCTCATGTTGAACAACTTTGCCTCTAGAAGCATTGCTGTCAATCAAACCGTTCATTAAATATCCGCGATTATGTTTAAAACCTACTTTTGCAAACTAGTCCCTGGATTTTTGCCCGATGGGAACCAAACCAGTCTAGAACAATTCTCTGGACTCTCTAGATCAATAATTATCAAAAAAAAGTTGAACTTTTGCATTTGTATGGCTATAACAGGGTCATTTAGAAGAGGAGCTTAGCAAAATACACTCAAAAGGCTATAAATCCTAAAGGAAAACTCAAAACTTCACGAAAATTATGTTCTCATGTTATGTATATGTATCATAACATGTTGAAGAATCCTGCAAAGTTTCATGGAGATCGGACCCTAGGTGGCGCTATAACTGTTAAAACGCTTTGAAAACCATGTATTCCAATGGTGAAATGCCTGTATTGGCTGTAAATGGTATTTTCCATCTCTGTAATCAGGTGGGGTTAAAAACATCCACATAATATGCATAAATTATGATAGATCTCCTCATACTGAACAACTTTGCTTCAAGAACCAATACTGTCAATCAAATCGTTATTTAAACATTCACAATTATGTTAATAACCTCATTTTGCAATCTAGTCCTAGATTTTTTTGCCCGATCGGAACCAAACCACTGTAGTACGATTCTCTGGACTCTTTAGAGCAATAATTATTTAAAATAAAGTTAAACTATTGCATCTGAATGGCTATAACATTATTTCAAGGTGTGGCCTTGGCCAAGTGTCCCCAAATGCCTAAATCTATTCAATGAATGCTCAGATATTCTTAAAAAACAAGTCAGAACATGTGTAATATGCCTCTAAACAAGCATGATCATTTTCAGACAGATAGGACAATATTTGCCTCTATAACAGTTAAAAAGCTGAAAATTATGAAAATAATGGTATATTAAGCCAATAAGTGGTTGTTTGCTGCCCCCCGCTGTTCATTTTATTGTACTACACTCTAATATTGATGTATAAGTCATATTCAGACTTTAAATAAATCACTATTTTAACATTTACAATCACATTTAGTTAAAATTAATCTATTAAGTATTATTATTGACAATTGTCACATTGAGAAATGTGAATCTTGAAGGAGACTTGCAGGAAACATTTTGTTTACTGCAACATCATATAGTTAAAATGTCTGTATCTACAACAAAATGTGTTTGTGTGTGTGTGTGTGTGTGTGTGTGTGTGTGTGTGTGTGTGTGTGTGTGTGTGTGTGTGTGTGTGTGTGTAGTCCTATTTTTCGGAATACATTTTTAATAATCTGATTAATAGTTACAAAGAGCTATGTGAAATGATTATAGACCATAGTTTGTGAAAAAGTGTGTCTGTGTGTGTGTTTGTGTGTGTGTGTGTGTGTGTGTGTGTGTGTGTGTGTGTGTGTGTGTATAAGCATGCATAATGGAATTAACATGGAAGACCAATTTGATATATAACTGCTTTTATAGTGTTTATTGCAAAGCAACTGTGAAAAGACTTTATTAATAAGTAGAATGTCCAGCAGAGGGCAGCAGAAGACCACTCATTGGTTCATTCTGTCCACTAAGCATATATATAAACTCTAAAAAAACATTATAATAGCATTGAAAATGACATTTTGTCAATGTTTATCAATTAATTTGTTCATTTGATTAATGTTTTTACAATAATTATTAAATTACAATTAAAATAATGCCTGAAAATATGTTTTAAAGGGGAAGACCTGGAATAAGCTATTTGTTACCCATCATTTATTTCAAATATTTATATCACCAACAAAATGTGCATGTGAGTTAAGCACGTTTGAAGACATTAACTTGGAAAATGTGCCCATTAAATGAAAAACAGACATTTAAAATGAAAATGAGCCAATGAGTGGTTCTCTGCTGCCACCTGCTGGGCATAAATAGTCATTTTTTCATACTATTTACTTATCATGTTCTATAATTCCTATTTAGACATTATAAAGTCATTATTACAATATTTACAATCACATTTTGTCAAATTAATTTATCTCAAATATATTATGGCGTATTACCTAAAATTGCCACCAGATGGCAGCAGAAGACCACTCATTGGCTTATCCTCTAAACTAATATTGTTCAATCATATTTAAACTGTGATTGTGCAGACCAAAGCGTAAATGCTAGAGACTTGAAACTTCATCAGATGATAGTACAAAAATCGAGGCTAATGTTGTCAGAGTATGAACCCGATTGGACAATAGGTGGCGCTACAGCATTCAAAAGCGCGAAATGACTTATAACTCCTAAACCGTATGTCGTAGACTCAAGTGTCTTATATCATTGGAAAGGTGAGTCCATGACGAACAAAACGTATATCTCCGATTTAATTTCCGCCATTATAGATTTTCCGCCATTTTGAATTTTGTCAAAAAACTACTTTTGCAAACTAGTCCTAGGTTTTTTGCCCGATCGGAACCAAACCAGTGACAAAATGTTCTCTGGAGTCAGGTTATGAATAATTATCAAAAAAAACTCGAAATTTATATTCACGGTTGTTAAGGAGCGTAAAAATAGTCGTTCAGGGCGGAGCCTATTTACTAAAAAAGCTATAACTCAAGAACAAAATGAGATATCTTTACCAAACATGGTAGACATGTGTATAGGCTGAGTCTTTGGTCACAATAAAAAAAATCGCGACGATTTAACTCTTGGTGGCGCAATAACGTAAAAAAACATGAAAATGGCTTTAACCACCCGACCGCTAGTCCGATTGACTTGAAAATTGGTATGCAGTGTCTTGGTCCAAGGTACCAAGTATGTCTGTGAGGACATTGGCATATCTCAAAAAACATGGCTGCCACAGCCAATTAAATTTGAGCACCTATTAGACAAGTCTCATGGCCCTAGAGGTCGGTAAGAATTTTGAAAGAAATCGGCCACTAGTTGGCGCTAATGAGTTTTATGGCTCTGTAATCACGTGGTGTTGCACACATCCACGAAATATGCATATCATTTGATATATTCTAAGGGAAAACTCAAAACTTCACGAAAATTGGTGGGCATGTGTGTCATAACATCATTAACAAGCATGCAAAGTTTTATAGAGATCGGACCATAGGTGGCGCTATAACTATTAAAAACCTTTTAAAACCATATGTTTTCTATGGTAAATTGCCAATATTGCCTGTAAATGGACTTTTCCATCTGTTATTTCAGTGTTTAAAATCTTGCTAAATGAAACGTAATGTCTTTTGATGCTTGTGTGCTTAAAGGCCTTAAAGGCTTGAACCCCGCTAAATGCTGCTTGCAGCTTTAATTAGGGGTTCAAGCACGAAGTGCTGAAACCCTATTGTAATTGTATTGATTTTTATTATTATTATTATTATTATTATTATTCTCCGCTAAAACGCATAGTGCAGCCCAAACCGTAAGGGCTGGAGCGTTGAAACTTTGTCAGATGGTAGCCCAAAAATCGAGGAGAGGGTGTCAAAGTATGGCCCCGATTGGCCAATAGGTGGCGCTATAGCAATCAATTGCGCGTAACTGCTCATAACTCCTAAACCGTAAGTTGTACACTCAAGTGTCTTATATCATTGGAAAGCTGAATACCTGAATTAAATAATGTATATATCCGATTTCATTTGCGGTATGCAAATTTTTCCGCCATTTTGAATTTTGTTGAAAAACTACTTTTGCGAACTAGTCCCTGGATTTTAGCCCGATCGGAACCAAACAAGTGCAGAAATGTTCTCTGGAGTCTGAATATTAATAATTATCGAAAAAAAGTATAAATTTCGCTTCAAGGTCGCAAAGGGGCGGAAAACGAATGTTGTGGGAGGAGCCTTTTTTACTAAAATGGCTATAACTCAAGAACAAAATTAGATATCTTTACCAAACTTGGTACACATGTGTATGGGCTGAGTCTTTGGTCACGATAAAATAATCGCGACGATTGACCACTTGGTGGCGCTATAACACGAAAAAAACATGAAAATGGCTATAACCACCCGACCGCTAGTCCGATTGACTTGAAAATTGGTATGCAGTGTCTTGGTCCAAGGTACCATATATATCTATGAGGACATTGGCGTATCTCAAAAAACATGGCTGCTATCGGCTAATGAAGTTTGAGCACCTCTAAGACAAGGTTAACGGAGGCCGATCGGAATGAAACTTGGTGGGCATCTTTGACTCATGGCCCTAGAGGTCTGTAAGAATTTTGAAAGAAATCGGCCACTAGTTGGCGCTAACGAGTTTTATGGCTCTGTAATCACGTGGTGTTGCACACATCAACCAAATATACACATCATATGATAGGTCTCCTCATGCTGAACAACTTTGCCTCTATAAGCATTGCTGTCAATCAAACCGTTCATTAAATATCCGCGATTATGTTTAAAACCTACTTTTGCAAACTAGTCCCTGGATTTTTGCCCGAAGGGAACCAAAGAAGTCTAGAACAATTCTCTGGACTCTCTAGATCAATAATTATTGAAAAAAAGTTGAACTTTTGCATTTGGATAGCTATAACAGGGTCATTTAGAAGAGGGGCGTAGCAAAATACACTCAAAAGCCTATAAATCCTAAAGGAAAACTCAAAACTTCACGAAAATTTTTATGTATATGTAACATAACATGCTGAAAAAGCATGCAACGTTTCATGGAGATCGGACCATAGGTGGCGCTATAACTGTTAAAAAGCTTTGAAAACCATGTATTCCCTATGGTGAAATGCCTGTATTGGCTGTAAATGGTATTTTCCATCTCTGTAATCAGGTGGGGTTAAAAACATCCACATAATATGCATAAATTATGATAGATCTCCTCATACTGAACAACTTTGCTTCAAGAACCAATACTGTCAATCAAATCGTTATTTAAACATTCACAATTATGTTAATAACCTCATTTTGCAATCTTGTCCTAGTTTTTTTGCCCGATTGGAACCAAACCACGGCAGTATGATTCTCTGGACTCTTTAGAGCAATAATTATTTAAAAAAAAGTTAAACTTTTGCATCTGAATGGCTATAACAGGGTTTTTTCAAGATGTGGCCTTGACCAAGTGTCCCCAAATGCCTATATCTATTCAATGAATGCTCAGATATTCTTAAAAACAAGTCAGAACATGTGTATTATGCCTCTAAACAAGCATGAAAAATTTCAGACAGATAGGACAATATTTGCCTCTATAGAGTTAAAAAGCTGAAAATTATGAAAATAATGGTATATTAAGCCAATAAGTGGTCGTTTGCTGCCCCCCGCTGTTCATTTTATTGTACTACACTCTAATATTGATGTATAAGTAATATTCAGACTTTAAATAAATCACTATTTTAACATTTACAATCACATTTAGTTAAAATTAATCTATTAAGTATTACTATTGACAACTGTCACATTGAGAAATGTGAATCTTGAAGGAGACTTGCAGGAAACATTTTGTTTACTGCAACATCATATAGTTAAAATGTCTGTATCAACAACAAAATGTGTTTGTGTGTGTGTGTGTGTGTGTGTGTGTGTGTGTGTGTGTGTGTGTGTGTAGTCCTATTTTTCTGAATACATTTTTAATAATCTGATTAATAGTTACAAAGAGCTATGTGAAATGATTATAGACCATAGTTTGTGAAAAAGTGTGTCTGTGTGTGTGTGTGTGTGTGTGTGTGTGTGTGTGTGTGTGTGTGTGTGTGTGTGTGTGTGTGTGTGTGTGTGTGTGTGTGTGTGTGTGTGTGTGTGGACTGGTAATCATCACGTTATGGGGACAAAATGTCCCCACAAAGATAGCAATATCCGAAATCCTCATCCTTGTGGGGACATTTTTAGGTCCCCATGAGGAAAACATCTTATAAATCAGACTAAGTGATGTTTTTTGAAAATGTAAAATTGCAGAATGTCTCCTGTGAGGGTTAGGTTTAGGGGCAGGGGCAGTGTAGGGGGATAGAATATACGGTATGTACGGTATAAAAACCATTACGCCTATGGAAAGTCCCCATAAAAGATGAAAACACTACGTGTGTGTGTGTGTGAGTGTGTGTGTTTGTGTGTTTGTGTGTCTGTGTGTCTGTTTGTGTGTGTGTGTGTGTGTGTGTGTGTGTGTGTGTGTGTGTGTGTGTGTGTGTGTGTGTGTGTGTGTGTGTGTGTGTGTGTGTGTGTGTGTGTGTGTGTGTGTGTGTGTGTGTAAGCATGTATAATGGAATTAACATGGAAGACCAATTTGATATATAAGTGAAGCAACTGTGAAAATACTTTATTAATAGTAGAATGTCCAGCAGAGGGCAGCAGAAGACCACTTATTGACTCACTTTCCTTTTAAAGTTTGATTTTCCACAGTATTTTGCACTAAAGCAATTACTATTATAACACAATCATATTTTGTCAGAGTTGACACTTCACAAAATCACTAGCAATGTGGTAAATCATTGTAAATAATACTAGAACATGGTATATCATGGTAAATTATGCTAGAACAGGGTAAATCATGGTAGACTATGGTAAATCATGCTAGAAACATGGTTAATCATAGTAAATAATACTAGAACGTGGTGTATTTCACAAAAAAAAATTTGACATGCTCATAGACCATTAAAAGATATTTTCACAATTACATATCTCAAAAACATTTTGTGTGTGTGTGTGTGTGTGTGTGTAACCATGCATAATGGAACAACTGGTTTGAAGCCTGTTTTAGAGACTATTTTACTAAAAGGGCTATAACTCAGGAACGAAATGAGATATCTTCACCAAACTTGGTACACATGTGTATGGGCTGAGTCTTTGGTAACAGTAAAATTAATTGTGAGGACTGAACATTTGGTGGCGCTATAACATGAAAAAACATGAAAAGGGCTATAACCACCCGACTGCTAGTCCGATTGACTTGAAAGTTGGTATGCAGTGTCTTGGTCTAAGGTACCATGCATGTCTATGAGGAAATTGGCGTAAATCAAAAAACATGGCCGCCATTGGCCAATGAAATTTGAGCAGCTATTAGACAAGGTTAACGGAGGCTGATCGGAACAAAACTTGGTGAGCATGTTTGACTCATGGTCCTAGAGGTCTGTAATATTTTTTTAAGAAATTGGCCACTAGTAGGCGCCAACGAGTTTTACGGCTCTGTAATCACGTGATATTTCACATATTCCAACAATATTGATATCATTTGATAGATCTCCTCATACTGAAGAACTTTGTCTCTAGAAACATTGCTGTCAATCAAATCGTTCATTAAATATTCGTGATTATGTTAAAAACCTACTTTTGCAAATAAGTCCCTGTTTTTATGCCCGATCGGAACCAAACCAGTCTAGGACAATTCTCTGGACTCTCTAGATCAATAATTATCAAAAAAAGTTTAACTTTTGCATTTGGATGGCTATAACAGGGTCATTTCGAAAAGAGGCGTGGCAAAAAACCCTCAAAAGCCTCTAAATTCTAAGGGAAAGCTCAAAACTTCACGAAAATTGGTGGCCATGTGTGAGATTAGATCCTTAACAAGCATTAAACGTTTTATAGAGATCGGACCATAGGTGGCGCTATAACTGTTAAAAACCTTTTAAAACCATGTTTCCTATGGTGAATTGCCTGTAAATTGAATTTTCCATCTATTATTTCAGCGTTTAAAATCTTGCTAAATAAAACTTAATGTCTTTTGATGCTTGTGTGCTTAAAGGCCTTAAAGGCTTGAACCCCGCTAAATGCTGCTTGCAGCTTTAATTATTATTATTATTATTCTCCGCTAAAACGCATCGTGCAGCCCAAACCGTAGAAGCTGGAGCTTTGAAACTTTGTCAGATGGTAGTACAAAAATTGAGGAGAGGTTATCAAATTATGAGCCAGATTGGCCTATAGGTGGCGCTATAGCAATCAATTGCGCGAAACTGCTCATAACTCCTAAACCGTATGTCGTAGACTCAAGTGTCTTATATCATTGGAAAGCTGAATACCTGACGTGAAAAATGTATATCTCCGATTTCATTTCCGCCATTATAGATTTTCCGCCATTTTGAATTATGTCAAAAAACTACTTTTGCGAACTAGTCCCTGGATTTTAGCTCGATCGGAACCAAACCAGTGCAGAAATGTTCTCTGGAGTATGAATATCAATAATTATTGAAAAAATGTAGAAATTTCTATTCACTGTTGCTAAGGGGCGGAAAACGAACGTTGTGGGAGGAGCCTATTTTACTAAAATGGTTATAACTCAAGAACAAAATGAGATATCTTTACCAAACTTTGTACACATGTGCACGGGCTGAGTCTTGGGTCAAGATAAAACAATTGCGACGATTGAACACTTGGTGGCGCTATAACACGAAAAAAACATGAAAATGGCTATAACCACCCGACCGCTAGTCCGATTGACTTGAAAATTGGTATGCAGTGTCTTGGTCCAAGGTACCATGTATGTCTATGAGGAGATTGGCGTATCTTAAAAAACATGGCTGCTATTGGCCAATAAAGTTTGAGCACCTCTAAGACAAGGTTAACGGAGGCCGATGGGAATGAAACTCGGTGGGCATGTTTGACTCATGGACTTAGAGGACTGTAAGAATTTTGAAAGAAATCGGCCACTAGTTGGCGCTAACGAGTTTTTTGGCTCTGTAATCACGTGGTGTGGCACACATCAACCAAATATACACATCATATGATAGGGCTCCTCATACTGAACAACTTTTCCTCTAGAAGCATTGCTGTCAATCAAATCGTTCATTAAATATTTGCGATTATGTTTAAAACCTACTTTTGCGAACTAGTCCCTGGATTTTTGCCTGATCGGAACCAAACCAGTATAGGACAATTCTCTGGACTCTCTAGATCAATAATTATCGAAAAAAAGTTGAACTTTTGCCTTTGGATGGCTATAACAGGGTCATTTAGAAGAGGGGCGTAGCAAAATACACTCAAAAGCCTATAAATCCTAAAGGAAAACTCAAAACTTCACGAAAGTTGTTATGTATATGTAACATAACATGCTGAAAAATCATGCAAAGTTTCATGGAGATCGGACCATAGGTGGCGCTATAACTGTTAAAAAGCTTTGAAAACCATGTAATCCTATGGTGAAATGCCTGTATTGGCTGTAAATGGTATTTTCCATCTCTGTAATCAGGTGGGGTTATAAACATCCACATAATATGCATAAATTATGATAGATCTCCTCATACTGAACAACTTTGCCTCAAGAACCAATACTGTCAATCAAATCGTTATTTAAACATTCACAATTATGTTAATAACCTACTTTTGCAAACTAGTCATAGATTTTTCAACCTGATCAGAACCAAACCAGTGCAGTACAATTCTCTGGACTCTTTAGAGCAATAATTATTTTTAAAAAAAGTTAAACTTTTGCATCTGAATGGCTATAACAGGGTTATTTCATGATGTGGCCTTGACCAAGTGTCCCCAAATGCCTATATCTATTCAATGAATGCTCAGATATTCTTAAAAACAAGTCAGAACATGTGTACTATGCCTCTAAACAAGCATGAAAAATTTCAGACAGATAGGACAATATTTGCCTCTATAACAGTTAAAAAGCTGAAAATTATGAAAATAATGGTATATTAAGCCAATAAGTGGTCGTTTGCTGCCCCCCGCTGTTCATTTTAGTGTACTACACTCTAATATTGATCTACAAGTCATATTCAGCTTAAAATAAATCACTATTTTAACATTTGCAATCACATTTAGTTAAAATGAATATTTTAAGTATTACTATTGACAATTTTCACATTGAGAAATGTGAATCTTGAAGGAGACTGGCAGGAAACATTTTGTTTACTGCAGCATCATAAAGTTCAAATGTCTGTATCTACAACAAAATGTGTGTGTGTAGTCCTATGTTTCTGAATACATTTTTAAAAATCTGATTAATAGTTACAAAGAGCTATGTTAAATGATTATAGACCATAGCATTAAAAAAGTGTGTGTGTGTGTGTGTGTGTCTGGCCTTGACCAAGTGTCCCAAAATGCCTATATCTATTCAATGAATGCTCAGATATTCTTAAAAACAAGTCAGAACATGTGTACTATGCCTCTAAACAAGCATGAAAAATTTCAGACAGATAGGACAATATTTGCCTCTATAACAGTTAATAAGCTGAAAATTATGAAAATAATGGTATATTAAGCCAATAAGTGGTCGTTTGCTGCCCCCCGCTGTTCTTTTTATTGTACTACACTCTAATATTGATCTATAAGTCATATTCAGACTTTAAAAAAAATCACAATTTTAACATTTACAATCACATTTAGTCAAAATTAATCTATTAGCTATTACCATTGACAATAATTGTCACATTGAGAAATGTGAATCTTGAAGGAGACTTGCAGGAAACATTTTGTTTACTGCAACATCATATAGTTCAAATGTCTGTATCTACAACAAATTGTGTGTGTGTAGTCCTATGTTTCTGAATACATTTTTAATAATCTGATTAATAGTTACAAAGAGCTATGTGAAATGATTATAGACCATAGCATTAAAAAAGTGTGTGTGTGTGTGTGTGTGTGTGTGTGTGTGTGTGTGTGTGTGTGTGTGTGTGTGTGTGTGTATAAGCATGCATAGTGGAATTAACATGGAAGACCAATTTGATATATAACTGATTTTATAGTGTTTATTGCAAAGCAACTGTGAAAAGACTTTATTAATAAGTAGAATGTCCAGCAGAGGGCAGCAGAAGACCACTCATTGGTTCATTCTGTCCACTAAGCATATATATAAACTCTAAAAAAACATTATAATAGCATTGAAAATGACATTTTGTCAATGTTTATCAATTAATTTGTTCATTTGATTAATGTTTTTACAATAATTATTAAATTACAATTAAAATAATGCCTGAAAATATGTTTTAAAGGGGATGACCTGGAATAAGCTATTTGTTACCCATCATTTATTTCAAATATTTATATCACCAACAAAATGTGCATGTGAGTTAAGCACGTTTGAAGACATTAACTTGGAAAATGTGCCCATTAAATGAAAAACAGACATTTAAAATGAAAATGAGCCAATGAGTGGTTCTCTGCTGCCACCTGCTGGGCATAAATAGTCATTTTTTCATACTATTTACTTATCATGTTCTATAATTCCTATTTATACATTATAAAGTCACTATTACAATATTTACAATCACATTTTGTCAAATAAATTTATTTCAAATATATTATGGCGTATTACCTAAAATTGCCACCAGATGGCAGCAGAAGACCACTCATTGGCTTATCCTCTAAACTAATATTGTTCAATCATATTTAAACTGTGATCGTGCAGACCAAAGCGTAAATGCTAGAGACTTGAAACTTCATCAGATGATAGTACAAAAATCGAGGCTAATGTTGTCAGAGTATGAACCCGATTGGACAATAGGTGGCGCTACAGCAATCAAAAGCGCGAAATGGCTTATAACTCCTAAACCGTATGACGTAGACTCAAGTGTCTTATATCATTGGAAAGGTGAGTCCATGACGAACAAAACGTATATCTCCGATTTATTTCCGCCATTATAGATTTTCCGCCATTTTGAATTTTGTCAAAAAACTACTTTTGCAAACTAGTCCTAGGTTTTTTGCCCGATCGGAACCAAACCAGTGACAAAATGTTCTCTGGAGTCAGGTTATGAATAATTATCAAAAAAAAGTCGAAATTTATATTCACGGTTGTTAAGGAGCGTAAAAATAGTCGTTCAGGGCGGAGCTTATTTACTAAAAAAGCTATAACTCAAGAACAAAATGAGATATCTTTACCAAACTTGGTAGACATGTGTATATGCTGAGTCTTTGGTCACAATAAAAAATATCGCGACGATTTAACTCTTGGTGGCGCAATAACATAAAAAAACATGAAAATGGCTTTAACCACCCGACCGCTAGTCCGATTGACTTGAAAATTGGTATGCAGTGTCTTGGTCCAAGGTACCAAGTATGTCTGTGAGGACATTGGCATATCTCAAAAAACATGGCTGCCACAGCCAATTAAATTTGAGCACCTATTAGACAAGTCTCATGGCCCTAGAGGTCGGTAAGAATTTTGAAAGAAATCGGCCACTAGTTGGCGCTAATGAGTTTTATGGCTCTGTAATCACGTGGTGTTGCACACATCCACGAAATATGCATATCATTTGATATATTCTAAGGGAAAACTCAAAACTTCACGAAAATTGGTGGGCATGTGTGTCATAACATCATTAACAAGCATGCAAAGTTTTATAGAGATCGGACCATAGGTGGCGCTATAACTATTAAAAACCTTTTAAAACCATATGTTTTCTATGGTAAATTGCCAATATTGCCTGTAAATGGACTTTTCCATCTGTTATTTCAGTGTTTAAAATCTTGCTAAATGAAACGTAATGTCTTTTGATGCTTGTGTGCTTAAAGGCCTTAAAGGCTTGAACCCCGCTAAATGCTGCTTGCAGCTTTAATTATTAGGGGTTCAAGCACGAAGTGCTGAAACCCTATTGTAATTGTATTGATTTTTATTATTATTATTAGGGGTTCAAGCACGAAGTGCTGAAACCCTATTGTATTTGTGCTGATTTTTGTTATTATTATTATTCTGCCGTAAAACGCATCGTGCAGCCCAAACCGTAAGTGCTGGAGCTTTGAAACTTTGTCAGATGGTAGTACAAAAATCGAGGAGAGGTTATCAAATTATGAGCCAGATTGGCCTATAGGTGGCGCTATAGCAATCAATTGCGCGAAACTGCTCATAACTCCTAAACCGTATGTCGTAGACTCAATTGTCTTATATCATTGGAAAGGTGAGTCCCTGACGAACAAAACGTATATCTCCGATTTCATTTCCGTCATAATAGATTTTCCGCCATTTTGAATTTTGTTAAAAAACTACTTTTGCGAACTAGTCCCTGGATTTTTGCCCGATCGGAACCAAACCAGTGCAGAAATGTTCTCTGGAATCTGAATATCAATAATTATTGAAAAAAAGTAGAAATTTCGATTCACGGTCGCAAAGGGGCGGAAAACGAATGTTGTGGGAGGAGCCTATTTTACTAAAATGGCTATAACTCAAGAAAAAAATTAGATATCTTTACCAAACTTGGTACACATGTGTATGGGCTGAGTTTTTGGTCACGATAAAAAAATCGCGACGATTGAACACTTGGTGGCGCTATAACACGAAAAAAACATGAAAATGGCTATAACCACCCGACCGCTAGTCCGATTGACTTGAAAATTGGTATGCAGTGTCTTGGTCCAAGGTCCCATATATGTCTATGAGGGCATTGGCGTATCTCAAAAAACATGGCTGCTATCGGCTAATGAAATTTGAGCACCTCTAAGACAAGGTTAACGGAGGCCGATCGGAATGAAACTTGGTGGGCATCTTTGACTCACGGCCCTAGAGGTCTGTAAGAATTTTGAAAGAAATCGGCCACTAGTTGGCGCTAACGAGTTTTATGGCTCTGTAATCACGTGGTGTTGCACACATCAACCAAATATACATATCATATGATAGGTCTCCTCATGCTGAACAACTTTGCCTCTAGAAGCATATCTGTCAATCAAACCGTTCATTCAATATTTGCAATTATGTTTAAAAACTACTTTTTCAAACTAGTCCCTGGATTTTTGCCCGATTGGAACCAAACTAGTCTAGAACAATTCTCTGGACTCTCTAGATCAATAATTATCGAAAAAAAGTTGAACTTTTGCATTTAGATGGCTATAACAGGGTCATTTAGAAGAGGGGCGTAGCTAAATACACTCAAAAGCCTATAAATCCTAAAGGAAAACTCAAAACTTCACGAAACTTGTTATGTATATGTGACATAAAATGCTGAAGAAGCATGCAGAGTTTCATGGAGATCGGACCATAGGTGGCGCTATAACTGTTAAAAAGCTTGGAAAACCATGTATTCCCTATGGTGAATTGCCTGTATTGGCTGTAAATGGTATTTTCCATCTCTGTAATCAGGTGGGGTAAAAAACATCCACATAATATGCAGAAATTATGATAGATCTCCTCATACTGAACAACTTTGCCTCAAGAACCAATACTGTCAATCAAATTGTTATTTATTTATTCACAATTATGTTAAAAACTTATTACCTACAATTGCCACCAGATGGCAGCAGAAGACCACTCATTGGTTCATTCTGCTTACTAAGCATATTTAAACTTTATAAAATCATTATAATAAATGTTGCAAATGACATTTTGTCAATGTTTATCAATTAATTTGTTCATTTGATTAATGTTTTTACAATAATTATTAAATTACAATTAAAATAATGCCTGAAAATATATTTTAAAGGGGAAAACCTGGAATAAGCTATTTGTTACCCATCATTTATTTCAAATATCTATATCTCCAACAAAATGTACATTTGAGCTAAGCATGTTTGAAGACATTAACTTGGAAATGTGCCCATTAAATGAAAAACAGACATTTAAAATGAAAATGAGCCAATGAGTGGTTCTCTGCTGCCACCTGCTGGGCTTAAATGGTCATTTTGTCATACTATTTACTTATCATGTTCTATAATTCCTATTTAGACATTATAAAGTCACTATTACAATATTTACAATTATATTTTGTCAAATTAATTTATTTCAAATATATTATGGCGTATTACCTAAAATTGCCACCAGATGGCAGCAGAAGACCACTCATTGGCTTATCCTCTAAACTAATATTGTTCAATCATATTTAAACTGTGATCGTGCAGACCAAAGCGTAAATGCTAGAGACTTGAAACTTTATCAGATGGTGGTACAAAAATCGAGGCTAATGTTGTCAGAGAATGAACCCGATTGGCCAATAGGTGGCGCTACAGCAATCAAAAGCGCGAAATGGCTCATAACTCCTAAACCCTATGTCGTAGACTCAAGTGTCTTATATCATTGGAAAGGTGAGTCTATGACGAACACAACGTATATCTCCGATTTCATTTCCGCCATGATAGATTTTCCGCCATTTTGAATTTTGTCAAAAAACTACTTTTTCAAACTAGTCCTAGGTTTTTTGATTGATCGGAACCAAACCAGTGCAGAAATGTTCTCTGGAGTCTGATTATCAATAATTATTGAAAAAAAGTTGAAATTTCTATTCACGGTCGCTAAGGGGCGGAAAACGATTGTTGTGGGAGGAGCCTATTTTACTAAAATGGCTATAACTCAAGAACAAAATGAGATATCATCATCAAACTTGGTACACATGTGTAAGACCTCAATTTGTGGTCATGATAAAAAAATCGCGACGATTGAACACTTGGTGGCGCTATAACACGAAAAAAACATGAAAATGGCTATAACCACCCGACCGCTAGTCCGATTGACTTGAAAATTGGTATGCAGTGTCTTGGTCCAAGGTACCATCTATGTCTATGAGGACATTGGCGTATCTCAAAAAACATGGCCGCCACAGCCAATTAAATATGAGCACCTATTAGACAAGGTTAACGGAGGCCGATCAGAACGAAACTCAATGGGTATGTTTGACTCATGGCCCTAGAGGTATGTAAGAATTTTGAAAGAAATCGGCCACTAGTTGGCGCTAACGAGTTCTATGGCTCTGTAATAACGTGGTGTTGCACACATCCACAAAATATGCATATCAATTGATAGATCTCCTCATATTGAACAACTTTGCCTCTAGAACCATTGCTGTCAATCAAATTGTTCATTAAATATTTGCAATAATGTTAAAAACCTACTTTTGCAAACTAGTCCCTGGTTTTTTGCCCGATCGGAACCAAACTAGTCTAGGACAATTCTCTGGACTCTCTAGATCAATAATTATCAAAAAAAAGTTCAACTTTTACATTTAGATGACTATAACAGGGTGATTTAGAAGAGGGACGTAGCAAAACACACTCAATAGCCTATAAATTCTAAGGGAAAACTCAAAACTTCCCGAAAATTGGTGGGCATGTGTGACATTAGATCCTTAACAAGCATACAAAGCTTTATAGAGATCGGACCATAGATGGCGCTATAATTGTTAAAAACCATATGTTTCCTATGGTAAATTGCCTATATTGCCTGTAATTTGAGTTTTCCATCTATTATTTCAGTGTTTAAAATCTTGCTAAATAAAACTTAATGTCTTTTGATGCTTGTGTGCTTAAAGGCCTTAAAGGCTTGAACCCCGCTAAATGCTGCTCGCAGCTTTAATTATTATTATTATTATTATTATTATTCTCCGCTAAAACGCATCGTGCAGCCCAAACCGTAGAAGCTGGAGCTTTGAAACTTTGTCAGATGGTAGTACAAAAATCGAGGAGAGGTTATCAAATTATGAGCCAGATTGGCCTATAGGTGGCGCTATAGCAATCAATTGCGCAAAACTGCTCATAACTCCTAAACCGTATGTCGTAGACTCAAGTGTCTTATATCATTGGAAAGCTGAATACCTGACGTAAAAAATGTATATCTCCGATTTCATTTCCGCCATTATAGATTTTCCGCCATTTTGAATTTTGTCAAAAAACTACTTTTGCGAACTAGTCCCTGGATTTTTGCCCGATCGGAACCAAACCAGTGCAGAAATGTTCTCTGGAGTATGAATATCAATAATTATCGAAAAAAAGTTGAAATTTCTATTCACGATCGCTAAGGGGCGGAAAACGAACGTTGTGGGAGGAGCCTATTTTACTAAAATGGCTATAACTCAAGAACAAAATTAGATATCTTTACCAAACTTTGTACACATGTGTATGGACTGAGTCTTGGGTCACGATAAAAGAATCGCGACGATTGAACACTTGGTGGCGCTATAACACGAAAAAAACATGAAAATGGCTATAACGACCCGACCGCTAGTCCGATTGACTTGAAAATTGGTATGCAGTGTCTTGGTCCAAGGTACCATATATGTCTATGAGGACATTGGCGTATCTCAAAAAACATGGCTGCTATTGGCCAATGAAGTTTGAGCACCTCTAAGACAAGGTTAACGGAGGCTGATCGGAATGAAACTCGGTGGGCATTTTTGACTCATGGACTTAGAGGTCTGTAAGAATTTTGAAAGAAATCGGCCACTAGTTGGCGCTAACGAGTTTTTTGGCTCTGTAATCACGTGGTGTTGCACACATCAACCAAATATACACATCATATGATAGGGCTCCTCATACTGAACAACTTTTCCTCCAAAAGCATTGCTGTCAATCAAATCGTTCATTAAATATTTGCGATTATGTTTAAAACCTACTTTTGCGAACTAGTCTCTGGATTTTTGCTTGATCGGAAACAAACCAGTCTAGGACAATTCTCTGGACTCTCTAGATCAATAATTATCAAAAAAAAGTTGAACTTTTGCATTTGAATGCCTATAACAGGGTCATTTAGAAGAGGGGCGTAGCAAAATACACTCAAAAGCATATAAATCCTAAAGGAAAACTCAAAACTTCACGAAAATTATTATGTATATGTAACATAACATGCTGAAAAAGCATGCAAAGTTTCATGGAGATCGGACCATAGGTGGCGCTATAACTGTTAAAAAGCTTTGAAAACCATGTATTCCTATGGTGAAATGCCTGTATTGGCTGTAAATGGTATTCTCCATCTCTGTAATCAGGTGGGGTTAAAAACATCCACATAATATGCATAAATTATGATAGATCCCCTCATACTGAACAACTTTGCCTCAATAACCAATACTGTCAATCAAATCGTTATTTAAACATTCACAATTATGTTAATAACCTACTTTTGCAAACTAGTCATAGATTTTTCAACCTGATCAGAACCAACCCAGGGCAGTACAATTCTCTGGACTCTTTAGAGCAATAATTATTTTAAAAAAAAGTTAAACTTTTGCATCTGAATGGCTATAACTGGGTTATTTCAAGATGTGGCCTTGACCAAGTGTCCCCAAATGCCTATATCTATTCAATGAATGCTCAGATATTCTTAAAAACAAGTCAGAACATGTGTACTATGCCTCTAAACAAGCATGAAAATTTTCAGACAGATAGGACCATATTTGCCTCTATAACAGTTAAAAAGCTGAAAATTATGAAAATAATGGTATATTAAGCCAATAAGTGGTCGTTTGCTGCCCCCCGCTGTTCATTTTATTGTACTACACTCTAATATTGATATACAAGTCATTTTCAGCTTTAAATAAATCACTATTTTAACATTTGCTATCACATTTAGTTAAAATTAATCTATTAAGTATTACTATTGACAATTGTCACATTGAGAAATGTGAATCTTGAAGGAGACTTGCAGGAAACATTTTGTTTACTGCAACATCATAAAGTTCAAATGTCTGTAACTACAACAAAATGTGTGTGTGTAGTCCTATGTTTCTGAATACATTTTTAAAAATCTGATTAATAGTTACAAAGAGCTATGTGAAATGATTATAGACCATAGCATTAAAAAAAGTGTGTGTGTGTCTGGCCTTGACCAAGTGTCCCCAAATGCCTATATCTATTCAATGAATGCTCAGATATTCTTAAAAACAAGTCAGAACATGTGTAATATGCCTCCAAACAAGCATGACAATTTTCAGACAGATAGGACAATATTTGCCTCTATAACAGTTAAAAAGGTGAAAATGACAGAGTTCATATGAAAATAATGACCAATATGTGGTCTTTTGCTGCCCCCCACTGTTCATTTTATTGTACTACACTCTAATATTGATCTATGGTTATAGATACATGGTTAATCATAGTAAATAATACTAGAACGTGGTGCATTTCACAAAAAAATGTGACATGCTCATAGACCATTAAAAGATATTTTCACAATAACATATCTCAAAAATATTGTGTGTGTGTGTGTGTGTGTGTGTGTGTAACCATGCATAATGGAACAACTGGTTTGAAGCCTGTTTCAGAGCCTATTTTACTAAAAGGGCTATAACTCAGGAACGAAATGAGATATCTTCACCAAACTTGGTACACTTGTGTATGGGATGAGTCTTTGGTCAAGGTAAAAAGAATTGTGAGGATTGAACACTTGGTGGCGCTATAACATAAAAAACATGAAAAGGGCTATAACCACCCGACTGCCAGTCCGATTGACTTGAAAGTTGGTATGCAGTGTCTTGGTCCAAGGTACCACGCATGTCTATAAAGGAAATTGGCGTAGCTCAAAAAACATGGCCGCCATTGGCCAATGAAATGTGAGCACTTATTAGACAAGGTTAACAGAGGCCGATCGGAACAAAAGTTGGCGAGCATGTTTGACTCAGGGTCCTAGAGGTCTGTAATAATTTTTTAAGAATTTGGCCACTAGTAGGCGCCAATAAGTTTTATGGCTCTGTAATCACGTGATGTTTCACATATTCTCACAATATTGATATAATTTGATAGATCTCCTCATACTGAACAACTTTGTCTCTAGAAACATTGCTGTCAATCAAATCGTTCATTAAATATTTGTGATTATGTTAAAAACCTACTTTTGCAAATAAGTCCCTGTTTTTTTGACCGATCGGAACCAAACCAGTCTAGGACAATTCTCTGGACTCTCTAGATCAATAATTATCAAAAAAAGTTTAACTTTTGCATTTGGATGGCTATAACAGGGTCATTTCGAAAAGAGGCATGGCAAAAAACCCTCAAAAGCCTATAAATTCTAAGGGAAAGCTCAAAACTTCACGAAAATTGGTGGCCATGTGTGAGATTAGATCCTTAACAAGCATTAAACATTTTATAGAGATCGGACCATAGGTGGCGCTATAACTGTTAAAAACCTTTTAAAACCATGTTTCCTATGGTGAATTGCCTGTAAATTGAATTTTCCATCTATTATTTCAGCGTTTAAAATCTTGCTAAATAAAACTTAATGTCTTTTGATGCTTGTGTGCTTAAAGGCCTTAAAGGCTTGAACCCCGCTAAATGCTGCTTGCAGCTTTAATTATTATTATTATTATTATTATTCAGACCTAAAACGCATCGTGCAGACCAAACTGTAAGGGCTAGAGACTTGAAACTTGGCCAATAGGTAGTACAAAAATCGAGGAGAGGTTATCAAATTATGACCCCGATTGGCCTATAGGTGGCGCTATAGCAATCAATTGCGCGAAACTGCTCATAACTCCTAAACCGTTTGTCGTAGACTCAAGTGTCTTATATCATTGGAAAGCTGAATACCTGACATAAAAAACGTATATCTCCGATTCTATTTCCGGTATGCAAATTTTTCCGCCATTTTGAATTTTGTCAAAAAACTACTTTTGCGAACTAGTCCTAGGTTTTTTGTCCGATCAGAACCAAACCAGTGCCAAAATATTCTCTGGAGTCTGATTATTAATAATCATTGAAAAAAAGTCATAATTTGGATTCACGGTTGTTAGGGGGCTTAAAATTGATGTTCAGGGCGGAGCCTATTTTACTAAAAAGGCTATAACTCTAGATCAAAATAAGATATCTTCACCAAATTTGGTACACATATGTATGGGCGTGGTCTTTGGTCACGATAAAACAATCGCGACGATTGGCCACTTGGTGGCGCTATAACATGAAAATAACATGAAAAAGGCTATGACCACTTGACCATTAGTCCAATTGACTTGAAAATTGGTATGCAGTGTCTTGGTCCAAGGTAGCATATATGTCTATGAGGACATTGGCGTATGTCAAAAAACATGGCCGCCACAGCCAATTAAATTTGAGCACCTATTAGACAAGGTTAACGGAGGCCGATCGGAACGAAACTCTGTGGGCATGTTTAACTCATGGCCCTAGAGGTCTGTAAGAAGTTTGAAAGAAATCGGCCACTAGTTGGCGCCAACGAGTTTTACGGCTCTGTAATCACGTGGTGTTGCACACATCCATGAAATATGCATATCATTTGATAGAACTCCTCATACCAAACAACTTTGCCTCTAGAACTATTGCTGTCAATTAATATGTTCATTAAATATTTGCGTTTATGTTCAAAACCTACTTTTGCGAACTAGTCCCTGGATTTTTGCCCGATTGGAACCAAACTAGTCTAGGATAATTCTCTGGACTCTCTAGATCAATAATTATCAAAAAAAAGTTTAACTTTTGCATTTAAATGGCTATAACAGGGTAATTTAGAAAAGCGGCATGGCAAAATACACTCAAAAGCCTATAAATTCTAAGGGAAAACTCAAAACTTCACGAAAATTGTTATGCATATGTGAGATCACATCTTTAACAAGCATGCAAAGTTTTATGGAAATCAGACCATGAGTGGCGCTATAACTGTTTAAAACCTTTTAAAACCACGTATTTCCTATTGGAAATTGCCTGTATTGACTGTAAATGGTATTTTCCATCTATTATTTCAGTGTTTAAAATCTTGCTAAATAAAACTTAATGTCTTTTGATGCTTGTGTGCTTAAAGGCCTTAAAGGCTTGAACCCCGCTAAATGCTGCTTGCAGCTTTAATTAGGGGTTCAAGCACGAAGTGCTGAAACCCTATTGTAATTGTATTGATTTTTATTATTATTATTATTATTATTATTATTCTCCGCTAAAACGCATCGTGCAGCCCAAACCGTAAGGGCTGGAACTTTGAAACTTTGTCAGATGGTAGTACACAAATCGAGGAGAGGTTATCAAATTATGAGCCAGATTGGCCTATAGGTGGCGCTATAGCAATCAATTGCACGAAACTGCTCATAACTCCTAAACCGTATGTCGTAGACTCAAGTGTCTTATATCATTGGAAAGGTGAGTTCATGACGAACAAAACGTATATCTCCGATTTCATTTGCGCCATGATAGATTTTCCGCCATTTTGAATTTTGTCAAAAAACTACTTTTGCGAACTAGTCCTAGGTTTTTTGCCCGATCGGAACCAAACCAGTGCAGAAATGTTCTCTGGAGTCTGAGTATCAATAA
This sequence comes from Gobio gobio, assembly GCF_949357685.1. Taxonomy (NCBI): domain Eukaryota; kingdom Metazoa; phylum Chordata; class Actinopteri; order Cypriniformes; family Gobionidae; genus Gobio; species Gobio gobio. Next base: position 21,161,639 of record NC_137112.1, on the reverse strand, counting down.
TTATCGAAAAAAAGTTGAAATTTCTATTCACGGTTGCTAAGGGGCGGAAAACGAATGTTGTGGGAGGAGCCTATTTTACTAAAATGGCTATAACTCAAGAAAAAAATGAGATATCTTCACCAAACTTGGTACACATGTGTATGGGCTCCGTTTTTGGTCACGATAAAAAAACCGCGATGATTGAACACTTGGTGGCGCTATAACACGAAAAAAACATGAAAATGGCTATAACCACCCGACCGCTAGTCCGATTGACTTGAAAATTGGTATGCAGTGTCTTGGTCCAAGGTACCATGTATGTCTATGAGGACATTGGCGTATCTCAAAAAACATGGCCGCCAAGGCCAATTAAATTTGAGCACCTATTAGACAAGGTTAACGGAGGCCGATCAGAACGAAACTCGATGGGTATGTTTGACTTATGGCCTTAGAGGTCTATAAGAATTTTGAAAGAAATCGGCCACTAGTTGGCGCTAACAAGTTTTATGGCACTGTAATCACGTGGTGTTGAACACATCCACAAAATATGCATATCGTTTGATAGACCTCCTCATATTGAACAACTTTGCCTCTGGAACCATTGCTGTTAATCCAATTGTTCATTAAATATTTGCGATTATGTTTAAAACCTACTTTTGCAAACTAGTCCCTGGTTTTTTGCCTGATCGGAACCAAACCAGTATAGGACAATTCTCTGGACTCTCTAGATCAATAATTATCGAAAAAAAGTCCAACTTTTGCCTTTGGATGGCTATAACAGGGTCATTTAGAAGAGGGGCGTAGCAAAATACACTCAAAAGCCTATAAATCCTAGAGGAAAACTCAAAACTTCACGAAAATTGTTATGTATATGTAACATAACATGCTGAAAAATCATGCAAAGTTTCATGGAGATCGGACTATAGGTGGCGCTATAACTGTTAAAAAGCTTTGAAAACCATGTAATCCTATGGTGAAATGCCTGTATTGGCTGTAAATGGTATTTTCCATCTCTGTAATCAGGTGGGGTTAAAAACATCCACATAATATGCATAAATTATGATAGATCTCCTCATACTGAACAACTTTGCCTCAAGAACCAATACTGTCTATCAAATCGTTATTTAAACATTCACAATTATGTTAATAACCTACTTTTGCAAACTAGTCATAGATTTTTCAACCTGATCAGAACCAAACCAGTGCAGTACAATTCTCTGGACTCTTTAGAGCAATAGTTATTTTAAAAAAAAGTTAAACTTTTGCATCTGAATGGCTATAACAGGGTTATTTCATGATGTGGCCTTGACCAAGTGTCCCCAAATGCCTATATCTATTCAATGAATGCTCAGATATTCTTAAAAACAAGTCAGAACATGTGTACTATGCCTCTAAACAAGCATGAAAAATTTCAGACAGATAGGACAATATTTGCCTCTATAACAGTTAAAAAGCTGAAAATTATGAAAATAATGGTATATTAAGCCAATAAGTGGTCGTTTGCTGCCCCCCGCTGTTCATTTTATTGTACTACACTCTAATATTGATCTACAAGTCATATTCAGCTTAAAATAAATCACTATTTTAACATTTGCAATCACATTTAGTTAAAATGAATCTATTAAGTATTACTATTGACAATTTTCACATTGAGAAATGTGAATCTTGAAGGAGACTGGCAGGAAACATTTTGTTTACTGCAACATCATAAAGTTCAAATGTCTGTATCTACAACAAAATGTGTGTGTGTAGTCCGATGTTTCTGAATACATTTTTAAAAATCTGATAAATAGTTACAAAGAGCTATGTTAAATGATTATAGACCATAGCATTAAAAAAGTGTGTGTGTGTGTGTGTGTGTGTGTGTGTGTGTCTGGCCTTGACCAAGTGTCCCCAAATGCCTATATCTATTCAATGAATGCTCAGATATTCTTAAAAACAAGTCAGAAGATGTGTACTATGCCTCTAAACAAGCATGAAAAATTTCAGACAGATAGGACAATATTTGCCTCTATAACAGTTAAAAAGCTGAAAATTATGAAAATGATGGTATATTAAGCCAATAAGTGGTCGTTTGCTGCCCCCCGCTGTTCTTTTTATTGTACTACACTCTAATATTGATCTATAAGTCATATTCAGACTTTATAAAAAATCACAATTTTAACATTTACAATCACATTTAGTCAAAATTAATCTATTAGCTATTACCATTGACAATAATTGTCACATTGAGAAATGTGAATCTTGAAGGAGACTTGCAGGAAACATTTTGTTTACTGCAACATCATATAGTTCAAATGTCTGTATCTACAACAAATTGTGTGTGTGTGTAGTCCTATGTTTCTGAATACATTTTTAATAATCTGATTAATAGTTACAAAGAGCTATGTGAAATGATTATAGACCATAGCATTAAAAAAGTGTGTGTGTGTGTGTGTGTGTGTGTGTGTGTGTGTGTGTGTGTGTGTGTGTGTGTGTGTGTGTGTGTGTGTGTGTATAAGCATGCATAATGGAATTAACATGGAAGACCAATTTGATATATAACTGATTTTATAGTGTTTATTGCAAAGCAACTGTGAAAAGACTTTATTAATAAGTAGAATGTCCAGCAGAGGGCAGCAGAAGACCACTCATTGGTTCATTCTGTCCACTAAGCATATATATAAACTCTAAAAAAACATTATAATAGCATTGAAAATGACATTTTGTCAATGCTTATCAATTAATTTGTTCATTTGATTAATGTTTTTACAATAATTATTAAATTACAATTAAAATAATGCCTGAAAATATGTTTTAAAGGGGAAGACCTGGAATAAGCTATTTGTTACCCATCATTTATTTCAAATATTTATATCACCAACAAAATGTGCATGTGAGTTAAGCACGTTTGAAGACATTAACTTGGAAAATGTGCCCATTAAATGAAAAAGAGACATTTAAAATGAAAATGAGCCAATGAGTGGTTCTCTGCTGCCACCTGCTGGGCATAAATAGTCATTTTTTTCATACTATTTACTTATCATGTTCTATAATTCCTATTTACACATTATAAAGTCATTATTACAATATTTACAATCATATTTTGTCAAATTAATTTATCTCAAATATATTATGGCGTATTACCTAAAATTGCCACCAGATGGCAGCAGAAGACCACTCATTGGCTTATCCTCTAAACTAATATTGTTCAATCATATTTAAACTGTGATCGTGCAGACCAAAGCGTAAATGCTAGAGACTTGAAACTTCATCAGATGATAGTACGAAAATCGAGGCTAATGTTGTCAGAGTATGAACCCGATTGGACAATAGGTGGCGCTACAGCAATCAAAAGCGCAAAATGGCTTATAACTCCTAAACCGTATGACGTAGACTCAAGTGTCTTATATCATTGGAAAGGTGAGTCCATGACAAACAAAACGTATATCTCCGATTTCATTTCCGCCATTATAGATTTTCCGCCATTTTGAATTTTGTCAAAAAACTACTTTTGCAAACTAGTCCTAGGTTTTTTGCCCGATCGGAACCAAACCAGTGTCAAAAAATTTTCTTGAGTCAGTTTATCAATAATTATCAAAAAAAAGTCGAAATTTATATTCACGGTTGTTAAGGAGCGTAAAAATAGTTGTTCAGGGCGGAGCCTATTTACTAAAAAAGCTATAACTCAAGAACAAAATGAGATATCTTTACCAAACTTGGTAGACATGTGTATAGGCTGAGTCTTTGGTCACAATAAAAAAAATTGCGACGATTTAACTCTTGGTGGCGCAATAACATAAAAAAACATGAAAATGGCTTTAACCACCCGACCGCTAGTCCGATTGACTTGAAAATTGGTATGCAGTGTCTTGGTCCAAGGTACCAAGTATGTCTGTGAGGACATTGGCATATCTCAAAAAACATGGCTGCCACAGCCAATTAAATTTGAGCACCTATTAGACAAGTCTCATGGCCCTAGAGGTCGGTAAGAATTTTAAAAAAAAATCGGCCACTAGTTGGCGCTAATGAGTTTTATGGCTCTGTAATCACGTGGTGTTGCACACATCCACGAAATATGCATATCATTTGATATATTCTAAGGGAAAACTCAAAACTTCACGAAAATTGGTGGGCATGTGTGTCATAACATCATTAACAAGCATGCAAAGTTTTATAGAGATCGGACCATAGGTGGCGCTATAACTATTAAAAACCTTTTAAAACCATATGTTTTCTATGGTAAATTGCCAATATTGCCTGTAAATGGACTTTTCCATCTGTTATTTCAGTGTTTAAAATCTTGCTAAATGAAACGTAATGTCTTTTGATGCTTGTGTGCTTAAAGGCCTTAAAGGCTTGAACCCCGCTAAATGCTGCTTGCAGCTTTAATTAGGGGTTCAAGCACGAAGTGCTGAAACCCTATTGTAATTGTATTGATTTTTATTATTATTATTATTATTATTATTATTCTCCGCTAAAACGCATCGTGCAGCCCAAACCGTAAGGGCTGGAACTTTGAAACTTTGTCAGATGGTAGTACACAAATCGAGGAGAGGTTATCAAATTATGAACCAGATTGGCCTATAGGTGGCGCTATAGCAATCAATTGCGCGAAACTGCTCATAACTCCTAAACCGTATGTCGTAGACTCAAGTGTCTTATATCATTGGAAAGGTGAGTCCATGACGAACAAAACGTATATCTCCGATTTCATTTCCGCCATGATGGATTTTCCGCCATTTTGAATTTTGTCAAAAAACTACTTTTGCGAACTAGTCCTAGGTTTTTTGCCCGATCGGAACCAAACCAGTGCAGAAATTTTCTCTGGAGTCTGAATATCAATAATTATCGAAAAAAAGTTGAAATTTCTATTCACGGTTGCCAAGGGGCGGAAAACGAATGTTGTGGGAGGAGCCTATTTTACTAAAATGGCTATAACTCAAGAACAAAATGAGATATCTTCATCAAACTTGGTACACATGTGTATGGGCTCAGTTTTTGGTCACGCTAAAAAAACCGCGATGATTGAACACATGGTGGCGCTATAACACGAAAAAAACATGAAAATGGCTATAACCACCCGACCGCTAGTCCGATTGACTTGAAAAATGGTATGCAGTGTCTTGGTCCAAGGTACCATGTATGTCTATAAGGACATTGGCGTATCTCAAAAAACATGGCCGCCACAGCCAATTAAATTTGAGCACCTATTAGACAAGGTTAACAGAGGCCGATCAGAACGAAACTCAATGGGCATGTTTGACTCATGGCCCTAGAGGTCTATAAGAATTTTGAAAGAAATCAGCCACTAGTTGGCGCTAACGAGTTGTATGGCTCTGTAATCACGTGGTGTTGCACACATCCACAAAATATGCATATCATTTGATAGATCTCCTCATATTGAACAACTTTGCCTCTAGAACCATTGCTGTCAATCAAATTGTTCATTAAATATTTGCAATTATGTTAAAAACCTACTTTTGCAAACTAGTCCCTGGTTTTTTGCCCGATCGGACCCAAACCAGTCTAGGACAATTCTCTAGACTCTCTAGATCATTAATTATCAAAAAAAAGTTCAACTTTTGCATTTGAATGGCTATAGCAGGGTGATTTAGAAGAGGGACATAGCAAAACACACTCAATAGCCTATAAATCTTAAAGGAAAACTTCAGGAAAATTGGTGGGCATGTGTGACATTAGATCCTTAACAAGCATACAAAGCTTTATAGAGATCGGACCATAGGTGGCGCTATAACTGTTAAAAGACTCCTGAACTCAGTCACGTGACTCACTTCACCCCCGCACACACATAAACATCCAGTCTTTTAACATTAACATCCACATACTGCAATTGCACTGCACTTTACGTCCCTATTGTTACTGCGTAACAACCTGTAATAAACCTTGCACATTATACTTCTTTATATATACATATTATATATTTTATGTTAACCACTTATTTTTAAGTCTACAGTTTATCTCACTTATCATATCCACATATTTTTTATATTTTTATTTTTATCTTATTTCCTATTTTTATCTTAACTTGATTTATTTATAATTCTACTTATGTTAATACTTTTTATTCTAATTTTATTCTATTTCTATTTAATTTCTTGTAACTGTTATTTGCACTGTCCATGGAGCGGACCTGTTTACATTTCACTGCCAGTTGTATATTGTGTATATAACTGTGTATGTGACAAATAAAACTCTTGAATCTTGAATCTTGAATCTAAAAACCATATGTTTCCTATGGTAAATTGCCTATATTGCCTGTAATTTGAGTTTTCCATCTATTATTTCAGTGTTTAAAATCTTGCTAAATAAAACTTAATGTATTTTGATGCTTGTGTGCTTAAAGGCCTTAAAGGCTTGAACCCCGCTAAATGCTGCTTGCAGCTTTAATTATTATTATTATTATTATTATTCTCCGCTAAAACACATCGTGCAGCCCAAACCGTAAGGGCTGGAGCGTTGAAACTTTGTCAGATGGTAGCCCAAAAATCGAGGAGAGGGTATCAAAGTATGACCCCAATTGGCCAATAGGTGGCGCTATAGCAATCAATTGCGCGTAACTGCTCATAACTCCTAAACCATAAGTTGTACACTCAAGTGTCTTATATCATTGGAAAGCTGAATACCTGACTTAAATAATGTATATCTCCGATTTCATTTCCGGTATGCAAATTTTTCCGCCATTTTGAATTTTGTTGAAAAACTACTTTTGCGAACTAGTCCCTGGATTTTAGCCCGATCGGAACCAAACCAGTGCAGAAATGTTCTCTGGAGTCTGAATATCAATAATTATCGAAAAAAAGTTGAAATTTCGATTCACGGTCGCAAAGGGGCGGAAAACGAATGTTGTGGGAGGAGCCTATTTTACTAAAATGGCTATAACTCAAGAAAAAAATGAGATATCTTTACCAAACTTGGTACACATGTGTATGGGCTAAGTATTTGGTCACGATAAAACAATCGCGACGATTGACCACTTGGTGGCGCTATAACACCAAAAAAACATGAAAATGGCTATAACCACCCGACCGCTAGTCCGATTGACTTGAAAATTGGTATGCAGTGTCTTGATCGAAGGTGCCATATATGCCTATGAGGACATTGGCGTATCTCAAAAAACATGGCCGCCAAGGCCAATTAAATTTGAGCACCTATTAGACAAGGTTAACAGAGGCCGATCAGAACGAAACTCGATGGGTATGTTTGACTTATGGCCCTAGAGGTCTATAAGAATTTTGAAAGAAATCGGCCACTAGTTGGCGCTAACAAGTTTTATGGCACTGTAATCACGTGGTGTTTAACACATCCACGAAATATGCATATCGTTTGATAGACCTCCTCATATTGAACAACTTTGCCTCTGGAACCATTGCTGTCAATCCAATTGTTCATTAAATATTTGCAATTATGTTAAAAACCTACTTTTGCGAACTAGTCCCTGGTTTTTTGCCCGATCAGAACCAAACCAGTCTAGGACAATTCTTTGGACTCTCTAGATCAATAATTATCAAAAAAAAGTCCAACTTTTGCATTTAGATGGCTATAACAGTGTCATTTAGAAGAGGGATGTAGCAAAATACACTCAATAGCCTATAAATCTTAATGGAAAACGCAAAACGTCACTAAAATTGTTATGTATATGTGACATAACATGCTGAAGAAGTGTGCAAAGTTTCATGGAGATTGGACCATAGGTGGCGCTATAACTGTTAAAAAGCTTTGAAAACCGTGTATTCCCTATGATGAATTGCCTGTATTGGCTGTAAATGGTATTTTCCATCTCTGTAATCAGGTGGGGTTAAAAACATCCACATAATATTCATATATTATGATAGATCTCCTCATGCTAAACAACTTTGCCTCAAGAACCAATACTGTCAATCAAATCGTTCATTAAATATTAACGATTATGTTAAAAACCTCTTTTTGCAAACTAGTAATAGATTTTTCGACCTGATCAGAACCAAACCAGTGCAGTACAATTCTCTGGACTCTTTAGAGCAATAATTATAAAAAAAAGTTACACTTTTGCATCTGAATGGTTATAACAGGGTAATTTCAAGATGTGGCCTTGACCAAGTGTCTCCAAATGCCTATATCTATTCAATGAATGCTCAGATCTACTTAAAAACAAGTCAGTACATGTATCCTATGCCTCTTAACAAGCATGAAAAATTTCAGACAGATCGGACAATATTTGCCTCTATAACAGTTAAAAAGGTGAAAATTACAGAGTTCATATCAAAATAATGGTATATTAAGCCAATAAGTGGTCGTTTGCTGCCCCCCGCTGTTCATTTTATTGTACTACACACAAAATAATTGATCTCTAAGTCATATTTAACTGCTCATAACTCCTAAACCGTATGTCGTAGACTCAAGTGTCTTGTATCATTAGAAAGGTGAGTCCATGATGAACAAAACTAATATGTTAAACGAATGTTGTGGGAGGAGCCTATTTTACTAAAATGGCTATAACTCAAGAACAAAATGAGATATCTTAACCAAACTTGGTACACATGTGTATGGGCTTAGTCTTGGTTATAATAAGCCAATAAGTGGTCGTTTGCTGCCCCCCGCTGTTCATTTTATTGTACTACACACAAAAAAATTGATCTATAAGTCATATTTAGACTTTAAAAAAAATCACTATTTAAACATTTACATCACATGTAGTCAAAATTAATCTATTAAGTATTACTACTGACAATTGTGTCACATTGAGAAATGTGAATCTTGAAGGAGACTTGCAGGAATTTTGTTATGTTTACTGCAACATCATATAGTTATAATGTCTGTATCTACAACATAATTTGTGTGTAGTCCAATGTTTCTGAATACACTTTTAATAATCTGATTAATAGTTACAAAGATCTATGTGAAATGATTATAGACCATAGCATTAAAAAAAATGTGTGTGTGTGTGTGTGTGTGTGTGTGTGTGTGTGTGTGTGTGTGTGTGTGTGTGTGTGTGTGTGTGTGTGTAAGCATGCATAATGGAACAACTGGTTTGAAGCCTGTTTCAGAGCCTATTTTACTAAAAGGGCTATAACTCAAGAACGAAATGAGATATCTTCACCAAACTTTGTACACATGTGCATGGGCTCAGTCTTTGGTGACAGTAAAAATAATTGTGAGGATTTAACACTTGGTGGCGCTATAACATGAAGGAAACATGAAAAGGGCTATAACCACCCGACTGCTAGTCCGATTGACTTGAAAGTTGGTATGCAGTGTCTTGTCTACCATGCATGTCTATGAGGAATATGGTGTAACTCAAAAAACATGGCCGCTATTGGCCAATGAAATTTGAGAACCTATTAGACAAGGTTAACGGAGGCCGATCGGAACAAAACTTGATGGGCATGTTTGACTCATGGCCCTAGAGGTCAATAAGAATTGAAAGAAATTGGCCACTAGCAGGCGCTAACGAGTTTTATGGCTCTGTAATCACGTCATGTTTCACATATTCCCACAATATTGATATCATTTGATAGGTCTCCTCATACTAAACAACTTTGCCTCTAGAATCATTGCTGTCAATCAAATCGTTCATTAAATATTCACCATTATGTTAAAAACCTAATTTTGCAAACTAGTCCCTGTTTTTTTGCCCGATTGGAACCAAACCAGTCTAGGACAATTCTCTGGACTCTCTAGATCAATAATTATCAAAAGAAAGTTGAACTTTTGCATTTGGATGGCTATAACAGGGTCATTTAGAAAAGAGACATGGCAAAATACACTCAAAAGCCTATAAATTCTAAGGGACAACTCAAAACTTCACGAAAATTGGTGGGCATGTGTGACATTAGATCCTTAACAAGCATGCAAAGCTTTACAGAGATCGGACCATAGGTGGTGCTATAACTGTTAAAAACCATATGTTTCCTATGGTAAATTGCCTGTAATTTAAGTTTTCCATCTATTATTTCAGTGTTTAAAATCTTGCTAAATAAAACCTAATGTCTTTTGATGCTTGTGTGCTTAAAGGCCTTAAAGGCTTGAACCCCGCTAAATGCTGCTAGCAGCTTTAATTATTATTATTATTATTATTATTCTGCCGTAAAACGCATCGTGCAGCCCAAACCGTAAGTGCTGGAGCTTTGAAACTTTGTCAGATGGTAGTACAAAAATCGAGGAGAGGTTATCAAATTATGAGCCAGATTGGCCTATAGGTGGCGCTATAGCAATCAATTGCGCGAAACTGCTCATAACTCCTAAACCGTATGTCGTAGACTCAAGTGTCTTATATCATTGGAAAGGTGAGTCCCTGACTAACAAAACGTATATCTCCGATTTCATTTCCGTCATAATAGATTTTCCGCCATTTTGAATTTTGTTAAAAAACTACTTTTGCGAACTAGTCCCTGGATTTTAGCCCGATCGGAACCAAACCAGTGCAGAAATGTTCTCTGGAGTCTGAATATCAATAATTATTGAAAAAAAGTAGAAATTTCGATTCACGGTCGCAAAGGGGCGGAAAACGAATGTTGTGGGAGGAGCCTATTTTACTAAAATGGCTATAACTCAAGAAAAAAATGAGATATCTTTACCAAACTTGGTACACATGTGTATGGGCTGAGTCTTTGGTCACGATAAAAAAATCGCGACGATTGAACACTTGGTGGCGCTATAACACGAAAAAAACATGAAAATGGCTATAACCACCCGACCGCTAGTCCGATTGACTTGAAAATTGGTATGCAGTGTCTTGGTCCAAGGTACCATATATGTCTATGAGGACATTGGCGTATTTCAAAAAACATGGCTGCTATCGGCCAATGAAGTTTGAGCACCTCTAAGACAAGGTTAACGGAGGCCGATCGGAGTGAAACTCGAAGGGCATGTTTGACTCATGGCCCTAGAGGTCTGTTAGAATTTTGAAAGAAATCGGCCACTAGTTGGCGCTAACGAGTTTTATGGCTCTGTAATCACGTGGTGTTGCACACATCAACCAAATATACATATCATATGATAGGTCTCCTCATGCTGAACAAATTCGCCTCTAGAAGCATATCTGTCAATCAAACTGTTCATTAAATATTTGCAATTATGTTTAAAAATTACTTTTGCAAACTAGTCCCTGGATTTTTGCCCGATCGGAACCAATCCAGTCTAGAACAATTCTCTGGACTCTCTAGATCAAAAATTATTGAAAAAAAGTTGAACTTTTGCATTTAGATGGCTATAACAGGGTCATTTAGAAGAGGGGCGTAGCTAAATACACTCAAAAGCCTATAAATCATAAAGGAAAACTCAAAACTTCACGAAAATTGTTATGTATAGGTGACATAACATGCTGAAGAAGCATGTATAGTTTCATTGAGATCGGACCATAGGTGGCGCTATAACTGTTAAAAAGCTTTGAAAACCATGTATTCCTATGGTGAAATGCCTGTATTGGCTCTAAATGGTATTTTCCATCTCTGTAATCAGGTGGGGTAAAAAACATCCACATAATATGCAGAAATTATGATAGATCTCCTCATACTGAACAACTTTGTCTCAAGAACCAATACTGTCGATCAAATTGTTATTTATTTATTCACAATTATGTTAAAAACGCATTACCTAAAATTGCCAACAGATGGCAGCAGAAGACCACTCATTGGTTCATTCTGCTTACTAAGCATATTTAAACTTTATAAAATTATAATAAATGTTGCAAATGACATTTTGTCAATGTTTATCAATGAATTTGTTCATTTGATTAATGTTTTTACAATAATTATTAAATTACAATTAAAATAATGCCTGAAAATATGTTTTAAAGGGGAAAACCTGGAATAAGCTATTTGTTACCCATCATTTATTTCAAATATCTATATCTCCAACAAAATATGCATGTGAGTTAAGCACGTTTGAAGACATTAACTTGGAAAATGTGCCCATTAAATGAAAAACAGACATTTAAAATGAAAATGAGCCAATGAGTGGTTCTCTGCTGCCACCTGCTGGGCTTAAATGGTCATTTTGTCATACTATTTACTTATCATGTTCTATAATTCCTATTTAGACATTATAAAGTCACTATTTCAATATTTACAATTACATTTTGTCAAATTAATTTATTTCAAATATATTATGGCGTATTACCTAAAATTGCCACCAGATGGCAGCAGAAGACCACTCATTGGCTTATCCTCCAAACTAATATTGTTCAATCATATTTAAACTGTGATCGTGCAGACCAAAGCGTAACTGCTAGAGACTTGAAACTTTATTAGATGGTAGTACAAAAATCAAGGCTAATGTTGTCAGAGTATGAACCCGATTGGCCAATAGGTGGCGCTACAGCAATCAAAAGCGCGAAATGGATCATAACTCCTAAACCGTATGTCGTAGACTCAAGTATCTTATATCATTGGAAAGGTGAGTCCATGACGAACAAAACGTATATCTCCGATTTCATTTCTGCCATGATAGATTTTCCGCCATTTTGAATTTTGTCAAAAAACTACTTTTACGAACTAGTCCAAATATACACATCATATGATAGGTCTCCTCATGTTGAACAACTTTGCCTCTAGAAGCATTGCTGTCAATCAAACCGTTCATTAAATATCCGCGATTATGTTTAAAACCTACTTTTGCGAACTAGTCCCTGGATTTTTGCCCGATGGGAACCAAACCAGTCTAGAACAATTCTCTGGACTCTCTAGATAAATAATTATCGAAAAAAAGTTGAACTTTTGCATTTGGATGGCTATAACAGGGTCATTTAGAAGAGGGGCTTAGCAAAATACACTCAAAAGGCTATAAAACCTAAAGGAAAACTCAAAACTTCACGAAAAATGTTATGTATATGTATCATAACATGCTGAAGAATCCTGCAAAGTTTCATGGAGATCGGACCATAGGTGGCGCTATAACTGTTAAAACGCTTTGAAAACCATGTATTCCCTATGGTGAAATGCCTGTATTGGCTGCAAATGGTATTTTCCATGGGGTTAAAAACATCCACATAATATGCATAAATTATGATAGATCTCCTCATACTGAACAACTTTGCTTCAAGAACCAATACTGTCAATCAAATCGTTATTTAAACATTCACAATTATGTTAATAACCTCATTTTGCAATCTAGTCCTAGATTTTTTTGCCCGATCGGAACCAAACCACTGTAGTACGATTCTCTGGACTCTTTAGAGCAATAATTATTTAAAATAAAGTTAAACTATTGCATCTGAATGGCTATAACATTATTTCAAGGTGTGGCCTTGGCCAAGTGTCCCTAAATGCCTATATCTATTCAATGAATGCTCAGATATTCTTAAAAACAAGTCAGAACATGTGTACTATGCCTCTAAACAAGCATGAAACATTTCAGACAGATAGGACAATATTTGCCTCTATAACAGTTAAAAAGCTGAAAATTATGAAAATAATGGTATATTAAGCCAATAAGTGGTCGTTTGCTGCCCCCCGCTGTTCATTTTATTGTACTACACTCTAATATTGATCTACAAGTCATATTCAGCTTAAAATAAATCACTATTTTAACATTTGCAATCACATTTAGTTAAAATTAATCTATTAAGTATTACTATTGACAATTGTCACATTGAGAAATGTGAATCTTGAAGGAGACTTGCAGGAAACATTTTGTTTACTGCAACATCATATAGTTAAAATGTCTGTATCTACAACAAAATGTGTGTGTGTAGTCCTATGTTTCTGAATACATTTTTAAAAATCTGATTAATAGTTACAAAGAGCTATGTTAAATGATTATAGACCATAGCATTAAAAAAGTGTGTGTGTGTGTGTGTGTGTGTGTGTGTGTCTGGCCTTGACCAAGTGTCCCCAAATGCCTATATCTATTCAATGAATGCTCAGATATTCTTAAAAACAAGTCAGAACATGTGTACTATTCCTCTAAACAAGCATGAACATTTTCAGAAAGATCGGACATTATTTGCCTCTATAACAGTTAAAAAGGTGAAAATTACAGGGTTCATATGACAATAATGGTATATTAAGCCAAAAAGTGGTCGTTTGCTGCCCCCCGCTGTTCATTTTATTGTACTACACTCTAATATTGATCTATAAGTCATATTCAGACTTAAAAAAATCACTATTTTAACATTTACAATCACATTTAGTCAAAATTAATCTATTAAGTATAACTATTGACAATTGTCACATTGAGAAATGTGAATCTTGAAGGAGACTTGCAGGAAACATTTTGTTTACTGCAACATAAAGTTCAAATGTCTGTATCTACAACAAAATGTGTGTGGGTGGTCCTATGTTTCTGAATACATTTTTAATAATCTGATTAATAGTTACAAAGAGTTATGTGAAATGATTATAGACCATAGAATTAAAAAAGTGTGTGTGTGTGTGTGTGTGTGTGTATAAGCATGCAGAATGGAATTAGCATGGAAGACCAATTTGATATATAAGTGATTTTATAATGTCTATTGCAAAGCAACTGTGAAAAGACTTTATTAATAAGTAGAATGTCCAGCAGAGGGCAGCAGAAGACCACTTATTGACTCACTTTCCTTTTAAAGTTAATAATTTTCAACAGTGACAAAAGCAATTACTATTATAACATACTCATATTTTGTCAGATTTTATCTCTTCATTTGTACTGTCACTTCACATAATTACTAGCAATGTGGTAAATCATGGTAAATCACATTAGAATCATGGTTAATCATAGTAAATAATACTAGAACGTGGTGTATTTCACAAAAAAATGTGACATGCTCATAGACCATTAAAATATATTTTCACAATAACATATTACAAAAACTGTGTGTGTGTGTGTGTGTGTGTGGGTGTGTGTGTGTGTGTGTGTGTGTGTGTAATGTAACAACTGGTTTGAAGCCTGTTTCAGAGCCTATTTTACTAAAAGGGCTATAACTCAGGAACAAAATGAGATATCTTCACCAAACTTGGTACACATGTGTATGGGCTGAGTCTTTGGTCACGGTACAAAGAATTGTGAGGATTGAACACTTGGTGGCGCTATAACATGAAAAAAAACATGAAAAGGGCTATAACCACCTGACTGCTAGTCCGATTGACTTGAAAGTTGGTATGCAGTGTCTTGGTCCAAGGTACCATGCATGTCTGTGAGGAAATTGGCGAAGCTCAAAAAACATGGCCGCCATTGGCCAATGAAATTTGAGCACCTATTAGACAAGGTTAACAGGATCGGAACAAAACTTGGTGAGCATGTTTGACTCATGGTCCTAGAGGTCTGTAATAATTTTTTAAGAAATTGGCCACTAGTAGGCGCCAACGAATTTTATGGCTCTGTAATCACGTGATGTTTCACATATTCCCACAATATTGATATAATTTGATAGATCTCCTCAAACTGAACAACTTTGCCTCTAGAAACATTGCTGTCAATCAAATCGTTCATTTAATATTCGAAATTATGTTAAAAACCTACTTTTGCAAACTAGTCCCGTTTTTTTTGCCCGATCGGAACCAAACCAGTCTAGGACAATTCTCTGGACTCTCTAGATTAATAATTATCAAAAAAGTTGAACTTTTGCATTTGGATGGCTATAACAGGGTCATTTAGAAAAGAGGCGTGGCAAAATACACTCAAAAGCCTATAAATTCTAAGGGAAAGCTCAAAACTTCACGAAAATTGGTGGGCACATGTAACATTAGATCCTTAACAAGCATTAAACGTTTTATAGAGATCGGACCATAGGTGGCGCTATAACTGTTAAAAACCTTTTAAAACCATGTTTCCTATGGTAAATTGCCTGTAAATTGACTTTTCCATCTATTATTTCAGTGTTTAAAATCTTGCTAAATAAAATGTAATGTCTTTTGATGCTTGTGTGCTTAAAGGCCTTAAAGGCTTGAACCCCGCTAAATGCTGCTCGCAGCTTTAATTATTAGGGGTTCAAGCATGAAATGCTGAAACCCTATTGTAATTGTAAGGATTCGTAAAACGCATCGTGCAGGCCAAACCGTAAGGCCTAGAGACATGAAACCTGGCCAGATGGTAGGCCTCAGTTTGGGGACAACCTATCAGAGTATGACCCCGAATGGCCCATAGGTGGCGCTACAGCAACCAAAAGTTCAAAATTACTCATAACTCTTAGACTGTTTGTCCCAGGATCAAGTGTCTTATATCGTTGGAATCCTTGGCTCAAGGCAGACAAAATGGCTATCTCCGATTTGGATGTAGGCAGGGAAAATTTTCTGCTATGTCGAATTTTGTCCAAAACCTACTTTTGCAAACTAGTCCCTGGTTTTTCGCCCGATCGGAACCGAACCAGTCTAGGACAATTCTCTGGACTCTCTCGATCAATAATTATCAAAAAAAAGTTGAACTTTGGCATTTGGCTGGCTGTAACAGGGTCATTTAGAAAATGGGCGTGGCAAAATACACTAAAAAGCCTATACATCCCAAATGAAAACTCAGAACTTCACCAAAATTGATGAGCATATGTGTCAGAACATGGCGAGGAAGCATGCAGAGTTTCAAGGAGATCGGACCATAGGTGGTGCTATAACTGGCAAAAAGCCTTCATTCTTATTAGGGGTTCAAGCATGAAATGCTGAAACCCTATTGTAATTGTAAGGATTCGTAAAACGCATCGTGCAGGCCAAACCGTAAGGCCTAGAGACATGAAACCTGGCCAGATGGTAGGCCTCAGTTTGGGGACAACCTATCAGAGTATGACCCCGAATGGCCCATAGGTGGCGCTACAGCAACCAAAAGTTCAAAATTACTCATAACTCTTAGACTGTTTGTCCCAGGATCAAGTGTCTTATATCGTTGGAATCCTTGGCTCAAGGCAGACAAAATGGCTATCTCCGATTTGGATGTAGGCAGGGAAAATTTTCTGCTATGTCGAATTTTGTCCAAAACCTACTTTTGCAAACTAGTCCCTGGTTTTTCGCCCGATCGGAACCGAACCAGTCTAGGACAATTCTCTGGACTCTCTCGATCAATAATTATCAAAAAAAAGTTGAACTTTGGCATTTGGCTGGCTGTAACAGGGTCATTTAGAAAAGGTGCGTGGCAAAATACACTAAAAAGCCTATACATCCCAAATGAAAACTCAGAACTTCACCAAAATTGATGAGCATATGTGTCAGAACATGGCGAGGAAGCATGCAGAGTTTCATGGAGATCGGACCATAGGTGGCGCTATAACTGGCAAAAAGCCTTCATTCTTATTAGGGGTTCAAGCATGAAATGCTGAAACCCTATTGTAATTGTAAGGATTCGTAAAACGCATCGTGCAGGCCAAACCGTAAGGCCTAGAGACATGAAACCTGGCCAGATGGTAGGCCTCAGTTTGGGGACAACCTATCAGAGTATGACCCCGAATGGCCCATAGGTGGCGCTACAGCAACCAAAAGTTCAAAATTGCTCATAACTCTTAGACTGTTTGTCACAGGATCAAGTGTCTTATATCGTTGGAATCCTTGGCTCAAGGCAGACAAAATGGCTATCTCCGATTTTGATGTAGGCAGAAAAAATTTTCTGCTATGTCGAATTTTGTCCAAAACCTACTTTTGCAAACTAGTCCCTGGTTTTTCGCCCGATCGGAACCGAACCAGTCTAGGACAATTCTCTGGACTCTCTCGATCAATAATTATCAAAAAAAAGTTGAACTTTGGCATTTGGCTGGCTGTAACAGGGTCATTTAGAAAAGGTGCGTGGCAAAATACACTAAAAAGCCTATACATCCCAAATGAAAACTCAGAACTTCACCAAAATTGATGAGCATATGTGTCAGAACATGGCGAGGAAGCATGCAGAGTTTCATGGAGATCGGACCATAGGTGGCGCTATAACTGGCAAAAAGCCTTCATTCTTATTAGGGGTTCAAGCATGAAATGCTGAAACCCTATTGTAATTGTAAGGATTCGTAAAACGCATCGTGCAGGCCAAACCGTAAGGCCTAGAGACATGAAACCTGGCCAGATGGTAGGCCTCAGTTTGGGGACAACCTATCAGAGTATGACCCCGAATGGCCCATAGGTGGCGCTACAGCAACCAAAAGTTCAAAATTGCTCATAACTCTTAGACTGTTTGTCACAGGATCAAGTGTCTTATATCGTTGGAATCCTTGGCTCAAGGCAGACAAAATGGCTATCTCCGATTTTGATGTAGGCAGAAAAAATTTTCTGCTATGTCGAATTTTGTCCAAAACCTACTTTTGCAAACTAGTCCCTGGTTTTTCGCCCGATCGGAACCGAACCAGTCTAGGACAATTCTCTGGACTCTCTCGATCAATAATTATCAAAAAAAAGTTGAACTTTGGCATTTGGCTGGCTGTAACAGGGTCATTTAGAAAAGGGGCGTGGCAAAATACACTAAAAAGCCTATACATCCCAAATGAAAACTCAGAACTTCACCAAAATTGATGAGCATATGTGTCAGAACATGGCGAGGAAGCATGCAGAGTTTCATGGAGATCGGACCATAGGTGGCGCTATAACTGGCAAAAAGCCTTCATTCTTATTAGGGGTTCAAGCATGAAATGCTGAAACCCTATTGTAATTGTAAGGATTCGTAAAACGCATCGTGCAGGCCAAACCGTAAGGCCTAGAGACATGAAACCTGGCCAGATGGTAGGCCTCAGTTTGGGGACAACCTATCAGAGTATGACCCCGAATGGCCCATAGGTGGCGCTACAGCAACCAAAAGTTCAAAATTGCTCATAACTCTTAGACTGTTTGTCCCAGGATCAAGTGTCTTATATCGTTGGAATCCTTGGCTCAAGGCAGACAAAATGGCTATCTCCGATTTGGATGTAGGCAGGGAAAATTTTCTGCTATGTCGAATTTTGTCCAAAACCTACTTTTGCAAACTAGTCCCTGGTTTTTCGCCCGATCGGAACCGAACCAGTCTAGGACAATTCTCTGGACTCTCTCGATCAATAATTATCAAAAAAAAGTTGAACTTTGGCATTTGGCTGGCTGTAACAGGGTCATTTAGAAAAGGGGCGTGGCAAAATACACTAAAAAGCCTATACATCCCAAATGAAAACTCAGAACTTCACCAAAATTGATGAGCATATGTGTCAGAACATGGCGAGGAAGCATGCAGAGTTTCATGGAGATCGGACCATAGGTGGCGCTATAACTGGCAAAAAGCCTTCATTCTTATTAGGGGTTCAAGCATGAAATGCTGAAACCCTATTGTAATTGTAAGGATTCGTAAAACGCATCGTGCAGGCCAAACCGTAAGGCCTAGAGACATGAAACCTGGCCAGATGGTAGGCCTCAGTTTGGGGACAACCTATCAGAGTATGACCCCGAATGGCCCATAGGTGGCGCTACAGCAACCAAAAGTTCAAAATTGCTCATAACTCTTAGACTGTTTGTCCCAGGATCAAGTGTCTTATATCGTTGGAATCTTTGGCTCAAGGCAGACAAAATGGCTATCTCCGATTTGGATGTAGGCAGGGAAAATTTTCTGCTAAGTCAAATTTTGTCCAAAACCTACTTTTGCAAACTAGTCCCTGGTTTTTCGCCCGATCGGAACCGAACCAGTCTAGGACAATTCTCTGGACTCTCTCGATCAATAATTATCAAAAAAAAGTTGAACTTTGGCATTTGGCTGGCTGTAACAGGGTCATTTAGAAAATGGGCGTGGCAAAATACACTAAAAAGCCTATACATCCCAAATGAAAACTCAGAACTTCACCAAAATTGATGAGCATATGTGTCAGAACATGGCGAGGAAGCATGCAGAGTTTCAAGGAGATCGGACCATAGGTGGCGCTATAACTGGCAAAAAGCCTTCATTCTTATTAGGGGTTCAAGCATGAAATGCTGAAACCCTATTGTAATTGTAAGGATTCGTAAAACGCATCGTGCAGGCCAAACCGTAAGGCCTAGAGACATGAAACCTGGCCAGATGGTAGGCCTCAGTTTGGGGACAACCTATCAGAGTATGACCCCGAATGGCCCATAGGTGGCGCTACAGCAACCAAAAGTTCAAAATTACTCATAACTCTTAGACTGTTTGTCCCAGGATCAAGTGTCTTATATCGTTGGAATCCTTGGCTCAAGGCAGACAAAATGGCTATCTCCGATTTGGATGTAGGCAGGGAAAATTTTCTGCTATGTCGAATTTTGTCCAAAACCTACTTTTGCAAACTAGTCCCTGGTTTTTCGCCCGATCGGAACCGAACCAGTCTAGGACAATTCTCTGGACTCTCTCGATCAATAATTATCAAAAAAAAGTTGAACTTTGGCATTTGGCTGGCTGTAACAGGGTCATTTAGAAAATGGGCGTGGCAAAATACACTAAAAAGCCTATACATCCCAAATGAAAACTCAGAACTTCACCAAAATTGATGAGCATATGTGTCAGAACATGGCGAGGAAGCATGCAGAGTTTCAAGGAGATCGGACCATAGGTGGTGCTATAACTGGCAAAAAGCCTTCATTCTTATTAGGGGTTCAAGCATGAAATGCTGAAACCCTATTGTAATTGTAAGGATTCGTAAAACGCATCGTGCAGGCCAAACCGTAAGGCCTAGAGACATGAAACCTGGCCAGATGGTAGGCCTCAGTTTGGGGACAACCTATCAGAGTATGACCCCGAATGGCCCATAGGTGGTGCTACAGCAACCAAAAGTTCAAAATTGCTCATAACTCTTAGACTGTTTGTCCCAGGATCAAGTGTCTTATATCGTTGGAATCCTTGGCTCAAGGTATACAAAATGGCTATCTCCGATTTGGATGTAGGCAGGGAAAATTTTCTGCTATGTCGAATTTTGTCCAAAACCTACTTTTGCAAACTAGTCCCTGGTTTTTCGCCCGATCGGAACCGAACCAGTCTAGGACAATTCTCTGGACTCTCTCAATAAATAGTGATCAAAAAAAAGTTGAACTTTGGCATTTGGCTGACTGTAACAGGGTCATTTAGAAAAGGGGCGTGGCAAAATACACTAAAAAGCCTATACATCCCAAATAAAAACTCAGAACTTCACCAAAATTGATGAGCATATGTGTCAGAACATGGTGAGGAAGCATGCAGAGTTTCATGGAGATCGGACCCTAGGTGGCGCTATAACTGGCAAAAAGCCTTCATTCTTATTAGGGGTTCAAGCATGAAATGCTGAAACCCTATTGTAATTGTAAGGATTCGTAAAACGCATCGTGCAGGCCAAACCGTAAGGCCTAGAGACATGAAACCTGGCCAGATGGTAGGCCTCAGTTTGGGGACAACCTATCAGAGTATGACCCCGAATGGCCCATAGGTGGCGCTACAGCAACCAAAAGTTCAAAATTGCTCATAACTCTTAGACTGTTTGTCCCAGGATCAAGTGTCTTATGTCGTTGGAATCCTTGGCTCAAGGCAGACAAAATGGCTATCTCCGATTTGGATGTAGGCAGGGAAAATTTTCTGCTATGTCGAATTTTGTCCAAAACCTACTTTTGCGAACTAGTCCCTGGTTTTTCGCCCGATCGGAACCGAACCAGTCTAGGACAATTCTCTGGACTCTCTCGATCAATAATTATCAAAAAAAAGTTGAACTTTGGAATTTGGGTGGCTGTAACAGGGTCATTTAGAAAAGGGGCGTGGCAAAATACACTAAAAAGCCTATACATCCCAAATGAAAACTCAGAACTTCACCAAAATTGATGAGCATATGTGTCAGAACATGGTGAGGAAGCATGCAGAGTTTCATGGAGATCGGACCATAGGTGGCGCTATAACTGGCAAAAAGCCTTCATTCTTATTAGGGGTTCAAGCATGAAATGCTGAAACCCTATTGTAATTGTAAGGATTCGTAAAACGCATCGTGCAGGCCAAACCGTAAGGCCTAGAGACATGAAACCTGGCCAGATGGTAGGCCTCAGTTTGGGGACAACCTATCAGAGTATGACCCCGAATGGCCCATAGGTGGCGCTACAGCAACCAAAAGTTCAAAATTGCTCATAACTCTTAGACCGATTGTCCCAGGACCAGGATCCCAGGACCCTTCAGGCGCCAATTTCGAGTAAATTGCATTTTTTTGAAAAACCTATTTTTGCAAACTTCTCCTAGGTTTTTGGCTTGATTGGAACCAAACCACTGCAAGACTATTCTCTGGAGTCTGACAATCAATAATCACCCAAAAAATTCAAAATTTAAATTAACGGTCGATAAGGGGAACCAAAATCTTTGATGGCACCAGGGCCATTTTTACTAAAATGGTTATAAATTGTGAACGGAAAGAGATTTTTTTGCTAAACTTGGCATACATCTTCGTGAGCTCAATCTGAGATCACTTGAAAAAAATCGCAACGATTGGCCACTAGGTGGCACTATAAAACGGTTATAACTTGTGAACGGAAAGAGATATTTTTGCAAAACTTGGGACACATGTTCATGAGCTCATTCTGAGGTCACGTGAAAAAAAATCATGACAATTGGCCACTTGTTGGCGCTATAAAATGGTTATAACTTGTGAACGGAAAGAGATATTTTCGCTAAACTTGGGACACATGTTCATAAACTCAATCTGAATTGACATGAAAAAAATCGTGACAATTGGCAACTTGGTGGCACTATAACAGTGGAAAAAATCATGAAAATAGCTATAAGCGCACCCAACCGTTAGTCTACTGAAAATTGGCATGCAGTGTCTTTGTCCAGGGTGCCATGATAGTCTATGAGAACATTGGTGTATCTAAAAAAAAACCAGTATACGTCATTGGCACAATGCCTTGAAGGAGCCTGAGAAGTTTCAAGCCCGTGTTATTTTCACAGGAGTGACCTCCTAAGAATCTTTGCCGAGTTCAACAATACCAAACATGCCAGGTTTCGCCTTATGGTTTTAAGTGTCATTTAGAGCTTTAAAAAATTGTGGTTATCTTCAAAGCCGTTAGTCTGATCGAGACAACAACAAAAAAACAAAGGAAATTTGAAAACATAGGTAAATAGCTAAACAATATTGCCAAAATGTTAAAATTATGATAGGAACTGACAAAAAAATTAATTAAATCCAATCAATTTCACCCATGGATCATTTTGATGCTCTCACATGTTTGAAACGAACAATGATGGATTGTGATGAAATTTGTTTTGAATTGGGACTGGCGAATCCCCGTCCATACTGTCAATGACCGTTTTCGCAAAGACCCGCCCACTTTAGTTACTGTTGCTATGTCTGACAAGCGACGCCACTCTCACACCACACCAAGTTCTCACGCAGTGAAAAATACATTGCGGATCAGAGAAAAGACTGCGTGCTGACAGACAAGTACTTTTGATATGAAACAAAGTCTCACCTTTGTTGGATTGTGATGAAATTTGTTTTGAATTGGGACTGGCGAATCCCCATCCATACTGTCAATGACCGTTTTCGCAAAGACCCGCCCACTTTAGTTACTGTTGCTATGTCTGACAAGCGACGCCACTCTCACACCACACCAAGTTCTCACGCAGTGAAAAATACATTGCGGATCAGAGAAAAGACTGCGTGCTGACAGACAAGTACTTTTGATATGAAACAAAGTCTCACCTTTCAAATGTAGTCATTTTTTAGAGACATTTAAACAATAAATACCATTTTGTGACTCTTTAATGTGTCTGATAGATCACTGTAGACTCGAGGCTCAGTTAAAGCTGCTTGTGAACCGATCATCTCTTCCTTCTAGTTAATCTATATAATTAAAATAAACATGAATGAACATAAAAGGAATGTTGTTTTAGTGCTAAGACGTCAGTACACTTTGTTTTTCAAATTTAAATCCTCCTATGTTAATCTACTAACTCTCCTGACTGCTTTGTTGGACAAAATGGCAGATTATGATTAGTCAGATCACCTGTCAATCAAACTCCCTGCGAAGGGTCAATTGAGAATGCCCGTGCGCACAATCCTGATCTAATCGACAACTTTGCAGTTGCACATAGTAAAGCCCGGAAAATCCCGATATAATTTAAGAGAGCATCTTTTTCATGTATTTGGACCTAGGCCTAACAATGTGTTATGGTGCGCTGTCACCAGTGGGTTTTTTTGTTGTTGTTTTTTGGTGAGCGTAGGCTCCTCCTGATTTTGTTAGTCATCTCATCTCTTATATGCTGTGTATGATCATATCCTGTCCTATTCATGGTAGACTACTCACGGACATTGCGTCATCAAGGGGCCCGCCTTGATAATCCTACTTAAGGGCCCGGTGTTGGCTCGTTATGCCACTGAATATATTTGTCTAAACTCCTAATCAAAATTACATATTTACAACAAATTTGACACATATATATGGGCACACTTTGAGTACTACTAATAAAAGTGGTGGAGATCAGGCAAGACTATAAGAAGACTCAGGCAAAACGTTCTATAACTGTAAAAACGCTTTAAAACCATATTTTTCCTATGGTAAACTGCCTGTATAGGCTGTAAATTGACTTTTTCATCTATTACGGCAGTTGTTAAATGCTTGCTAAATAAAACTTAATGTCTTTTGATGCTTGTGTGCTTCAAGGCCTTAAAGGCCTTAACTGCTTGAACCCCGATAAATGCTGCTTGCAGCTTTAATTATTATTATTATTATTAGGGGTTCAAGCACGAAGTGCTGAACACCTATTGTATTTGTGCTGATTTTTATTATTATTATTATTATTATTCAGACCTAAAACGCATCGTGCAGACCAAACTGTAAGGGCTAGAGACTTGAAACTTGGCCAATAGGTAGTACAAAAATCGAGGAGAGGTAATCAAATTATGACCCCGATTGGCCTATAGGTGGCGCTATAGCAATCAATTGCGCGAAACTGCTCATAACTCCTAAACCGTATGTCGTAGACTCAAGTGTCTTATATCATTGGAAAGCTGAATACCTGACATAAAAAACGTATATCTCCGATTCCATTTCCGGTATGCAAATTTTTTCCGCCATTTTGAATTTTGTCAAAAAACTACTTTTGCGAACTAGTCCTAGGTTTTTTGTCCGATCAGAACCAAACCAGTGCCAAAATATTCTCTGGAGTCTGAATATTAATAATCATTGAAAAAAAGTCATAATTTGGATTCACGGTTGTTAGGGGGCTTAAAATTGATGTTCAGGGCGGAGCCTATTTTACTAAAAAGGCTATAACTCTAGATCAAAATAAGATATCTTCACCAAATTTGGTACACATATGTATGGGCTCAGTCTTTGGTCACGATAAATCAATCGCGACGATTGGCCACTTGGTGGCGCTATAACATGAAAATAACATGAAAAAGGCTATGACCACCTGACCATTAGTCCAATTGACTTGAAAATTGGTATGCAGTGTCTTGGTCCAAGGTAGCATATATGTCTATGAGGAAATTGGCGTATCTAAAAAAACATGGCCGCCACAGCCAATTAAATTTGAGCACCTATTAGACAAGGTTAACAGAGGCCGATCGGAACGAAACTCAATAGGCATGTTTGACTCATGGTCTTAGAGGTCTGTAAGAATTTTGAAAGAAATCGGCCACTAGTTGGCGCTAACGAGTTTTGAGGCTCTGTAATCACGTGGTGTTGCACACATCCCCGAAATATGCATATCATTTGATAGACCTCCTCATACTGAACAACTTTGCCTCATGAACTATTGCTGTCAATCAAATTGTTCATTAAATATTTGTGATTATGTTTAAAACCTACTTTTGCGAACTAGTCCCTGGATTTTTGCCCGATCAGAATCAAACCAGTCTAGGACAATTCTCTGGACTCTCTAGATCAATAATTATTGAAAAAAAGTTGAACTTTTGCATTTGGATGGCTATAACAGGGTCATTTAGAAGAGGGGCGTAGCTAAATACACTCAAAAGCCTATAAATCCTAAAGGAAAACTCAAAACTTCACGAAAATTGTTATGTATATGTGACATAACATGTTGAAGAAGCATGCAAAGTTTCATGGAGATCAGACCATAGGTGGCGCTATAACTGTTAAAAAGCTTTGAAAACCATGTATTCCCTATGGTGAATTGCCTGTATTGGCTGTAAATGGTATTTTCCATCTCTGTAATCAGGTGGGGTAAAAAACATCCACATAGTATGCAGAAATTATGATAGATCTCCTCATACTGAACAACTTTGCCTCAAGAACCAATACTGTCAATCAAATTGTTATTTATTTATTTATTCACAATTATGTTAAAAACGTATTACCTAAAATTGCCACCAGATGGCAGCAGAAGACCACTCATTGGTTCATTCTGCTTACTAAGCATATTTAAACTTTATGAAATCATTATAATAAATGTTGCAAATGACATTTTGTCAATGTTTATCAATTAATTTGTTCATTTGATTAATGTTTTTACAATAATTATTAAATTACAATTAAAATAATACCTGAAAATATGTTTTAAAGGGGAAAACCTGGAATAAGCTGTTTGTTACCCATCATTTATTTCAAATATCTATATCTCCAACAAAATGTGCATGTTAGTTAAGCACGTTTGAAGACATTAACTTGGAAAATGTGCCCATTAAATGAAAAACAGACATTTAAAATGAAAAGGAGCCAATGAGTGGTTCTCTGCTGCCACCTGCTGGGCTTAAATTGTCATTTTGTCATACTATTTACTTATCATGTTCTATAATTCCTATTTAGACATTATAAAGTCACTATTACAATATTTACAATCACATTTTGTCTAATTAATTTATTTCAAATATATTATGGCGTATTACCTAAAATTGCCACCAGATGGCAGCAGAAGACCACTCATTGGCTTATCCTCTAAACTAATATTGTTCAATCATATTTAAACTGTGATCGTGCAGACCAAAGCGTAAATGCTAGGGACTTGAAACTTTATCAGATGGTAGTACAAAAATCGAGGCTAATGTTGTCAGAGAATGAACCCGATTGGCCAATAGGTGGCGCTACAGCAATCAAAAGCGCGAAATGGCTCATAACTCCTAAACCGTATGTTGTAGACTCAAGTGTTTTATATCATTGGAAAGGTGAGTCCATGACGAACAAAACGTATATCTCCGATTTTATTTCCGCCATGATAGATTTTCCGCCATTTTGCATTTTGTCAAAAAACTACTTTTGCAAACTAGTCCTAGGTTTTTTGCCGGATCGGAACCAAACCAGTGTCAAAATGTTCTCTGGAGTCAGATTATCAATAATTATCAAAAAAACGTCGAAATTTATATTCACGGTTGCTAAGGGGTGGAAAACGAATGTTGTGGGTAGAGCCTATTTTACTAAAATGGCTATAACTCAAGAACAAAATAAGATATCTTCACCAAACTTGGTACACATGTTTATGGGCTCATTCCTCGGTCTCGATATAAAAAGCGCGACGATTGAACACTTGGTGGCGCTATAACACGAAAAAAACAGGAAAAGGGCTATAACCACCCGACCGCTAGTCCGATTGACTTGGAAATTGGTATGCAGTGTCTTGGTCCAAGGTCCCATGTATGTCTATAAGGACATTGGCGTATCTCAAAAAACATGGCCGCCACAGCCAATTAAATTTGAGCACCTATTAGACAAGGTTAACAGAGGCCGATCAGAACGAAACTCAATGGGCATGTTTGACTCATGGCCCTAGAGGTCTATAAGAATTTTGAAAGAAATCAGCCACTAGTTGGCGCTAACGAGTTGTATGGCTCTGTAATCACGTGGTGTTGCACACATCCACAAAATATGCATATCATTTGATAGATCTCCTCATATTGAACAACTTTGCCTCTAGAACCATTGCTGTCAATCAAATTGTTCATTAAATATTTGCAATTATGTTAAAAACCTACTTTTGCGAACTAGTCCCTGGTTTTTTGCCCGATCGGACCCAAACCAGTCTAGGACAACTCTCTAGACTCTCTAGATCATTAATTATCAAAAAAAAGTTCAACTTTTGCATTTGAATGGCTATAGCAGGGTGATTTAGAAGAGGGACATAGCAAAACACACTCAATAGCCTATAAATCTTAAAGGAAAACTCAAAACTTCAGGAAAATTGGTGGGCATGTGTGACATTAGATCCTTAACAAGCATACAAAGCTTTATAGAGATCGGACCATAGGTGGCGCTATAACTGTTAAAAACCATATGTTTCCTATGGTAAATTGCCTATATTGCCTGTAATTTGAGTTTTCCATCTATTATTTCAGTGTTTAAAATCTTGCTAAATAAAACTTAATGTATTTTGATGCTTGTGTGCTTAAAGGCCTTAAAGGCTTGAACCCCGCTAAATGCTGCTTGCAGCTTTAATTATTAGGGGTTCAAGCACGAAGTGCTGAAACCCTATTGTAATTGTATTGATTTTTATTAGGGGTTCAAGCACGAAGTGCTGAAACCCTATTGTAATTGTATTGATTTTTATTATTATTATTATTATTATTATTATTCTCCGCTAAAACGCATCGTGCAGCCCAAACCGTAAGGGCTGGAACTTTGAAACTTTGTCAGATGGTAGTAAACAAATCGAGGAGAGGTTATCAAATTATGAGCCAGATTGGCCTATAGGTGGCGCTATAGCAATCAATTGCGCGAAACTGCTCATAACTCCTAAACCGTATGTCGTAGACTCAAGTGTCTTATATCATTGGAAAGGTGAGTTTATGACGAACAAAACGTATATCTCC
Organism: Gobio gobio; assembly: GCF_949357685.1. NCBI lineage: Eukaryota > Metazoa > Chordata > Actinopteri > Cypriniformes > Gobionidae > Gobio > Gobio gobio. Next base: position 21,133,129 of record NC_137112.1, on the reverse strand, counting down.
GATTTCATTTGCGCCATGATAGATTTTCCGCCATTTTGAATTTTGTCAAAAAACTACTTTTGCGAACTAGTCCTAGGTTTTTTGCCCGATCGGAACCAAACCAGTGCAGAAATGTTCTCTGGAGTCTGAATATCAATAATTATCGAAAAAAAGTTGAAATTTCTATTCACGGTTGCTAAGGGGCGGAAAACGAATGTTGTGGGAGGAGCCTATTTTACTAAAATGGCTATAACTCAAGAAAAAAATGAGATATCTTCACCAAACTTGGTACACATGTGTATGGGCTCCGTTTTTGGTCACGATAAAAAAACCGCGATGATTGAACACTTGGTGGCGCTATAACACGAAAAAAACATGAAAATGGCTATAACCACCCGACCGCTAGTCCGATTGACTTGAAAATTGGTATGCAGTGTCTTGGTCCAAGGTACCAAGTATGTCTATGAGGACATTGGCGTATCTCAAAAAACATGGCCGCCAAGGCCAATTAAATTTGAGCACCTATTAGACAAGGTTAACGGAGGCCGATCAGAACGAAACTCGATGGGTATGTTTGACTTATGGCCTTAGAGGTCTATAAGAATTTTGAAAGAAATCAGCCACTAGTTGGCGCTAACAAGTTTTATGGCACTGTAATCACGTGGTGTTGAACACATCCACAAAATATGCATATCGTTTGATAGACCTCCTCATATTGAACAACTTTGCCTCTGGAACCATTGCTGTTAATCCAATTGTTCATTAAATATTTGCGATTATGTTTAAAACCTACTTTTGCAAACTAGTCCCTGGTTTTTTGCCTGATCGGAACCAAACCAGTATAGGACAATTCTCTGGACTCTCTAGATCAATAATTATCGAAAAAAAGTCCAACTTTTGCCTTTGGATGGCTATAACAGGGTCATTTAGAAGAGGGGCGTAGCAAAATACACTCAAAAGCCTATAAATCCTAAAGGAAAACTCAAAACTTCACGAAAATTGTTTTGTATATGTAACATAACATGCTGAAAAATCATGCAAAGTTTCATGGAGATCGGACTATAGGTGGCGCTATAACTGTTAAAAAGCTTTGAAAACCATGTAATCCTATGGTGAAATGCCTGTATTGGCTGTAAATGGTATTTTCCATCTCTGTAATCAGGTGGGGTTAAAAACATCCACATAATATGCATAAATTATGATAGATCTCCTCATACTGAACAACTTTGCCTCAAGAACCAATACTGTCTATCAAATCGTTATTTAAACATTCACAATTATGTTAATAACCTACTTTTGCAAACTAGTCATAGATTTTTCAACCTGATCAGAACCAAACCAGTGCAGTACAATTCTCTGGACTCTTTAGAGCAATAGTTATTTTAAAAAAAAGTTAAACTTTTGCATCTGAATGGCTATAACAGGGTTATTTCATGATGTGGCCTTGACCAAGTGTCCCCAAATGCCTATATCTATTCAATGAATGCTCAGATATTCTTAAAAACAAGTCAGAACATGTGTACTATGCCTCTAAACAAGCATGAAAAATTTCAGACAGATAGGACAATATTTGCCTCTATAACAGTTAAAAAGCTGAAAATTATGAAAATAATGGTATATTAAGCCAATAAGTGGTCGTTTGCTGCCCCCCGCTGTTCATTTTATTGTACTACACTCTAATATTGATCTACAAGTCATATTCAGCTTAAAATAAATCACTATTTTAACATTTGCAATCACATTTAGTTAAAATGAATCTATTAAGTATTACTATTGACAATTTTCACATTGAGAAATGTGAATCTTGAAGGAGACTGGCAGGAAACATTTTGTTTACTGCAACATCATAAAGTTCAAATGTCTGTATCTACAACAAAATGTGTGTGTGTAGTCCTATGTTTCTGAATACATTTTTAAAAATCTGATAAATAGTTACAAAGAGCTATGTTAAATGATTATAGACCATAGCATTAAAAAAGTGTGTGTGTGTGTGTGTGTGTGTGTGTGTGTCTGGCCTTGACCAAGTGTCCCCAAATGCCTATATCTATTCAATGAATGCTCAGATATTCTTAAAAACAAGTCAGAAGATGTGTACTATGCCTCTAAACAAGCATGAAAAATTTCAGACAGATAGGACAATATTTGCCTCTATAACAGTTAAAAAGCTGAAAATTATGAAAATGATGGTATATTAAGCCAATAAGTGGTCGTTTGCTGCCCCCCGCTGTTCTTTTTATTGTACTACACTCTAATATTGATCTATAAGTCATATTCAGACTTTAAAAAAAATCACAATTTTAACATTTACAATCACATTTAGTCAAAATTAATCTATTAGCTATTACCATTGACAATAATTGTCACATTGAGAAATGTGAATCTTGAAGGAGACTTGCAGGAAACATTTTGTTTACTGCAACATCATATAGTTCAAATGTCTGTATCTACAACAAATTGTGTGTGTGTGTAGTCCTATGTTTCTGAATACATTTTTAATAATCTGATTAATAGTTACAAAGAGCTATGTGAAATGATTATAGACCATAGCATTAAAAAAGTGTGTGTGTGTGTGTGTGTGTGTGTGTGTGTGTGTGTGTGTGTGTGTGTGTGTGTGTGTGTGTGTGTGTGTGTGTGTATAAGCATGCATAATGGAATTAACATGGAAGACCAATTTGATATATAACTGATTTTATAGTGTTTATTGCAAAGCAACTGTGAAAAGACTTTATTAATAAGTAGAATGTCCAGCAGAGGGCAGCAGAAGACCACTAATTGGTTCATTCTGTCCACTAAGCATATATATAAACTCTAAAAAAACATTATAATAGCATTGAAAATGACATTTTGTCAATGCTTATCAATTAATTTGTTCATTTGATTAATGTTTTTACAATAATTATTAAATTACAATTAAAATAATGCCTGAAAATATGTTTTAAAGGGGAAGACCTGGAATAAGCTATTTGTTACCCATCATTTATTTCAAATATTTATATCACCAACAAAATGTGCATGTGAGTTAAGCACGTTTGAAGACATTAAAAAACAGACATTTAAAATGAAAATGAGCCAATGAGTGGTTCTCTGCTGCCACCTGCTGGGCATAAATAGTCATTTTTTTCATACTATTTACTTATCATGTTCTATAATTCCTATTTACACATTATAAAGTCATTATTACAATATTTACAATCACATTTTGTCAAATTAATTTATCTCAAATATATTATGGCGTATTACCTAAAATTGCCACCAGATGGCAGCAGAAGACCACTCATTGGCTTATCCTCTAAACTAATATTGTTCAATCATATTTAAACTGTGATCGTGCAGACCAAAGCGTAAATGCTAGAGACTTGAAACTTCATCAGATGATAGTACGAAAATCGAGGCTAATGTTGTCAGAGTATGAACCCGATTGGACAATAGGTGGCGCTACAGCAATCAAAAGCGCAAAATGGCTTATAACTCCTAAACCGTATGACGTAGACTCAAGTGTCTTATATCATTGGAAAGGTGAGTCCATGACAAACAAAACGTATATCTCCGATTTCATTTCCGCCATTATAGATTTTCCGCCATTTTTAATTTTGTCAAAAAACTACTTTTGCAAACAAGTCCTAGGTTTTTTGCCCGATCGGAACCAAACCAGTGTCAAAAAATTTTCTTGAGTCAGTTTATCAATAATTATCAAAAAAAAGTCGAAATTTATATTCACGGTTGTTAAGGAGCGTAAAAATAGTTGTTCAGGGCGGAGCCTATTTACTAAAAAAGCTATAACTCAAGAACAAAATGAGATATCTTTACCAAACTTGGTAGACATGTGTATAGGCTGAGTCTTTGGTCACAATAAAAAAAATCGCGACGATTTAACTCTTGGTGGCGCAATAACGTAAAAAAACATGAAAATGGCTTTAACCACCCGACCGCTAGTCCGATTGACTTGAAAATTGGTATGCAGTGTCTAGGTCCAAGGTACCAAGTATGTCTGTGAGGACATTGGCATATCTCAAAAAACATGGCTGCCACAGCCAATTAAATTTGAGCACCTATTAGACAAGTCTCATGGCCCTAGAGGTCGGTAAGAATTTTGAAAGAAATCGGCCACTAGTTGGCGCTAATGAGTTTTATGGCTCTGTAATCACGTGGTGTTGCACACATCCACGAAATATGCATATCATTTGATATATTCTAAGGGAAAACTCAAAACTTCACGAAAATTGGTGGGCATGTGTGTCATAACATCATTAACAAGCATAGAAAGTTTTATAGAGATCGGACCATAGGTGGCGCTATAACTATTAAAAACCTTTTAAAACCATATGTTTTCTATGGTAAATTGCCAATATTGCCTGTAAATGGACTTTTCCATCTGTTATTTCAGTGTTTAAAATCTTGCTAAATGAAACGTAATGTCTTTTGATGCTTGTGTGCTTAAAGGCCTTAAAGGCTTGAACCCCGCTAAATGCTGCTTGCAGCTTTAATTATTATTATTATTATTATTATTCTCCGCTAAAACGCATCGTGCAGCCCAAACCGTAAGGGCTGGAGCGTTGAAACTTTGTCAGATGGTAGTACAAAAATCGAGGAGAGGTTATCAAATTATGAGCCAGATTGGCCAATAGGTGGCGCTATAGCAATCAATTGCGCGAAACTGCTCATAACTCCTAAACCGTATGTCGTAGACTCAAGTGTCTTATATCATTGGAAAGGTGAGTCCATGACAAACAAAACGTATATCTCCGATTTTATTTCCGCCATGATGGATTTTCCGCCATTTTGAATTTTGTCAAAAAACTACTTTTGCGAACTAGTCCCTGGATTTTAGACCGATCGGAACCAAACCAGTGCAGAAATGTTCTCTGGAGTCTGAATATCAATAATTATCGAAAAAAAGTTGAAATTTCGATTCACGGTTGCTAAGGGGCGGAAAACGAATGTTGTGGGAGGAGCCTATTTTACTAAAATGGTTTTAACTCAAGAACAAAATGAGATATATTTACCAAACTTGGTACACATGTGTATGGGCTGAGTCTTTGGTCACGATAAAAAAATCCCGACGATTGAACACTTGGTGGCGCTATAACATGAAAAAAACATGAAATTGGCTATAACCACCCGACCGCTAGTCCGATTGACTTGAAAATTGGTATGCAGTGTCTTGGTCCAAGGTACCATGTATGTCTATGAGGACATTGGCGTATGTCAAAAAACATGGCCGCCACAGCCAATTAAATTTGAGCACCTATTAGACAAGGTTAACGGAGGCCGATCGGAACGAAACTCTGTGGGCATGTTTAACTCATGGCCCTAGAGGTCTGTAAGAAGTTTGAAAGAAATCGGCCACTAGTTGGCGCCAACGAGTTTTACGGCTCTGTAATCACGTGGTGTTGCACACATCCATGAAATATGCATATCATTTGATAGAACTCCTCATACCAAACAACTTTGCCTCTAGAACTATTGCTGTCAATTAATATGTTCATTAAATATTTGCGTTTATGTTCAAAACCTACTTTTGCGAACTAGTCCCTGGATTTTTGCCCGATTGGAACCAAACTAGTCTAGGATAATTCTCTGGACTCTCTAGATCAATAATTATCGAAAAAAAGTTTAACTTTTGCATTTAAATGGCTATAACAGGGTAATTTAGAAAAGCGGCATGGCAAAATACACTCAAAAGCCTATAAATTCTAAGGGAAAACTCAAAACTTCACGAAAATTGTTATGCATATGTGAGATCACATCTTTAACAAGCATGCAAAGTTTTATGGAAATCAGACCATGGGTGGCGCTATAACTGTTTAAAACCTTTTAAAACCACGTATTTCCTATTGGAAATTGCCTGTATTGACTGTAAATGGTATTTTCCATCTATTATTTCAGTGTTTAAAATCTTGCTAAATAAAACTTAATGTCTTTTGATGCTTGTCTGCTTAAAGGCCTTAAAGGCTTGAACCCCGCTAAATGCTGCTTGCAGCTTTAATTATTATTATTATTATTATTATTATTATTCTGCCGTAAAACGCATCGTGCAGCCCAAACCGTAAGTGCTGGAGCTTTGAAACTTTGTCAGATGGTAGTACAAAAATCGAGGAGAGGTTATCAAATTATGAGCCAGATTGGCCTATAGGTGGCGCTATAGCAATCAATTGCGCGAAACTGCTCATAACTCCTAAACCGTATGTCGTAGACTCAAGTGTCTTATATCATTGGAAAGGTGGGTCCCTGACGAACAAAACGTATATCTCCGATTTCATTTCCGTCATAATAGATTTTCCGCCATTTTGAATTTTGTCAAAAAACTACTTTTGCGAACTAGTCCCTGGATTTTTGCCCGATCGGAACCAAACCAGTGCAGAAATGTTCTCTGGAGTCTGAATATCAATAATTATCGAAAAAAAGTATAAATTTCGCTTCAAGGTCGCAAAGGGGCGGAAAACGAATGTTGTGGGAGGAGCCTATTTTACTAAAATGGCTATAACTCAAGAACAAAATGAGATATCTTTACCAAACTTGGTACACGTGTGTATGGGCTAAGTCTTTGGTCACGATAAAACAATCGCGACGATTGACCACTTGGTGGCGCTATAACATGAAAAAAACATGAAAATGGCTATAACCACCCGACCGCTAGTCCGATTGACTTGAAAATTGGTATGCAGTGTTTTGGTCCAAGTTACCATATATGTCTATGAGGACATTGGCGTATCTCAAAAAACATGGCTGCTATCGGCTAATGAAGTTTGAGCACCTCTAAGACAAGGTTAACGGAGGCCGATCGGAATGAAACTTGGTGGGCATCTTTGACTCATAGCCCTAGAGGTCTGTAAGAATTTTGAAAGAAATCGGCCACTAGTTGGCGCTAACAAGTTTTATGGCTCTGTAATCACGTGGTGTTGCACACATCAACCAAATATACACATCATATGATAGGTCTCCTCATGTTGAACAACTTTGCCTCTAGAAGCATTGCTGTCAATCAAACCGTTCATTAAATATCCGCAATTATGTTTAAAACCTACTTTTGCAAACTAGTCCCTGGATTTTTGCCCGATGGGAACCAAACCAGTCTAGAACAATTCTCTGGACTCTCTAGATCAATAATTATCAAAAAAAAGTTGAACTTTTGCATTTGTATGGCTATAACAGGGTCATTTAGAAGAGGAGCTTAGCAAAATACACTCAAAAGGCTATAAATCCTAAAGGAAAACTCAAAACTTCACGAAAAATGTTTTGTATATGTAACATAACATGTTGAAGAATCCTGCAAAGTTTCATGGAGATCGGACCATAGGTGGCGCTATAACTGTTAAAACGCTTTGAAAACCATGTATTCCCAATGGTGAAATGCCTGTATTGGCTGTAAATGGTATTTTCCATCTCTGTAATCAGGTGGGGTTAAAAACATCCACATAATATGCATAAATTATGATAGATCTCCTCATACTGAACAACTTTGCTTCAAGAACCAATACTGTCAATCAAATCGTTATTTAAACATTCACAATTATGTTAATAACCTCATTTTGCAATCTAGTCCTAGATTTTTTTGCCAGATCGGAACCAAACCACTGTAGTACGATTCTCTGGACTCTTTAGAGCAATAATTATTTAAAATAAAGTTAAACTATTGCATCTGAATGGCTATAACATTATTTCAAGGTGTGGCCTTGGCCAAGTGTCCCCAAATGCCTAAATCTATTCAATGAATGCTCAGATATTCTTAAAAAACAAGTCAGAACATGTGTAATATGCCTCTAAACAAGCATGATCATTTTCAGACAGATAGGACAATATTTGCCTCTATAACAGTTAAAAAGCTGAAAATTATGAAAATAATGGTATATTAAGCCAATAAGTGGTTGTTTGCTGCCCCCCGCTGTTCATTTTATTGTACTACACTCTAATATTGATGTATAAGTCATATTCAGACTTTAAATAAATCACTATTTTAACATTTACAATCACATTTAGTTAAAATTAATCTATTAAGTATTATTATTGACAATTGTCACATTGAGAAATGTGAATCTTGAAGGAGACTTGCAGGAAACATTTTGTTTACTGCAACATCATATAGTTAAAATGTCTGTATCTACAACAAAATGTGTTTGTGTGTGTGTGTGTGTGTGTGTGTGTGTGTGTGTGTGTGTGTGTGTGTAGTCCTATTTTTCTGAATACATTTTTAATAATCTGATTAATAGTTACAAAGAGCTATGTGAAATGATTATAGACCATAGTTTGTGAAAAAGTGTGTGTGTGTGTGTGTGTGTGTGTGTGTGTGTGTGTGTGTGTGTGTGTGTGTGTGTGTGTGTGTGTGTGTGTGTGTGTGTATAAGCATGCATAATGGAATTAACATGGAAGACCAATTTGATATATAACTGATTTTATAGTGTTTATTGCAAAGCAACTGTGAAAAGACTTTATTAATAAGTAGAATGTCCAGCAGAGGGCAGCAGAAGACCACTCATTGGTTCATTCTGTCCACTAAGCATATATATAAACTCTAAATAAACATTATAATAGCATTGAAAATGACATTTTGTCAATGTTTATCAATTAATTTGTTCATTTGATTAATGTTTTTACAATAATTATTAAATTACAATTAAAATAATGCCTGAAAATATGTTTTAAAGGGGAAGACCTGGAATAAGCTATTTGTTACCCATCATTTATTTCAAATATTTATATCACCAACAAAATGTGCATGTGAGTTAAGCACGTTTGAAGACATTAACTTGGAAAATGTGCCCATTAAATGAAAAACAGACATTTAAAATGAAAATGAGCCAATGAGTGGTTCTCTGCTGCCACCTGCTGGGCATAAATAGTCATTTTTTCATACTATTTACTTATCATGTTCTATAATTCCTATTTAGACATTATAAAGTCATTATTACAATATTTACAATCACATTTTGTCAAATTAATTTATCTCAAATATATTATGGCGTATTACCTAAAATTGCCACCAGATGGCAGCAGAAGACCACTCATTGGCTTATCCTCTAAACTAATATTGTTCAATCATATTTAAACTGTGATCGTGCAGACCAAAGCGTAAATGCTAGAGACTTGAAACTTCATCAGATGATAGTACAAAAATCGAGGCTAATGTTGTCAGAGTATGAACCCGATTGGACAATAGGTGGCGCTACAGCAATCAAAAGCGTGAAATGGCTCATAACTCCTAAACCGTATGTCGTAGACTCAAGTGTCTTATATCATTGGAAAGGTGAGTCCATGACGAACAAAACGTATATCTCCGATTTAATTTCCGCCATTATAGATTTTCCGCCATTTTGAATTTTGTCAAAAAACTACTTTTGCAAACTAGTCCTAGGTTTTTTGCCCGATCGGAACCAAACCAGTGACAAAATGTTCTCTGGAGTCAGGTTATCAATAATTATCAAAAAAAAGTCGAAATTTATATTCACGGTTGTTAAGGAGCGTAAAAATAGTCGTTCAGGGCGGAGCCTATTTACTAAAAAAGCTATAACTCAAGAACAAAATGAGATATCTTTACCAAACATGGTAGACATGTGTATAGGCTGAGTCTTTGGTCACAATAAAAAAAATTGCGACGATTTAACTCTTGGTGGCGCAATAACGTAAAAAAACATGAAAATGGCTTTAACCACCCGACCGCTAGTCCAATTGACTTGAAAATTGGTATGCAGTGTCTTGGTCCAAGGTACCAAGTATGTCTGTGAGGACATTGGCATATCTCAAAAAACATGGCTGCCACAGCCAATTAAATTTGAGCACCTATTAGACAAGTCTCATGGCCCTAGAGGTCGGTAAGAATTTTGAAAGAAATCGGCCACTAGTTGGCGCTAATGAGTTTTATGGCTCTGTAATCACGTGGTGTTGCACACATCCACGAAATATGCATATCATTTGATATATTCTAAGGGAAAACTCAAAACTTCACGAAAATTGGTGGGCATGTGTGTCATAACATCATTAACAAGCATGCAAAGTTTTATAGAGATCGGACCATAGGTGGCGCTATAACTATTAAAAACCTTTTAAAACCATATGTTTTCTATGGTAAATTGCCAATATTGCCTGTAAATGGACTTTTCCATCTGTTATTTCAGTGTTTAAAATCTTGCTAAATGAAACGTAATGTCTTTTGATGCTTGTGTGCTTAAAGGCCTTAAAGGCTTGAACCCCGCTAAATGCTGCTTGCAGCTTTAATTAGGGGTTCAAGCACGAAGTGCTGAAACCCTATTGTAATTGTATTGATTTTTATTATTATTATTATTATTATTATTATTATTATTATTCTCCGCTAAAACGCATCGTGCAGCCCAAACCGTAAGGGCTGGAGCGTTGAAACTTTGTCAGATGGTAGTACAAAAATCGAGGAGAGGTTATCAAATTATGAGCCAGATTGGCCAATAGGTGGCGCTATAGCAATCAATTGCGCGAAACTGCTCATAACTCCTAAACCGTATGTCGTAGACTCAAGTGTCTTATATCATTGGAAAGGTGAGTCCATGACAAACAAAACGTATATCTTCGATTTCATTTCCGCCATGATGGATTTTCCGCCATTTTGAATTTTGTCAAAAAACTACTTTTGCAAACTAGTCCCTGGATTTTAGACCGATCGGAAACAAACCAGTGCAGAAATGTTCTCTGGAGTCTGAATATCAATAATTATCGAAAAAAAGTTGAAATTTCGATTCACGGTTGCTAAGGGGCGGAAAACGAATGTTGTGGGAGGAGCCTATTTTACTAAAATGGTTATAACTCAAGAACAAAATGAGATATATTTACCAAACTTGGTACACATGTGTATGGGCTGAGTCTTTGGTCACAATTAAAAAATCCTGACGATTGAACACTTGGTGGCGCTATAACATAAAAAAAACATGAAATTGGCTATAACCACCCGACCGCAAGTCCGATTGACTTGAAAATTGGTATGCAGTGTCTTGGTCCAAGGTACCATATATGTCTATGAGGACATTGGCTTATCTCAAAAAACATGGCTGCTATTGGCCAATGAAGTTTGAGCACCTCTAAGACAAGGTTAACGGAGGCTGATCGGAATGAAACTCGGTGGGCATGTTTGACTCATGGACTTAGAGGTCTGTAAGAATTTTGAAAGAAATCGGCCACTAGTTGGCGCTAACGAGTTTTTTGGCTCTGTAATCACGTGGTGTTGCACACATCAACCAAATATACACATCATATGATAGGGCTCCTCATACTGAACAACTTTTCCTCTAAAAGCATTGCTGTCAATCAAATCGTTCATTAAATATTTGCGATTATGTTTAAAACCTACTTTTGCGAACTAGTCTCTGGATTTTTGCCTGATCGGAAACAAACCAGTCTAGGACAATTCTCTGGACTCTCTAGATCAATAATTATCAAAAAAAAGTTGAACTTTTGCATTTGAATGCCTATAACAGGGTCATTTAGAAGAGGGGCGTAGCAAAATACACTCAAAAGCATATAAATCCTAAAGGAAAACTCAAAACTTCACGAAAATTATTATGTATATGTAACATAACATGCTGAAAAAGCATGCAAAGTTTCATGGAGATCGGACCATTGGTGGCGCTATAACTGTTAAAAAGCTTTGAAAACCATGTATTCCTATGGTGAAATGCCTGTATTGGCTGTAAATGGTATTCTCCATCTCTGTAATCAGGTGGGGTTAAAAACATCCACATAATATGCTTAAATTATGATAGATCTCCTCATTCTGAACAACTTTGCCAGAAAAACAAAAAAATGTGACATGCTCATAGACCATTAAAAGATATTTTCACAATAACATATCTCAAAAATATTGTGTGTGTGTGTGTGTGTGTGTGTGTAACCATGCATAATGGAACAACTGGTTTGAAGCCTGTTTCAGAGCCTATTTTACTAAAAGGGCTATAACTCAGGAACGAAATGAGATATCTTCACCAAACTTGGTACACTTGTGTATGGGATGAGTCTTTGGTCAAGGTAAAAAGAATTGTGAGGATTGAACACTTGGTGGCGCTATAACATAAAAAAACATGAAAAGGGCTATAACCACCCGACTGCCAGTCCGATTGACTTGAAAGTTGGTATGCAGTGTCTTGGTCCAAGGTACCACGCATGTCTATAAAGGAAATTGGCGTAGCTCAAAAAACATGGCCGCCATTGGCCAATGAAATGTGAGCACTTATTAGACAAGGTTAACAGAGGCCGATCGGAACAAAAGTTGGCGAGCATGTTTGACTCAGGGTCCTAGAGGTCTGTAATAATTTAAGAATTTGGCCACTAGTAGGCGCCAATTAGTTTTATGGCTCTGTAATCACGTGATGTTTCACATATTCTCACAATATTGATATCATTTGATAGATCTCCTCATACTGAACAACTTTGTCTCTAGAAACATTGCTGTCAATCAAATCGTTCATTAAATATTTGTGATTATGTTAAAAACCTACTTTTGCAAATAAGTCCCTGTTTTTTTGCCCGACCGGAACCAAACCAGTCTAGGACAATTCTCTGGACTCTCTAGATCAATAATTATTAAAAAAAGTTTAACTTTTGCATTTGGATGGCTATAACAGGGTCATTTCGAAAAGAGGCGTGGCAAAAAACCCTCAAAAGCCTATAAATTCTAAGGGAAAGCTCAAAACTTCACGAATTGGTGGCCATGTGTGAGATTAGATCCTTAACAAGCATTAAACGTTTTATAGAGATCGGACCATAGGTGGCGCTATAACTGTTAAAAACCTTTTAAAACCATGTTTCCTATGGTGAATTGCCTGTAAATTGAATTTTCCATCTATTATTTCAGCGTTTAAAATCTTGCTAAATAAAACTTAATGTCTTTTGATGCTTGTGTGCTTAAAGGCCTTAAAGGCTTGAACCCCGCTAAATGCTGCTTGCAGCTTTAATTAGGGGTTCAAGCACGAAGTGCTGAAACCCTATTGTAATTGTACTGATTTTTAGGGGTTCAAGCACGAAGTGCTGAAACCCTATTGTAATTGTACTGATTTTTATTATTAGGGGTTCAAGCACGAAGTGCTGAAACCCTATTGTAATTGTAAGGGTTTTTATTATTATTATTCTCCGCTAAAACGCATCGTGCAGCCCAAACCGTAAGGGCTGGAGCGTTGAAACTTTGTCAGATGGTAGCCCAAAAATCGAGGAGAGGTTATCAAATTATGAGCCAAATTGGCCTATAGGTGGCGCTATAGCAATCAATTGTGCGAAACTGCTCATAACTCCTAAACCGTATGTCATAGACTCAAGTGTCTTATATCATTGGAAAGCTGAATACCTGACGTAAATAATGTATATCTCCGATTTCATTTCCGGTATGCAAATTTTTCCGTCATTTTGAATTTTGTTGAAAAACTACTTTTGCGAACTAGTCCCTGGATTTTAACCCGATCGGAACCAAACCAGTGCAGAAATGTTCTCTGGAGTCTGAATATCAATAATTATCGAAAAAAAGTTGAAATTTCGATTCACGGTTGCTAAGGTTCAGAAAACGAATGTTGTGGGAGGAGCCTATTTTACTAAAATGGCTATAACTCAAGAACAAAATGAGATATCTTTACCAACCTTGGTACACATATGTATGGGCTGAGTGTTTGGTCACGATAAAACAATCGCGACGATTGAACACTTGGTGGCGCTATAACACAAAAAAAACATGAAAATGGCTATAACCACCCGACCGCTAGTCCGATTGACTTGAAAATTGGTATGCAGTGTCTTGATCCAAGGTGCCATATATGTCTATGAGGACATTGGCGTATCTTAAAAAACATGGCCGCTATCGGCCAATGAATTTTGAGTACATCTAAGACAAGGTTAACGGAAGCTGATCGGAATGAAACTCGGTGGGCATGTTTGACTCATGGCCCTAGAGGTCTGTAAGAATTTTGAAAGAAATCGGCCACTAGTTGGCGCTAACAAGTTTTATGGCACTGTAATCACGTGGTGTTTAACACATCCACGAAATATGCATATCGTTTGATAGACCTCCTCATATTGAACAACTTTGCCTCTGGAACCATTGCTGTCAATCCAATTGTTCATTAAATATTTGCAATTATGTTAAAAACCTACTTTTGCGAACTAGTCCCTGGTTTTTTGCCCGATCAGAACCAAACCAGTCTAGGACAATTCTTTGGACTCTCTAGATCAATAATTATTAAAAAAAAGTCAAACTTTTGCATTTAAATGGCTATAACAGTGTCATTTAGAAGAGGGATGTAGCAAAATACACTCAATAGCCTATAAATCTTAATGGAAAACTCAAAACGTCACTAAAATTGTTATGTATATGTGACATAACATGCTGAAGAAGTGTGCAAAGTTTCATGGAGATTGGACCATAGGTGGCGCTATAACTGTTAAAAAGCTTTGAAAACCATGTATTCCCTATGATGAATTGCCTGTATTGGCTGTAAATGGTATTTTCCATCTCTGTAATCAGGTGGGGTTAAAAACATCCACATAATATGCATATATTATGATAGATCTCCTCATGCTAAACAACTTTGCCTCAAGAACCAATACTGTCAATCAAATCGTTCATTAAATATTAACGATTATGTTAAAAACCTCTTTTTGCAAACTAGTAATAGATTTTTCGACCTGATCAGAACCAAACCAGTGCAGTACAATTCTCTGGACTCTTTAGAGCAATAATTATAAAAAAAGTTAAACTTTTGCATCTGAATGGTTATAACAGGGTAATTTCAAGATGTGGCCTTGACCAAGTGTCTCCAAATGCCTATATCTATTCAATGAATGCTCAGATCTACTTAAAAACAAGTCAGTACATGTATCCTATGCCTCTTAACAAGCATGAAAAATTTCAGACAGATCGGACAATATTTGCCTCTATAACAGTTAAAAAGGTGAAAATTACAGAGTTCATATCAAAATAATGGTATATTAAGCCAATAAGTGGTCGTTTGCTGCCCCCCGCTGTTCATTTTATTGTACTACACACAAAATAATTGATCTCTAAGTCATATTTAACTGCTCATAACTCCTAAACCGTATGTCGTAGACTCAAGTGTCTTGTATCATTAGAAAGGTGAGTCCATGATGAACAAAACTAATATGTTAAACGAATGTTGTGGGAGGAGCCTATTTTACTAAAATGGCTATAACTCAAGAACAAAATGAGATATCTTAACCAAACTTGGTACACATGTGTATGGGCTTAGTCTTGGTTATAATAAGCCAATAAGTGGTCGTTTGCTTCCCCCCGCTGTTCATTTTATTGTACTACACACAAAAAAATTGATCTATAAGTCATATTTAGACTTTAAAAAAATCACTATTTAAACATTTACATCACATGTAGTCAAAATTAATCTATTAAGTATTACTACTGACAATTGTGTCACATTGAGAAATGTGAATCTTGAAGGAGACTTGCAGGAATTTTGTTATGTTTACTGCAACATCATATAGTTATAATGTCTGTATCTACAACATAATTTGTGTGTAGTCCAATGTTTCTGAATACACTTTTAATAATCTGATTAATAGTTACAAAGATCTATGTGAAATGATCATAGACCATAGCATTAAAAAAAATGTGTGTGTGTGTGTGTGTGTGTGTGTGTGTGTGTGTGTGTGTGTGTGTGTGTGTGTGTGTGTGTGTGTGTGTGTGTGTGTGTGTGTGTAAGCATGCATAATGGAACAACTGGTTTGAAGCCTATTTCAGAGCCTATTTTACTAAAAGGGCTATAACTCAAGAACGAAATGAGATATCTTCACCAAACTTTGTACACATGTGCATGGGCTCAGTCTTTGGTCACAGTAAAAATAATTGTGAGGATTGAACACTTGGTGGCGCTATAACATGAAGGAAACATGAAAAGGGCTATAACCACCCGACTGCTAGTCCGATTGACTTGAAAGTTGGTATGCAGTGTCTTGGTCCAAGGTACCATGCATGTCTATGAGGAATATGGTGTAACTCAAAAAACATGGCCGCTATTGGCTAATGAAATTTGAGAACCTATTAGACAAGGTTAACGGAGGCCGATCGGAACAAAACTTGATGGGCATGTTTGACTCATTGCCCTAGAGGTCAATAAGAATTTAAAGAAATTGGCCACTAGCAGGCGCTAACGAGTTTTATGGCTCTGTAATCACGTCATGTTTCACATATTCCCACAATATTGATATCATTTGATAGGTCTCCTCATACTAAACAACTTTGCCTCTAGAATCATTGCTGTCAATCAAATCGTTCATTAAATATTCACAATTTTCACAAATTTTGCAAACTAGTCCCTGTTTTTTTGCCCGATTGGAACCAAACCAGTCTAGGACAATTCTCTGGACTCTCTAGATCAATAATTATCAAAAGAAAGTTGAACTTTTGCATTTGGATGGCTATAAAAGGGTCATTTAGAAAAGAGACGTGGCAAAATACACTCAAAAGCCTATAAATTCTAAGGGACAACTCAAAACTTCACGAAAATTGGTGGGCATGTGTGACATTAGATCCTTAACAAGCATGCAAAGCTTTACAGAGATCGGACCATAGGTGGCGCTATAACTGTTAAAAACCATATGTTTCCTATGGTAAATTGCCTGTAATTTAAGTTTTCCATCTATTATTTCAGTGTTTAAAATCTTGCTAAATAAAACCTAATGTCTTTTGATGCTTGTGTGCTTAAAGGCCTTAAAGGCTTGAACCCCGCTAAATGCTGCTTGCAGCTTTAATTATTAGGGGTTCAAGCATGAAATGCTGAAACCCTATTGTAATTGTAAGGATTCGTAAAACGCATCGTGCAGGCCAAACCGTAAGGCCTAGAGACATGAAACCTGGCCAGATGGTAGGCCTCAGTTTGGGGACAACCTATCAGAGTATGACCCCGAATGGCCCATAGGTGGCGCTACAGCAACCAAAAGTTCAAAATTGCTCATAACTCTTAGACTGTTTGCCCCAGGATCAAGTGTCTTATATCGTTGGAATCCTTGGCTCAGGGCAGACAAAATGGCTATCTCCGATTTGGATGTAGGCAGGGAAAATTTTCTGCTATGTCGAATTTTGTCCAAAACCTACTTTTGCGAACTAGTCCCTGGTTTTTCGCCCGATCGGAACCGAACCAGTCTAGGAGAATTCTCTGGACTCTCTCGATCAATAATTATCAAAAAAAAGTTGAACTTTGGCATTTGGCTGGCTGTAACAGGGTCATTTAGAAAAGGGGCGTGGCAAAATACACTAAAAAGCCTATACATCCCAAATGAAAACTCAGAACTTCACCAAAATTGATGAGCATATGTGTCAGAACATGGCGAGGAAGCATGCAGAGTTTCATGGAGATCGGACCATAGGTGGCGCTATAACTGGCAAAAAGCCTTCATTCTTATTAGGGGTTCAAGCATGAAATGCTGAAACCCTATTGTAATTGTAAGGATTCGTAAAACGCATCGTGCAGGCCAAACCGTAAGGCCTAGAGACATGAAACCTGGCCAGATGGTAGGCCTCAGTTTGGGGACAACCTATCAGTGTATGACCCCGAATGGCCCATAGGTGGCGCTACAGCAACCAAAAGTTCAAAATTGCTCATAACTCTTAGACTGTTTGCCCCAGGATCAAGTGTCTTATATCGTTGGAATCCTTGGCTCAAGGCAGACAAAATGGCTATCTCCGATTTGGATGTAGGCAGGGAAAATTTTCTGCTATGTCGAATTTTGTCCAAAACCTACTTTTGCGAACTAGTCCCTGGTTTTTCGCCCGATCGGAACCGAACCAGTCTAGGAGAATTCTCTGGACTCTCTCGATCAATAATTATCAAAAAAAAGTTGAACTTTGGCATTTGGCTGGCTGTAACAGGGTCATTTAGAAAAGGGGCGTGGCAAAATACACTAAAAAGCCTATACATCCCAAATGAAAACTCAGAACTTCACCAAAATTGATGAGCATATGTGTCAGAACATGGCGAGGAAGCATGCAGAGTTTCATGGAGATCGGACCATAGGTGGCGCTATAACTGGCAAAAAGCCTTCATTCTTATTAGGGGTTCAAGCATGAAATGCTGAAACCCTATTGTAATTGTAAGGATTCGTAAAACGCATCGTGCAGGCCAAACCGTAAGGCCTAGAGACATGAAACCTGGCCAGATGGTAGGCCTCAGTTTGGGGACAACCTATCAGTGTATGACCCCGAATGGCCCATAGGTGGCGCTACAGCAACCAAAAGTTCAAAATTGCTCATAACTCTTAGACTGTTTGCCCCAGGATCAAGTGTCTTATATCGTTGGAATCCTTGGCTCAGGGCAGACAAAATGGCTATCTCCGATTTGGATGTAGGCAGGGAAAATTTTCTGCTATGTCGAATTTTGTCCAAAACCTACTTTTGCGAACTAGTCCCTGGTTTTTCGCCCGATCGGAACCGAACCAGTCTAGGAGAATTCTCTGGACTCTCTCGATCAATAATTATCAAAAAAAAGTTGAACTTTGGCATTTGGCTGGCTGTAACAGGGTCATTTAGAAAAGGGGCGTGGCAAAATACACTAAAAAGCCTATACATCCCAAATGAAAACTCAGAACTTCACCAAAATTGATGAGCATATGTGTCAGAACATGGCGAGGAAGCATGCAGAGTTTCATGGAGATCGGACCATAGGTGGCGCTATAACTGGCAAAAAGCCTTCATTCTTATTAGGGGTTCAAGCATGAAATGCTGAAACCCTATTGTAATTGTAAGGATTCGTAAAACGCATCGTGCAGGCCAAACCGTAAGGCCTAGAGACATGAAACCTGGCCAGATGGTAGGCCTCAGTTTGGGGACAACCTATCAGTGTATGACCCCGAATGGCCCATAGGTGGCGCTACAGCAACCAAAAGTTCAAAATTGCTCATAACTCTTAGACTGTTTGCCCCAGGATCAAGTGTCTTATATCGTTGGAATCCTTGGCTCAGGGCAGACAAAATGGCTATCTCCGATTTGGATGTAGGCAGGGAAAATTTTCTGCTATGTCGAATTTTGTCCAAAACCTACTTTTGCGAACTAGTCCCTGGTTTTTCGCCCGATCGGAACCGAACCAGTCTAGGAGAATTCTCTGGACTCTCTCGATCAATAATTATCAAAAAAAAGTTGAACTTTGGCATTTGGCTGGCTGTAACAGGGTCATTTAGAAAAGGGGCGTGGCAAAATACACTAAAAAGCCTATACATCCCAAATGAAAACTCAGAACTTCACCAAAATTGATGAGCATATGTGTCAGAACATGGCGAGGAAGCATGCAGAGTTTCATGGAGATCGGACCATAGGTGGCGCTATAACTGGCAAAAAGCCTTCATTCTTATTAGGGGTTCAAGCATGAAATGCTGAAACCCTATTGTAATTGTAAGGATTCGTAAAACGCATCGTGCAGGCCAAACCGTAAGGCCTAGAGACATGAAACCTGGCCAGATGGTAGGCCTCAGTTTGGGGACAACCTATCAGTGTATGACCCCGAATGGCCCATAGGTGGCGCTACAGCAACCAAAAGTTCAAAATTGCTCATAACTCTTAGACTGTTTGCCCCAGGATCAAGTGTCTTATATCGTTGGAATCCTTGGCTCAAGGCAGACAAAATGGCTATCTCCGATTTGGATGTAGGCAGGGAAAATTTTCTGCTATGTCGAATTTTGTCCAAAACCTACTTTTGCGAACTAGTCCCTGGTTTTTCGCCCGATCGGAACCGAACCAGTCTAGGAGAATTCTCTGGACTCTCTCGATCAATAATTATCAAAAAAAAGTTGAACTTTGGCATTTGGCTGGCTGTAACAGGGTCATTTAGAAAAGGGGCGTGGCAAAATACACTAAAAAGCCTATACATCCCAAATGAAAACTCAGAACTTCACCAAAATTGATGAGCATATGTGTCAGAACATGGCGAGGAAGCATGCAGAGTTTCATGGAGATCGGACCATAGGTGGCGCTATAACTGGCAAAAAGCCTTCATTCTTATTAGGGGTTCAAGCATGAAATGCTGAAACCCTATTGTAATTGTAAGGATTCGTAAAACGCATCGTGCAGGCCAAACCGTAAGGCCTAGAGACATGAAACCTGGCCAGATGGTAGGCCTCAGTTTGGGGACAACCTATCAGTGTATGACCCCGAATGGCCCATAGGTGGCGCTACAGCAACCAAAAGTTCAAAATTGCTCATAACTCTTAGACTGTTTGCCCCAGGATCAAGTGTCTTATATCGTTGGAATCCTTGGCTCAGGGCAGACAAAATGGCTATCTCCGATTTGGATGTAGGCAGGGAAAATTTTCTGCTATGTCGAATTTTGTCCAAAACCTACTTTTGCGAACTAGTCCCTGGTTTTTCGCCCGATCGGAACCGAACCAGTCTAGGAGAATTCTCTGGACTCTCTCGATCAATAATTATCAAAAAAAAGTTGAACTTTGGCATTTGGCTGGCTGTAACAGGGTCATTTAGAAAAGGGGCGTGGCAAAATACACTAAAAAGCCTATACATCCCAAATGAAAACTCAGAACTTCACCAAAATTGATGAGCATATGTGTCAGAACATGGCGAGGAAGCATGCAGAGTTTCATGGAGATCGGACCATAGGTGGCGCTATAACTGGCAAAAAGCCTTCATTCTTATTAGGGGTTCAAGCATGAAATGCTGAAACCCTATTGTAATTGTAAGGATTCGTAAAACGCATCGTGCAGGCCAAACCGTAAGGCCTAGAGACATGAAACCTGGCCAGATGGTAGGCCTCAGTTTGGGGACAACCTATCAGTGTATGACCCCGAATGGCCCATAGGTGGCGCTACAGCAACCAAAAGTTCAAAATTGCTCATAACTCTTAGACTGTTTGCCCCAGGATCAAGTGTCTTATATCGTTGGAATCCTTGGCTCAGGGCAGACAAAATGGCTATCTCCGATTTGGATGTAGGCAGGGAAAATTTTCTGCTATGTCGAATTTTGTCCAAAACCTACTTTTGCGAACTAGTCCCTGGTTTTTCGCCCGATCGGAACCGAACCAGTCTAGGAGAATTCTCTGGACTCTCTCGATCAATAATTATCAAAAAAAAGTTGAACTTTGGCATTTGGCTGGCTGTAACAGGGTCATTTAGAAAAGGGGCGTGGCAAAATACACTAAAAAGCCTATACATCCCAAATGAAAACTCAGAACTTCACCAAAATTGATGAGCATATGTGTCAGAACATGGCGAGGAAGCATGCAGAGTTTCATGGAGATCGGACCATAGGTGGCGCTATAACTGGCAAAAAGCCTTCATTCTTATTAGGGGTTCAAGCATGAAATGCTGAAACCCTATTGTAATTGTAAGGATTCGTAAAACGCATCGTGCAGGCCAAACCGTAAGGCCTAGAGACATGAAACCTGGCCAGATGGTAGGCCTCAGTTTGGGGACAACCTATCAGAGTATGACCCCGAATGGCCCATAGGTGGCGCTACAGCAACCAAAAGTTCAAAATTGCTCATAACTCTTAGACTGTTTGCCCCAGGATCAAGTGTCTTATATCGTTGGAATCCTTGGCTCAGGGCAGACAAAATGGCTATCTCCGATTTGGATGTAGGCAGGGAAAATTTTCTGCTATGTCGAATTTTGTCCAAAACCTACTTTTGCGAACTAGTCCCTGGTTTTTCGCCCGATCGGAACCGAACCAGTCTAGGAGAATTCTCTGGACTCTCTCGATCAATAATTATCAAAAAAAAGTTGAACTTTGGCATTTGGCTGGCTGTAACAGGGTCATTTAGAAAAGGGGCGTGGCAAAATACACTAAAAAGCCTATACATCCCAAATGAAAACTCAGAACTTCACCAAAATTGATGAGCATATGTGTCAGAACATGGCGAGGAAGCATGCAGAGTTTCATGGAGATCGGACCATAGGTGGCGCTATAACTGGCAAAAAGCCTTCATTCTTATTAGGGGTTCAAGCATGAAATGCTGAAACCCTATTGTAATTGTAAGGATTCGTAAAACGCATCGTGCAGGCCAAACCGTAAGGCCTAGAGACATGAAACCTGGCCAGATGGTAGGCCTCAGTTTGGGGACAACCTATCAGTGTATGACCCCGAATGGCCCATAGGTGGCGCTACAGCAACCAAAAGTTCAAAATTGCTCATAACTCTTAGACTGTTTGCCCCAGGATCAAGTGTCTTATATCGTTGGAATCCTTGGCTCAGGGCAGACAAAATGGCTATCTCCGATTTGGATGTAGGCAGGGAAAATTTTCTGCTATGTCGAATTTTGTCCAAAACCTACTTTTGCGAACTAGTCCCTGGTTTTTCGCCCGATCGGAACCGAACCAGTCTAGGAGAATTCTCTGGACTCTCTCGATCAATAATTATCAAAAAAAAGTTGAACTTTGGCATTTGGCTGGCTGTAACAGGGTCATTTAGAAAAGGGGCGTGGCAAAATACACTAAAAAGCCTATACATCCCAAATGAAAACTCAGAACTTCACCAAAATTGATGAGCATATGTGTCAGAACATGGCGAGGAAGCATGCAGAGTTTCATGGAGATCGGACCATAGGTGGCGCTATAACTGGCAAAAAGCCTTCATTCTTATTAGGGGTTCAAGCATGAAATGCTGAAACCCTATTGTAATTGTAAGGATTCGTAAAACGCATCGTGCAGGCCAAACCGTAAGGCCTAGAGACATGAAACCTGGCCAGATGGTAGGCCTCAGTTTGGGGACAACCTATCAGTGTATGACCCCGAATGGCCCATAGGTGGCGCTACAGCAACCAAAAGTTCAAAATTGCTCATAACTCTTAGACTGTTTGCCCCAGGATCAAGTGTCTTATATCGTTGGAATCCTTGGCTCAGGGCAGACAAAATGGCTATCTCCGATTTGGATGTAGGCAGGGAAAATTTTCTGCTATGTCGAATTTTGTCCAAAACCTACTTTTGCGAACTAGTCCCTGGTTTTTCGCCCGATCGGAACCGAACCAGTCTAGGAGAATTCTCTGGACTCTCTCGATCAATAATTATCAAAAAAAAGTTGAACTTTGGCATTTGGCTGGCTGTAACAGGGTCATTTAGAAAAGGGGCGTGGCAAAATACACTAAAAAGCCTATACATCCCAAATGAAAACTCAGAACTTCACCAAAATTGATGAGCATATGTGTCAGAACATGGCGAGGAAGCATGCAGAGTTTCATGGAGATCGGACCATAGGTGGCGCTATAACTGGCAAAAAGCCTTCATTCTTATTAGGGGTTCAAGCATGAAATGCTGAAACCCTATTGTAATTGTAAGGATTCGTAAAACGCATCGTGCAGGCCAAACCGTAAGGCCTAGAGACATGAAACCTGGCCAGATGGTAGGCCTCAGTTTGGGGACAACCTATCAGTGTATGACCCCGAATGGCCCATAGGTGGCGCTACAGCAACCAAAAGTTCAAAATTGCTCATAACTCTTAGACTGTTTGCCCCAGGATCAAGTGTCTTATATCGTTGGAATCCTTGGCTCAGGGCAGACAAAATGGCTATCTCTGATTTGGATGTAGGCAGGGAAAATTTTCTGCTATGTCGAATTTTGTCCAAAACCTACTTTTGCGAACTAGTCCCTGGTTTTTCGCCCGATCGGAACCGAACCAGTCTAGGAGAATTCTCTGGACTCTCTCGATCAATAATTATCAAAAAAAAGTTGAACTTTGGCATTTGGCTGGCTGTAACAGGGTCATTTAGAAAAGGGGCGTGGCAAAATACACTAAAAAGCCTATACATCCCAAATGAAAACTCAGAACTTCACCAAAAATGATGAGCATATGTGTCAGAACATGGCGAGGAAGCATGCAGAGTTTCATGGAGATCGGACCATAGGTGGCGCTATAACTGGCAAAAAGCCTTCATTCTTATTAGGGGTTCAAGCATGAAATGCTGAAACCCTATTGTAATTGTAAGGATTCGTAAAACGCATCGTGCAGGCCAAACCGTAAGGCCTAGAGACATGAAACCTGGCCAGATGGTAGGCCTCAGTTTGGGGACAACCTATCAGAGTATGACCCCGAATGGCCCATAGGTGGCGCTACAGCAACCAAAAGTTCAAAATTGCTCATAACTCTTAGACTGTTTGCCCCAGGATCAAGTGTCTTATATCGTTGGAATCCTTGGCTCAGGGCAGACAAAATGGCTATCTCCGATTTGGATGTAGGCAGGGAAAATTTTCTGCTATGTCGAATTTTGTCCAAAACCTACTTTTGCGAACTAGTCCCTGGTTTTTCGCCCGATCGGAACCGAACCAGTCTAGGAGAATTCTCTGGACTCTCTCGATCAATAATTATCAAAAAAAAGTTGAACTTTGGCATTTGGCTGGCTGTAACAGGGTCATTTAGAAAAGGGGCGTGGCAAAATACACTAAAAAGCCTATACATCCCAAATGAAAACTCAGAACTTCACCAAAATTGATGAGCATATGTGTCAGAACATGGCGAGGAAGCATGCAGAGTTTCATGGAGATCGGACCATAGGTGGCGCTATAACTGGCAAAAAGCCTTCATTCTTATTAGGGGTTCAAGCATGAAATGCTGAAACCCTATTGTAATTGTAAGGATTCGTAAAACGCATCGTGCAGGCCAAACCGTAAGGCCTAGAGACATGAAACCTGGCCAGATGGTAGGCCTCAGTTTGGGGACAACCTATCAGTGTATGACCCCGAATGGCCCATAGGTGGCACTACAGCAACCAAAAGTTCAAAATTGCTCATAACTCTTAGACTGTTTGCCCCAGGATCAAGTGTCTTATATCGTTGGAATCCTTGGCTCAAGGCGGAAATGGCTATCTCAGATTTGCTCGCCCTTCAGGCGCCAATTTCGAGTAAATTGCATTTTTTTTTAAAAACAATTTTTGCTGAATTCTCCTAGGTTTTTGGCCCGATTGGAACCAAACCACTGCAAGAATATTCTCTGGAGTCTGACAATCAATAATCATCCAAAAAATTCAAAATTTAAATTAACAGTCGATAAGGGGAACCAAAATCTTTTATGGCACTAGGGCCATTTTTACTAAAATGGTTATAAATTGTGAACGGAAAGAGATATTTTTTGCTAAACTTGGGACACATGTTCATAAGCTCAATCTGAGTTGACATGAAAAAGAATCGTGACAATTGGCCACTTGGTGGCGCTATAACAGTGAAAAAAATCATGAAAATAGCTATAAGCGCACCCAACCGTTAGTCTACTGAAAATTGGCATGCGGTGTCTTTGTCCAGGGTGCCATGATAGTCATGATATGAGAATATTGGTGTATCTCAAAAAACTCAGTATACGTCATTGGCTTTGCCTTGAAGGAGCCTTAGAAGTTTCAAGCCCGTGTTTTTTTCACAGGAGTGGCCTCCTAAGAATCCTTGCCGAGTCCAACAATACCAAACATGCCAGGTTTCGCTTTATGGTTTTTGTAAGTGTCATTTAGAGCTTTAAAAAATTGTGGTTATCTTCAAAGCCGTTAGTCTGATCGAGACAACAACAAAAAAACAAAGGAAATTTGAAAACATAGGTAAATAGCTAAACAATAATGCCAAAATGTTAAAATTATGATAGAAACTGACAAACAAAATTATTAAATCCAATCAATTTCACCCATGGATCATTTTGATGCTCTCACATGTTTGAAACGAACAATGATGGATTGTGATGAAATTTGTTTTGAATTGAGACTGGCGAATCCCCGTCCATACTGTCAATGACCGTTCGCAAAGACCCGCCCACTTTAGTTACTATTGCTATGTCTGACAAGTGATGCCACTCTCACACCACCACAAGTTCTCACGCAGTGAAAAATACATTGTGGATCAGAGAAAAGACTGCGCGCTGACAGACGAGTACTTTTGATATGAAACAAAGTCTCACCTTTCAAATGTAGTAATTTTTTAGAGACATTTAAACAATAAATACCATTTTGTGACTCTTTAATGTGTCTGATAGATCGCTGTAGACTCGAGGCTCAGTTAAAGCTGCTTGTGAACCGATCATCTCTTCCTTCTAGTTAATTTATATCATTAAAATAAACATGAATGAACATAAAAGGAATGTTGTTTTAAAGTGCTAAGACGTCAGTACACTTTGTTTTTCAAATTTAAATCCTCCTATGTTAATCTACTAACTTTCCTGACTGCTTTGTTGGACAAAATGGCGGATTATGATTAGTCAGATCGCCTGTCAATAAAACTCCCTGCAAAGGGTCAATTGAGAATAGGCTTGTTTGAGATGAGCAAAATATTCGCAGAACCGATCACCGGTGATCAGCACGAGATGCATGCCGGTTACAAATGTGTCAGAGTGCGGTCTGCCTTGCTCTGATGTCATGCTGATGTATGTCAAAAATATCTCGCGAGCGCAAGGCGCACGTGTCGGATTCTGCAGTCGCACGCAGTTGCTCTCCACCGACTGCGCTGATCAAAAGCATGATGGGAAACGACTTGCTGACGACACAGCTTAATGCTCATTGGTTTAAACAACTGTGATGTATTGTTCTCTTATAAAATGTTTGATTTTAAAACTCTAATATCATGTTTTATGTGTATATGTTGTTTGTGAATATTCCCAAACTATCTGACAGTGCGATCTCTTTGGGTTATGCAATTTATTTTTTATAAAAAAATAAAATAACTAAAAACACATGTCTGTATTAAAGAAAGAAATATTGATAAACATGTATTTGGAATGGAATTAAATAACAAGTACTTTGGGTGTCTTGTTCATTTTATTTATTTTCATATAAAAGCAACATAACTTGAATTACATCCAGTTTATTAGCAAAACTGTGCACGAGCGTGAATCGCGTGAATCCCGCGATATCCATCTTTGATCTCGCAGGTGTCAGATCCACTGTGAGTAGAGAGAACTGTCTGGCTTGCCTGTGCTTTTTTCACTCCTCCTCTCACTGCAGCCACCTACTCTAGCATACATTTCAGACGAGGCAAGGCGCATCTCAAACAAGCCTATTGTCTGTGCGCACAATCCTGATCTAATCGACAACTTTGCAGTTGCACATAGGAAAGCCCGGAAAATCCCACTATAATGTAAGAGAGCATATTTTTTATGTATTTGGACCTAGGCCTAACAATGTTTTATAGTGCGCTGTCCCCATTGTTTTTTTGTTGTTTTTTTGTTTTGTTTTTGGTGAGCGTAGGCTACTCATGATTTTGTTAGTAATCTCATCTCTTATATGCTGTGTATGATCATATCCTGCCCTATTCATGGTAGCCTACTCGCGAACATTGCGTCATCAATTGCGTCATCAAGGGGCCTGCCTTGATAATCCTACTTAAGGGCCCGGTGTTGGCTCGTTCGTTACGCCACTGAATATAATTGTCTAAACTCCTTATTAAAATTACATATTTACAACAAATCTGACTCATATATACATATGGGCACACTTTGAGTACTACTAATAAAAGTGGTGGAGATCAGGCAAGACTATAAGAAGACTCTAACTATAACTGTAAAAACGCTTTAAAACCATATATTTCCTATGGTAAACTGCCTGTATAGGCTGTAAATTGACTTTTTCATCTATGATGGCAGTTGTTAAATGCTTGCTAAATAAAACTTAATGTCTTTTGATGCTTGTGTGCTTAAAGGCCTTAACTGCTTGAACCCCGATAAATGCTGCTTGCAGCTTTAATTATTATTATTATTATTATTCTGCCATAAAACGCATCGTGCAGCCCAAACCGTAAGTGCTGGAGCTTTGAAACTTTGTCAGATGGTAGTACAAAAATCGAGGAGAGGTTATCAAATTATGAGCCAGATTGGCCTATAGGTGGCGCTATAGCAATCAATTGCGCGAAACTGCTCATAACTCCTAAACCGTATGTCGTAGACTCAAGTGTCTTATATCATTGGAAAGGTGAGTCCCTGACGAACAAAACGTATATCTCCGATTTCATTTCCGTCATAATAGATTTTCCGCCATTTTGAATTTTGTCAAAAAACTACTTTTGCGAACTAGTCCCTGGATTTTTGCCCGATCGGAACCAAACCAGTGCAGAAATGTTCTCTGGAATCTGAATATCAATAATTATTGAAAAAAAGTAGAAATTTCGATTCACGGTCGCAAAGGGGCGGAAAACGAATGTTGTGGGAGGAGCCTATTTTACTAAAATGGCTATAACTCAAGAAAAAAATTAGATATCTTTACCAAACTTGGTACACATGTGTATGGGCTGAGTTTTTGGTCACGATAAAAAAATCGCGACGATTGAACACTTGGTGGCGCTATAACACGAAAAAAACATGAAAATGGCTATAACCACCCGACCGCTAGTCCGATTGACTTGAAAATTGGTATGCAGTGTCTTGGTCCAAGGTACCATCTATGTCTATGAGGACATTGGCGTATCTCAAAAAACATGGCCGCCACAGCCAATTAAATATGAGCACCTATTAGACAAGGTTAACGGAGGCCGATCAGAACGAAACTCAATGGGTATGTTTGACTCATGGCCCTAGAGGTCTGTAAGAATTTTGAAAGAAATCGGCCACTAGTTGGCGCTAACGAGTTTTATGGCTCTGTAATCACGTGGTGTTGCACACATCCACAAAATATGCATATCAATTGATAGATCTCCTCATATTGAACAACTTTGCCTCTAGAACCATTGCTGTCAATCAAATTGTTCATTAAATATTTGCAATAATGTTAAAAACCTACTTTTGCAAACTAGTCCCTGGTTTTTTGCCCGATCGGAACCAAACCAGTCTAGGACAATTCTCTGGACTCTCTAGATCAATAATTATCAAAAAAAAGTTCAACTTTTACATTTAGATGACTATAACAGGGTGATTTAGAAGAGGGACGTAGCAAAACACACTCAATAGCCTATAAATTCTAAGGGAAAACTCAAAACTTCCCGAAAATTGGTGGGCATGTGTGACATTAGATCCTTAACAAGCATACAAAGCTTTATAGAGATCGGACCATAGATGGCGCTATAACTGTTAAAAACCATATGTTTCCTATGGTAAATTGCCTATATTGCCTGTAATTTGAGTTTTCCATCTATTATTTCAGTGTTCAAAATCTTGCTAAATAAAACTACCCGACCGCTAGTCCAATTGACTTGAAAATTGGTATGCAGTGTCTTGGTCCAAGGTACCATGTATGTCTATGAGGACATTGGCGTATCTCAAAAAACATGGCTGCTATTGGCCAATGAAGTTTGCACTCAATAGCCTATAAATCTTAAAGGAAAACTCAAAACGTCACGAATATTGTTATGTATATGTGACATAACATGCTGAAGAAGCATGCAAAGTTTCATGGAGATCGGACCATAGGTGGCGCTAAAACTGTTAAAAAGCTTTGAAAACCATGTATTCCCTATGGTGAATTGCCTGTATTGGCTGTAAATTGCATTTTCCATCTCTCTATTCAATGAATGTTCAGATCTACTTAAAAACAAGTCAGATTTTGTATCCTATGCCTCTAAACAAGCATGAAAAATTTCAGACAGATCGGACAATATTTGCCTCTATAAAAGTTAAAAAAGGTTAAAATTACAGAGTTCATTTGATAATAATGGTATATTAAGCCAATAAGTGGTCGTTTGCTGCCCCCCGCTGTTCATTTTATTGTACTACACACAAAATAATATTATTCTGCAGTAAAACACATCGTGCAGCCCAAACCGTAAGGGCTAGAGACTTGAAACTTGGCCAGTAGGTATTACAAACATAGAGGAGAGGTTATCAAATTATGAGCCAGATTGGCCTATAGGTGGCGCTATAGCAATCAATTGCGCGAAACTGCTCATAACTCCTAAACCGTATATCGTACACTCAAGTGTCTTATATCATTGGAAAGGTGAGTCCATGAGGAAAAAAATGTGTATCTCCGATTTCATTTGCGCCATGATAGATTTTCCACCATTTTGAATTTTGTTAAAAAACTACTTTTGCAAACTAGTCCTAGGTTTCTTGCTTGATCGGAACCAAACCAGTGCAGAAATGTTCTCTGGAGTCTGAATATCAATAATTATTGAAAAAAAGTTTAAATTTCTATTCACGGTCGCTAAGGGGCGGAAAACGACTGTTGTGGGAGGAGCCTATTTTACTAAAATGGCTATAACTCAAGTAAGAAATGAGATGTCTTCACCAAACTTGGTACACATGTGTATGGTCTGAGTCTTTGGTCACGATAAAAAAATCGCGACGATTGAACACTTGGTGGCGCTATAACACAAAAAAACATGAAAATGGCTAAAATACCCGACCGCTAGTCCGATTGACTTGAAAATTGGTATGCAGTGTCTTGGTCCAAGGTCCCATGTAGGTCTATGAGGACATTGGCCTATCTCAAAAAACATTGCCGCCACAGCCAATTAAATTATTTCAGTGTTTAAAATCTTGCTAAATAAAACTTAATGTATTTTGATGCTTTTGTGCTTAAAGGCCTTAAAGGCTTGAACCCCGCTAAATGCTGCTTGCAGCTTTAATTATTATTATTATTATTCTCCGCTAAAACGCATCGTGCAGCCCAAATCGTAGAAGCTGGAGCTTTGAAACTTTGTCAGATGGTAGTACAAAAATCGAGGAGAGGTTATCAAATTATGAGCCAGATTGGCCTATAGGTGGCGCTATAGCAATCAATTGCGCGAAACTGCTCATAACTCCTAAACCGTATGTCGTAGACTCAAGTGTCTTATATCATTGGAAAGCTGAATACCTGACATAAAAAATGTATATCTCCGATTTCATTTCCGCCATTATAGATTTTCCGCCATTTTGAATTATGTCAAAAAACTACTTTTGCGAACTAGTCCCTGGATTTTAGCTCGATCGGAACCAAACCAGTGCAGAAATGTTCTCTGGAGTATGAATATCAATAATTATTGAAAAAATGTAGAAATTTCTATTCACTGTTGCTAAGGGGCGGAAAACGAACGTTGTGGGAGGAGCCTATTTTACTAAAAGTGTTATAACTCAAGAACAAAATGAGATATCTTTACCAAACTTTGTACACATGTGCACGGGCTGAGTCTTGGGTCAAGATAAAACAATTGCGACGATTGAACACTTGGTGGCGCTATAACACGAAAAAAACATGAAAATGGCAATAACCACCCGACCGCTAGTCCGATTGACTTGAAAATTGGTATGCAGTGTCTTGGTCCAAGGTACCATGTATGTCTATGAGGAGATTGGCGTATCTTAAAAAACATGGCTGCTATTGGCCAATAAAATTTGAGCACCTCTAAGACAAGGTTAACGGAGGCCGATGGGAATGAAACTCGGTGGGCATGTTTGACTCATGGACTTAGAGGACTGTAAGAATTTTGAAAGAAATCGGCCACTAGTTGGCGCTAACGAGTTTTTTGGCTCTGTAATCACGTGGTGTGGCACACATCAACCAAATATACACATCATATGATAGGGCTCCTCATACTGAACAACTTTTCCTCTAGAAGCATTGCTGTCAATCAAATCGTTCATTAAATATTTGCGATTATGTTTAAAACCTACTTTTGCGAACTAGTCCCTGGATTTTTGCCTGATCGGAACCAAACCAGTATAGGACAATTCTCTGGACTCTCTAGATCAATAATTATCGAAAAAAAGTTGAACTTTTGCCTTTGGATGGCTATAACAGTGTCATTTAGAAGAGGGGCGTAGCAAAATACACTCAAAAGCCTATAAATCCTAAAGGAAAACTCAAAACTTTACGAAAATTGTTATGTATATGTAACATAACATGCTGAAAAATCATGCAAAGTTTCATGGAGATCGGACCATAGGTGGCGCTATAACTGTTAAAAAGCTTTGAAAACCATGTAATCCTATGGTGAAATGCCTGTATTGGCTGTAAATGGTATTTTCCATCTCTGTAATCAGGTCGGGTTATAAACATCCACATAAAATGCATAAATTATGATAGATCTCCTCATACTGAACAACTTTGCCTCAAGAACCAATACTGTCAATCAAATCGTTATTTAAACATTCACAATTATGTTAATAACCTACTTTTGCAAACTAGTCATAGATATTTCAACCTGATCAGAACCAAACCAGTGCAGTACAATTCTCTGGACTCTTTAGAGCAATAATTGTTTTTAAAAAAAGTTAAACTTTTGCATCTGAATGGCTATAACAGGGTTATTTCATGATGTGGCCTTGACCAAGTGTCCCCAAATGCCTATATCTATTCAATGAATGCTCAGATATTCTTAAAAACAAGTCAGAACATGTGTACTATGCCTCTAAACAAGCATGAAAAATTTCAGACAGATAGGACAATATTTGCCTCTATAACAGTTAAAAAGCTGAAAATTATGAAAATAATGGTATATTAAGCCAATAAGTGGTCGTTTGCTGCCCCCCGCTGTTCATTTTAGTGTACTACACTCTAATATTGATCTACAAGTCATATTCAGCTTAAAATAAATCACTATTTTAACATTTGCAATCACATTTAGTTAAAATGAATCTATTAAGTATTACTATTGACAATTTTCACATTGAGAAATGTGAATCTTGAAGGAGACTGGCAGGAAACATTTTGTTTACTGCAACATCATAAAGTTCAAATGTCTGTATCTACAACAAAATATGTGTGTGTAGTCCTATGTTTCTGAATACATTTTTAAAAATCTGATTAATAGTTACAAAGAGCTATGTTAAATGATTATAGACCATAGCATTAAAAAAGTGTGTGTGTGTGTGTGTGTGTGTGTGTGTGTGTGTGTGTGTGTGTGTGTGTGTGTGTGTATAAGCATGCATAATGGAATTAACATGGAAGACCAATTTGATATATAACTGATTTTATAGTGTTTATTGCAAAGCAACTGTGAAAAGACTTTATTAATAAGTAGAATGTCCAGCAGAGGGCAGCAGAAGACCACTCATTGGTTCATTCTGTCCACTAAGCATATATATAAACTCTAAAAAAACATTATAATAGCATTGAAAATGACATTTTGTCAATGTTTATCAATTAATTTGTTCATTTGATTAATGTTTTTACAATAATTATTAAATTACAATTAAAATAATGCCTGAAAATATGTTTTAAAGGGGAAGACCTGGAATAAGCTATTTGTTACCCATCATTTATTTCAAATATTTATATCACCAACAAAATGTGCATGTGAGTTAAGCACGTTTGAAGACATTAACTTGGAAAATGTGCCCATTAAATGAAAAACAGACATTTAAAATGAAAATGAGCCAATGAGTGGTTCTCTGCTGCCACCTGCTGGGCATAAATAGTCATTTTTTCCATACTATTTACTTATCATGTTCTATAATTCCTATTTAGACATTATAAAGTCATTATTACAATATTTACAATCACATTTTGTCAAATTAATTTATCTCAAATATATTATGGCGTATTACCTAAAATTGCCACCAGATGGCAGCAGAAGACCACTCATTGGCTTATCCTCTAAACTAATATTGTTCAATCATATTTAAACTGTGATCGTGCAGACCAAAGCGTAAATGCTAGAGACTTGAAACTTCATCAGATGATAGTACAAAAATC
Organism: Gobio gobio; assembly: GCF_949357685.1. NCBI lineage: Eukaryota > Metazoa > Chordata > Actinopteri > Cypriniformes > Gobionidae > Gobio > Gobio gobio. The sequence continues at coordinate 21,099,680 of NC_137112.1, read as the reverse complement.
GAGGCTAATGTTGTCAGAGTATGAACCCGATTGGCCAATAGGTGGCGCTACAGCAATCAAAAGCGCGAAATGGATCATAACTCCTAAACCGTATGTCGTAGACTCAAGTATCTTATATCATTGGAAAGGTGAGTCCATGACGAACAAAACGTATATCTCCGATTTCATTTCTGCCATGATAGATTTTCCGCCATTTTGAATTTTGTCAAAAAACTACTTTTACGAACTAGTCCAAATATACACATCATATGATAGGTCTCCTCATGTTGAACAACTTTGCCTCTAGAAGCATTGCTGTCAATCAAACCGTTCATTAAATATCCGCGATTATGTTTAAAACCTACTTTTGCGAACTAGTCCCTGGATTTTTGCCCGATGGGAACCAAACCAGTCTAGAACAATTCTCTGGACTCTCTAGATAAATAATTATCGAAAAAAAGTTGAACTTTTGCATTTGGATGGCTATAACAGGGTCATTTAGAAGAGGGGCTTAGCAAAATACACTCAAAAGGCTATAAAACCTAAAGGAAAACTCAAAACTTCACGAAAAATGTTATGTATATGTATCATAACATGCTGAAGAATCCTGCAAAGTTTCATGGAGATCGGACCATAGGTGGCGCTATAACTGTTAAAACGCTTTGAAAACCATGTATTCCCTATGGTGAAATGCCTGTATTGGCTGCAAATGGTATTTTCCATGGGGTTAAAAACATCCACATAATATGCATAAATTATGATAGATCTCCTCATACTGAACAACTTTGCTTCAAGAACCAATACTGTCAATCAAATCGTTATTTAAACATTCACAATTATGTTAATAACCTCATTTTGCAATCTAGTCCTAGATTTTTTTGCCCGATCGGAACCAAACCACTGTAGTACGATTCTCTGGACTCTTTAGAGCAATAATTATTTAAAATAAAGTTAAACTATTGCATCTGAATGGCTATAACATTATTTCAAGGTGTGGCCTTGGCCAAGTGTCCCTAAATGCCTATATCTATTCAATGAATGCTCAGATATTCTTAAAAACAAGTCAGAACATGTGTACTATGCCTCTAAACAAGCATGAAACATTTCAGACAGATAGGACAATATTTGCCTCTATAACAGTTAAAAAGCTGAAAATTATGAAAATAATGGTATATTAAGCCAATAAGTGGTCGTTTGCTGCCCCCCGCTGTTCATTTTATTGTACTACACTCTAATATTGATCTACAAGTCATATTCAGCTTAAAATAAATCACTATTTTAACATTTGCAATCACATTTAGTTAAAATTAATCTATTAAGTATTACTATTGACAATTGTCACATTGAGAAATGTGAATCTTGAAGGAGACTTGCAGGAAACATTTTGTTTACTGCAACATCATATAGTTAAAATGTCTGTATCTACAACAAAATGTGTGTGTGTAGTCCTATGTTTCTGAATACATTTTTAAAAATCTGATTAATAGTTACAAAGAGCTATGTTAAATGATTATAGACCATAGCATTAAAAAAGTGTGTGTGTGTGTGTGTGTGTGTGTGTGTGTCTGGCCTTGACCAAGTGTCCCCAAATGCCTATATCTATTCAATGAATGCTCAGATATTCTTAAAAACAAGTCAGAACATGTGTACTATTCCTCTAAACAAGCATGAACATTTTCAGAAAGATCGGACATTATTTGCCTCTATAACAGTTAAAAAGGTGAAAATTACAGGGTTCATATGACAATAATGGTATATTAAGCCAAAAAGTGGTCGTTTGCTGCCCCCCGCTGTTCATTTTATTGTACTACACTCTAATATTGATCTATAAGTCATATTCAGACTTAAAAAAATCACTATTTTAACATTTACAATCACATTTAGTCAAAATTAATCTATTAAGTATGACTATTGACAATTGTCACATTGAGAAATGTGAATATTGAAGGAGACTTGCAGGAAACATTTTGTTTACTGCAACATAAAGTTCAAATGTCTGTATCTACAACAAAATGTGTGTGGGTGGTCCTATGTTTCTGAATACATTTTTAATAATCTGATTAATAGTTACAAAGAGTTATGTGAAATGATTATAGACCATAGAATTAAAAAAGTGTGTGTGTGTGTGTGTGTGTGTGTGTATAAGCATGCAGAATGGAATTAGCATGGAAGACCAATTTGATATATAAGTGATTTTATAATGTCTATTGCAAAGCAACTGTGAAAAGACTTTATTAATAAGTAGAATGTCCAGCAGAGGGCAGCAGAAGACCACTTATTGACTCACTTTCCTTTTAAAGTTAATAATTTTCAACAGTGACAAAAGCAATTACTATTATAACATACTCATATTTTGTCAGATTTTATCTCTTCATTTGTACTGTCACTTCACATAATTACTAGCAATGTGGTAAATCATGGTAAATCACATTAGAATCATGGTTAATCATAGTAAATAATACTAGAACGTGGTGTATTTCACAAAAAAATGTGACATGCTCATAGACCATTAAAATATATTTTCACAATAACATATTACAAAAACTGTGTGTGTGTGTGTGTGTGTGTGGGTGTGTGTGTGTGTGTGTGTGTGTGTGTAATGTAACAACTGGTTTGAAGCCTGTTTCAGAGCCTATTTTACTAAAAGGGCTATAACTCAGGAACAAAATGAGATATCTTCACCAAACTTGGTACACATGTGTATGGGCTGAGTCTTTGGTCACGGTACAAAGAATTGTGAGGATTGAACACTTGGTGGCGCTATAACATGAAAAAAAACATGAAAAGGGCTATAACCACCTGACTGCTAGTCCGATTGACTTGAAAGTTGGTATGCAGTGTCTTGGTCCAAGGTACCATGCATGTCTGTGAGGAAATTGGCGAAGCTCAAAAAACATGGCCGCCATTGGCCAATGAAATTTGAGCACCTATTAGACAAGGTTAACAGGATCGGAACAAAACTTGGTGAGCATGTTTGACTCATGGTCCTAGAGGTCTGTAATAATTTTTTAAGAAATTGGCCACTAGTAGGCGCCAACGAATTTTATGGCTCTGTAATCACGTGATGTTTCACATATTCCCACAATATTGATATAATTTGATAGATCTCCTCAAACTGAACAACTTTGCCTCTAGAAACATTGCTGTCAATCAAATCGTTCATTTAATATTCGAAATTATGTTAAAAACCTACTTTTGCAAACTAGTCCCGTTTTTTTTGCCCGATCGGAACCAAACCAGTCTAGGACAATTCTCTGGACTCTCTAGATTAATAATTATCAAAAAAGTTGAACTTTTGCATTTGGATGGCTATAACAGGGTCATTTAGAAAAGAGGCGTGGCAAAATACACTCAAAAGCCTATAAATTCTAAGGGAAAGCTCAAAACTTCACGAAAATTGGTGGGCACATGTAACATTAGATCCTTAACAAGCATTAAACGTTTTATAGAGATCGGACCATAGGTGGCGCTATAACTGTTAAAAACCTTTTAAAACCATGTTTCCTATGGTAAATTGCCTGTAAATTGACTTTTCCATCTATTATTTCAGTGTTTAAAATCTTGCTAAATAAAATGTAATGTCTTTTGATGCTTGTGTGCTTAAAGGCCTTAAAGGCTTGAACCCCGCTAAATGCTGCTCGCAGCTTTAATTATTATTATTATTATTATTAGGGGTTCAAGCACGAAGTGCTGAACACCTATTGTATTTGTGCTGATTTTTAGGGGTTCAAGCACGAAGTGCTGAAACCCTATTGTATTTGTGCTGATTTTTATTATTATTATTATTCTGCCGTAAAACGCATCGTGCAGCCCAAACCGTAAGTGCTGGAGATTTGAAACTTTGTCAGATGGTAGTACAAAAATCGAGGAGAGGTTATCAAATTATGAGCCAGATTGGCCTATAGGTGGCGCTATAGCAATCAATTGCGCGAAACTGCTCATAACTCCTAAACCGTATGTCGTAGACTCAAGTGTCTTATATCATTGGAAAGGTGAGTCCCTGACGAACAAAACGTATATCTCCGATTTCATTTCCGTCATAATAGATTTTCCGCCATTTTGAATTTTGTCAAAAAACTACTTTTGCAAACTAGTCCCTGGATTTTTGCCCGATCGGAACCAAACCAGTGCAGAAATGTTTTCTGGAGTCTGAATATCAATAATTATTGAAAAAAAGTATAAATTTCGCTTCAAGGTCGCAAAGGGGCGGAAAACGAATGTTGTGGGAGGAGCCTATTTTACTAAAATGGCTATAACTCAAGAACAAAATGAGATATATTTACCAAACTTGGTACACATGTGTATGGGCTAAGTCTTTGGTCATGACAAAACAACCCCGACGATTCACCACTTGATGGCGCTATAACACAAAAAAAACATGAAAATGGCTATAACCACCCGACCGCTAGTCCGATTGACTTGAAAATTTGTATGCAGTGTTTTGGTCCAAGGTACCATATATGTCTATGAGGACATTGGCGTATCTCAAAAAACATGGCTGCTATCGGCTAATGAAGTTTGAGCACCTCTAAGACAAGGTTAACGGAGGCCGATCGGAATGAAACTTGGTGGGCATCTTTGACTCATGACCCTAGAGGTCTGTAAGAATTTTGAAAGAAATCGGCCACTAGTTGGCGCTAACGAGTTTTATGGCTCTGTAATCACGTGGTGTTGCACACATCAACCAAATATACACATCATATGATAGGTCTCCTCATGTTGAACAACTTTGCCTCTAGAAGCATTGCTGTCAATCAAACCATTCATTAAATATCCGCGATTATGTTTAAAACCTACTTTTGCAAACTAGTCCCTGGATTTTTGCCCGATGGGAACCAAACCAGTCTAGAACAATTCTCTGGACTCTCTAGATCAATAATTATCGAAAAAAAGTTGAACTTTTGCATTTGGATGGCTATAACAGGGTCATTTAGAAGAGGAGCTTAGCAAAATACACTCAAAAGGCTATAAATCCTAAAGGAAAACTCAAAACTTCACGAAAAATGTTATGTATATGTATCATAACATGCTGAAGAATCCTGCATAGTTTCATGGAGATCGGACCATAGGTGGCGCTATAACTGTTAAAACGCTTTGAAAACCATGTATTCCCTATGGTGAAATGCCTGTATTGGCTGCAAATGGTATTTTCCATCTCTGTAATCAGGTGGGGTTAAAAACATCCACATAATATGCATAAATTATGATAGATCTCCTCATACTGAACAACTTTGCTTCAAGAACCAATACTGTCAATCAAATCGTTATTTAAACATTCACAATTATGTTAATAACCTCATTTTGCAATCTAGTCCTAGATTTTTTTGCCCGATCGGAACCAAACCACTGCAGTACGATTCTCTGGACTCTTTAGAGCAATAATTATTTAAAATAAAGTTAAACTATTGCATCTGAATGGCTATAACATTATTTCAAGATGTGGCCTTGGCCAAGTGTCCCCAAATGCCTATATCTATTCAATGAATGCTCAGATATTCTTAAAAACAAGTCAGAACATGTGCACTATGCCTCTAAACAAGCATGAAACATTTCAGACAGATAGGACAATATTTTCCTCTATAACAGTTAAAAAGCTGAAAATTATGAAAATAATGGTATATTAAGCCAATAAGTGGTCGTTTGCTGCCCCCCGCTGTTCATTTTATTGTACTACACTCTAATATTGATCTACAAGTCATATTCAGCTTAAAATAAATCACCATTTTAACATTTGCAATCACATTTAGTTAAAATTAATCTATTAAGTATTACTATTGACAATTGTCACATTGAGAAATGTGAATCTTGAAGGAGACTTGCAGGAAACATTTTGTTTACTGCAACATCATATAGTTCAAATGTCTGTATCTACAACAAAATGTGTGTATGTAGTCCTATGTTTCTGAATACATTTTTAAAAATCTGATTAATAGTTACAAAGAGCTATGTTAAATGATTATAGACCATAGCATTAAAAAAGTGTGTGTGTGTGTGTGTGTGTGTGTGTGTGTGTCTGGCCATGACAAAGTGTCCCCAAATGCCTATATCTATTCAATGAATGCTCAGATAATCTTAAAAACAAGTCAGAACATGTGTACTATGCCTCTAAACAAGCATGAACATTTCCAGAAAGATCGGACATTATTTGCCTCTATAACAGTTAAAAAGGTGAAAATTACAGGGTTCATATGACAATAATGGTATATTAAGCCAAAAAGTGGTCGTTTGCTGCCCCCCGCTGTTCATTTTATTGTACTACACTCTAATATTGATCTATAAGTCATATTCAGACTTTAAAAAAATCACTATTTTAACATTTACAATCACATTTAGTCAAAATTAATCTATTAAGTATGACTATTGACAATTGTCACATTGAGAAATGTGAATCTTGAAGGAGACTTGCAGGAAACATTTTGTTTACTGCAACATAAAGTTCAAATGTCTGTATCTACAACAAAATGTGTGTGGGTGGTCCTATGTTTCTGAATACATTTTTAATAATCTGATTAATAGTTACAAAGAGTTATGTGAAATGATTATAGACCATAGAATTAAAAAAGTGTGTGTGTGTGTGTGTGTGTGTGTGTGTGTGTGGGGGGGGGGGGGGGGGGGGGGGGGGGCATGTTTTTGTGAAATATCAGGACACAAATGTGTATAATGACATGGGTATGACATAGGTATTACAAAAAGAGGGTGAAATATGAGGACGTTCCCCATGTCCTCACTTTTCAAAATGCTTATAAATCACACAGAACAAGTTTTTTTTCACAGAAAGTGAACTGCACAGTCTCCTGTGAGGGCTAGGTTTAGGGGCAGGGGCAGTGTAAGGGGATAGAAAATACGGTTTGTACGGTATAAAAACCATTACGCCTATGGAATGTCCTCACATTTCACAAACACAAACGTGTGTGTGTGTGTGTGTGTGTGTGTGTGTGTGTGTATAAGCATGCAGAATGGAATTAACATGGAAGACCAATTTGATATATAAGTGATTTTATAATGTCTATTGCAAAGCAACTGTGAAAAGACTTTATGAATAAGTAGAATGTCCAGCAGAGGGCAGCAGAAGACCACTTATTGACTCACTTTCCTTTTAAAGTTAATAATTTTCAACAGTGACAAAAGCAATTACTATTATAACATACTCATATTTTGTCAGATTTTATCTCTTCATTTGTACTGACACTTCACATAATTACTAGCAATGTGGTAAATCATGGTAAATCACATTAGAATCATGGTTAATCATAGTAAATAATACTAGAACGTGGTGCATTTCACAAAAAAATGTGACATGCTCATAGACCACTAAAATATATTTTCACAATAACATATTACAAAAACATTGTGTGTGTGTGTGTGTGTGTGTGTGTGTGTGTGTGTGTGTGTGTGTGTGTGTGTGTGTAACCATGCATAATGGAACAACTGGTTTGAAGCCTGTTTCAGAGCCTATTTTACTAAAGGGGATATAACTCAGGAACGAAATGAGATATCTTCACCAAACTTGGTACACATGTGTATGAGCTGAGTCTTTGGTCACGGTAAAAATAATTGTGAGGATTGAACACTTGGTGGCGCTATAACATGAAAAAAACATGAAAAGGGCTATAACCACCCGATTGCTAGTCCGATTGACTTGAAAGTTGGTATGCACTGTCTTGGTCCAAGGTACCATGTATGTCTATGAGGAAATTGGTGTATCTTAAAAAACATGGCCGCCATTGGCCAATGAAATTTGAGCACCTATTAGACAAGGTTAACAGAGGCCGATCGGAACAAAACTTGGTGAGCATGTTTGATTCATGGCCCTAGAGGTCTGTAATAATTTTTTAAGAAATTGGCCACTAGTAAGCGCCAACGAGTTTTACGGCTCTGTAATCACGTGATATTTCACATATTCCAACAATATTGATATCATTTGATAGATCTCCTCATACTGAACAACTTTGCTTCTTGAAGTATTGCTGTCAATCAAATCGTTCATTAAATATTTGTGATTATGTTTAAAACCTACTTTTGCGAACTAGTCCCTGGATTTTTGCCCGATCAGAATCAAACCAGTCTAGGACAATTCTCTGGACTCTCTAGATCAATAATTATTGAAAAAAAGTTGAACTTTTGCATTTGGATGGCTATAACAGGGTCATTTAGAAGAGGGGCGTAGCAAAATACACTCAAAAGCCTATAAAATCTAAAGGAAAACTCAAAACTTCACGAAAATTGTTATGTATATGTGACATAACATGCTGAAGAAGGATGCAAACCATGTATTCCCAATGGTGAATTGCCTGTATTGGCTGTAAATGGTATTTTCCATCTCTGTAATCAGGTGGGGTAAAAAACATCCACATAATGTGCAGAAATTATGATAGATCTCCTCATACTGAACAACTTTGCCTCAAGAACCAATACTGTCAATCAAATTGTTATTTATTTATTCACAATTATGTTAAAAACGTATTACCTAAAATTGCCACCAGATGGCAGCAGAAGACCACTCATTGGTTCATTCTGCTTACTAAGCATATTTAAACTTTATAAAATCATTATAATAAATGTTGCAAATGACATTTTGTCAATGTTTATCAATTAATTTGTTCATTTGATTAATGTTTTTACAATAATTATTAAATTACAATTAAAATAATGCCTGAAAATATGTTTTAAAGGGGAAAACCTGGAATAAGCTATTTGTTACCCATCATTTATTTCAAATATCTATATCTCCAACAAAATGTGCATGTGAGTTAAGCACGTTTGAAGACATTAACTTGGAAAATGTGCCCATTAAATGAAAAACAGACATTTAAAATGAAAATGAGCCAATGAGTGGTTCTCTGCTGCCACCTGCTGGGCTTAAATGGTCATTTTGTCATACTATTTACTTATCATGTTCTATAATTCCTATTTAGACATTATAAAGTCACTATTACAATATTTACAATTACATTTTGTCAAATTAATTTATTTCAAATATATTATGGCGTATTACCTAAAATTGCCACCTGATGGCAGCAGAAGACCACTCATTGGCTTATCCTCCAAACTAATATTGTTCAATCATATTTAAACTGTGATCGTGCAGACCAAAGCGTACATGCTAGAGACTTGAAACTTTATCAAATGGTAGTACAAAAATCGAGGCTAATGTTGTCAGAGTATGAACCCGATTGGCCAATAGGTGGCGCTACAGCAATCAAAAGCGCGAAATGGATCATAACTCCTAAACCGTATGACGTAGTGTCTTATATCATTGGAAAGGTGAGTATATGACAAACAAAACGTATATCTCCGATTTCATTTCCGCCATGACAGATTTTCCGCCATTTTGAATTTTGTCAAAAAACTACTTTTGCGAACTAGTCCCTGGTTTTTTGCCCGATCGGACCCAAACCAGTCTAGGACAATTCTCTGGACTCTCTAGATCATTAATTATCAAAAAAAAAGTTCAACTTATGCATTTGAATGGCTAAAGCAGGGTGATTTAGAAGAGGGACATAGCAAAACACACACAATAGCCTATAAATCTTAAAGGAAAACTCAAAACTTCACGAAAATTGGTGGGCATGTGTGACATTAGATCCTTAACAAGCATACAAAGCTTTATAGAGATCGGACCATAGGTGGCGCTATAACTGTTAAAAACCATATGTTTCCTATGGTAAATTGCCTATATTAACTGTAATTTGAGTTTTCCATCTATTATTTCAGTGTTTAAAATCTTGCTAAATAAAACTTAATGTCTTTTGATGCTTGTGTGCTTAAAGGCCTTAAAGGCTTGAACCCCGCTAAATGCTGCTTGCAGCTTTAATTATTATTATTATTATTATTATTCAGACCTAAAACGCATCGTGCAGACCAAACTGTAAGGGCTAGAGACTTGAAACTTGGCCAATAGGTAGTACAAAAATCGAGGAGAGGTAATCAAATTATGACCCCGATTGGCCTATAGGTGGCGCTATAGCAATCAATTGCGCGAAACTGCTCATAACTCCTAAACCGTATGTCGTAGACTCAAGTGTCTTATATCATTGGAAAGCTGAATACCTGACATAAAAAACGTATATCTCCGATTCCATTTCCGGTATGCAAATTTTTCCGCCATTTTGAATTTTGTCAAAAAACTACTTTTGCGAACTAGTCCTAGGTTTTTTGTCCGATCAGAACCAAACCAGTGCCAAAATATTCTCTGGAGTCTGAATATTAATAATCATTGAAAAAAAGTCATAATTTGGATTCACGGTTGTTAGGGGGCTTAAAATTGATGTTCAGGGCGGAGCCTATTTTACTAAAAAGGCTATAACTCTAGATCAAAATAAGATATCTTCACCAAATTTGGTACACATATGTATGGGCTCAGTCTTTGGTCACGATAAAACAATCGCGACGATTGGCCACTTGGTGGCGCTATAACATGAAAATAACATGAAAAAGGCTATGACCACCTGACCATTAGTCCAATTGACTTGAAAATTGGTATGCAGTGTCTTGGTCCAAGGTAGCATATATGTCTATGAGGAAATTGGCGTATCTAAAAAAACATGGCCGCCACAGCCAATTAAATTTGAGCACCTATTAGACAAGGTTAACAGAGGCCGATCGGAACGAAACTCAATAGGCATGTTTGACTCATGGTCTTAGAGGTCTGTAAGAATTTTGAAAGAAATCGGCCACTAGTTGGCGCTAACGAGTTTTGAGGCTCTGTAATCACGTGGTGTTGCACACATCCCCGAAATATGCATATCATTTGATAGACCTCCTCATACTGAACAACTTTGCCTCATGAACTATTGCTGTCAATCAAATTGTTCATTAAATATTTGTGATTATGTTTAAAACCTACTTTTGCGAACTAGTCCCTGGATTTTTGCCCGATCAGAATCAAACCAGTCTAGGACAATTCTCTGGACTCTCTAGATCAATAATTATTGAAAAAAAGTTGAACTTTTGCATTTGGATGGCTATAACAGGGTCATTTAGAAGAGGGGCGTAGCTAAATACACTCAAAAGCCTATAAATCCTAAAGGAAAACTCAAAACTTCACGAAAATTGTTATGTATATGTGACATAACATGTTGAAGAAGCATGCAAAGTTTCATGGAGATCAGACCATAGGTGGCGCTATAACTGTTAAAAAGCTTTGAAAACCATGTATTCCCTATGGTGAATTGCCTGTATTGGCTGTAAATGGTATTTTCCATCTCTGTAATCAGGTGGGGTAAAAAACATCCACATAGTATGCAGAAATTATGATAGATCTCCTCATACTGAACAACTTTGCCTCAAGAACCAATACTGTCAATCAAATTGTTATTTATTTATTTATTCACAATTATGTTAAAAACGTATTACCTAAAATTGCCACCAGATGGCAGCAGAAGACCACTCATTGGTTCATTCTGCTTACTAAGCATATTTAAACTTTATGAAATCATTATAATAAATGTTGCAAATGACATTTTGTCAATGTTTATCAATTAATTTGTTCATTTGATTAATGTTTTTACAATAATTATTAAATTACAATTAAAATAATACCTGAAAATATGTTTTAAAGGGGAAAACCTGGAATAAGCTGTTTGTTACCCATCATTTATTTCAAATATCTATATCTCCAACAAAATGTGCATGTTAGTTAAGCACGTTTGAAGACATTAACTTGGAAAATGTGCCCATTAAATGAAAAACAGACATTTAAAATGAAAAGGAGCCAATGAGTGGTTCTCTGCTGCCACCTGCTGGGCTTAAATTGTCATTTTGTCATACTATTTACTTATCATGTTCTATAATTCCTATTTAGACATTATAAAGTCACTATTACAATATTTACAATCACATTTTGTCTAATTAATTTATTTCAAATATATTATGGCGTATTACCTAAAATTGCCACCAGATGGCAGCAGAAGACCACTCATTGGCTTATCCTCTAAACTAATATTGTTCAATCATATTTAAACTGTGATCGTGCAGACCAAAGCGTAAATGCTAGGGACTTGAAACTTTATCAGATGGTAGTACAAAAATCGAGGCTAATGTTGTCAGAGAATGAACCCGATTGGCCAATAGGTGGCGCTACAGCAATCAAAAGCGCGAAATGGCTCATAACTCCTAAACCGTATGTCGTAGACTCAAGTGTTTTATATCATTGGAAAGGTGAGTCCATGACGAACAAAACGTATATCTCCGATTTTATTTCCGCCATGATAGATTTTCCGCCATTTTGCATTTTGTCAAAAAACTACTTTTGCAAACTAGTCCTAGGTTTTTTGCCGGATCGGAACCAAACCAGTGTCAAAATGTTCTCTGGAGTCAGATTATCAATAATTATCAAAAAAACGTCGAAATTTATATTCACGGTTGCTAAGGGGTGGAAAACGAATGTTGTGGGTAGAGCCTATTTTACTAAAATGGCTATAACTCAAGAACAAAATAAGATATCTTCACCAAACTTGGTACACATGTTTATGGGCTCATTCCTCGGTCTCGATATAAAAATCGCGACGATTGAACACTTGGTGGCGCTATAACACGAAAAAAACAGGAAAAGGGCTATAACCACCCGACCGCTAGTCCGATTGACTTGGAAATTGGTATGCAGTGTCTTGGTCCAAGGTCCCATGTATGTCTATAAGGACATTGGCGTATCTCAAAAAACATGGCCGCCACAGCCAATTAAATTTGAGCACCTATTAGACAAGGTTAACAGAGGCCGATCAGAACGAAACTCAATGGGCATGTTTGACTCATGGCCCTAGAGGTCTATAAGAATTTTGAAAGAAATCAGCCACTAGTTGGCGCTAACGAGTTGTATGGCTCTGTAATCACGTGGTGTTGCACACATCCACAAAATATGCATATCATTTGATAGATCTCCTCATATTGAACAACTTTGCCTCTAGAACCATTGCTGTCAATCAAATTGTTCATTAAATATTTGCAATTATGTTAAAAACCTACTTTTGCGAACTAGTCCCTGGTTTTTTGCCCGATCGGACCCAAACCAGTCTAGGACAACTCTCTAGACTCTCTAGATCATTAATTATCAAAAAAAAGTTCAACTTTTGCATTTGAATGGCTATAGCAGGGTGATTTAGAAGAGGGACATAGCAAAACACACTCAATAGCCTATAAATCTTAAAGGAAAACTCAAAACTTCAGGAAAATTGGTGGGCATGTGTGACATTAGATCCTTAACAAGCATACAAAGCTTTATAGAGATCGGACCATAGGTGGCGCTATAACTGTTAAAAACCATATGTTTCCTATGGTAAATTGCCTATATTGCCTGTAATTTGAGTTTTCCATCTATTATTTCAGTGTTTAAAATCTTGCTAAATAAAACTTAATGTATTTTGATGCTTGTGTGCTTAAAGGCCTTAAAGGCTTGAACCCCGCTAAATGCTGCTTGCAGCTTTAATTATTAGGGGTTCAAGCACGAAGTGCTGAAACCCTATTGTAATTGTATTGATTTTTATTATTATTATTAGGGGTTCAAGCACGAAGTGCTGAAACCCTATTGTAATTGTAAGGGTTTTTATTATTATTATTCTCCGCTAAAACGCATCGTGCAGCCCAAACCGTAAAGGCTGGAGCATTGAAACTTTGTCAGATGGTAGCCCAAAAATCGAGGAGAGGTTATCAAATTATGAGCCAAATTGGCCTATAGGTGGCGCTATAGCAATCAATTGCGCGAAACTGCTCATAACTCCTAAACCGTAAGTCATAGACTCAAGTGTCTTATATCATTGGAAAGCTGAATACCTGACGTAAATAATGTATATCTCCGATTTCATTTCCGGTAGGCAAATTTTTCCGTCATTTTGAATTTTGTTGAAAAACTACTTTTGCGAACTAGTCCCTGGATTTTAACCCGATCGGAACCAAACCAGTGCAGAAATGTTCTCTGGAGTCTGAATATCAATAATTATCGAAAAAAAGTTGAACCTTCGATTCACGGTTGCTAAGGTGCGGAAAACGAATGTTGTGGGAGGAGCCTATTTTACTAAAATGGCTATAACTCAAGAACAAAATGAGATATCTTTACCAAACTTGGTACACATGTGTATGGGCTGAGTCTTTGGTCACGATAAAACAATCGCGACGATTGAACACTTGGTGGCGCTATAACACAAAAAAAACATGAAAATGGCTATAACCACCCGACCGCTAGTCCAATTGACTTGAAAATTGGTATGCAGTGTCTTGGTCCAAGGTACCATATATGTCTATGAGGACATTGGCGTATCTCAAAAAACATGGCCGCTATCGGCTAATGAAGTTTGAGCACCTCTAAGACAAGGTTAACGGAGGCCGATCGGAATGAAACTCGGTGGGCATGTTTGACTCATGGCCCTAGAGGTCTGTAAGAATTTTGAAAGAAATCGGCCTCTAGTTGGCGCTAACGAGTTTTATGGCCCTGTAATCACGTGGTGTTGCACACATAAACCAAATATACATATCATATGATAGGTCTCCTCATGCTGAATAACTTTGCCTCTAGAAGCATTGCTGTCAATCAAAGCGTTCATTAAATATTTGCAATTATGTTTAAAACCTACTTTTGCGAACTAGTCCCTGGATTTTTGCCTGATCGGAACCAAACCAGTCTAGGACAATTCTCTGGACTCTCTAGATTAATAATTATTGAAAAAAAATTGAACTTTTGCATTTGGATGGCTATAACAGGGTCATTTAGAAGAGGGGCGTAGCAAAATACACTATACAGCTTATAAATCCTAAAGGAAAACTCAAAACTTCACGAAAATTGTTATGTATATGTGACATAACATGCTGAAGAAGCATGCAAAGTTTTATGGAGATCGGACCATAGGTTGCGCTATAACTGTTAAAAAGCTTTGAAAACCATGTATTCCCTATGGTGAATTGCCTGTATTGGCTGTAAATGGTATTTTCTATCTCTGTAATCAGGTGGGGTAAAAAACATCCACATAATGTGCAGAAATTATGATAGATCTCTTCATACTGAACAACTTTGCCTCAAGAACCAATACTGTCAATCAAATTGTTATTTATTTATTCACAATTATGTTAAAAACGTATTACCTAAAATTGCCACCAGATGGCAGCAGAAGACCACTCATTGGTTCATTCTGCTTACTAAGCATATTTAAACTTTATAAAATCATTATAATAAATGTTGCAAATGACATTTTGTCAATGTTTATCAATTAATTTGTTCATTTGATTAATGTTTTTACAATAATTATTAAATTACAATTAAAATAATGCCTGAAAATATGTTTTAAAGGGGAAAACCTGGAATAAGCTATTTGTTACCCATCATTTATTTCAAATATCTATATCTCCAACAAAATGTGCATGTGAGTTAAGCACGTCTGAAGACATTAACTTGGAAAATGTGCCAATTAAATGAAAAACAGACATTTAAAATGAAAATGAGCCAATGAGTGGTTCTCTGCTGCCACCTGCTGGGCTTAAATGGTCATTTTGTCATTCTATTTACTTATCATGTTCTATAATTCCTATTTAGACATTATAAAGTCACTATTACAATATTTACAATTACATTTTGTCAAATTAATTTATTTCAAATATATTATGGCGTATTACCTAAAATTGCCACCAGATGGCAGCAGAAGACCACTCATTGGCTTATCCTCTAAACTAATATTGTTCAATCATATTTAAACTGTGATCGTGCAGACCAAAGCGTAAATGCTAGAGACTTGAAACTTTATCAGATGGTAGTACAAAAATCGAGGCTAATGTTGTCAGAGTATGAACTTGATTGGCCAATAGGTGGCGCTACAGCAATCAAAAGGGCGAAATGGCTCATAACTCCTAAACCGTATGTTGTAGACTCAAGTGTCTTATATCATTGGAAAGGTGAGTCCATGACGAATAAAACGTATATCTCCGATTTCATTTCCGCCATGATAGATTTTCCGCCATTTTGCATTTTGTCAAACAACTACTTTTGCAAACTAGTCCTAGGTTTTTTGCCGGATCGGAACCAAACCAGTGTCAAAATGTTCTCTGGAGTCAGATTATCAATAATTATCAAAAAAAGTCGAAATTTATATTCACGGTTGTTAAGGAGCGTAAAAATAATCGTTCAGGGGGGAGCCTATTTACTAAAAGGGCTATAACTCAGGAACAAAATGAGATATCTTCACCAAACTTGGTACACATGTGTATAGGCTGAGTCTTTGGTCACGATAAAAAAATCGCGACGATTTAACACTTGGTGGCACAATAACGTGAAAAAACATCAAAATGGCTTTAACCACCTGACCGCTGGCCGATTGACTTGAAAATTGGTATGCAGTGTCTTGGTCCAAGGTACCAAGTATGTCTATGAGGACATTGGCGTATCTTAAAAAACATGGCTGCCACAGCCAATTAAATTTGAGCACCTATTAGACAAGTCTCATGGCCCTAGAGGTCTGTAAGAATTTTGAAAGAAATCGGCCACTAGTTGGCGCTAACGAGTTTTACGGCTCTGTAATCACGTGGTGTTGCACACATCCACGAAATATGCATATCATTTGATAGATCTCCTCATACCAAACAACTTTTTCTCTAGAACTGTTGCTGTCAATTAATATGTTCATTAAATATTCCTGAGTATGTTCAAAACCTACTTTTGCGAACTAGTCCCTGGTTTTTTGCCCGATTGGAACCAAACTAGTCTAGGATAATTCTCTGGACTCTCTAGATCAATAATTATTGAAAAAAAGTTGAACTTTTGCATTTGAATGGCTATTACAGGGTCATTTAGAAAAGAGGTGTGGCAACATACACTCAAAAGCCTATAAATTCTAAGGGAAAACTCAAAACTTCACGAAAATTGTTTTTGCATATGTAAGATAACATCTTTAACAAGCATGCAAAGTTTTATGGAAATCGGACCATAGGTGACGCTATAACTGTTAAAAGCCTTTTAAAACCACGTATTTCCTATTGTAAATTGCCTGTATTGACTGTAAATGGTATTTTCCATCTATTATTTCAGTGTTTAAAATCTTGCTAAATAAAAATTAATGTCTTTTGATGTTTGTGTGCTTAAAGGCCTTAAAGGCTTGAACCCCGCTAAATGCTGCTTGCAGCTTTAATTAGGGGTTCAAGCACGAAGTGCTGAAACCCTATTGTAATTGTATTGATTTTTAGGGGTTCAAGCACGAAGTGCTGAACACCTATTGTATTTGTACTGATTTTTATTATTATTATTATTATTATTATTATTATTATTCTGCCATAAAACGCATCGTGCAGCCCAAACCGTAAGTGCTGGAGCTTTGAAACTTTGTCAGATGGTAGTACAAAAATCGAGGAGAGGTTATCAAATTATGAGCCAGATTGGCCTATAGGTGGCGCTATAGCAATCAATTGCGCAAAACAGCTCATAACTCCTAAACCGTATGTCGTAGACTCAAGTGTCTTATATCATTGGAAAGGTGAGTCCCTGACGAACAAAACGTATATCTCCGATTTCATTTCCGTCATAATAGATTTTCCGCCATTTTGAATTTTGTCAAAAAACTACTTTTGCGAACTAGTCCCTGGATTTTTGCCCGATCGGAACCAAACCAGTGCAGAAATGTTCTCTGGAGTCTGAATATCAATAATTATCGAAAAAAAGTATAAATTTCGCTTCAAGGTCGCAAAGGGGCGGAAAACGAATGTTGTGGGAGGAGCCAATTTTACTAAAATGGCTATAACTCAAGAACAAAATGAGATATCTTTACCAAACTTGGTACACGTATGTATGGGCTAAGTCTTTGGTCAAGATAAAACAATCGCGACGATTGACCACTTGGTGGCGCTATAACACGAAAAAAACATGAAAATGGCTATAACCACCCGACCGCTAGTCCGATTGACTTGAAAATTGGTATGCAGTGTTTTGGTCCAAGGTACCATATATGTCTATGAGGACATTGGCGTATCTCAAAAAACATGGCTGCTATCGGCTAATGAAGTTTGAGCACCTCTAAGACAAGGTTAACGGAGGCCGATCGGAATGAAACTTGGTGGGCATCTTTGACTCATGGCCCTAGAGGTCTGTAAGAATTTTGAAAGAAATCGGCCACTAGTTGGCGCTAACGAGTTTTATGGCTCTGTAATCACGTGGTGTTGCACACATCAACCAAATATACACATCATATGATAGGTCTCCTCATGTTGAACAACTTTGCCTCTAGAAGCATTGCTGTCAATCAAACCGTTCATTAAATATCTGCGATTATGTTTAAAACCCACTTTTGCGAACTAGTCCCTGGATTTTTGCCCGATGGGAACCAAACCAGTCTAGAACAATTCTCTGGACTCTCTAGATCAATAATTATCGAAAAAAAGTTGAACTTTTGCATTTGGATGGCTATAACAGGGTCATTTAGAAGAGGAGCTTAGCAAAATACACTCAAAAGGCTATAAATCCTAAAGGAAAACTCAAAACTTCACGAAAAATGTTATGTATATGTATCATAACATGCTGAAGAATCCTGCAAAGTTTCATGGAGATCGGACCATAGGTGGTGCTATAACTGTTAAAACGCTTTGAAAACCATGTATTCCCTATGGTGAAATGCCTGTATTGGCTGCAAATGGTATTTTCCATCTCTGTAATCAGGTGGGGTTAAAAACATCCACATAATATGCATAAATTATCATAGATCTCCTCATACTGAACAACTTTGCTTCAAGAACCAATACTGTCAATCAAATCGTTATTTAAACATTCACAATTATGTTAATAACCTCATTTTGCAATCTAGTCCTAGATTTTTTTGCTCGATCGGAACCAAACCACTGTAGTACGATTCTCTGGACTCTTTAGAGCAATAATTATTTAAAATAAAGTTAAACTATTGCATCTGAATGGCTATAACATTATTTCAAGGTGTGGCCTTGGCCAAGTGTCCCCAAATGCCTATATCTATTCAATGAATGCTCAGATATTCTTAAAAACAAGTCAGAACATGTGTACTATGCCTCTAAACAAGCATGAAACATTTCAGACAATATTTGCCTCTATAACAGTTAAAAAGCTGAAAATTATGAAAATAATGGTATATTAAGCCAATAAGTGGTCGTTTGCTGCCCCCCGCTGTTCATTTTATTGTACTACACTCTAATATTGATCTACAAGTCATATTCAGCTTAAAATAAATCACTATTTTAACATTTGCAATCACATTTAGTTAAAATTAATCTATTAAGTATTACTATTGACAATTGTCACATTGAGAAATGTGAATCTTGAAGGAGACTTGCAGGAAACATTTTGTTTACTGCAACATCATATAGTTCAAATGTCTGTATCTACAACAAAATGTGTGTGTGTAGTCCTATGTTTCTGAATACATTTTTAAAAATCTGATTAATAGTTACAAAGAGCTATGTTAAATGATTATAGACCATAGCATTAAAAAAGTGTGTGTGTGTGTGTGTGTGTGTGTGTGTCTGGCCTTGACCAAGTGTCCCCAAATGCCTATATCTATTCAATGAATGCTCAGATATTCTTAAAAACAAGTCAGAACATGTGTACTATGCCTCTAAACAAGCATGAACATTTTCAGAAAGATCGGACATTATTTGCCTCTATAACAGTTAAAAAGGTGAAAATTACAGGGTTCATATGACAATAATGGTATATTAAGCCAAAAAGTGGTCGTTTGCTGCCCCCCGCTGTTCATTTTATTGTACTACACTCTAATATTGATCTATAAGTCATATTCAGACTTTAAAAAAATCACTATTTTAACATTTACAATCACATTTAGTCAAAATTAATCTATTAAGTATGACTATTGACAATTGTCACATTGAGAAATGTGAATCTTGAAGGAGACTTGCAGGAAACATTTTGTTTACTGCAACATAAAATTCAAATGTCTGTATCTACAACAAAATGTTTGTGGGTGGTCCTATGTTTCTGAATACATTTTTAATAATCTGATTAATAGTTACAAAGAGTTATGTGAAATGATTATAGACCATAGAATTAAAAAAGTGTGTGTGTGTGTGTGTGTGTGTGTGTGTGTGTGTGTGTGTGTGTGTGTTTGTGTGTGTATAAGCATGCAGAATGGAATTAACATGGAAGACCAATTTGATATACAAGTGATTTTATAATGTCTATTGCAAAGCAACTGTGAAAAGACTTTATTAATAAGTAGAATGTCCAGCAGAGGGCAGCAGAAGACCACTTATTGACTCACTTTCCTTTTAAAGTTAATAATTTTCAACAGTGACAAAAGCAATTACTATTATAACATACTCATATGTTGTCAGATTTTATCTCTTCATTTGTACTGTCACTTCACATAATTACTAGCAATGTGGTAAATCATGGTAAATCACATTAGAATCATGGTTAATCATAGTAAATAATACTAGAACGTGGTGTCTTTCACAAAAAAATGTGACATGCTCATAGACCATTAAAATATATTTTCACAATAACATATTACAAAAACATTGTGTGTGTGTGTGTGTGTGTGTGTGTGTGTGTCAGTGTGTGTGTGTGTGTGTGTGTGTGTGTGTGTGTGTGTGTGTGTGAAAGCATGCATAATGTAACAACTGGTTTGAAGCCTGTTTCAGAGCCTATTTTACTAAAAGGGCTATAACTCAGGAACGAAATGAGATATCTTCACCAAACTTGGTACACATGTGTATGGGCTGAGTCTTTGGTCACGGTACAAAGAATTGTGAGGATTGAACACTTGGTGGCGCTATAACATGAAAAAAACATGAAAAGGGCTATAACCACCTGACTGCTAGTCCGATTGACTTGAAAGTTGGTATGCAGTGTCTTGGTCCAAGGTACCATGCATGTCTGTGAGGAAATTGGCGAAGCTCAAAAAACATGGCCGCAATTGGCCAATGAAATTTGAGCACCTATTAGACAAGGTTAACAGGATCGGAACAAAACTTGGTGAGCATGTTTGACTCATGGTCCTAGAGGTCTGTAATAATTTTTTAAGAAATTGGCCACTAGTAGGCGCCTACGAATTTTATGGCTCTGTAATCACGTGATGTTTCACATATTCCCACAATATTGATATAATTTGATAGATCTC
This sequence comes from Gobio gobio, assembly GCF_949357685.1. Classification (NCBI taxonomy): domain Eukaryota; kingdom Metazoa; phylum Chordata; class Actinopteri; order Cypriniformes; family Gobionidae; genus Gobio; species Gobio gobio. The sequence continues at coordinate 21,078,633 of NC_137112.1, read as the reverse complement.
CTCAGACTGAACAACTTTGCCTCTAGAAACATTGCTGTCAATCAAATCGTTCATTTAATATTCAAAATTATGTTAAAAACCTACTTTTGCAAACTAGTCCCGTTTTTTTTGCCCGATCGGAACCAAACCAGTCTAGGACAATTCTCTGGACTCTCTAGATTAATAATTATCAAAAAAGTTGAACTTTTGCATTTGGATGGCTATAACAGGGTCATTTAGAAAAGAGGCGTGGCAAAATACACTCAAAAGCCTATAAATTCTAAGGGAAAGCTCAAAACTTCACGAAAATTGGTGGGCACATGTAACAATAGATCCTTAACAAGCATTAAACGTTTCTATAGAGATCGGACCATAGGTGGCGCTATAACTGTTAAAAACCTTTTAAAACCATGTTTCCTATGGTAAATTGCCTGTAAATTGACTTTTCCATCTATTATTTCAGTGTTTAAAATCTTGCTAAATAAAATGTAATGTCTTTTGATGCTTGTGTGCTTAAAGGCCTTAAAGGCTTGAACCCCGCTAAATGCTGCTCGCAGCTTTAATTATTATTATTATTTTTATTATTCTGCCGTAAAACGCATCGTGCAGCCCAAACCGTAAGGGCTAGAGACTTGAAACTTGGCCAATAGGTAGTACAAAAATCGAGGAGAGGTTATCAAATTATGAGCCAGATTGGCCTATAGGTGGCGCTATAGCAATCAATTGCGCGTAACTGCTCATAACTCCTAAACCATAAGTTGTACGCTCAAGTGTCTTATATCATTGGAAAGCTGAATACCTGACTTAAATAATGTATATCTCCGATTTCATTTCCGGTATGCAAATCTTTCCGCCATTTTGAATTTTGTTGAAAAACTACTTTTGCGAACTAGTCCCTGGATTTTAGACCGATCGGAACCAAACCAGTGCAGAAATGTTCTCTGGAGTCTGAATATCAATAATTATCGAAAAAAAGTAGAAATTTCGATTCACGGTTGCTAAGGGGCGGAAAACGAATGTTGTGGGAGGAGCCTATTTTACTAAAATGGTTATAACTCAAGAACAAAATGAGAAATATTTACCAAACTTGGTACACATGTGTATGGGCTAAGTCTTTGGTCACGAAAAAAAATCCCGACGATTGAACACTTGGTGGCGCTATAACATGAAAAAAACATGAAAATGGCTATAACCACCTGACCGCTAGTCCGATTTACTTGAAAATTGGTATGCAGTGTCTTAGTCCAAGGTACCAAGTATGTCTATGAGGACATTGGCGTATGTCAAAAAACATGGCCGCCACAGCCAATTAAATTTGAGCACCTATTAGACAAGGTTAACAGAGGCCGATCGGAACGAAACTCTGTGGGCATGTTTGACTCATGGCCCTAGAGGTCTGTAAGAATTTTGAAAGAAATCGGCCACTAGTTGGCGCTAACGAGTTTTACGGCTCTGTAATCACGTGCTGTTGCACACATCCACGAAATATGCATATCATTTGATAGAACTCCTCATACCAAACAACTTTGCCTCTAGAACTATTGCTGTCAATTAATATGTTCATTAAATATTTGCGATTATGTTCAAAACCTACTTTTGCGAACTAGTCCCTGGATTTTTGCCCGATTGGAACCAAACTAGTCTAGGATAATTCTCTGGACTCTTTAGATCAATAATTATCGAAAAAAAGTTGAACATTTGCATTTGGATGGCTATAACAGGGTCATTTAGAAGAGGGGCGTAGCAAAATACACTCAAAAGCCTATAAATCCTAAAGGAAAACTCAAAACTTCACGAAACTTGTTATGTATATGTGACATAACATGCTGAAGAAGCATGCAGAGTTTCATGGAGATCGGACCATAGGTGGCGCTATAACTGTTAAAAAGCTTTGAAAACCATGTATTCCCTATGGTGAATTGCCTGTATTGGCTGTAAATGGTATTTTCCATCTCTGTAATCAGGTGGGGTAAAAAACATCCACATAATATGCAGAAATTATGATAGATCTCCTCATACTGAACAACTTTGCCTCAAGAACCAATACTGTCAATCAAATTGTTATTTATTTATTAACAATTATGTTAAAAACTTATTACCTAAAATTGCCACCAGATGGCAGCAGAAGACCACTCATTGGTTCATTCTGCTTACTAAGCATATTTAAACTTTATAAAATCATTATAATAAATGTTGCAAATGACATTTTGTCAATGTTTATCAATTAATTTGTTCATTTGATTAATGTTTTTACAATAATTATTAAATTACAATTAAAATAATGCCTGAAAATATGTTTTAAAGGGGAAAACCTGGAATAAGCTATTTGTTACCCATCATTTATTTCAAATATCTATATCTCCAACAAAATGTACATGTGAGTTAAGCACGTTTGAAGACATTAACTTGGAAAATGTGCCCATTAAATGAAAAACAGACATTTAAAATGAAAATGAGCCAATGAGTGGTTCTCTGCTGCCACCTGCTGGGCTTAAATGGTCATTTTGTCATACTATTTACTTATCATGTTTTATAATTCCTATTTAGACATTATAAAGTCACTATTACAATATTTACAATTACATTTTGTCAAATTAATTTATTTCAAATATATTATGGCGTATTACCTAAAATTACCACCAGATGGCAGCAGAAGACCACTCATTGGCTTATCCTCTAAACTAATATTGTTCAATCATATTTAAACTGTGATCGTGCAGACCAAAGCGTAAATGCTAGAGACTTGAAACTTTATCAGATGGTAGTACAAAAATCGAGGCTAATGTTGTCAGAGTATGAACCCGATTGGCCAATAAGTGGCGCTACAGCAATCAAAAGCGCAAAATGGCTCATAACTCCTAAACCGTATGTCGTAGACTCAAGTGTCTTATATCATTGGAAAGGTGAGTCCATGACGAACAAAACGTATATCTCCGATTTCATTTGCGCCATAATAGATTTTCCGCCATTTTGAATTTTGTCAAAAAACTACTTTTGCGAACTAGTCCTAGGTTTTTTGATTGATCGGTACCAAACCAGTGCAGAAATGTTCTCTGGAGTCTGACTATCAATAATTATTGAAAAAAAGTTGAAATTTCTATTCACGGTCGCTAAGGGGCGGAAAACGATTGTTGTGGGAGGAGCCTATTTTACTAAAATGGCTATAACTCAAGAACAAAATGAGATATCTTCACCAAACTTGGTACACATGTGTAGGGCCTCAATTTGTGGTCATGATAAAAAAAATCGCGATGATTGAACACTTGGTGGCGCTATAACACGAAAAAAACATGAAAATGGCTATAACCACCCGACCGCTAGTCCGATTGACTTGAAAATTGGTATGCAGTGTCTTGGTCCAAGGTCCCATCTATGTCTATAAGGACATTGGCGTATCTCAAAAAACATGGCCGCCACAGCCAATTAAATATGAGCACCTATTAGACAAGGTTAACGGAGGCCGATCAGAACGAAACTCAATTGGTATGTTGGACTCATGGCCCTAGAGGTCTATAAGAATTTTGAAAGAAATTAGCCACTAGTTGGCGCTAACGAGTTGTATGGCTCTGTAATCACGTGATGTTGCACACATCCACAAAATATGCATATCATTTGATAGATCTCCTCATATTGAACAACTTTGCCTCTAGAACCATTGCTGTCAATCAAATTGTTCATTAAATATTTGTGATTATGTTAAAAACCTACTTTTGCAAACTAGTTCCTGGTTTTTTGCCCGATCGGACCCAAACCAGTCTAGGACAATTCTCTGGACTCTCTAGATCATTAATTATAAAAAAAAGTTGAACTTTTGCATTTGAATGGCTATAGCAGGGTGATTTAGAAGAGGGACATAGCAAAACACACTCAATAGCCTATAAATCTTAAAGGAAAACTCAAAACTTCAGGAAAATTGGTGGGCATGTGTGACATTAGATCCTTAACAAGCATACAAAGCTTTATAGAGATCGGACCATAGGTGGCGCTATAACTGTTAAAAACCATATGTTTCCTATGGTAAATTGCCTATATTGCCTGTAATTTGAGTTTTCCATCTATTATTTCAGTGTTTAAAATCTTGCTAAATAAAACTTAATGTATTTTGATGCTTGTGTGCTTAAAGGCCTTAAAGGGGTCATAGAATGGTACATGCACTTTTACAAGTTGATTATACGGAAATGTGTGTTGGCAGTGCCTGTACACAACCATCCTATAATGATAAAAATACATCCAGTGTTTTTTTTTAATCTCCTTATATATTTTCCCCTGTCTCAAATCGAGCCGTCTGACCGTGTGACGTTACACGGTGTACGCCCCTCCTAAGATTGTTGATTGACAGCAGCGTTTCAACACAGACCCGCCCTGAGCGAGCGGTCATCAGTCCGCCATTGTTGATACTCTGGAGCAGAATGGCGTCTAAGCGATTGTGGTGTTGTGTTGTTGGGTGTAATAACGAACACAGCAGTCATTTTGATGTTCCTAAATCCGAACTGCTGAAGACCCAGTGGCTGCAGTGCTGAGTTTTGTTTTAGAAGGGAATATTCCCCCCGATCAACGTCAATGTTTGCGCAATCATTTCTCAGCAGACTGCTTTATAAACGAGGGTCAGTATAAAGCAGGTTTTGCTAATAAGCTGCTCTTGAAAAAAGGATCGTGTTCCTGCTGCACCTCAGGAAGATCGAAGATGTGTGAGTGTAACGTTTTATTAACCTTTATATTAATCTTTGCAAATCGCTTGCACGCTTCACGATGAATGAGGCTAAAGTTTACAGGGTAAGTTACATTACGGCATGCTTTCTGTGTAACGTTATGACGTTCTCAATATAATTCATAATCCCACGTTTATAATGAACAACGCGTTATGTTTGTTATTACAAACTGTGTACTCGGGTGATAAAGTTAACGTGGTAACACTACACTAAGCTTACTTTTGTACATGGTTTATAACGGTGTCTGTTACTGATTAAGAAGTAATGTAAAAAAAAAAAAATCTTATAACATAACATCAATCTGTCAATGAACTAACACATCAGTAAACACATAGCAACTACGCTACTCTGCCAGTACAAAGATAGATCAAAGTGACATGACGTTAACCAACCATTCAGAAACCTCCTGTTCGAACTTCGATGGGTTCGTCATCTGTTCCTGGTCCGACTCCGGTTCAAATTGATAAGGTTGCTCAGATGTGTCTTCAGAGACTCCCGCTGCCATTATTTCTCGAAAATATACCCTCAAATGTTGTCAAGGCAACACTCCACGTGTGTTGTGGTGTTGTGTCGGGTCGGGTCGAACCGAACGCCCCACAGAGCAGAGGGGGCGGGGTGAGCAAAGCTCATTATCATTTAAAGTCACATACACTGAAATGACTTGCTGAAAACTGAGTTGGTTTTGACCAGGTAAATTGAGTGTTTTCTTACAATACTAATGAGAATTTTTAATTAAAGTATATTACAAACTTGTCATTTAGACACTAAAGAATCATATTAACTTGTACAAAAATGTCATTCTATGACCCCTTTAAAGGCTTGAACCCCGCTAAATGCTGCTTGCAGCTTTAATTATTATTATTCTCCGCTAAAACGCATCGTGCAGCCCAAACCGTAAGGGCTGGAGCGTTGAAACTTTGTCAGATGGTAGCCCAAAAATCGAGGAGAGGGTATCAAATTATGACCCCGATTGGCCAATAGGTGGCGCTATAGCAATCAATTGCGCGTAACTGCTCTTAACTCCTAAACCGTAAGTTGTACACTCAAGTGTCTTATATCATTGGAAAGCTGAATACCTGACTTAAATAATGTATATCTCCGATTTCATTTGCGGTATGCAAATTTTTCCGCCATTTTGAATTTTGTTGAAAAACTACTTTTGCAAACTAGTCCCTGGATTTTAGCCCGATCGGAACCAAACCAGTGCAGAAATGTTCTCTGGAGTCTGAATATCAATAATTATCGAAAAAAAGTATAAATTTCGCTTCAAGGTCGCAAAGGGGCGGAAAACGAATGTTGTGGGAGGAGCCTATTTTACTAAAATGGCTATAACTCCAGAACAAAATGAGATATCTTTACCAAACTTGGTACACATGTGTATGGGCTAAGTCTTTGGTCACGATAAAACAATCGAGACGATTGACCGCTTGGTGGCGCTATAACACCAAAAAAACATGAAAATGGCTATAACCACCCGACCGCTAGTCCGATTGACTTGAAAATTGGTATGCAGTGTCTTGATCGAAGGTGCCATATATGTCTATGAGGACATTGGCGTATCTCAAAAAACATGGCTGCTATCGGCCAATGAAGTTTGAGCACCTCTAAGACAAGGTTAACGGAGGCCGATCGGAATGAAACTTTGTGGGCATCTTTGACTCATGGCCCTAGAGGTCTGTAAGAATTTTGAAAGAAATCGGCCACTAGTTGGCGCTAACGAGTTTTATGGCTCTGTAATCACGTGGTTTTGCACACATCAACCAAATATACACATCATATGATAGGTCTCCTCATGCTGAACAACTTTGCCTCTAGAAGCATTGCTGTCAATCAAACCGTTCATTAAATATCCGCGATTATGTTTAAAACCTACTTTTGCAAACTAGTCCCTGGATTTTTGCCCGATGGGAACCAAACCAGTCTAGAAAAATTCTCTGGACTCTCTAGATCAATAATTATTGAAAAAAAGTTGAACTTTTGCATTTGGATGGCTATAACAGGGTCATTTAGAAGAGGAGCTTAGCAAAATATACTCAAAAGTCTATAAATCCTAAAGGAAAACTCAAAACTTCACGAACATTTTTACGTCAATGTGACATAACATGCTTAAGAAGTGTGCAAAGTTTCATGGAGATTGGACCATAGGTGGCGCTATAACTGTTAAAAAGCTTTGAAAACCATGTATTCCCTATGGTGAAATGCCTGTATTGGCTGTAAATGGTATTTTCCATCTCTGTAATCAGGTGGGGTTAAAAACATATACATAATATGCATAAATTATGATAGATCTCCTCATACTGAACAACTTTGCTTCAAGAACCAATACTGTCAATCAAATCGTTATTTAATCATTCACAATTATGTTAATAACCTCATTTTGCAATCTAGTCCTAGTTTTTATTGCCCGATCGGAACCAAACCACTGCAGTATGATTCTCTGGACACTTTAGAGCAATAATTATTTAAAATAAAGTTAAACTTTTGCATCTGAATGGCTATAACAGGGTTTTTTCAAGATGTGGCCTTGACCAAGTGTCCCCAAATGCCTATATCTATTCAATGAATGCTCAGATATTCTTAAAAAACAAGTCAGAACATGTGTAATATGCCTCTAAACAAGCATGATCATTTTCAGACAGATAAGACAATATTTGCCTCTATAACAGTTAAAAAGCTGAAAATTATGAAAATAATGGTATATTAAGCCAATAAGTGGTTGTTTGCTGCCCCCCGCTGTTCATTTTATTGTACTACACTCTAATATTGATGTATAAGTCATATTCAGACTTTAAATAAATCACTATTTTAACATTTACAATCACATTTAGTTAAAATTAATCTATTAAGTATTATTATTGACAATTGTCACATTGAGAAATGTGAATCTTGAAGGAGACTTGCAGGAAACATTTTGTTTACTGCAACATCATATAGTTAAAATGTCTGTATCTACAACAAAATGTGTTTGTGTGTGTGTGTGTGTGTGTGTGTGTGTGTGTGTGTGTGTGTGTGTGTGTAGTCCTATTTTTCTGAATACATTTTTAATTAGGGGTTCAAGCACGAAGTGCTGAAACCCTATTGTAATTGTACTGATTTTTATTAGGGGTTCAAGCATGAAATGCTGAAACCCTATTGTAATTGTAAGGATTCGTAAAACGCATCGTGCAGGCCAAACCGTAAGGCCTAGAGACTTGAAACCTGGCCAGATGGTGGGCCTCAGTTTGGGGACAACCTATCAGAGTATGACCCCGAATGGCCCATAGGTGGCGCTACAGCAACCAAAAGTTCAAAATTGCTCCTAACTCTTAGACCGTTTGTCTCAGGATCAAGTGTCTTATATCGTTGGAATCCTTGGCTCAAGGCAGACAAAATGGCTATCTCCGATTTTGATGTAGGCAGGGAAAGTTTTCTGCTATGTCGAATTTTGTCCAAAACCTACTTTTGCGAACTAGTCCCTGGTTTTTCGCCCGATCGGAACCGAACCAGTCTAGGACAATTCTCTGGACTCTCTAGATCAATAATTATCAAAAAAAAGTTGAACTTTGGCATTTGGGTGGCTGTAACAGGGTCATTTAAGAAAGGGGCGTGGCAAAATACACTCAAAAGCCTATAAATCCCAAAGGAAAACACAGAACTTCACCAAAATTGATGAGCATATGTGTCAGAACATGGTGAGGAGGCATGCAGAGTTTCATGGAGATCGGACCATAGGTGGCGCTATAACTGGCAAAAGCCTTCATTCTTATTAGGGGTTCAAGCATGAAATGCTGAAACCCTATTGTAATTGTAAGGATTCGTAAAACATATCGTGCAGGCCAAACCGTAAGGCCTAGAGACTTGAAACCTGGCCAGATGGTAGGCCTCAACTTGGGGAAAACCTATCAGAGTATGACCCCGAATGGCCCATAGGTGGCGCTACAGCAACCAAAAGTTCAAAATTGCTCATAACTCTTAGACCGATTATCCCAGGATCAAGTGTCTTATATCGTTGGAATCCGTGGCTCAAGTCGGACAAAATGGCTATCTCCTATTTTGATGTAGGCAGGGAAAGTTTTCTGCTATGTCGAATTTTGTCCAAAACCTACTTTTGCAAACTAGTCCCTGGTTTTTTGCCCGATCGGAACCAAACCAGTCTAGGACAATTCTCTGGACTCTTTAGATCAATAATTATCAAAAAAAGTTGAACTTTGGCATTTGAGTGGCTGTAACAGGGTCATTTAGAAAAGGGGCGTGGCAAAATACACTCAAAAGCCTATAAATCCCAAAGGAAAACTCAGAACTTCACCAAAATTGATGAGCATATGTGTCAGAACATGGTGAGGAAGCATGCAGAGTTTCAATGAGATCGGACCATAGGTGGCGCTATAACTGGCAAAAAGCCTTCATTCTTATTAGGGGTTCAAGCATGAAATGCTGAAACCCTATTGTAATTGTAAGGATTCATAAAACGCATCGTGCAGGCCAAACCGTAAGGCCTAGAGACTTGAAACCTGGCCAGATGGTGGGCCTGAGTCTTTGGTCACAATAAAAAAAATCAGGCGAATCGCGACGATTTAACTCTTGGTGGCGCAATAACGTAAAAAAACATGAAAATGGCTTTAACCACCCGACCGCTAGTCCGATTGACTTGAAAATTGGTATGCAGTGTCTTGGTCCAAGGTACCAAGTATGTCTGTGAGGACATTGGCATATCTCAAAAAACATGGCTGCCACAGCCAATTAAATTTGAGCACCTATTAGACAAGTCTCATGGCCCTAGAGGTCGGTAAGAATTTTGAAAGAAATCGGCCACTAGTTGGCGCTAATGAGTTTTATGGCTCTGTAATCACGTGGTGTTGCACACATCCACGAAATATGCATATCATTTGATATATTCTAAGGGAAAACTCAAAACTTCACGAAAATTGGTGGGCATGTGTGTCATAACATCATTAACAAGCATGCAAAGTTTTATAGAGATCGGACCATAGGTGGCGCTATAACTATTAAAAACCTTTTAAAACCATATGTTTTCTATGGTAAATTGCCAATATTGCCTGTAAATTGACTTTTCCATCTGTTATTTCAGTGTTTAAAATCTTGCTAAATGAAACGTAATGTCTTTTGATGCTTGTGTGCTTAAAGGCCTTAAAGGCTTGAACCCCGCTAAATGCTGCTTGCAGCTTTAATTATTATTATTATTCTCCGCTAAAACGCATCGTGCAGCCCAAACCGTAAGGGCTGGAGCGTTGAAACTTTGTCAGATGGTAGTACAAAAATCGAGGAGAGGTTATCAAATTATGAGCCAGATTGGCCAATAGGTGGCGCTATAGCAATCAATTGCGCGAAACTGCTCATAACTCCTAAACCGTATGTCGTAGACTCAAGTGTCTTATATCATTGGAAAGGTGAGTCCATGACAAACAAAACGTATATCTCCGATTTTATTTCCGCCATGATGGATTTTCCGCCATTTTGAATTTTGTCAAAAAACTACTTTTGCGAACTAGTCCCTGGATTTTAGACCGATCGGAACCAAACCAGTGCAGAAATGTTCTCTGGAGTCTGAATATCAATAATTATCGAAAAAAAGTTGAAATTTCGATTCACGGTTGCTAAGGGGCGGAAAACGAATGTTGTGGGAGGAGCCTATTTTACTAAAATGGTTTTAACTCAAGAACAAAATGAGATATATTTACCAAACTTGGTACACATGTGTATGGGCTGAGTCTTTGGTCACGATAAAAAAATCCCGACGATTGAACACTTGGTGGCGCTATAACATGAAAAAAACATGAAATTGGCTATAACCACCCGACCGCTAGTCCGATTGACTTGAAAATTGGTATGCAGTGTCTTGGTCCAAGGTACCATGTATGTCTATGAGGACATTGGCGTATGTCAAAAAACATGGCCGCCACAGCCAATTAAATTTGAGCACCTATTAGACAAGGTTAACGGAGGCCGATCGGAACGAAACTCTGTGGGCATGTTTAACTCATGGCCCTAGAGGTCTGTAAGAAGTTTGAAAGAAATCGGCCACTAGTTGGCGCCAACGAGTTTTACGGCTCTGTAATCACGTGGTGTTGCACACATCCATGAAATATGCATATCATTTGATAGAACTCCTCATACCAAACAACTTTGCCTCTAGAACTATTGCTGTCAATTAATATGTTCATTAAATATTTGCGTTTATGTTCAAAACCTACTTTTGCGAACTAGTCCCTGGATTTTTGCCCGATTGGAACCAAACTAGTCTAGGATAATTCTCTGGACTCTCTAGATCAATAATTATCGAAAAAAAGTTTAACTTTTGCATTTAAATGGCTATAACAGGGTAATTTAGAAAAGCGGCATGGCAAAATACACTCAAAAGCCTATAAATTCTAAGGGAAAACTCAAAACTTCACGAAAATTGTTATGCATATGTGAGATCACATCTTTAACAAGCATGCAAAGTTTTATGGAAATCAGACCATGGGTGGCGCTATAACTGTTTAAAACCTTTTAAAACCACGTATTTCCTATTGGAAATTGCCTGTATTGACTGTAAATGGTATTTTCCATCTATTATTTCAGTGTTTAAAATCTTGCTAAATAAAACTTAATGTCTTTTGATGCTTGTCTGCTTAAAGGCCTTAAAGGCTTGAACCCCGCTAAATGCTGCTTGCAGCTTTAATTATTATTATTATTATTATTATTATTATTCTGCCGTAAAACGCATCGTGCAGCCCAAACCGTAAGTGCTGGAGCTTTGAAACTTTGTCAGATGGTAGTACAAAAATCGAGGAGAGGTTATCAAATTATGAGCCAGATTGGCCTATAGGTGGCGCTATAGCAATCAATTGCGCGAAACTGCTCATAACTCCTAAACCGTATGTCGTAGACTCAAGTGTCTTATATCATTGGAAAGGTGAGTCCCTGACGAACAAAACGTATATCTCCGATTTCATTTCCGTCATAATAGATTTTCCGCCATTTTGAATTTTGTCAAAAAACTACTTTTGCGAACTAGTCCCTGGATTTTTGCCCGATCGGAACCAAACCAGTGCAGAAATGTTCTCTGGAGTCTGAATATCAATAATTATCGAAAAAAAGTATAAATTTCGCTTCAAGGTCGCAAAGGGGCGGAAAACGAATGTTGTGGGAGGAGCCTATTTTACTAAAATGGCTATAACTCAAGAACAAAATGAGATATCTTTACCAAACTTGGTACACGTGTGTATGGGCTAAGTCTTTGGTCACGATAAAACAATCGCGACGATTGACCACTTGGTGGCGCTATAACATGAAAAAAACATGAAAATGGCTATAACCACCCGACCGCTAGTCCGATTGACTTGAAAATTGGTATGCAGTGTTTTGGTCCAAGTTACCATATATGTCTATGAGGACATTGGCGTATCTCAAAAAACATGGCTGCTATCGGCTAATGAAGTTTGAGCACCTCTAAGACAAGGTTAACGGAGGCCGATCGGAATGAAACTTGGTGGGCATCTTTGACTCATAGCCCTAGAGGTCTGTAAGAATTTTGAAAGAAATCGGCCACTAGTTGGCGCTAACAAGTTTTATGGCTCTGTAATCACGTGGTGTTGCACACATCAACCAAATATACACATCATATGATAGGTCTCCTCATGTTGAACAACTTTGCCTCTAGAAGCATTGCTGTCAATCAAACCGTTCATTAAATATCCGCAATTATGTTTAAAACCTACTTTTGCAAACTAGTCCCTGGATTTTTGCCCGATGGGAACCAAACCAGTCTAGAACAATTCTCTGGACTCTCTAGATCAATAATTATCAAAAAAAAGTTGAACTTTTGCATTTGTATGGCTATAACAGGGTCATTTAGAAGAGGAGCTTAGCAAAATACACTCAAAAGGCTATAAATCCTAAAGGAAAACTCAAAACTTCACGAAAAATGTTTTGTATATGTAACATAACATGTTGAAGAATCCTGCAAAGTTTCATGGAGATCGGACCATAGGTGGCGCTATAACTGTTAAAACGCTTTGAAAACCATGTATTCCCAATGGTGAAATGCCTGTATTGGCTGTAAATGGTATTTTCCATCTCTGTAATCAGGTGGGGTTAAAAACATCCACATAATATGCATAAATTATGATAGATCTCCTCATACTGAACAACTTTGCTTCAAGAACCAATACTGTCAATCAAATCGTTATTTAAACATTCACAATTATGTTAATAACCTCATTTTGCAATCTAGTCCTAGATTTTTTTGCCAGATCGGAACCAAACCACTGTAGTACGATTCTCTGGACTCTTTAGAGCAATAATTATTTAAAATAAAGTTAAACTATTGCATCTGAATGGCTATAACATTATTTCAAGGTGTGGCCTTGGCCAAGTGTCCCCAAATGCCTAAATCTATTCAATGAATGCTCAGATATTCTTAAAAAACAAGTCAGAACATGTGTAATATGCCTCTAAACAAGCATGATCATTTTCAGACAGATAGGACAATATTTGCCTCTATAACAGTTAAAAAGCTGAAAATTATGAAAATAATGGTATATTAAGCCAATAAGTGGTTGTTTGCTGCCCCCCGCTGTTCATTTTATTGTACTACACTCTAATATTGATGTATAAGTCATATTCAGACTTTAAATAAATCACTATTTTAACATTTACAATCACATTTAGTTAAAATTAATCTATTAAGTATTATTATTGACAATTGTCACATTGAGAAATGTGAATCTTGAAGGAGACTTGCAGGAAACATTTTGTTTACTGCAACATCATATAGTTAAAATGTCTGTATCTACAACAAAATGTGTTTGTGTGTGTGTGTGTGTGTGTGTGTGTGTGTGTGTGTGTGTGTGTGTGTGTGTGTGTGTGTGTGTGTGTAGTCCTATTTTTCTGAATACATTTTTAATAATCTGATTAATAGTTACAAAGAGCTATGTGAAATGATTATAGACCATAGTTTGTGAAAAAGTGTGTGTGTGTGTGTGTGTGTGTGTGTGTGTATAAGCATGCATAATGGAATTAACATGGAAGACCAATTTGATATATAACTGATTTTATAGTGTTTATTGCAAAGCAACTGTGAAAAGACTTTATTAATAAGTAGAATGTCCAGCAGAGGGCAGCAGAAGACCACTCATTGGTTCATTCTGTCCACTAAGCATATATATAAACTCTAAAAAAACATTATAATAGCATTGAAAATGACATTTTGTCAATGTTTATCAATTAATTTGTTCATTTGATTAATGTTTTTACAATAATTATTAAATTACAATTAAAATAATGCCTGAAAATATGTTTTAAAGGGGAAGACCTGGAATAAGCTATTTGTTACCCATCATTTATTTCAAATATTTATATCACCAACAAAATGTGCATGTGAGTTAAGCACGTTTGAAGACATTAACTTGGAAAATGTGCCCATTAAATGAAAAACAGACATTTAAAATGAAAATGAGCCAATGAGTGGTTCTCTGCTGCCACCTGCTGGGCATAAATAGTCATTTTTTCATACTATTTACTTATCATGTTCTATAATTCCTATTTAGACATTATAAAGTCATTATTACAATATTTACAATCACATTTTGTCAAATTAATTTATCTCAAATATATTATGGCGTATTACCTAAAATTGCCACCAGATGGCAGCAGAAGACCACTCATTGGCTTATCCTCTAAACTAATATTGTTCAATCATATTTAAACTGTGATCGTGCAGACCAAAGCGTAAATGCTAGAGACTTGAAACTTCATCAGATGATAGTACAAAAATCGAGGCTAATGTTGTCAGAGTATGAACCCGATTGGACAATAGGTGGCGCTACAGCAATCAAAAGCGTGAAATGGCTCATAACTCCTAAACCGTATGTCGTAGACTCAAGTGTCTTATATCATTGGAAAGGTGAGTCCATGACGAACAAAACGTATATCTCCGATTTAATTTCCGCCATTATAGATTTTCCGCCATTTTGAATTTTGTCAAAAAACTACTTTTGCAAACTAGTCCTAGGTTTTTTGCCCGATCGGAACCAAACCAGTGACAAAATGTTCTCTGGAGTCAGGTTATCAATAATTATCAAAAAAAAGTCGAAATTTATATTCACGGTTGTTAAGGAGCGTAAAAATAGTCGTTCAGGGCGGAGCCTATTTACTAAAAAAGCTATAACTCAAGAACAAAATGAGATATCTTTACCAAACATGGTAGACATGTGTATAGGCTGAGTCTTTGGTCACAATAAAAAAAATTGCGACGATTTAACTCTTGGTGGCGCAATAACGTAAAAAAACATGAAAATGGCTTTAACCACCCGACCGCTAGTCCAATTGACTTGAAAATTGGTATGCAGTGTCTTGGTCCAAGGTACCAAGTATGTCTGTGAGGACATTGGCATATCTCAAAAAACATGGCTGCCACAGCCAATTAAATTTGAGCACCTATTAGACAAGTCTCATGGCCCTAGAGGTCGGTAAGAATTTTGAAAGAAATCGGCCACTAGTTGGCGCTAATGAGTTTTATGGCTCTGTAATCACGTGGTGTTGCACACATCCACGAAATATGCATATCATTTGATATATTCTAAGGGAAAACTCAAAACTTCACGAAAATTGGTGGGCATGTGTGTCATAACATCATTAACAAGCATGCAAAGTTTTATAGAGATCGGACCATAGGTGGCGCTATAACTATTAAAAACCTTTTAAAACCATATGTTTTCTATGGTAAATTGCCAATATTGCCTGTAAATGGACTTTTCCATCTGTTATTTCAGTGTTTAAAATCTTGCTAAATGAAACGTAATGTCTTTTGATGCTTGTGTGCTTAAAGGCCTTAAAGGCTTGAACCCCGCTAAATGCTGCTTGCAGCTTTAATTAGGGGTTCAAGCACGAAGTGCTGAAACCCTATTGTAATTGTATTGATTTTTATTATTATTATTATTAGGGGTTCAAGCACGAAGTGCTGAAACCCTATTGTAATTGTATTGATTTTTATTATTATTATTTTTATTATTCTGCCGTAAAACGCATCGTGCAGCCCAAACCGTAAGGGCTAGAGACTTGAAACTTGGCCAATAGGTAGTACAAAAATCGAGGAGAGGTTATCAAATTATGAGCCAGATTGGCCTATAGGTGGCGCTATAGCAATCAATTGCGCGTAACTGCTCATAACTCCTAAACCATAAGTTGTACGCTCAAGTGTCTTATATCACTGGAAAGCTGAATACCTGACTTAAATAATGTATATCTCCGATTTCATTTCCGGTATGCAAATTTTTCCGCCATTTTGAATTTTGTTGAAAAACTACTTTTGCGAACTAGTCCCTGGATTTTAGCCCGATCGGAACCAAACCAGTGCAGAAATGTTCTCTGGAGTCTGAATATCAATAATTATCGAAAAAAAGTAGAAATTTCGATTCACGGTTGCTAAGGGGCGGAAAACGAATGTTGTGGGAGGAGCCTATTTTACTAAAATGGTTATAACTCAAGAACAAAATGAGAAATATTTACCAAACTTGGTACACATGTGTATGGGCTAAGTCTTTGGTCACGAAAAAAAAATCCTGACGATTGAACACTTGGTGGCGCTATAACATGAAAAAAACATGAAAATGGCTATAACCACCTGACCGCTAGTCCGATTTACTTGAAAATTGGTATTCAGTGTCTTAGTCCAAGGTACCAAGTATGTCTATGAGGACATTGGCGTATGTCAAAAAACATGGCCGCCACAGCCAATTAAATTTGAGCACCTATTAGACAAGGTTAACAGAGGCCGATCGGAACGAAACTCTGTGGGCATGTTTGACTCATGGCCCTAGAGGTCTGTAAGAATTTTGAAAGAAATCGGCCACTAGTTGGCGCTAACGAGTTTTACGGCTCTGTAATCACGTGCTGTTGCACACATCCACGAAATATGCATATCATTTGATAGAACTCCTCATACCAAACAACTTTGCCTCTAGAACTATTGCTGTCAATTAATATGTTCATTAAATATTTGCGATTATGTTCAAAACCTACTTTTGCAAACTAGTCCCTGGATTTTTGCCCGATTGGAACCAAACTAGTCTAGGATAATTCTCTGGACTCTTTAGATCAATAATTATCGAAAAAAAGTTGAACATTTGCATTTGGATGGCTATAACAGGGTCATTTAGAAGAGGGGCGTAGCAAAATACACTCAAAAGCCTATAAATCCTAAAGGAAAACTCAAAACTTCACGAAACTTGTTATGTATATGTGACATAACATGCTGAAGAAGCATGCAGAGTTTCATGGAGATCGGACCATAGGTGGCGCTATAACTGTTAAAAAGCTTTGAAAACCATGTATTCCCTATGGTGAATTGCCTGTATTGGCTGTAAATGGTATTTTCCATCTCTGTAATCAGGTGGGGTAAAAAACATCCACATAATATGCAGAAATTATGATAGATCTCCTCATACTGAACAACTTTGCCTCAAGAACCAATACTGTCAATCAAATTGTTATTTATTTATTCACAATTATGTTAAAAACTTATTACCTAAAATTGCCACCAGATGGCAGCAGAAGACCACTCATTGGTTCATTCTGCTTACTAAGCATATTTAAACTTTATAAAATCATTATAATAAATGTTGCAAATGACATTTTGTCAATGTTTATCAATTAATTTGTTCATTTGATTAATGTTTTTACAATAATTATTAAATTACAATTAAAATAATGCCTGAAAATATGTTTTAAAGGGGAAAACCTGGAATAAGCTATTTGTTACCCATCATTTATTTCAAATATCTATATCTCCAACAAAATGTACATGTGAGTTAAGCACGTTTGAAGACATTAACTTGGAAAATGTGCCCATTAAATGAAAAACAGACATTTAAAATGAAAATGAGCCAATGAGTGGTTCTCTGCTGCCACCTGCTGGGCTTAAATGGTCATTTTGTCATACTATTTACTTATCATGTTTTATAATTCCTATTTAGACATTATAAAGTCACTATTACAATATTTACAATTACATTTTGTCAAATTAATTTATTTCAAATATATTATGGCGTATTACCTAAAATTACCACCAGATGGCAGCAGAAGACCACTCATTGGCTTATCCTCTAAACTAATATTGTTCAATCATATTTAAACTGTGATCGTGCAGACCAAAGCGTAAATGCTAGAGACTTGAAACGTTATCAGATGGTAGTACAAAAATCGAGGCTAATGTTGTCAGAGTATGAACCCGATTGGCCAATAGGTGGCGCTACAGCAATCAAAAGCGCAAAATGGCTCATAACTCCTAAACCGTATGTCGTAGACTCAAGTGTCTTATATCATTGGAAAGGTGAGTCCATGACGAACAAAACGTATATCTCCGATTTCATTTGCGCCATAATAGATTTTCCGCCATTTTGAATTTTGTCAAAAAACTACTTTTGCGAACTAGTCCTAGGTTTTTTGATTGATCGGTACCAAACCAGTGCAGAAATGTTCTCTGGAGTCTGACTATCAATAATTATTGAAAAAAAGTTGAAATTTCTATTCACGGTCGCTAAGGGGCGGAAAACGATTGTTGTGGGAGGAGCCTATTTTACTAAAATGGCTATAACTCAAGAACAAAATGAGATATCTTCACCAAACTTGGTACACATGTGTAGGGCCTCAATTTGTGGTCATGATAAAAAAAATCGCGATGATTGAACACTTGGTGGCGCTATAACACGAAAAAAACATGAAAATGGCTATAACCACCCGACCGCTAGTCCGATTGACTTGAAAATTGGTATGCAGTGTCTTGGTCCAAGGTCCCATCTATGTCTATGAGGACATTGGCGTATCTCAAAAAACATGGCCGCCACAGCCAATTAAATATGAGCACCTATTAGACAAGGTTAACGGAGGCCGATCAGAACGAAACTCAATTGGTATGTTTGACTCATGGCCCTAGAGGTCTATAAGAATTTTGAAAGAAATTAGCCACTAGTTGGCGCTAACGAGTTGTATGGCTCTGTAATCACGTGATGTTGCACACATCCACAAAATATGCATATCATTTGATAGATCTCCTCATATTGAACAACTTTGCCTCTAGAACCATTGCTGTCAATCAAATTGTTCATTAAATATTTGTGATTATGTTAAAAACCTACTTTTGCAAACTAGTTCCTGTTTTTTTGCCCGATCGGACCCAAACCAGTCTAGGACAATTCTCTGGACTCTCTAGATCATTAATTATAAAAAAAAGTTGAACTTTTGCATTTGAATGGCTATAGCAGGGTGATTTAGAAGAGGGACATAGCAAAACACACTCAATAGCCTATAAATCTTAAAGGAAAACTCAAAACTTCAGGAAAATTGGTGGGCATGTGTGACATTAGATCCTTAACAAGCATACAAAGCTTTATAGAGATCGGACCATAGGTGGCGCTATAACTGTTAAAAACCATATGTTTCCTATGGTAAATTGCCTATATTGCCTGTAATTTGAGTTTTCCATCTATTATTTCAGTGTTTAAAATCTTGCTAAATAAAACTTAATGTATTTTGATGCTTGTGTGCTTAAAGGCCTTAAAGGCTTGAACCCCGCTAAATGCTGCTTGCAGCTTTAATTATTATTATTATTATTATTATTCTCCGCTAAAACGCATCGTGCAGCCCAAACCGTAAGGGCTGGAGCGTTGAAACTTTGTCAGATGGTAGTACAAAAATCGAGGAGAGGTTATCAAATTATGAGCCAGATTGGCCAATAGGTGGCGCTATAGCAATCAATTGCGCGAAACTGCTCATAACTCCTAAACCGTATGTCGTAGACTCAAGTGTCTTATATCATTGGAAAGGTGAGTCCATGACAAACAAAACGTATATCTTCGATTTCATTTCCGCCATGATGGATTTTCCGCCATTTTGAATTTTGTCAAAAAACTACTTTTGCAAACTAGTCCCTGGATTTTAGACCGATCGGAACCAAACCAGTGCAGAAATGTTCTCTGGAGTCTGAATATCAATAATTATCGAAAAAAAGTTGAAATTTCGATTCACGGTTGCTAAGGGGCGGAAAACGAATGTTGTGGGAGGAGCCTATTTTACTAAAATGGTTATAACTCAAGAACAAAATGAGATATATTTACCAAACTTGGTACACATGTGTATGGGCTGAGTCTTTGGTCACAATTAAAAAATCCTGACGATTGAACACTTGGTGGCGCTATAACATAAAAAAAACATGAAATTGGCTATAACCACCCGACCGCAAGTCCGATTGACTTGAAAATTGGTATGCAGTGTCTTGGTCCAAGGTACCATATATGTCTATGAGGACATTGGCTTATCTCAAAAAACATGGCTGCTATTGGCCAATGAAGTTTGAGCACCTCTAAGACAAGGTTAACGGAGGCTGATCGGAATGAAACTCGGTGGGCATGTTTGACTCATGGACTTAGAGGTCTGTAAGAATTTTGAAAGAAATCGGCCACTAGTTGGCGCTAACGAGTTTTTTGGCTCTGTAATCACGTGGTGTTGCACACATCAACCAAATATACACATCATATGATAGGGCTCCTCATACTGAACAACTTTTCCTCTAAAAGCATTGCTGTCAATCAAATCGTTCATTAAATATTTGCGATTATGTTTAAAACCTACTTTTGCAAACTAGTCTCTGGAT
The DNA here is from genome assembly GCF_949357685.1 of Gobio gobio. NCBI lineage: Eukaryota > Metazoa > Chordata > Actinopteri > Cypriniformes > Gobionidae > Gobio > Gobio gobio. The sequence goes on along the minus strand of NC_137112.1, from coordinate 21,058,314 downwards.
TTTTGCCTGATCGGAAACAAACCAGTCTAGGACAATTCTCTGGACTCTCTAGATCAATAATTATCAAAAAAAAGTTGAACTTTTGCATTTGAATGCCTATAACAGGGTCATTTAGAAGAGGGGCGTAGCAAAATACACTCAAAAGCATATAAATCCTAAAGGAAAACTCAAAACTTCACGAAAATTATTATGTATATGTAACATAACATGCTGAAAAAGCATGCAAAGTTTCATGGAGATCGGACCATTGGTGGCGCTATAACTGTTAAAAAGCTTTGAAAACCATGTATTCCTATGGTGAAATGCCTGTATTGGCTGTAAATGGTATTCTCCATCTCTGTAATCAGGTGGGGTTAAAAACATCCACATAATATGCTTAAATTATGATAGATCTCCTCATTCTGAACAACTTTGCCTCAAGAACCAATACTGTCAATCAAATCGTTATTTAAACATTCACAATTATGTTAATAACCTACTTTTGCAAACTAGTCATAGATTTTTCAACCTGATCAAAACCAACCCAGGGCAGTACAATTCTCTGGACTCTTTAGAGCAATAATTATTTTTAAAAAAAGTTAAACTTTTGCATCTGAATGGCTATAACTGGGTTATTTCAAGATGTGGCCTTGACCAAGTGTCCCCAAATGCCTATATCTATTCAATGAATGCTCAGATATTCTTAAAAACAAGTCAGAACATGTGTACTATGCCTCTAAACAAGCATGAAAATTTTCAGACAGATAGGACCATATTTGCCTCTATAACAGTTAAAAAGCTGAAAATTATGAAAATAATGGTATATTAAGCCAATAAGTGGTCGTTTGCTGCCCCCCGCTGTTCATTTTATTGTACTACACTCTAATATTGATATACAAGTCATTTTCAGCTTTAAATAAATCACTATTTTAACATTTGCTATCACATTTAGTTAAAATTAATCTATTAAGTATTACTATTGACAATTGTCACATTGAGAAATGTGAATCTTGAAGGAGACTTGCAGGAAACATTTTGTTTACTGCAACATCATAAAGTTCAAATGTCTGTAACTACAACAAAATGTGTGTGTGTAGTCCTATGTTTCTGAATACATTTTTAAAAATCTGATTAATAGTTACAAAGAGCTATGTGAAATGATTATAGACCATAGCATTAAAAAAGTGTGTGTGTGTCTGGCCTTGACCAAGTGTCCCCAAATGCCTATATCTATTCAATGAATGCTCAGATATTCTTAAAAACAAGTCAGAACATGTGTAATATGCCTCCAAACAAGCATGACAATTTTCAGACAGATAGGACAATATTTGACTCTATAACAGTTAAAAAGGTGAAAATGACAGAGTTCATATGAAAATAATGACCAATATGTGGTCTTTTGCTGCCCCCCGCTGTTCATTTTATTGTACTACACTCTAATATTGATCTATGGTTATAGATACATGGTTAATCATAGTAAATAATACTAGAACGTGGTGCATTTCACAAAAAAATGTGACATGCTCATAGACCATTAAAAGATATTTTCACAATAACATATCTCAAAAATATTGTGTGTGTGTGTGTGTGTGTGTGTGTGTGTAACCATGCATAATGGAACAACTGGTTTGAAGCCTGTTTCAGAGCCTATTTTACTAAAAGGGCTATAACTCAGGAACGAAATGAGATATCTTCACCAAACTTGGTACACTTGTGTATGGGATGAGTCTTTGGTCAAGGTAAAAAGAATTGTGAGGATTGAACACTTGGTGGCGCTATAACATAAAAAAACATGAAAAGGGCTATAACCACCCGACTGCCAGTCCGATTGACTTGAAAGTTGGTATGCAGTGTCTTGGTCCAAGGTACCACGCATGTCTATAAAGGAAATTGGCGTAGCTCAAAAAACATGGCCGCCATTGGCCAATGAAATGTGAGCACTTATTAGACAAGGTTAACAGAGGCCGATCGGAACAAAAGTTGGCGAGCATGTTTGACTCAGGGTCCTAGAGGTCTGTAATAATTTAAGAATTTGGCCACTAGTAGGCGCCAATTAGTTTTATGGCTCTGTAATCACGTGATGTTTCACATATTCTCACAATATTGATATCATTTGATAGATCTCCTCATACTGAACAACTTTGTCTCTAGAAACATTGCTGTCAATCAAATCGTTCATTAAATATTTGTGATTATGTTAAAAACCTACTTTTGCAAATAAGTCCCTGTTTTTTTGCCCGACCGGAACCAAACCAGTCTAGGACAATTCTCTGGACTCTCTAGATCAATAATTATCAAAAAAAGTTTAACTTTTGCATTTGGATGGCTATAACAGGGTCATTTCGAAAAGAGGCGTGGCAAAAAACCCTCAAAAGCCTATAAATTCTAAGGGAAAGCTCAAAACTTCACGAAAATTGGTGGCCATGTGTGAGATTAGATCCTTAACAAGCATTAAACGTTTTATAGAGATCGGACCATAGGTGGCGCTATAACTGTTAAAAACCTTTTAAAACCATGTTTCCTATGGTGAATTGCCTGTAAATTGAATTTTCCATCTATTATTTCAGCGTTTAAAATCTTGCTAAATAAAACTTAATGTCTTTTGATGCTTGTGTGCTTAAAGGCCTTAAAGGCTTGAACCCCGCTAAATGCTGCTTGCAGCTTTAATTAGGGGTTCAAGCACGAAGTGCTGAAACCCTATTGTAATTGTACTGATTTTTAGGGGTTCAAGCACGAAGTGCTGAAACCCTATTGTAATTGTACTGATTTTTATTATTAGGGGTTCAAGCACGAAGTGCTGAAACCCTATTGTAATTGTAAGGGTTTTTATTATTATTATTCTCCGCTAAAACGCATCGTGCAGCCCAAACCGTAAGGGCTGGAGCGTTGAAACTTTGTCAGATGGTAGCCCAAAAATCGAGGAGAGGTTATCAAATTATGAGCCAAATTGGCCTATAGGTGGCGCTATAGCAATCAATTGTGCGAAACTGCTCATAACTCCTAAACCGTATGTCATAGACTCAAGTGTCTTATATCATTGGAAAGCTGAATACCTGACGTAAATAATGTATATCTCCGATTTCATTTCCGGTATGCAAATTTTTCCGTCATTTTGAATTTTGTTGAAAAACTACTTTTGCGAACTAGTCCCTGGATTTTAACCCGATCGGAACCAAACCAGTGCAGAAATGTTCTCTGGAGTCTGAATATCAATAATTATCGAAAAAAAGTTGAAATTTCGATTCACGGTTGCTAAGGTTCAGAAAACGAATGTTGTGGGAGGAGCCTATTTTACTAAAATGGCTATAACTCAAGAACAAAATGAGATATCTTTACCAACCTTGGTACACATATGTATGGGCTGAGTGTTTGGTCACGATAAAACAATCGCGACGATTGAACACTTGGTGGCGCTATAACACAAAAAAAACATGAAAATGGCTATAACCACCCGACCGCTAGTCCGATTGACTTGAAAATTGGTATGCAGTGTCTTGATCCAAGGTGCCATATATGTCTATGAGGACATTGGCGTATCTTAAAAAACATGGCCGCTATCGGCCAATGAATTTTGAGTACATCTAAGACAAGGTTAACGGAAGCTGATCGGAATGAAACTCGGTGGGCATGTTTGACTCATGGCCCTAGAGGTCTGTAAGAATTTTGAAAGAAATCGGCCACTAGTTGGCGCTAACAAGTTTTATGGCACTGTAATCACGTGGTGTTTAACACATCCACGAAATATGCATATCGTTTGATAGACCTCCTCATATTGAACAACTTTGCCTCTGGAACCATTGCTGTCAATCCAATTGTTCATTAAATATTTGCAATTATGTTAAAAACCTACTTTTGCGAACTAGTCCCTGGTTTTTTGCCCGATCAGAACCAAACCAGTCTAGGACAATTCTTTGGACTCTCTAGATCAATAATTATTAAAAAAAAGTCAAACTTTTGCATTTAAATGGCTATAACAGTGTCATTTAGAAGAGGGATGTAGCAAAATACACTCAATAGCCTATAAATCTTAATGGAAAACTCAAAACGTCACTAAAATTGTTATGTATATGTGACATAACATGCTGAAGAAGTGTGCAAAGTTTCATGGAGATTGGACCATAGGTGGCGCTATAACTGTTAAAAAGCTTTGAAAACCATGTATTCCCTATGATGAATTGCCTGTATTGGCTGTAAATGGTATTTTCCATCTCTGTAATCAGGTGGGGTTAAAAACATCCACATAATATGCATATATTATGATAGATCTCCTCATGCTAAACAACTTTGCCTCAAGAACCAATACTGTCAATCAAATCGTTCATTAAATATTAACGATTATGTTAAAAAACTCTTTTTGCAAACTAGTAATAGATTTTTCGACCTGATCAGAACCAAACCAGTGCAGTACAATTCTCTGGACTCTTTAGAGCAATAATTATAAAAAAAGTTAAACTTTTGCATCTGAATGGTTATAACAGGGTAATTTCAAGATGTGGCCTTGACCAAGTGTCTCCAAATGCCTATATCTATTCAATGAATGCTCAGATCTACTTAAAAACAAGTCAGTACATGTATCCTATGCCTCTTAACAAGCATGAAAAATTTCAGACAGATCGGACAATATTTGCCTCTATAACAGTTAAAAAGGTGAAAATTACAGAGTTCATATCAAAATAATGGTATATTAAGCCAATAAGTGGTCGTTTGCTGCCCCCCGCTGTTCATTTTATTGTACTACACACAAAATAATTGATCTCTAAGTCATATTTAACTGCTCATAACTCCTAAACCGTATGTCGTAGACTCAAGTGTCTTGTATCATTAGAAAGGTGAGTCCATGATGAACAAAACTAATATGTTAAACGAATGTTGTGGGAGGAGCCTATTTTACTAAAATGGCTATAACTCAAGAACAAAATGAGATATCTTAACCAAACTTGGTACACATGTGTATGGGCTTAGTCTTGGTTATAATAAGCCAATAAGTGGTCGTTTGCTGCCCCCCGCTGTTCATTTTATTGTACTACACACAAAAAAATTGATCTATAAGTCATATTTAGACTTTAAAAAAATCACTATTTAAACATTTACATCACATGTAGTCAAAATTAATCTATTAAGTATTACTACTGACAATTGTGTCACATTGAGAAATGTGAATCTTGAAGGAGACTTGCAGGAATTTTGTTATGTTTACTGCAACATCATATAGTTATAATGTCTGTATCTACAACATAATTTGTGTGTAGTCCAATGTTTCTGAATACACTTTTAATAATCTGATTAATAGTTACAAAGATCTATGTGAAATGATCATAGACCATAGCATTAAAAAAAATGTGTGTGTGTGTGTGTGTGTGTGTGTGTGTGTGTGTGTGTGTGTGTGTGTGTGTGTGTGTGTGTGTGTGTGTGTGTAAGCATGCATAATGGAACAACTGGTTTGAAGCCTATTTCAGAGCCTATTTTACTAAAAGGGCTATAACTCAAGAACGAAATGAGATATCTTCACCAAACTTTGTACACATGTGCATGGGCTCAGTCTTTGGTCACAGTAAAAATAATTGTGAGGATTGAACACTTGGTGGCGCTATAACATGAAGGAAACATGAAAAGGGCTATAACCACCCGACTGCTAGTCCGATTGACTTGAAAGTTGGTATGCAGTGTCTTGGTCCAAGGTACCATGCATGTCTATGAGGAATATGGTGTAACTCAAAAAACATGGCCGCTATTGGCCAATGAAATTTGAGAACCTATTAGACAAGGTTAACGGAGGCCGATCGGAACAAAACTTGATGGGCATGTTTGACTCATTGCCCTAGAGGTCAATAAGAATTTAAAGAAATTGGCCACTAGCAGGCGCTAACGAGTTTTATGGCTCTGTAATCACGTCATGTTTCACATATTCCCACAATATTGATATCATTTGATAGGTCTCCTCATACTAAACAACTTTGCCTCTAGAATCATTGCTGTCAATCAAATCGTTCATTAAATATTCACAATTTTCACAAATTTTGCAAACTAGTCCCTGTTTTTTTGCCCGATTGGAACCAAACCAGTCTAGGACAATTCTCTGGACTCTCTAGATCAATAATTATCAAAAGAAAGTTGAACTTTTGCATTTGGATGGCTATAAAAGGGTCATTTAGAAAAGAGACGTGGCAAAATACACTCAAAAGCCTATAAATTCTAAGGGACAACTCAAAACTTCACGAAAATTGGTGGGCATGTGTGACATTAGATCCTTAACAAGCATGCAAAGCTTTACAGAGATCGGACCATAGGTGGCGCTATAACTGTTAAAAACCATATGTTTCCTATGGTAAATTGCCTGTAATTTAAGTTTTCCATCTATTATTTCAGTGTTTAAAATCTTGCTAAATAAAACCTAATGTCTTTTGATGCTTGTGTGCTTAAAGGCCTTAAAGGCTTGAACCCCGCTAAATGCTGCTTGCAGCTTTAATTATTATTATTATTATTATTATTCTGCCATAAAACGCATCGTGCAGCCCAAACCGTAAGTGCTGGAGCTTTGAAACTTTGTCAGATGGTAGTACAAAAATCGAGGAGAGGTTATCAAATTATGAGCCAGATTGGCCTATAGGTGGCGCTATAGCAATCAATTGCGCGAAACTGCTCATAACTCCTAAACCGTATGTCGTAGACTCAAGTGTCTTATATCATTGGAAAGGTGAGTCCCTGACGAACAAAACGTATATCTCCGATTTCATTTCCGTCATAATAGATTTTCCGCCATTTTGAATTTTGTCAAAAAACTACTTTTGCGAACTAGTCCCTGGATTTTTGCCCGATCGGAACCAAACCAGTGCAGAAATGTTCTCTGGAATCTGAATATCAATAATTATTGAAAAAAAGTAGAAATTTCGATTCACGGTCGCAAAGGGGCGGAAAACGAATGTTGTGGGAGGAGCCTATTTTACTAAAATGGCTATAACTCAAGAAAAAAATTAGATATCTTTACCAAACTTGGTACACATGTGTATGGGCTGAGTTTTTGGTCACGATAAAAAAATCGCGACGATTGAACACTTGGTGGCGCTATAACACGAAAAAAACATGAAAATGGCTATAACCACCCGACCGCTAGTCCGATTGACTTGAAAATTGGTATGCAGTGTCTTGGTCCAAGGTACCATCTATGTCTATGAGGACATTGGCGTATCTCAAAAAACATGGCCGCCACAGCCAATTAAATATGAGCACCTATTAGACAAGGTTAACGGAGGCCGATCAGAACGAAACTCAATGGGTATGTTTGACTCATGGCCCTAGAGGTCTGTAAGAATTTTGAAAGAAATCGGCCACTAGTTGGCGCTAACGAGTTTTATGGCTCTGTAATCACGTGGTGTTGCACACATCCACAAAATATGCATATCAATTGATAGATCTCCTCATATTGAACAACTTTGCCTCTAGAACCATTGCTGTCAATCAAATTGTTCATTAAATATTTGCAATAATGTTAAAAACCTACTTTTGCAAACTAGTCCCTGGTTTTTTGCCCGATTGGAACCAAACCAGTCTAGGACAATTCTCTGGACTCTCTAGATCAATAATTATCAAAAAAAAGTTCAACTTTTACATTTAGATGACTATAACAGGGTGATTTAGAAGAGGGACGTAGCAAAACACACTCAATAGCCTATAAATTCTAAGGGAAAACTCAAAACTTCCCGAAAATTGGTGGGCATGTGTGACATTAGATCCTTAACAAGCATACAAAGCTTTATAGAGATCGGACCATAGATGGCGCTATAACTGTTAAAAACCATATGTTTCCTATGGTAAATTGCCTATATTGCCTGTAATTTGAGTTTTCCATCTATTATTTCAGTGTTCAAAATCTTGCTAAATAAAACTACCCGACCGCTAGTCCAATTGACTTGAAAATTGGTATGCAGTGTCTTGGTCCAAGGTACCATGTATGTCTATGAGGACATTGGCGTATCTCAAAAAACATGGCTGCTATTGGCCAATGAAGTTTGCACTCAATAGCCTATAAATCTTAAAGGAAAACTCAAAACGTCACGAATATTGTTATGTATATGTGACATAACATGCTGAAGAAGCATGCAAAGTTTCATGGAGATCGGACCATAGGTGGCGCTAAAACTGTTAAAAAGCTTTGAAAACCATGTATTCCCTATGGTGAATTGCCTGTATTGGCTGTAAATTGCATTTTCCATCTCTCTATTCAATGAATGTTCAGATCTACTTAAAAACAAGTCAGAACATGTATCCTATGCCTCTAAACAAGCATGAAAAATTTCAGACAGATCGGACAATATTTGCCTCTATAAAAGTTAAAAAAGGTTAAAATTACAGAGTTCATTTGATAATAATGGTATATTAAGCCAATAAGTGGTCGTTTGCTGCCCCCCGCTGTTCATTTTATTGTACTACACACAAAATAATATTATTCTGCAGTAAAACACATCGTGCAGCCCAAACCGTAAGGGCTAGAGACTTGAAACTTGGCCAGTAGGTATTACAAACATAGAGGAGAGGTTATCAAATTATGAGCCAGATTGGCCTATAGGTGGCGCTATAGCAATCAATTGCGCGAAACTGCTCATAACTCCTAAACCGTATATCGTACACTCAAGTGTCTTATATCATTGGAAAGGTGAGTCCATGAGGAAAAAAATGTGTATCTCCGATTTCATTTGCGCCATGATAGATTTTCCACCATTTTGAATTTTGTTAAAAAACTACTTTTGCAAACTAGTCCTAGGTTTCTTGCTTGATCGGAACCAAACCAGTGCAGAAATGTTCTCTGGAGTCTGAATATCAATAATTATTGAAAAAAAGTTTAAATTTCTATTCACGGTCGCTAAGGGGCGGAAAACGACTGTTGTGGGAGGAGCCTATTTTACTAAAATGGCTATAACTCAAGTAAGAAATGAGATGTCTTCACCAAACTTGGTACACATGTGTATGGTCTGAGTCTTTGGTCACGATAAAAAAATCGCGACGATTGAACACTTGGTGGCGCTATAACACAAAAAAACATGAAAATGGCTAAAATACCCGACCGCTAGTCCGATTGACTTGAAAATTGGTATGCAGTGTCTTGGTCCAAGGTCCCATGTAGGTCTATGAGGACATTGGCCTATCTCAAAAAACATTGCCGCCACAGCCAATTAAATTATTTCAGTGTTTAAAATCTTGCTAAATAAAACTTAATGTATTTTGATGCTTGTGTGCTTAAAGGCCTTAAAGGCTTGAACCCCGCTAAATGCTGCTTGCAGCTTTAATTAGGGGTTCAAGCACGAAGTGCTGAACACCTATTGTATTTGTGCTGATTTTTATTATTATTATTATTATTATTATTATTCTGCCATAAAACGCATCGTGCAGCCCAAACCGTAAGTGCTGGAGCTTTGAAACTTTGTCAGATGGTAGTACAAAAATCGAGGAGAGGTTATCAAATTATGAGCCAGATTGGCCTATAGGTGGCGCTATAGCAATCAATTGCGCGAAACTGCTCATAACTCCTAAACCGTATGTCGTAGACTCAATTGTCTTATATCATTGGAAAGGTGAGTCCCTGACGAACAAAACGTATATCTCCGATTTCATTTCCGTCATAATAGATTTTCCGCCATTTTGAATTTTGTCAAAAAACTACTTTTGCGAACTAGTCCCTGGATTTTTGCCCGATCGGAACCAAACCAGTGCAGAAATGTTCTCTGGAATCTGAATATCAATAATTATTGAAAAAAAGTAGAAATTTCGATTCACGGTCGCAAAGGGGCGGAAAACGAATGTTGTGGGAGGAGCCTATTTTACTAAAATGGCTATAACTCAAGAAAAAAATTAGATATCTTTACCAAACTTGGTACACATGTGTATGGGCTGAGTTTTTGGTCACGATAAAAAAATCGCGACGATTGAACACTTGGTGGCGCTATAACACGAAAAAAACATGAAAATGGCTATAACCACCCGACCGCTAGTCCGATTGACTTGAAAATTGGTATGCAGTGTCTTGGTCCAAGGTACCATATATGTCTATGAGGACATTGGCGTATCTCAAAAAACATGGCTGCTATCGGCTAATGAAATTTGAGCACCTCTAAGACAAGGTTAACGGAGGCCGATCGGAATGAAACTTGGTGGGCATCTTTGACTCACGGCCCTAGAGGTCTGTAAGAATTTTGAAAGAAATCGGCCACTAGTTGGCGCTAACGAGTTTTATGGCTCTGTAATCACGTGGTGTTGCACACATCAACCAAATATACATATCATATGATAGGGCTCCTCATACTGAACAACTTTGCCTCTAGAAGCATATCTGTCAATCAAACCGTTCATTCAATATTTGAAATTATGTTTAAAAACTACTTTTTCAAACTAGTCCCTGGATTTTTGCCCGATTGGAACCAAACTAGTCTAGAACAATTCTCTGGACTCTCTAGATCAATAATTATCGAAAAAAAGTTGAACTTTTGCATTTAGATGGCTATAACAGGGTCATTTAGAAGAGGGGCGTAGCTAAATACACTCAAAAGCCTATAAATCCTAAAGGAAAACTCAAAACTTCACGAAACTTGTTATGTATATGTGACATAAAATGCTGAAGAAGCATGTAGAGTTTCATGGAGATCGGACCATAGGTGGCGCTATAACTGTTAAAAAGCTTGGAAAACCATGTATTCCCTATGGTGAATTGCCTGTATTGGCTGTAAATGGTATTTTCCATCTCTGTAATCAGGTGGGGTAAAAAACATCCACATAATATGCAGAAATTATGATAGATCTCCTCATACTGAACAACTTTGCCTCAAGAACCAATACTGTCAATCAAATTGTTATTTATTTATTCACAATTATGTTAAAAACTTATTACCTAAAATTGCCACCAGATGGCAGCAGAAGACCACTCATTGGTTCATTCTGCTTACTAAGCATATTTAAACTTTATAAAATCATTATAATAAATGTTGCAAATGACATTTTGTCAATGTTTATCAATTAATTTGTTCATTTGATTAATGTTTTTACAATAATTATTAAATTACAATTAAAATAATGCCTGAAAATATATTTTAAAGGGGAAAACCTGGAATAAGCTATTTGTTACCCATCATTTATTTCAAATATCTATATCTCCAACAAAATGTACATTTGAGCTAAGCATGTTTGAAGACATTAACTTGGAAATGTGCCCATTAAATGAAAAACAGACATTTAAAATGAAAATGAGCCAATGAGTGGTTCTCTGCTGCCACCTGCTGGGCTTAAATGGTCATTTTGTCATACTATTTACTTATCATGTTCTATAATTCCTATTTAGACATTATAAAGTCACTATTACAATATTTACAATTATATTTTGTCAAATTAATTTATTTCAAATATATTATGGCGTATTACCTAAAATTGCCACCAGATGGCAGCAGAAGACCACTCATTGGCTTATCCTCTAAACTAATATTGTTCAATCATATTTAAACTGTGATCGTGCAGACCAAAGCGTAAATGCTAGAGACTTGAAACTTTATCAGATGGTGGTACAAAAATCGAGGCTAATGTTGTCAGAGAATGAACCCGATTGGCCAATAGGTGGCGCTACAGCAATCAAAAGCGCGAAATGGCTCATAACTCCTAAACCCTATGTCGTAGACTCAAGTGTCTTATATCATTGGAAAGGTGAGTCTATGACAAACACAACGTATATCTCCGATTTCATTTCCGCCATGATAGATTTTCCGCCATTTTGAATTTTGTCAAAAAACTACTTTTTCAAACTAGTCCTAGGTTTTTTGATTGATCGGAACCAAACCAGTGCAGAAATGTTCTCTGGAGTCTGATTATCAATAATTATTGAAAAAAAGTTGAAATTTCTATTCACGGTCGCTAAGGGGCGGAAAACGATTGTTGTGGGAGGAGCCTATTTTACTAAAATGGCTATAACTCAAGAACAAAATGAGATATCATCATCAAACTTGGTACACATGTGTAAGACCTCAATTTGTGGTGATGATAAAAAAATCGCGACGATTGAACACTTGGTGGCGCTATAACACGAAAAAAACATGAAAATGGCTATAACCACCCGACCGCTAGTCCGATTGACTTGAAAATGGGTATGCAGTGTCTTGGTCCAAGGTACCATATATGTCTATGAGGACATTGGCGTATCTCAAAAAACATGGCCGCCACAGCCAATTAAATATGAGCACCTATTAGACAAGGTTAACGGAGGCCGATCAGAACGAAACTCAATGGGTATGTTTGACTCATGGCCCTAGAGGTATGTAAGAATTTTGAAAGAAATCGGCCACTAGTTGGCGCTAACGAGTTTTATGGCTCTGTAATCACGTGGTGTTGCACACATCCACAAAATATGCATATCAATTGATAGATCTCCTCATATTGAACAACTTTGCCTCTAGAACCATTGCTGTCAATCAAATTGTTCATTAAATTTTTGCAATAATGTTAAAAACCTACTTTTGCAAACTAGTCCCTGGTTTTTTGCCCGATCGGAACCAAACCAGTCTAGGACAATTCTCTGGACTCTCTAGATCAATAATTATCAAAAAAAAGTTCAACTTTTACATTTAGATGACTATAACAGGGTGATTTAGAAGAGGGACGTAGCAAAACACACTCAATAGCCTATAAATTCTAAGGGAAAACTCAAAACTTCCCGAAAATTGGTGGGCATGTGTGACATTAGATCCTTAACAAGCATACAAAGCTTTATAGAGATCGGACCATAGATGGCGCTATAATTGTTAAAAACCATATGTTTCCTATGGTAAATTGCCTATATTGCCTGTAATTTGAGTTTTCCATCTATTATTTCAGTGTTTAAAATCTTGCTAAATAAAACTTAATGTCTTTTGATGCTTGTGTGCTTAAAGGCCTTAAAGGCTTGAACCCCGCTAAATGCTGCTCGCAGCTTTAATTATTATTATTATTATTCTCCGCTAAAACGCATCGTGCAGCCCAAATCGTAGAAGCTGGAGCTTTGAAACTTTGTCAGATGGTAGTACAAAAATCGAGGAGAGGTTATCAAATTATGAGCCAGATTGGCCTATAGGTGGCGCTATAGCAATCAATTGCGCGAAACTGCTCATAACTCCTAAACCGTATGTCGTAGACTCAAGTGTCTTATATCATTGGAAAGCTGAATACCTGACATAAAAAATGTATATCTCCGATTTCATTTCCGCCATTATAGATTTTCCGCCATTTTGAATTATGTCAAAAAACTACTTTTGCGAACTAGTCCCTGGATTTTAGCTCGATCGGAACCAAACCAGTGCAGAAATGTTCTCTGGAGTATGAATATCAATAATTATTGAAAAAATGTAGAAATTTCTATTCACTGTTGCTAAGGGGCGGAAAACGAACGTTGTGGGAGGAGCCTATTTTACTAAAAGTGTTATAACTCAAGAACAAAATGAGATATCTTTACCAAACTTTGTACACATGTGCACGGGCTGAGTCTTGGGCCAAGATAAAACAATTGCGACGATTGAACACTTGGTGGCGCTATAACACGAAAAAAACATGAAAATGGCAATAACCACCCGACCGCTAGTCCGATTGACTTGAAAATTGGTATGCAGTGTCTTGGTCCAAGGTACCATGTATGTCTATGAGGAGATTGGCGTATCTTAAAAAACATGGCTGCTATTGGCCAATAAAATTTGAGCACCTCTAAGACAAGGTTAACGGAGGCCGATGGGAATGAAACTCGGTGGGCATGTTTGACTCATGGACTTAGAGGACTGTAAGAATTTTGAAAGAAATCGGCCACTAGTTGGCGCTAACGAGTTTTTTGGCTCTGTAATCACGTGGTGTGGCACACATCAACCAAATATACACATCATATGATAGGGCTCCTCATACTGAACAACTTTTCCTCTAGAAGCATTGCTGTCAATCAAATCGTTCATTAAATATTTGCGATTATGTTTAAAACCTACTTTTGCGAACTAGTCCCTGGATTTTTGCCTGATCGGAACCAAACCAGTATAGGACAATTCTCTGGACTCTCTAGATCAATAATTATCGAAAAAAAGTTGAACTTTTGCCTTTGGATGGCTATAACAGGGTCATTTAGAAGAGGGGCGTAGCAAAATACACTCAAAAGCCTATAAATCCTAAAGGAAAACTCAAAACTTTACGAAAATTGTTATGTATATGTAACATAACATGCTGAAAAATCATGCAAAGTTTCATGGAGATCGGACCATAGGTGGCGCTATAACTGTTAAAAAGCTTTGAAAACCATGTAATCCTATGGTGAAATGCCTGTATTGGCTGTAAATGGTATTTTCCATCTCTGTAATCAGGTCGGGTTATAAACATCCACATAAAATGCATAAATTATGATAGATCTCCTCATACTGAACAACTTTGCCTCAAGAACCAATACTGTCAATCAAATCGTTATTTAAACATTCACAATTATGTTAATAACCTACTTTTGCAAACTAGTCATAGATATTTCAACCTGATCAGAACCAAACCAGTGCAGTACAATTCTCTGGACTCTTTAGAGCAATAATTGTTTTAAAAAAAAGTTAAACTTTTGCATCTGAATGGCTATAACAGGGTTATTTCATGATGTGGCCTTGACCAAGTGTCCCCAAATGCCTATATCTATTCAATGAATGCTCAGATATTCTTAAAAACAAGTCAGAACATGTGTACTATGCCTCTAAACAAGCATGAAAAATTTCAGACAGATAGGACAATATTTGCCTCTATAACAGTTAAAAAGCTGAAAATTATGAAAATAATGGTATATTAAGCCAATAAGTGGTCGTTTGCTGCCCCCCGCTGTTCATTTTAGTGTACTACACTCTAATATTGATCTACAAGTCATATTCAGCTTAAAATAAATCACTATTTTAACATTTGCAATCACATTTAGTTAAAATGAATCTATTAAGTATTACTATTGACAATTTTCACATTGAGAAATGTGAATCTTGAAGGAGACTGGCAGGAAACATTTTGTTTACTGCAACATCATAAAGTTCAAATGTCTGTATCTACAACAAAATGTGTGTGTGTAGTCCTATGTTTCTGAATACATTTTTAAAAATCTGATTAATAGTTACAAAGAGCTATGTTAAATGATTATAGACCATAGCATTAAAAAAGTGTGTGTGTGTGTGTGTGTGTGTGTGTGTGTGTGTGTGTGTGTATAAGCATGCATAATGGAATTAACATGGAAGACCAATTTGATATATAACTGATTTTATAGTGTTTATTGCAAAGCAACTGTGAAAAGACTTTATTAATAAGTAGAATGTCCAGCAGAGGGCAGCAGAAGACCACTCATTGGTTCATTCTGTCCACTAAGCATATATATAAACTCTAAAAAAACATTATAATAGCATTGAAAATGACATTTTGTCAATGTTTATCAATTAATTTGTTCATTTGATTAATGTTTTTACAATAATTATTAAATTACAATTAAAATAATGCCTGAAAATATGTTTTAAAGGGGAAGACCTGGAATAAGCTATTTGTTACCCATCATTTATTTCAAATATTTATATCACCAACAAAATGTGCATGTGAGTTAAGCACGTTTGAAGACATTAACTTGGAAAATGTGCCCATTAAATGAAAAACAGACATTTAAAATGAAAATGAGCCAATGAGTGGTTCTCTGCTGCCACCTGCTGGGCATAAATAGTCATTTTTTCCATACTATTTACTTATCATGTTCTATAATTCCTATTTAGACATTATAAAGTCATTATTACAATATTTACAATCACATTTTGTCAAATTAATTTATCTCAAATATATTATGGCGTATTACCTAAAATTGCCACCAGATGGCAGCAGAAGACCACTCATTGGCTTATCCTCTAAACTAATATTGTTCAATCATATTTAAACTGTGATCGTGCAGACCAAAGCGTAAATGCTAGAGACTTGAAACTTCATCAGATGATAGTACAAAAATCGAGGCTAATGTTGTCAGAGTATGAACCCGATTGGACAATAGGTGGCGCTACAGCAATCAAAAGCGCGAAATGGCTTATAACTCCTAAACCGTATGACGTAGACTCAAGTGTCTTATATCATTGGAAAGGTGAGTTCATGACAAACAAAATGTATATCTCCGATTTAATTTCCGCCATGATAGATTTTCCGCCATTTTGAATTTTGTCAAAAAACTACTTTTGCAAACTAGTCCTAGGTTTTTTGCCCGATCGGAACCAAACCAGTGACAAAATGTTCTCTAGAGTCAGGTTATGAATAATTATCAAAAAAAAGTCGAAATTTATATTCACGGTTGTTAAGGAGCGTAAAAATAGTCGTTCAGGGCGGAGCCTAATTACTAAAAAAGCTATAACTCAAGAACAAAATGAGATATCTTTACCAAACTTGGTAGACATGTGTATAGGCTGAGTCTTTGGTCACATTAAAAAAAATCGCGACGATTTAACTCTTGGTGGCGCAATAACGTAAAAAAACATGAAAATGGCTTTAACCACCCGACCGCTAGTCCGATTGACTTGAAAATTGGTATGCAGTGTCTTGGTCCAAGGTACCAAGTATGTCTGTGAGGACATTGGCATATCTCAAAAAACATGGCTGCCACAGCCAATTAAATTTGAGCACCTATTAGACAAGTCTCATGGCCCTAGAGGTCGGTAAGAATTTTGAAAGAAATCGGCCACTAGTTGGCGCTAATGAGTTTTATGGCTCGGTAATCACGTGGTGTTGCACACATCCACGAAATATGCATATCATTTGATATATTCTAAGGGAAAACTCAAAACTTCACGAAAATTGGTGGGCATGTGTGTCATAACATCATTAACAAGCATGCAAAGTTTTATAGAGATCGGACCATAGGTGGCGCTATAACTATTAAAAACCTTTTAAAACCATATGTTTTCTATGGTAAATTGCCAATATTGCCTGTAAATGGACTTTTCCATCTGTTATTTCAGTGTTTAAAATCTTGCTAAATGAAACGTAATGTCTTTTGATGCTTGTGTGCTTAAAGGCCTTAAAGGCTTGAACCCCGCTAAATGCTGCTTGTTATTATTATTATTCTCCGCTAAAACGCATCGTGCAGCCCAAACCGTAAGGGCTGGAGCGTTGAAACTTTGTCATATGGTAGTACAAAAATCGAGGAGAGGTTATCAAATTATGAGCCAGATTGGCCTATAGGTGGCGCTATAGCAATCAATTGCGCGAAACTGCTCATAACTCCTAAACCGTATGTTGTAGACTCAAGTGTCTTATATCATTGGAAAGGTGAGTCCCTGACGAACAAAACGTATATCTCCGATTTTATTTCCGCCATGATAGATTTTCCGCCATTTTGAATTTTGTCAAAAAACTACTTTTGCGAACTAGTCCCTGGATTTTAGTCCGATCGGAACCAAACCAGTGCAGAAATGTTCTCTAGAGTCTGATTATCAATAATTATCGAAAAAAAGTTGAAATTTCTATTCACGGTCGCTAAGGGGCGGAAAACGAATGTTGTGGGAGGAGCCTATTTTACTAAATTGGGTTTAACTCAAGAACAAAATGAGATATCTTTACCAAACTTGGTACACATGTGTATGGGCTAAGTCTTTGGTCACACAAAAACAACCGCGACGATTGAACACTTGGTGGCGCTATAACACAAAAAAAACCTGAAAATGGCTATAACCACCCGACCGCTAGTCCGATTGACTTGAAAATTGGTATACAGTGTCTTGGTCCAAGGTACCATGTATGTCTATGAGGACATTGGTGTATCTCATAAAACATGGCCGCCACAGCCAATTAAATTTGAGCACCTATTAGACAAGGTTAGCGGAGGCCAATCGGAATGAAACTCGGTGGGCATGTTTGACTCAGGGCCCTAGAGGTCTGTAAGAGTTTTGAAAGAAATCGGCCACTAGTTGGCGCTAACGAGTTTTATGGCTCTGTAATCACGTGGTGTTGCACACATCCACAAAATATGCATATCATTTGATAGATCTCCTCATACTGAACAACTTTGCCTCTTGAACTATTGCTGTTAATCAATTCATTCATTAAATATTGGTGATTATGTTAAAAACCTACTTTTGCGAACTAGTCCCTGGATTTTTGCCCGATCAGAACCAAACCAGTCTAGGACAATTCTCTGGACTCTCTAGATCAATAATTATCAAAAAAAGTTGAACTTTTGCATTTGGATGGCTATAACAGGGTCATTTAGAAAAGAGGCGTGGTAAAATACACTCAAAAGTCTATAAATTCTAAGGGAAAACTCAAAACTTCACGAAAATTGGTGGGCATATGTGACATAACATCCTTAACAAGCATGCAAAGTCTTATAGAGCTCGGACCATAGGTGGCGCTATTACTGTTAAAAACCTTTAAAAACCATATGTTTCCTATGGTAAATTGCCTATATTGCCTGAAAATTGACTTTTCCATCTATTATTTCAGTGTTTAAAATCTTGCTAAATAAAACTTAAAGTCTTTTGATGCTTGTGTGCTTAAAGGCCTTAAAGGCTTGAACCCCGCTAAATGCTGCTTGCAGCTTTAATTATTATTATTATTCTCCGCTAAAACGCATCGTGCAGCCCAAACCGTAGAAGCTGGAGCTTTGAAACTTTGTCAGATGGTAGTACAAAAATCGAGGAGAGGTTATCAAAATATGAGCCAGATTGGCCTATAGGTGGCGCTATAGCAATCAATTGCGCAAAACTGCTCATAACTCCTAAACCGTATATTGTAGACTCAAGTGTCTTATATCATTGGAAAGCTGAATACCTGACGTAAAAAATGTATATCTCCGATTTCATTTCCGCCATTATAGATTTTCCGCCATTTTGAATTTTGTCAAAAAACTACTTTTGCGAACTAGTCCCTGGATTTTTGCCCGATCGGAACCAAACCAGTGCAGAAATGTTCTCTGGAGTATGAATATCAATAATTATCGAAAAAAAGTTGAAATTTCTATTCACGATCGCTAAGGGGCGGAAAACGAACGTTGTGGGAGGAGCCTATTTTACTAAAATGGCTATAACTCAAGAACAAAATGAGATATCTTTACCAAACTTTGTACACATGTGTATGGACTGAGTCTTGGGTCACGATAAAAGAATCGCGACGATTGAACACTTGGTGGCGCTATAACACGAAAAAAACATGAAAATGGCTATAACGACCCGACCGCTAGTCCGATTGACTTGAAAATTGGTATGCAGTGTCTTGGTCCAAGGTACCATATATGTCTATGAGGACGTTGGCGTATCTCAAAAAACATGGCTGCTATTGGCCAATGAAGTTTGAGCACCTCTAAGACAAGGTTAACGGAGGCTGATCGGAATGAAACTCGGTGGGCATGTTTGACTCATGGACTTAGAGGTCTGTAAGAATTTTGAAAGAAATCGGCCACTAGTTGGCGCTAACAAGTTTTTTGGCTCTGTAATCACGTGGTGTTGCACACATCAACCAAATATACACATCATATGATAGGGCTCCTCATACTGAACAACTTTTCCTCTAAAAGCATTGCTGTCAATCAAATCGTTCATTAAATATTTGCAATTATGTTTAAAACCTACTTTTGCGAACTAGTCTCTGGATTTTTGCCTGATCGGAAACAAACCAGTCTAGGACAATTCTCTGGACTCTCTAGATCAACAATTATCAAAAAAAAGTTGAACTTTTACATTTGAATGCCTATAACAGGGTCATTTAGAAGAGGGGCGTAGCAAAATACACTCAAAAGCATATAAATCCTAAAGGAAAACTCAAAACTTCACGAAAATTATTACGTATATGTAACATAACATGCTGAAAAAGCATGCAAAGTTTCATGGAGATCGGACCATAGGTGGCGCTATAACTGTTAAAAAGCTTTGAAAACCATGTATTCCTATGGTGAAATGCCTGTATTGGCTGTAAATGGTATTCTCCATCTCTGTAATCAGGTGGGGTTAAAAACATCCACATAATATGCATAAATTATGATAGATCTCCTCATACTGAACAACTTTGCCTCAAGAACCAATACTGTCAATCAAATCGTTATTTAAACATTCACAATTATGTTAATAACCTACTTTTGCAAACTAGTCATAGATTTTTCAACCTGATCAGAACCAACCCAGGGCAGTACAATTCTCTGGACTCTTTAGAGCAATAATTATTTTTAAAAAAAGTTAAACTTTTGCATCTGAATGGCTATAACTGGGTTATTTCAAGATGTGGCCTTGACCAAGTGTCCCCAAATGCCTATATCTATTCAATGAATGCTCAGATATTCTTAAAAACAAGTCAGAACATGTGTACTATGCCTCTAAACAAGCATGAAAATTTTCAGACAGATAGGACCATATTTGCCTCTATAACAGTTAAAAAGCTGAAAATTATGAAAATAATGGTATATTAAGCCAATAAGTGGTCGTTTGCTGCCCCCCGCTGTTCATTTTATTGTACTACACTCTAATATTGATATACAAGTCATTTTCAGCTTTAAATAAATCACTATTTTAACATTTGCTATCACATTTAGTTAAAATTAATCTATTAAGTATTACTATTGACAATTGTCACATTGAGAAATGTGAATCTTGAAGGAGACTTGCAGGAAACATTTTGTTTACTGCAACATCATAAAGTTCAAATGTCTGTAACTACAACAAAATGTGTGTGTGTAGTCCTATGTTTCTGAATACATTTTTAAAAATCTGATTAATAGTTACAAAGAGCTATGTGAAATGATTATAGACCATAGCATTAAAAAAGTGTGTGTGTGTCTGGCCTTGACCAAGTGTCCCCAAATGCCTATATCTATTCAATGAATGCTCAGATATTCTTAAAAACAAGTCAGAACATGTGTAATATGCCTCCAAACAAGCATGACAATTTTCAGACAGATAGGACAATATTTGCCTCTATAACAGTTAAAAAGGTGAAAATGACAGAGTTCATATGAAAATAATGACCAATATGTGGTCTTTTGCTGCCCCCCGCTGTTCATTTTATTGTACTACACTCTAATATTGATCTATGGTTATAGATACATGGTTAATCATAGTAAATAATACTAGAACGTGGTGCATTTCACAAAAAAATGTGACATGCTCATAGACCATTAAAAGATATTTTCACAATAACATATCTCAAAAATATTGTGTGTGTGTGTGTGTGTGTGTGTGTGTGTAACCATGCATAATGGAACAACTGGTTTGAAGCCTGTTTCAGAGCCTATTTTACTAAAAGGGCTATAACTCAGGAACGAAATGAGATATCTTCACCAAACTTGGTACGCTTGTGTATGGGATGAGTCTTTGGTCAAGGTAAAAAGAATTGTGAGGATTGAACACTTGGTGGCGCTATAACATAAAAAAACATGAAAAGGGCTATAACCACCCGACTGCCAGTCCGATTGACTTGAAAGTTGGTATGCAGTGTCTTGGTCCAAGGTACCACGCATGTCTATAAAGGAAATTGGCGTAGCTCAAAAAACATGGCCGCCATTGGCCAATGAAATGTGAGCACTTATTAGACAAGGTTAACAGAGGCCGATCGGAACAAAAGTTGGCGAGCATGTTTGACTCAGGGTCCTAGAGGTCTGTAATAATTTTTTAAGAATTTGGCCACTAGTAGGCGCCAATTAGTTTTATGGCTCTGTAATCACGTGATGTTTCACATATTCTCACAATATTGATATAATTTGATAGATCTCCTCATACTGAACAACTTTGTCTCTAGAAACATTGCTGTCAATCAAATCGTTCATTAAATATTTGTGATTATGTTAAAAACCTACTTTTGCAAATAAGTCCCTGTTTTTTTGCCCGATCGGAACCAAACCAGTCTAGGACAATTCTCTGGACTCTCTAGATCAGGGGTGGGCAACAGTTTTAGTCTGAGGGCCACAGTTACTTTGGCAAAGTAAACGGAGGGCCACACTTTGGACAATTGCAATTAAACATAGTTACATGATTAAATCGTACTTAATTAAATGCAGTACTTAATTAAATGCTTAATTAAATGCAGATATGTATAAGGCTACAGTTACTTTGACTTTTGCCAGCCTATTTCAAGGCCTAATATATATATATATTTGTGCGGCCTGTCTGACATAGGCTACTTTAAGGTTACAATAACTGGATTTACTTTCAAGGATTCATTTACTACACTACCCTGCATATTGTTCAACTGTCAGTATGAAATGCAGTATGAAATGGGGCACGTGAAATTGTTAAGGGGGCTTAACGTTATACCATCTATGATCAATACACACTGATAACTAGCTTAATAAAAAGATAAGCCAGCGTCATTTATTATGCATATATTAACCCTTGTTTCACGCTTAATTTTAATATTCTAACTGACTCCCCAGTGAGTTTTTTCAAGGCGGTTCCTATTTTAGATTGTTCCCCCTTAATGTTTCCATGGCGATGCGTCATATTTGTCACGTGACACCGCACCCACAATAACATTGTATTACAGATGCATCGCTTTTATTCCCAGAGAATCAGGGTCATCAGTTTCTCCCGAAATACGTGCAAGAAAGTGGCCGGTGAACTGTGACAAGAATAGAGTAAACTTAATAGTTACTTCCACTATGTTTGTCTGGTATAATATACTTCGGAAAAATTATATTTGAATAGATTGTTATTGCTGCTTCCACAGCCATCAGTGTGTATTTTACAAACTCCAAATGTATTGTTTTACTCGTGCTTATGTGTATTGAAATGTCTGAAACCTAAAATAAACATTATGAGGTTGAACAAAAACTGCATAGTTGTGATATATGACAGCGCTGAGGCTGAGCTCGTCCGTCTCTGGCTCAGCGCCAACCAACGCGCAACAGCACAGTTTCAATCCGGCAGTCATGCGACGTCACTGAACATCCTAAATACCATGTGGGACCGAACTCTCAGGGGCACAGAAGTAAAAATCCCATATATGCGACCATAACGATCAAAAGCTTAAACATTTCATTTGTAATCCTGAATACAAAAATTCAACTTTCATCCAAATTGCCAGCACATCGAGCGCATCGCGGGGGCCGGATTGAAGCACTATGCGGGCCGGATCCGGCCCCCGGGCCGTATATTGCCCATGTATGCTCTAGATCAATAATTATCAAAAAAAGTTTAACTTTTGCATTTGGATGGCTATAACAGGGTCATTTCGAAAAGAGGCGTGGCAAAAAACCCTCAAAAGCCTATAAATTCTAAGGGAAAGCTCAAAACTTCACGAAAATTGGTGGCCATGTGTGAGATTAGATCCTTAACAAGCATTAAACGTTTTATAGAGATCGGACCATAGGTGGCGCTATAACTGTTAAAAACCTTTTAAAACCATGTTTCCTATGGTGAATTGCCTGTAAATTGAATTTTCCATCTATTATTTCAGCGTTTAAAATCTTGCTAAATAAAACTTAATGTCTTTTGATGCTTGTGTGCTTAAAGGCCTTAAAGGCTTGAACCCCGCTAAATGCTGCTTGCAGCTTTAATTATTATTATTATTATTATTATTCAGACCTAAAACGCATCGTGCAGACCAAACTGTAAGGGCTAGAGACTTGAAACTTGGCCAATAGGTAGTACAAAAATCGAGGAGAGGTTATCAAATTATGACCCCGATTGGCCTATAGGTGGCGCTATAGCAATCAATTGCGCGAAACTGCTCATAACTCCTAAACCGTATGTCGTAGACTCAAGTGTCTTATATCATTGGAAAGCTGAATACCTGACATAAAAAACGTATATCTCCGATTCCATTTCCGGTATGCAAATTTTTCCGCCATTTTGAATTATGTCAAAAAACTACTTTTGCGAACTTGTCCTAGGTTTTTTGTCCGATCAGAACCAAACCAGTGCCAAAATATTCTCTGGAGTCTGAATATTAATAATCATTGAAAAAAAAACATAATTTGGATTCACGGTTGTTAGGGGGCTTAAAATTGATGTTCAGGGCGGAGCCTATTTTACTAAAAAGGCTATAACTCTAGATCAAAATAAGATATCTTCACCAAATTTGGTACACATATGTATGGGCTCAGTCTTTGGTCACGATAAAACAATCGCGACGATTGGCCACTTGGTGGCGCTATAACATGAAAATAACATGAAAAAGGCTATGACCACCTGACCATTAGTCCAATTGACTTGAAAATTGGTATGCAGTGTCTTGGTCCAAGGTAGCATATATGTCTATGAGGAAATTGGCGTATCTCAAAAAACATGGCCGCCACAGCCAATTAAATTTGAGCACCTATTAGACAAGGTTAACAGAGGCCGATCGGAACGAAACTCAATAGGCATGTTTGACTCATGGTCTTAGAGGTCTGTAAGAATTTTGAAAGAAATCGGCCACTAGTTGGCGCTAACGAGTTTTGAGGCTCTGTAATCACGTGGTGTTGCACACATCCCCGAAATATGCATATCATTTGATAGATCTCCTCATACTGAACAACTTTGCCTCTTGAACTATTGCTGTCAATCAAATTGTTCATTAAATATTTGTGATTATATTTAAAACCTACTTTTGCGAACTAGTCCCTGGATTTTTGCCCGATCAGAATCAAACCAGTCTAGGACAATTCTCTGGACTCTCTAGATCAATAATTATTGAAAAAAAGTTGAACTTTTGCATTTGGATGGCTATAACAGGGTCATTTAGAAGAGGGGCGTAGCTAAATACACTCAAAAGCCTATAAATCCTAAAGGAAAACTCAAAACTTCACGAAAATTGTTATGTATATGTGACATAACATGTTGAAGAAGCATGCAAAGTTTCATGGAGATCGGACCATAGGTGGCGCTATAACTGTTAAAAAGCTTTGAAAACCATGTATTCCCTATGGTGAATTGCC
Source organism: Gobio gobio (assembly GCF_949357685.1). Lineage (NCBI taxonomy): Eukaryota > Metazoa > Chordata > Actinopteri > Cypriniformes > Gobionidae > Gobio > Gobio gobio. The sequence goes on along the minus strand of NC_137112.1, from coordinate 21,033,482 downwards.
TGTATTGGCTGTAAATGGTATTTTCCATCTCTGTAATCAGGTGGGGTAAAAAACATCCACATAGTATGCAGAAATTATGATAGATCTCCTCATACTGAACAACTTTGCCTCAAGAACCAATACTATCAATCAAATTGTTATTTATTTATTTATTCACAATTATGTTAAAAACGTATTACCTAAAATTGCCACCAGATGGCAGCAGAAGACCACTCATTGGTTCATAAAGTTTAAATTCATATTTAAACTTTATAAAATCATTATAATAAATGTTGCAAATGACATTTTGTCAATGTTTATCAATTAATTTTTTCATTTGATTAATGTTTTTACAATAATTATTAAATTACAATTAAAATAATACCTGAAAATATGTTTTAAAGGGGAAAACCTGGAATAAGCTGTTTGTTACCCATCATTTATTTCAAATATCTATATCTCCAACAAAATGTGCATGTGAGTTAAGCACGTTTGAAGACATTAACTTTGAAAATGTGCCCATTAAATGAAAAACAGACATTTAAAATGAAAATGAGCCAATGAGTGGTTCTCTGCTGCCACCTGCTGGGCTTAAATTGTCATTTTGTCATACTATTTACTTATCATGTTCTATAATTCCTATTTAGACATTATAAAGTCACTATTACAATATTTACAATCACATTTTGTCTAATTAATTTATTTCAAATATATTATGGCGTATTACCTAAAATTGCCACCAGATGGCAGCAGAAGACCACTCATTGGCTTATCCTCTAAACTAATATTGTTCAATCATATTTAAACTGTGATCGTGCAGCCCAAAGCGTAAATGCTAGGGACTTGAAACTTTATCAGATGGTAGTACAAAAATCGAGGCTAATGTTGTCAGAGAATGAACCCGATTGGCCAATAGGTGGCGCTACAGCAATCAAAAGCGCGAAATGGCTCATAACTCCTAAACCGTATGTCGTAGACTCAAGTGTCTTATATCATTGGAAAGGTGAGTCCATGACGAACAAAACGTATATCTCCGATTTCATTTCCGCCATGATAGATTTTCCGCCATTTTGCATTTTGTCAAAAAACTACTTTTGCAAACTAGTCCTAGGTTTTTTGCCGGATCGGAACCAAACCAGTGTCAAAATGTTCTCTGGAGTCAGATTATCAATAATTATCAAAAAAACGTCGAAATTTATATTCACGGTTGCTAAGGGGTGGAAAACGAATGTTGTGGGTGGAGCCTATTTTACTAAAATGGCTATAACTCAAGAACAAAATAAGATATCTTCACCAAACTTGGTACACATGTTTATGGGCTCATTCCTCGGTCTCGATATAAAAATCGCGACGATTGAACACTTGGTGGCGCTATAACACGAAAAAAACAGGAAAAGGGCTATAACCACCCGACCGCTAGTCCGATTGACTTGGAAATTGGTATGCAGTGTCTTGGTCCAAGGTCCCATGTATGTCTATAAGGACATTGGCGTATCTCAAAAAACATGGCCGCCACAGCCAATTAAATTTGAGCACCTATTAGACAAGGTTAACAGAGGCCGATCAGAACGAAACTCAATGGGCATGTTTGACTCATGGCCCTAGAGGTCTATAAGAATTTTGAAAGAAATCAGCCACTAGTTGGCGCTAACGAGTTGTATGGCTCTGTAATCACGTGGTGTTGCACACATCCACAAAGTATGCATATCATTTGATAGATCTCCTCATATTGAACAACTTTGCCTCTAGAACCATTGCTATCAATCAAATTGTTCATTAAATATTTGCAATTATGTTAAAAACCTACTTTTGCAAACTAGTCCCTGGTTTTTTGCCCGATCGGACCCAAACCAGTCTAGGACAATTCTCTAGACTCTCTAGATCATTAATTATCAAAAAAAAGTTCAACTTTTGCATTTGAATGGCTATAGCAGGGTGATTTAGAAGAGGGACATAGCAAAACACACTCAATAGCCTATAAATCTTAAAGAAAAACTCAAAACTTCAGGAAAATTGGTGGGCATGTGTGACATTAGATCCTTAACAAGCATACAAAGCTTTATAGAGATCGGACCATAGGTGGCGCTATAACTGTTAAAAACCATATGTTTCCTATGGTAAATTGCCTATATTGCCTGTAATTTGAGTTTTCCATCTATTATTTCAGTGTTTAAAATCTTGCTAAATAAAACTTAATGTATTTTGATGCTTGTGTGCTTAAAGGCCTTAAATGCTTGAACCCCGCTAAATGCTGCTTGCAGCTTTAATTAGGGGTTCAAGCACGAAGTGCTGAAACCCTATTGTAATTGTAAGGGTTTTTATTATTATTATTCTCCGCTAAAACGCATCGTGCAGCCCAAACCGTAAAGGCTGGAGCATTGAAACTTTGTCAGATGGTAGCCCAAAAATCGAGGAGAGGTTATCAAATTATGAGCCAAATTGGCCTATAGGTGGCGCTATAGCAATCAATTGCGCGAAACTGCTCATAACTCCTAAACCGTAAGTCATAGACTCAAGTGTCTTATATCATTGGAAAGCTGAATACCTGACGTAAATAATGTATATCTCCGATTTCATTTCCGGTAGGCAAATTTTTCCGTCATTTTGAATTTTGTTGAAAAACTACTTTTGCGAACTAGTCCCTGGATTTTAACCCGATCGGAACCAAACCAGTGCAGAAATGTTCTCTGGAGTCTGAATATCAATAATTATCGAAAAAAAGTCGAAATTTCGATTCACGGTTGCTAAGGTGCGGAAAACGAATGTTGTGGGAGGAGCCTATTTTACTAAAATGGCTATAACTCAAGAACAAAATGAGATATCTTTACCAAACTTGGTACACATGTGTATGGGCTGAGTCTTTGGTCACGATAAAACAATCGCGACGATTGAACACTTGGTGGCGCTATAACACAAAAAAAACATGAAAATGGCTATAACCACCCGACCGCTAGTCCAATTGACTTGAAAATTGGTATGCAGTGTCTTGGTCCAAGGTACCATATATGTCTATGAGGACATTGGCGTATCTCAAAAAACATGGCCGCTATCGGCTAATGAAGTTTGAGCACCTCTAAGACAAGGTTAACGGAGGCCGATCGGAATGAAACTCGGTGGGCATGTTTGACTCATGGCCCTAGAGGTCTGTAAGAATTTTGAAAGAAATCGGCCTCTAGTTGGCGCTAACGAGTTTTATGGCCCTGTAATCACGTGGTGTTGCACACATAAACCAAATATACATATCATATGATAGGTCTCCTCATGCTGAATAACTTTGCCTCTAGAAGCATTGCTGTCAATCAAAGCGTTCATTAAATATTTGCAATTATGTTTAAAACCTACTTTTGCGAACTAGTCCCTGGATTTTTGCCTGATCGGAACCAAACCAGTCTAGGACAATTCTCTGGACTCTCTAGATTAATAATTATTGAAAAAAAATTGAACTTTTGCATTTGGATGGCTATAACAGGGTCATTTAGAAGAGGGGCGTAGCAAAATACACTATACAGCTTATAAATCCTAAAGGAAAACTCAAAACTTCACGAAAATTGTTATGTATATGTGACATAACATGCTGAAGAAGCATGCAAAGTTTTATGGAGATCGGACCATAGGTTGCGCTATAACTGTTAAAAAGCTTTGAAAACCATGTATTCCCTATGGTGAATTGCCTGTATTGGCTGTAAATGGTATTTTCTATCTCTGTAATCAGGTGGGGTAAAAAACATCCACATAATGTGCAGAAATTATGATAGATCTCTTCATACTGAACAACTTTGCCTCAAGAACCAATACTGTCAATCAAATTGTTATTTATTTATTCACAATTATGTTAAAAACGTATTACCTAAAATTGCCACCAGATGGCAGCAGAAGACCACTCATTGGTTCATTCTGCTTACTAAGCATATTTAAACTTTATAAAATCATTATAATAAATGTTGCAAATGACATTTTGTCAATGTTTATCAATTAATTTGTTCATTTGATTAATGTTTTTACAATAATTATTAAATTACAATTAAAATAATGCCTGAAAATATGTTTTAAAGGGGAAAACCTGGAATAAGCTATTTGTTACCCATCATTTATTTCAAATATCTATATCTCCAACAAAATGTGCATGTGAGTTAAGCACGTCTGAAGACATTAACTTGGAAAATGTGCCAATTAAATGAAAAACAGACATTTAAAATGAAAATGAGCCAATGAGTGGTTCTCTGCTGCCACCTGCTGGGCTTAAATGGTCATTTTGTCATTCTATTTACTTATCATGTTCTATAATTCCTATTTAGACATTATAAAGTCACTATTACAATATTTACAATTACATTTTGTCAAATTAATTTATTTCAAATATATTATGGCGTATTACCTAAAATTGCCACCAGATGGCAGCAGAAGACCACTCATTGGCTTATCCTCTAAACTAATATTGTTCAATCATATTTAAACTGTGATCGTGCAGACCAAAGCGTAAATGCTAGAGACTTGAAACTTTATCAGATGGTAGTACAAAAATCGAGGCTAATGTTGTCAGAGTATGAACTTGATTGGCCAATAGGTGGCGCTACAGCAATCAAAAGGGCGAAATGGCTCATAACTCCTAAACCGTATGTCGTAGACTCAAGTGTCTTATATCATTGGAAAGGTGAGTCCATGACGAATAAAACGTATATCTCCGATTTCATTTCCGCCATGATAGATTTTCCGCCATTTTGCATTTTGTCAAACAACTACTTTTGCAAACTAGTCCTAGGTTTTTTGCCGGATCGGAACCAAACCAGTGTCAAAATGTTCTCTGGAGTCAGATTATCAATAATTATCAAAAAAAGTCGAAATTTATATTCACGGTTGTTAAGGAGCGTAAAAATAATCGTTCAGGGGGGAGCCTATTTACTAAAAGGGCTATAACTCAGGAACAAAATGAGATATCTTCACCAAACTTGGTACACATGTGTATAGGCTGAGTCTTTGGTCACGATAAAAAAATCGCGACGATTTAACACTTGGTGGCACAATAACGTGAAAAAACATCAAAATGGCTTTAACCACCTGACCGCTGGTCCGATTGACTTGAAAATTGGTATGCAGTGTCTTGGTCCAAGGTACCAAGTATGTCTATGAGGACATTGGCGTATCTTAAAAAACATGGCTGCCACAGCCAATTAAATTTGAGCACCTATTAGACAAGTCTCATGGCCCTAGAGGTCTGTAAGAATTTTGAAAGAAATCGGCCACTAGTTGGCGCTAACGAGTTTTACGGCTCTGTAATCACGTGGTGTTGCACACATCCACGAAATATGCATATCATTTGATAGATCTCCTCATACCAAACAACTTTTTCTCTAGAACTGTTGCTGTCAATTAATATGTTCATTAAATATTCCTGAGTATGTTCAAAACCTACTTTTGCGAACTAGTCCCTGGTTTTTTGCCCGATTGGAACCAAACTAGTCTAGGATAATTCTCTGGACTCTCTAGATCAATAATTATTGAAAAAAAGTTGAACTTTTGCATTTGAATGGCTATTACAGGGTCATTTAGAAAAGAGGTGTGGCAACATACACTCAAAAGCCTATAAATTCTAAGGGAAAACTCAAAACTTCACGAAAATTGTTTTTGCATATGTAAGATAACATCTTTAACAAGCATGCAAAGTTTTATGGAAATCGGACCATAGGTGACGCTATAACTGTTAAAAGCCTTTTAAAACCACGTATTTCCTATTGTAAATTGCCTGTATTGACTGTAAATGGTATTTTCCATCTATTATTTCAGTGTTTAAAATCTTGCTAAATAAAAATTAATGTCTTTTGATGTTTGTGTGCTTAAAGGCCTTAAAGGCTTGAACCCCGCTAAATGCTGCTTGCAGCTTTAATTATTATTATTATTATTATTCTGCCGTAAAACGCATCGTGCAGCCCAAACCGTAAGTGCTGGAGCTTTGAAACTTTGTCAGATGGTAGTACAAAAATCGAGGAGAGGTTATCAAATTATGAGCCAGATTGGCCTATAGGTGGCGCTATAGCAATCAATTGCGCGAAACTGCTCATAACTCCTAAACCGTATGTCGTAGACTCAAGTGTCTTATATCATTGGAAAGGTGAGTCCCTGACGAACAAAACGTATATCTCCGATTTCATTTCCGTCATAATAGATTTTCCGCCATTTTGAATTTTGTCAAAAAACTACTTTTGCGAACTAGTCCCTGGATTTTTGCCCGATCGGAACCAAACCAGTGCAGAAATGTTCTCTGGAGTCTGAATATCAATAATTATCGAAAAAAAGTATAAATTTCGCTTCAAGGTCGCAAAGGGGCGGAAAACGAATGTTGTGGGAGGAGCCTATTTTACTAAAATGGCTATAACTCAAGAACAAAATGAGATATCTTTACCAAACTTGGTACACGTGTGTATGGGCTAAGTCTTTGGTCACGATAAAACAATCGCGACGATTGACCACTTGGTGGTGCTATAACACGAAAAAAACATGAAAATGGCTATAACCACCCGACCGCTAGTCCGATTGACTTGAAAATTGGTATGCAGTGTTTTGGTCCAAGGTACCATATATGTCTATGAGGACATTGGCGTATCTCAAAAAACATGGCTGCTATCGGCTAATGAAGTTTGAGCACCTCTAAGACAAGGTTAACGGAGGCCGATCGGAATGAAACTTGGTGGGCATCTTTGACTCATGGCCCTAGAGGTCTGTAAGAATTTTGAAAGAAATCGGCCACTAGTTGGCGCTAACGAGTTTTATGGCTCTGTAATCACGTGGTGTTGCACACATCAACCAAATATACACATCATATGATAGGTCTCCTCATGTTGAACAACTTTGCTTCTAGAAGCATTGCTGTCAATCAAACCGTTCATTAAATATCCGCGATTATGTTTAAAACCTACTTTTGCAAACTAGTCCCTGGATTTTTGCCCGATGGGAACCAAACCAGTCTAGAACAATTCTCTGGACTCTCTAGATCAATAATTATCAAAAAAAAGTTGAACTTTTGCATTTGTATGGCTATAACAGGGTCATTTAGAAGAGGAGCTTAGCAAAATACACTCAAAAGGCTATAAATCCTAAAGGAAAACTCAAAACTTCACGAAAAATGTTATGTATATGTAACATAACATGTTGAAGAATCCTGCAAAGTTTCATGGAGATCGGACCCTAGGTGGCGCTATAACTGTTAAAACGCTTTGAAAACCATGTATTCCCAATGGTGAAATGCCTGTATTGGCTGTAAAAGGTATTCTCCATCTCTGTAATCAGGTGGGGTTAAAAACATCCACATAATATGCATAAATTATGATAGATCTCCTCATACTGAACAACTTTGCTTCAAGAACCAATACTGTCAATCAAATCGTTATTTAAACATTCACAATTATGTTAATAACCTCATTTTGCAATCTAGTCCTAGATTTTTTTGCCCGATCGGAACCAAACCACTGTAGTACGATTCTCTGGACTCTTTAGAGCAATAATTATTTAAAATAAAGTTAAACTATTGCATCTGAATGGCTATAACATTATTTCAAAGTGTGGCCTTGGCCAAGTGTCCCCAAATGCCTAAATCTATTCAATGAATGCTCAGATATTCTTAAAAAACAAGTCAGAACATGTGTAATATGCCTCTAAACAAGCATGATCATTTTCAGACAGATAGGACAATATTTGCCTCTATAACAGTTAAAAAGCTGAAAATTATGAAAATAATGGTATATTAAGCCAATAAGTGGTTGTTTGCTGCCCCCCGCTGTTCATTTTATTGTACTACACTCTAATATTGATGTATAAGTCATATTCAGACTTTAAATAAATCACTATTTTAACATTTACAATCACATTTAGTTAAAATTAATCTATTAAGTATTATTATTGACAATTGTCACATTGAGAAATGTGAATCTTGAAGGAGACTTGCAGGAAACATTTTGTTTACTGCAACATCATATAGTTAAAATGTCTGTATCTACAACAAAATGTGTTTGTTTGTTTGTGTGTGTGTGTGTGTGTGTGTGTGTGTGTGTGTGTGTGTGTGTGTGTGTGTGTGTGTGTGTGTGTGTGTGTGTGTGTGTGTAGTCCTATTTTTCTGAATACATTTTTAATAATCTGATTAATAGTTACAAAGAGCTATGTGAAATGATTATAGACCATAGTTTGTGAAAAAGTGTGTCTGTGTGTGTGTGTGTGTGTGTGTGTGTGTGTGTGTGTGTGTGTGTGTGTATAAGCATGCATAATGGAATTAACATGGAAGACCAATTTGATATATAACTGATTTTATAGTGTTTATTGCAAAGCAACTGTGAAAAGACTTTATTAATAAGTAGAATGTCCAGCAGAGGGCAGCAGAAGACCACTCATTGGTTCATTCTGTCCACTAAGCATATATATAAACTCTAAAAAAAACATTATAATAGCATTGAAAATGACATTTTGTCAATGTTTATCAATTAATTTGTTCATTTGATTAATGTTTTTACAATAATTATTAAATTACAATTAAAATAATGCCTGAAAATATGTTTTAAAGGGGAAGACCTGGAATAAGCTATTTGTTACCCATCATTTATTTCAAATATTTATATCACCAACAAAATGTGCATGTGAGTTAAGCACGTTTGAAGACATTAACTTGGAAAATGTGCCCATTAAATGAAAAACAGACATTTAAAATGAAAATGAGCCAATGAGTGGTTCTCTGCTGCCACCTGCTGGGCATAAATAGTCATTTTTTCATACTATTTACTTATCATGTTCTATAATTCCTATTTAGACATTATAAAGTCATTATTACAATATTTACAATCACATTTTGTCAAATTAATTTATCTCAAATATATTATGGCGTATTACCTAAAATTGCCACCAGATGGCAGCAGAAGACCACTCATTGGCTTATCCTCTAAACTAATATTGTTCAATCATATTTAAACTGTGATCGTGCAGACCAAAGCGTAAATGCTAGAGACTTGAAACTTCATCAGATGATAGTACAAAAATCGAGGCTAATGTTGTCAGAGTATGAACCCGATTGGACAATAGGTGGCGCTACAGCAATCAAAAGCGCAAAATGGCTCATAACTCCTAAACCGTATGTCGTAGACTCAAGTGTCTTATATCATTGGAAAGGTGAGTCCATGACGAACAAAACGTATATCTCCGATTTAATTTCCGCCATTATAGATTTTCCGCCATTTTGAATTTTGTCAAAAAACTACTTTTGCAAACTAGTCCTAGGTTTTTTGCCCGATCGGAACCAAACCAGTGACAAAATGTTCTCTGGAGTCAGGTTATCAATAATTATCAAAAAAAAGTCGAAATTTATATTCACGGTTGTTAAGGAGCGTAAAAATAGTCGTTCAGGGCGGAGCCTATTTACTAAAAAAGCTATAACTCAAGAACAAAATGAGATATCTTTACCAAACATGGTAGACATGTGTATAGGCTGAGTCTTTGGTCACAATAAAAAAATCGCGACGATTTAACTCTTGATGGCGCAATAACGTAAAAAAACATGAAAATGGCTTTAACCACCCGACCGCTAGTCCGATTGACTTGAAAATTGGTATGCAGTGTCTTGGTCCAAGGTACCAAGTATGTCTGTGAGGACATTGGCATATCTCAAAAAACATGGCTGCCACAGCCAATTAAATTTGAGCACCTATTAGACAAGTCTCATGGCCCTAGAGGTCGGTAAGAATTTTGAAAGAAATCGGCCAATAGTTGGCGCTAATGAGTTTTATGGCTCTGTAATCACGTGGTGTTGCACACATCCACGAAATATGCATATCATTTGATATATTCTAAGGGAAAACTCAAAACTTCACGAAAATTGGTGGGCATGTGTGTCATAACATCATTAACAAGCATGCAAAGTTTTATAGAGATCGGACCATAGGTGGCGCTATAACTATTAAAAACCTTTTAAAACCATATGTTTTCTATGGTAAATTGCCAATATTGCCTGTAAATGGACTTTTCCATCTGTTATTTCAGTGTTTAAAATCTTGCTAAATGAAAGGTAATGTCTTTTGATGCTTGTGTGCTTAAAGGCCTTAAAGGCTTGAACCCCGCTAAATGCTGCTTGCAGCTTTAATTAGGGGTTCAAGCACGAAGTGCTGAAACCCTATTGTAATTGTATTGATTTTTATTATTAGGGGTTCAAGCACGAAGTGCTGAACACCTATTGTATTTGTGCTGATTTTTATTATTATTATTATTATTATTATTATTATTATTATTCAGACCTAAAACGCATCGTGCAGACCAAACTGTAAGGGCTAGAGACTTGAAACTTGGCCAATAGGTAGTACAAAAATCGAGGAGAGGTTATCAAATTATGACCCCGATTGGCCTATAGGTGGCGCTATAGCAATCAATTGCGCGAAACTGCTCATAACTCCTAGACCGTATGTTGTAGACTCAAGTGTCTTATATCATTGGAAAGCTGAATACCTGACGTAAAAAATGTATATCTCCGATTTCATTTCCGGTATGCAAATTTTTCCGCCATTTTGAATTTTGTCAAAAAACTACTTTTGCAAACTAGTCCTAGGTTTTTTGTCCGATCGGAACCAAACCAGTGCCAAAATGTTCTCTGGAGTCTGAATATTAATAATCATTGAAAAAAAGTCATAATTTGGATTCAAGGTCGTTAAGGGGCTTAAAAATTGACGTTCAGGGCGGAGCCTATTTTACTAAAAAGGCTATAACTCTAGATCAAAATAAGATATCTTCACCAAACTTGGTACACATATGTATGGGCTCAGTCTTTGGTCACGATAAAACAATCGCGACGATTGGCCACTTGGTGGCGCTATAACATGATAATAACATGAAAAAGGCTATGACCACTTGACCATTAGTCCGATTGACTTGAAAATTGTTATGCAGTGTCTTGGTCCAAGGTACCATATATGTCTATGAGGAAATTGGCGTATGTCAAAAAACATGGCCGCCACAGCCAATTAAATTTGAGCACCTATTAGACAAGGTTAACGGAGGCCGATCGGAACGAAACTCTGTGGGCATGTTTGACTCATGGCCCTAGAGGTCTGTAAGAATTTTGAAAGAAATCGGCCACTAGTTGGCGCTAACGAGTTTAATGGCTCTGTAATCACGTGGTGTTGCACACATCCACAAAATATACATATCATATGATAGGTCTCCTCATACTAAACAACTTTGCCTCTTGAACTATTGCTGTCAATCAAATCGTTCATTAAATATTTGTTATTATGTTTAAAACCTACTTTTGCGAACTAGTCCCTGGACTTTTGCCCGATCAGAACCAAACCAGTGTAGGACAATTCTCTGGACTCTCTTGATCAATAATTATCGAAAAAAAGTTGAACTTTTGCATGTGGATGGCTATAACAGGGCCATTTAGAAGAGGGGCGTGGCAAAATACACTCAAAAGCCTATAAATCCTAAAGAAAAACTCAAAACTTCACGAAAATTGACATGTATATATGTCATAACATGTTGAAGAAGCATGCAGAGTTTCATGGAGATCGGACCATAGTTGGCGCTATAACTGTTAAAAAGCTTTGAAAACCATGTATTCCCAATGGTGAATTGCCTGTTTTGGCTGTAAATGGTATTTTCCATCTCTGTAATCAGGTGGGGTAAAAAACATCCACATAATGTGAAGAAATTATGATAGATCTCCTCACACTGAACAACTTTGCCTCAAGAACCAATACTGTCAATCAAATTGTTATTTATTTATTCACAATTATGTTTAAAACGTATTACCTAAAATTGCCACCAGATGGCAGCAGAAGACCACTCATTGGTTCATTCTGCTTACTAAGCATATTTAAACTTTATAAAATCATTATAATAAATGTTGCAAATGACATTTTGTCAATGTTTATCAATTAATTTGTTCAGTTGATTAATGTTTTTACAATAATTATTAAATTACAATTAAAATAATGCCTGAAAATATGTTTTAAAGGGGAAAACCTGGAATAAGCTATTTGTTACCCATCATTTATTTCAAATATCTATATCTCCAACAAAATGTGCATGTGAGTTAAGCACGTTTAAAGACATTAACTTGGAAAATGTGCCCATTAAATGAAAAACAGACATTTAAAATGAAAATGAGCCAATGAGTGGTTCTCTGCTGCCACCTGCTGGGCTTAAATGGTCATTTTGTCATACTATTTACTTATCATGTTCTATAATTCCTATTTAGACATTATAAAGTCACTATTACAATATTTACAATTACATTTTGTCAAATTAATTTATTTCAAATATATTATGGCGTATTACCTAAAATTGCCACCAGATGGCAGCAGAAGACCACTCATTGCCTTATCCTCTAAACTAATATTGTTCAATCATATTTAAACTGTGATCGTGCAGACCAAAGCGTAAATGCTAGAGACTTGAAACTTTATCAGATGGTAGTACAAAAATCGAGGCTAATGTTGTCAGAGTATGAACCCGATTGGCCAATAGGTGGCGCTACAGCAATCAAAAGCGCGAAATGGCTCATAACTCCTAAACCCTATGTTATAGACTCAAGTGTCTTATATCATTGGAAAGGTGAGTCCATGGCAAACAAAACGTATATCTCCAATTTCATTTCCGCCATGATAGATTTTCCGCCATTTTGCATTTTGTCAAAAAACTACTTTTGCAAACTACTCCTAGGTTTTTTGCCGGATCGGAACCAAACCAGTGTCAAAATGTTCTCTGGAGTCAGTTTATCAATAATTATCAAAAAAACGTCTAAATTTATATTCACGGTTGTTAAGGAGCGTAAAAATAATTGTTCAGGGGGGAGCCTATTTACTAAAAGGGATATAACTCAGGAACAAAATGAGATATCTTCACCAAACTTGGTACACATGTGTATAGGCTGAGTCTTTGGTCACGATAAAAAAATTGCGACGATTTAACACTTGGTGGCACAATAACATGAAAAAACATCAAAATGGCTTTAACCATCTGACCATTAGTCCGATTGACTTGAAAATTGGTATGCAGTGTCTTGGTCCAAGGTACCAAGTATGTCTATGAGGACATTGGCGTATCTTAAAAAACATGGCTGCCACAGCCAATTAAATTTGAGCACCTATTAGACAAGTCTCATGGCCCTAGAGGTCTGTAAGAATTTTCAAATAAAACGGCTTCTAGTTGGCGCTAATGAGTTTTATGGCTCTGTAATCACGTGGTGTTGCACACATCCACGAAATATACATGTCATTTGATATATTCTAAGGGAAAACTCAAAACTTCACGAAAATTGGTGGGCATATGTGACATTAGATCCTTAACAAGCTTGCAAAGCTTTATAGAGCTCGGACCATAGGTGGCGCTATAACTGTTAAAAACCTTTTAAAACCATATGTTTCCTATGGTAAATTGCCTATATTGCCTGAAAATTGACTTTTCCATCTATTATTTCAGTGTTTAAAATCTTGCTAAATAAAACTTAATGTCTTTTGATGCTTGTGTGCTTAAAGGCCTTAAAGGCTTGAACCCCGCTAAATGCTGCTTGCAGCTTTAATTATTAGGGGTTCAAGCACGAAGTGCTGAAACCCTATTGTAATTGTAAGGGTTTTTATTATTATTATTCTCCGCTAAAACGCATCGTGCAGCCCAAACCGTAAAGGCTGGAGCATTGAAACTTTGTCAGATGGTAGCCCAAAAATCGAGGAGAGGTTATCAAATTATGAGCCAAATTGGCCTATAGGTGGCGCTATAGCAATCAATTGCGCGAAACTGCTCATAACTCCTAAACCGTAAGTCATAGACTCAAGTGTCTTATATCATTGGAAAGCTGAATACCTGACGTAAATAATGTATATCTCCGATTTCATTTCCGGTAGGCAAATTTTTCCGTCATTTTGAATTTTGTTGAAAAACTACTTTTGCGAACTAGTCCCTGGATTTTAACCCGATCGGAACCAAACCAGTGCAGAAATGTTCTCTGGAGTCTGAATATCAATAATTATCGAAAAAAAGTTGAAATTTCGATTCACGGTTGCTAAGGTGCGGAAAACGAATGTTGTGGGAGGAGCCTATTTTACTAAAATGGCTATAACTCAAGAACAAAATGAGATATCTTTACCAAACTTGGTACACATGTGTATGGGCTGAGTCTTTGGTCACGATAAAACAATCGCGACGATTGAACACTTGGTGGCGCTATAACACAAAAAAAACATGAAAATGGCTATAACCACCCGACCGCTAGTCCAATTGACTTGAAAATTGGTATGCAGTGTCTTGGTCCAAGGTACCATATATGTCTATGAGGACATTGGCGTATCTCAAAAAACATGGCCGCTATCGGCTAATGAAGTTTGAGCACCTCTAAGACAAGGTTAACGGAGGCCGATCGGAATGAAACTCGGTGGGCATGTTTGACTCATGGCCCTAGAGGTCTGTAAGAATTTTGAAAGAAATCGGCCTCTAGTTGGCGCTAACGAGTTTTATGGCCCTGTAATCACGTGGTGTTGCACACATAAACCAAATATACATATCATATGATAGGTCTCCTCATGCTGAATAACTTTGCCTCTAGAAGCATTGCTGTCAATCAAAGCGTTCATTAAATATTTGCAATTATGTTTAAAACCTACTTTTGCGAACTAGTCCCTGGATTTTTGCCTGATCGGAACCAAACCAGTCTAGGACAATTCTCTGGACTCTCTAGATTAATAATTATTGAAAAAAAATTGAACTTTTGCATTTGGATGGCTATAACAGGGTCATTTAGAAGAGGGGCGTAGCAAAATACACTATACAGCTTATAAATCCTAAAGGAAAACTCAAAACTTCACGAAAATTGTTATGTATATGTGACATAACATGCTGAAGAAGCATGCAAAGTTTTATGGAGATCGGACCATAGGTTGCGCTATAACTGTTAAAAAGCTTTGAAAACCATGTATTCCCTATGGTGAATTGCCTGTATTGGCTGTAAATGGTATTTTCTATCTCTGTAATCAGGTGGGGTAAAAAACATCCACATAATGTGCAGAAATTATGATAGATCTCTTCATACTGAACAACTTTGCCTCAAGAACCAATACTGTCAATCAAATTGTTATTTATTTATTCACAATTATGTTAAAAACGTATTACCTAAAATTGCCACCAGATGGCAGCAGAAGACCACTCATTGGTTCATTCTGCTTACTAAGCATATTTAAACTTTATAAAATCATTATAATAAATGTTGCAAATGACATTTTGTCAATGTTTATCAATTAATTTGTTCATTTGATTAATGTTTTTACAATAATTATTAAATTACAATTAAAATAATGCCTGAAAATATGTTTTAAAGGGGAAAACCTGGAATAAGCTATTTGTTACCCATCATTTATTTCAAATATCTATATCTCCAACAAAATGTACATGTGAGTTAAGCATGTTTGAAGACATTAACTTGGAAAATGTGCCCATTAAATGAAAAACAGACATTTAAAATGAAAATGAGCCAATGAGTGGTTCTCTGCTGCCACCTGCTGGGCTTAAATGGTCATTTTGTCATACTATTTACTTATCATGTTCTATAATTCCTATTTAGACATTATAAAGTCACTATTACAATATTTACAATTACATTTTGTCAAATTAATTTATTTCAAATATATTATAGCGTATTACCTAAAATTGCCACCAGATGGCAGCAGAAGACCACTCATTGGCTTACGGTATCCTCTAAACTAATATTGTTCAATCATATTTAAACTGTGATCGTGCAGACCAAAGCGTAAATGCTAGAGACTTGAAACTTTATCAGATGGTAGTACAATAATCGAGGCTAATGTTGTCAGAGTATGAACCCGATTGGCCAATAGGTGGCGCTACAGCAATCAAAACCGTGAAATGGCTCATAACTCCTAAAACCTATGTCGTAGACTCAAGTGTCTTATATCATTGGAAAGGTGAGTCCATGACGAACAAAACGTATATCTCCGATTTCATTTCCGCCATGAAAGATTTTCCGCCATTTTGCATTTTGTCAAAAACTACTTTTGCAAACTAGTCCTAGGTTTTTTGCCCGATCGGAACCAAACCAGTGTCGAAATGTTCTCTGGTGTCAGATTATCAATAATTATCAAAAAAACGTCGAAATTTATATTCACGGTTGTTAAGGAGCGTAAAAATATTTGTTCAGGGCGGAGCCTATTTACTAAAAAAGCTATAACTCAAGAACAAAATGAGATATCTTTACCAATCTTGGTAGACATGTGTATAGGCTGAGTCTTTGGTCACGATCAAAAAATCGCGACGATTTAACACTTGGTGGCGCAATAACGTGAAAAAACATGAAAATGGCTTTAACCACCCGACCGCTAGTCTGATTGACTTGAAAATTGGTATGCAGTGTCTTGGTCCAAGGTACCAAGTATGTCTATGAGGACATTGGCGTATCTCAAAAAACATGGCTGCCACAGCCAATTAAATTTGAGCACCTATTAGACAAGTCTCATGGCCCTAGAGGTCTGTAAGAATTTTGACAGAAATCGGCCACTACTTTGCGCTAATGAGTTTTATGGCTCTGAAATCACATCCACGAAATATGCATATCATTTGATATATTCTAAGGGAAAACTCAAAACTTCACGAAAATTGGTGGGCATATGTGT
Source organism: Gobio gobio (assembly GCF_949357685.1). Lineage (NCBI taxonomy): Eukaryota > Metazoa > Chordata > Actinopteri > Cypriniformes > Gobionidae > Gobio > Gobio gobio. The sequence continues at coordinate 21,016,863 of NC_137112.1, read as the reverse complement.
CATAACATCCTTAACAAGCATGCAAAGTTTTATAGAGATCGGACCATAGGTGGCGCTATAACTATTAAAAACCTTTTAAAACCATATGTTTTCTATGGTAAATTGCCTATATTGCCTGTAAATTGACTTTTCCATCTATTAGTTCAGTGTTTAAAATCTTGCTAAATAAAACTTAATGTCTTTTGATGCTTGTGTGCTTAAAGGCCTTAAAGGCTTGAACCCCGCTAAATGCTGCTTGCAGCTTTAATTATTATTATTATTATTATTCTCCGCTAAAACGCATCGTGCAGCCCAAACCGTAGAAGCTGGAGCTTTGAAACTTTGTCAGATGGTAGTACAAAAATCGAGGAGAGGTTATCAAATTATGAGCCAGATTGGCCTATAGGTGGCGCTATAGCAATCAATTGCGCAAAACTGCTCATAACTCCTAAACCGTATGTCGTAGACTCAAGTGTCTTATATCAATGGAAAGCTGAATACCTGACGTAAAAAATGTATATCTCCGATTTCATTTCCGCCATTATAGATTTTCCGCCATTTTGAATTTTGTCAAAAAACTACTTTTGCGAACTAGTCCCTGGATTTTTGCCCGATCGGAACCAAACCAGTGCAGAAATGTTCTCTGGAGTATGAATATCAATAATTATCGAAAAAAAGTTGAAATTTCTATTCACGATCGCTAAGGGGCGGAAAACGAACGTTGTGGGAGGAGCCTATTTTACTAAAATGGCTATAACTCAAGAACAAAATGAGATATCTTTACCAAACTTTGTACACATGTGTATGGACTGAGTCTTGGGTCACGATAAAATAATCGCGACGATTGAACACTTGGTGGCGCTATAACACGAAAAAAACATGAAAATGGCTATAACGACCCGACCGCTAGTCCGATTGACTTGAAAATTGGTATGCAGTGTCTTGGTCCAAGGTACCATATATGTCTATGAGGACATTGGCGTATCTCAAAAAACATGGCTGCTATTGGCCAATGAAGTTTGAGCACCTCTAAGACAAGGTTAACGGAGGCTGATCGGAATGAAACTCGGTGGGCATGTTTGACTCATGGACTTAGAGGTCTGTAAAAATTTTGAAAGAAATCGGCCACTAGTTGGCGCTAACGAGTTTTTTGGCTCTGTAATCACGTGGTGTTGCACACATCAACCAAATATACACATCATATGATAGGGCTCCTCATACTGAACAACTTTTCCTCTTAAAGCATTGCTGTCAATCAAATCGTTCATTAAATATTTGCGATTATGTTTGAAACCTACTTTTGCGAACTAGTCTCTGGATTTTTGCCTGATCGGAAACAAACCAGTTTAGGACAATTCTCTGGACTCTCTAGATCAATAATTATCAAAAAAAGTTGAACTTTTGCATTTGAATGCCTATAACAGGGTCATTTAGAAGAGGGGCGTAGCAAAATACACTCAAAAGCATATAAATCCTAAAGGAAAACTCAAAACTTCACGAAAATTATTATGTATATGTAACATAACATGCTGAAAAAGCATGCAAAGTTTCATGGAGATCGGACCATAGGTGGCGCTATAACTGTTAAAAAGCTTTGAAAACCATGTATTCCTATGGTGAAATGCCTGTATTGGCTGTAAATGGTATTCTCCATCTCTGTAATCAGGTGGGGTTAAAAACGTCCACATAATATGCATAAATTATGATAGATCTCCTCATACTGAACAACTTTGCCTCAAGAACCAATACTGTCAATCAAATCGTTATTTAAACATTCACAATTATGTTAATAACCTACTTTTGCAAACTAGTCATAGATTTTTCAACCTGATCAGAACCAACCCAGGGCAGTACAATTCTCTGGACTCTTTAGAGCAATAATTATTTTTAAAAAAAGTTAAACTTTTGCATCTGAATGGCTATAACTGGGTTATTTCAAGATGTGGCCTTGACCAAGTGTCCCCAAATGCCTATATCTATTCAATGAATGCTCAGATATTCTTAAAAACAAGTCAGAACATGTGTACTATGCCTCTAAACAAGCATGAAAATTTTCAGACAGATAGGACCATATTTGCCTCTATAACAGTTAAAAAGCTGAAAATTATGAAAATAATGGTATATTAAGCCAATAAGTGGTCGTTTGCTGCCCCCCGCTGTTCATTTTATTGTACTACACTCTAATATTGATATACAAGTCATTTTCAGCTTTAAATAAATCACTATTTTAACATTTGCTATCACATTTAGTTAAAATTAATCTATTAAGTATTACTATTGACAATTGTCACATTGAGAAATGTGAATCTTGAAGGAGACTTGCAGGAAACATTTTGTTTACTGCAACATCATAAAGTTCAAATGTCTGTAACTACAACAAAATGTGTGTGTAGTCCTATGTTTCTGAATACATTTTTAAAAATCTGATTAATAGTTACAAAGAGCTATGTGAAATGATTATAGACCATAGCATTAAAAAAGTGTGTGTGTGTCTGGCCTTGACCAAGTGTCCCCAAATGCCTATATCTATTCAATGAATGCTCAGATATTCTTAAAAACAAGTCAGAACATGTGTAATATGCCTCCAAACAAGCATGACAATTTTCAGACAGATAGGACAATATTTGCCTCTATAACAGTTAAAAAGGTGAAAATGACAGAGTTCATATGAAAATAATGACCAATATGTGGTCTTTTGCTGCCCCCCGCTGTTCATTTTATTGTACTACACTCTAATATTGATCTATGGTTATAGATACATGGTTAATCATAGTAAATAATACTAGAACGTGGTGCATTTCACAAAAAAATGTGACATGCTCATAGACCATTAAAAGATATTTTCACAATAACATATCTCAAAAATATTGTGTGTGTGTGTGTGTGTGTGTGTGTGTGTAACCATGCATAATGGAACAACTGGTTTGAAGCCTGTTTCAGAGCCTATTTTACTAAAAGGGCTATAACTCAGGAACTAAATGAGATATCTTCACCAAACTTGGTACACTTGTGTATGGGATGAGTCTTTGGTCAAGGTAAAAAGAATTGTGAGGATTGAACACTTGGTGGCGCTATAACATAAAAAAACATGAAAAGGGCTATAACCACCCGACTGCCAGTCCGATTGACTTGAAAGTTGGTATGCAGTGTCTTGGTCCAAGGTACCACGCATGTCTATAAAGGAAATTGGCGTAGCTCAAAAAACATGGCCGCCATTGGCCAATGAAATGTGAGCACTTATTAGACAAGGTTAACAGAGGCCGATCGGAACAAAAGTTGGCGAGCATGTTTGACTCAGGGTCCTAGAGGTCTGTAATAATTTTTTAAGAATTTGGCCACTAGTAGGCGCCAATTAGTTTTATGGCTCTGTAATCACGTGATGTTTCACATATTCTCACAATATTGATATAATTTGATAGATCTCCTCATACTGAACAACTTTGTCTCTAGAAACATTGCTGTCAATCAAATCGTTCATTAAATATTTGTGATTATGTTAAAAACCTACTTTTGCAAATAAGTCCCTGTTTTTTTGCCCGATCGGAACCAAACCAGTCTAGGACAATTCTCTGGACTCTCTAGATCAATAATTATCAAAAAAAGTTTTACTTTTGCATTTGGATGGCTATAACAGGGTCATTTCGAAAAGAGGCGTGGCAAAAAACCCCTCAAAAGCCTATAAATTCTAAGGGAAAGCTCAAAACTTCACGAAAATTGGTGGCCATGTGTGAGATTAGATCCTTAACAAGCATTAAACGTTTTATAGAGATCGGACCATAGGTGGCGCTATAACTGTTAAAAACCTTTTAAAACCATGTTTCCTATGGTGAATTGCCTGTAAATTGAATTTTCCATCTATTATTTCAGCGTTTAAAATCTTGCTAAATAAAACTTAATGTCTTTTGATGCTTGTGTGCTTAAAGGCCTTAAAGGCTTGAACCCCGCTAAATGCTGCTTGCAGCTTTAATTATTATTATTATTATTATTATTCTCCGCTAAAACGCATCGTGCAGCCCAAACCGTAGAAGCTGGAGCTTTGAAACTTTGTCAGATGGTAGTACAAAAATCGAGGAGAGGTTATCAAATTATGAGCCAGATTGGCCTATAGGTGGCGCTAAAGCAATCAATTGCGCAAAACTGCTCATAACTCCTAAACCGTATGTCGTAGACTCAAGTGTCTTATATCATTGGAAAGCTGAATACCTGATGTAAAAAATGTATATCTCCGATTTCATTTCCGCCATTATAGATTTTCCGCCATTTTGAATTGTCAAAAAACTACTTTTGCGAACTAGTCCCTGGATTTTAGCCCGATCGGAACCAAACCAGTGCAGAAATGTTCTCTGGAGTATGAATATCAATAATTATCGAAAAAAAGTTGAAATTTCTATTCACGATCGCTAAGGGGCGGAAAACGAACGTTGTGGGAGGAGCCTATTTTACTAAAATGGCTATAACTCAAGAACAAAATGAGATATCTTTACCAAACTTTGTACACATGTGTATGGACTGAGTCTTGGGTCACGATAAAAGAATCGCGACGATTGAACACTTGGTGGCGCTATAACACGAAAAAAACATGAAAATGGCTATAACGACCCGACCGCTAGTCCGATTGACTTGAAAATTGGTATGCAGTGTCTTGGTCCAAGGTACCATATATGTCTATGAGGACATTGGCGTATCTCAAAAAACATGGCTGCTATTGGCCAATGAAGTTTGAGCACCTCTAAGACAAGGTTAACGGAGGCTGATCGGAATGAAACTCGGTGGGCATGTTTGACTCATGGACTTAGAGGTCTGTAAGAATTTTGAAAGAAATCGGCCACTAGTTGGCGCTAACGAGTTTTTTGGCTCTGTAATCACGTGGTGTTGCACACATCAACCAAATATACACATCATATGATAGGGCTCCTCATACTGAACAACTTTTCCTCTAAAAGCATTGCTGTCAATCAAATCGTTCATTAAATATTTGCGATTATGTTTAAAACCTACTTTTGCGAACTAGTCTCTGGATTTTTGCCTGATCGGAAACAAACCAGTCTAGGACAATTCTCTGGACTCTCTAGATCAATAATTATCAAAAAAAAGTTGAACTTTTGCATTTGAATGCCTATAACAGGGTCATTTAGAAGAGGGGCGTAGCAAAATACACTCAAAAGCATATAAATCCTAAAGGAAAACTCAAAACTTCACGAAAATTATTATGTATATGTAACATAACATGCTGAAAAAGCATGCAAAGTTTCATGGAGATCGGACCATAGGTGGCGCTATAACTGTTAAAAAGCTTTGAAAAACCATGTATTCCTATGGTGAAATGCCTCTATTGGCTGTAAATGGTATTCTCCATCTCTCTAATCAGGTGGGGTTAAAAACATCCACATAATATGCATAATTTATGATAGATCTCCTCATACTGAACAACTTTGCCTCAAGAACCAATACTGTCAATCAAATCGTTATTTAAACATTCACAATTATGTTAATAACCTACTTTTGCAAACTAGTCATAGATTTTTCAACCTGATCAGAACCAACCCAGGGCAGTACAATTCTCTGGACTCTTTAGAGCAATAATTATTTTTAAAAAAAGTTAAACTTTTGCATCTGAATGGCTATAACTGGGTTATTTCAAGATGTGGCCTTGACCAAGTGTCCCCAAATGCCTATATCTATTCAATGAATGCTCAGATATTCTTAAAAACAAGTCAGAACATGTGTACTATGCCTCTAAACAAGCATGAAAATTTTCAGACAGATAGGACCATATTTGCCTCTATAACAGTTAAAAAGCTGAAAATTATGAAAATAATGGTATATTAAGCCAATAAGTGGTCGTTTGCTGCCCCCCGCTGTTCATTTTATTGTACTACACTCTAATATTGATATACAAGTCATTTTCAGCTTTAAATAAATCACTATTTTAACATTTGCTATCACATTTAGTTAAAATTAATCTATTAAGTATTACTATTGACAATTGTCACATTGAGAAATGTGAATCTTGAAGGAGACTTGCAGGAAACATTTTGTTTACTGCAACATCATAAAGTTCAAATGTCTGTAACTACAACAAAATGTGTGTGTGTAGTCCTATGTTTCTGAATACATTTTTAAAAATCTGATTAATAGTTACAAAGAGCTATGTGAAATGATTATAGACCATAGCATTAAAAAAGTGTGTGTGTGTCTGGCCTTGACCAAGTGTCCCCAAATGCCTATATCTATTCAATGAATGCTCAGATATTCTTAAAAACAAGTCAGAACATGTGTAATATGCCTCCAAACAAGCATGACAATTTTCAGACAGATAGGACAATATTTGCCTCTATAACAGTTAAAAAGGTGAAAATGACAGAGTTCATATGAAAATAATGACCAATATGTGGTCTTTTGCTGCCCCCCGCTGTTCATTTTATTGTACTACACTCTAATATTGATCTATGGTTATAGATACATGGTTAATCATAGTAAATAATACTAGAACGTGGTGCATTTCACAAAAAAATGTGACATGCTCATAGACCATTAAAAGATATTTTCACAATAACATATCTCAAAAATATTGTGTGTGTGTGTGTGTGTGTGTGTGTGTGTGTGTGTAACCATGCATAAAGGAACAACTGGTTTGAAGCCTGTTTCAGAGCCTATTTTACTAAAAGGGCTATAACTCAGGAACGAAATGAGATATCTTCACCAAACTTGGTACACTTGTGTATGGGATGAGTCTTTGGTCAAGGTAAAAAGAATTGTGAGGATTGAACACTTGGTGGCGCTATAACATAAAAAAACATGAAAAGGGCTATAACCACCCGACTGCCAGTCCGATTGACTTGAAAGTTGGTATGCAGTGTCTTGGTCCAAGGTACCACGCATGTCTATAAAGGAAATTGGCGTAGCTCAAAAAACATGGCCGCCATTGGCCAATGAAATGTGAGCACTTATTAGACAAGGTTAACAGAGGCCGATCGGAACAAAAGTTGGCGAGCATGTTTGACTCAGGGTCCTAGAGGTCTGTAATAATTTTTTAAGAATTTGGCCACTAGTAGGCGCCAATTAGTTTTATGGCTCTGTAATCACGTGATGTTTCACATATTCTCACAATATTTATATAATTTGATAGATCTCCTCATACTGAACAACTTTGTCTCTAGAAACATTGCTGTCAATCAAATCGTTCATTAAATATTTGTGATTATGTTAAAAACCTACTTTTGCAAATAAGTCCCTGTTTTTTTGCCCGATCGGAACCAAACCAGTCTAGGACAATTCTCTGGACTCTCTAGATCAATAATTATCAAAAAAAGTTTAACTTTTGCATTTGGATGGCTATAACAGGGTCATTTCGAAAAGAGGCGTGGCAAAAAACCCTCAAAAGCCTATAAATTCTAAGGGAAAGCTCAAAACTTCACGAAAATTGGTGGCCATGTGTGAGATTAGATCCTTAACAAGCATTAAACGTTTCATAGAGATCGGGCCATAGGTGGCGCTATAACTGTTAAAAACCTTTTAAAACCATGTTTCCTATGGTGAATTGCCTGTAAATTGAATTTTCCATCTATTATTTCAGCGTTTAAAATCTTGCTAAATAAAACTTAATGTCTTTTGATGCTTGTGTGCTTAAAGGCCTTAAAGGCTTGAACCCCGCTAAATGCTGCTTGCAGCTTTAATTAGGGGTTCAAGCACGAAGTGCTGAAACCCTATTGTAATTGTATTGATTTTTATTATTAGGGGTTCAAGCATGAAATGCTGAAACCCTATTGTAATTGTAAGGATTCGTAAAACGCATCGTGCAGGCCAAACCGTAAGGCCTAGAGACATGAAACCTGGCCAGATGGTAGGCCTCAGTTTGGGGACAACCTATCAGAGTATGACCCCGAATGGCCCATAGGTGGCGCTACAGCAACCAAAAGTTCAAAATTGCTCATAACTCTTAGACTGTTTGTCCCAGGATCAAGTGTTTTATATCGTTGGAATCCTTGGCTCAAGGCAGACAAAATGGCTATCTCCGATTTTGATGTAAGCAGGGAAAATGTTCTGCTATGTCGAATTTTGTCCAAAACCTACTTTTGCGAACTAGTCCCTGGTTTTTCGCCCGATCGGAACCAAACCAGTCTAGGACAATTCTCTGGACTCTCTAGATCAATAAATATCGAAAAAAAGTTGAACTTTTGCATTTGCGTGGCTGTAACAGGGTCATTTAGAAAAGGGGCGTGGCAAAATACACTAAAAAGCCTATAAATCCCAAATGAAAACTCAGAACTTCACCAAAATTGATAAGCATATGTGTCAGAACATGATGAGGAAGCTTGCAGAGTTTCATGGAGATCGGAGAATAGGTGGCGCTATAACTGGCAAAAAGCCTTCATTCTTATTAGGGGTTCAAGCATGAAATGCTGAAACCCTATTGTAATTGTAAGGATTCGTAAAACGCATCGTGCAGGCCAAACCGTAAGGCCTAGAGACATGAAACCTGGCCAGATGGTAGGCCTCAGTTTGGGGACAACCTATCAGAGTATGACCCCGAATGGCCCATAGGTGGCGCTACAGCAACCAAAAGTTCAAAATTGCTCATAACTCTTAGACTGTTTGTCCCAGGATCAAGTGTTTTATATCGTTGGAATCCTTGGCTCAAGGCAGACAAAATGGCTATCTCCGATTTGGATGTAGGCAGGGAACATTTTCTGCTATGTCGAATTTTGTCCAAAACCTACTTATGCGAACTAGTCCCTGGTTTTTTGCCCGATCGGAACCAAACCAGTCTAGGACAATTCTCTGGACTCTCTAGATCAATAATTATTGAAAAAAAGTTGAACTTTTGCATTTGCGTGGCTGTAACAGGGTCATTTAGAAAAGGGGCGTGGCAAAATACACTAAAAAGCCTATAAATCCCAAATGAAAACTCAGAACTTCACCAAAATTGATAAGCATATGTGTCAGAACATGATGAGGAAGCTTGCAGAGTTTCATGGAGATCGGAGAATAGGTGGCGCTATAACTGGCAAACAAAACGTATATCTCCGATTTCATTTCCGTCATAATAGATTTTCCGCCATTTTGAATTTTGTCAAAAAACTACTTTTGCGAACTAGTCCCTGGATTTTTGCCCGATCGGAACCAAACCAGTGCAGAAATGTTCTCTGGAATCTGAATATCAATAATTATTGAAAAAAAGTAGAAATTTCGATTCACGGTCGCAAAGGGGCGGAAAACGAATGTTGTGGGAGGAGCCTATTTTACTAAAATGGCTATAACTCAAGAAAAAAATTAGATATCTTTACCAAACTTGGTACACATGTGTATGGGCTGAGTTTTTGGTCACGATAAAAAAATCGCGACGATTGAACACTTGGTGGCGCTATAACACGAAAAAAACATGAAAATGGCTATAACCACCCGACCGCTAGTCCGATTGACTTGAAAATTGGTATGCAGTGTCTTGGTCCAAGGTACCATATATGTCTATGAGGACATTGGCGTATCTCAAAAAACATGGCTGCTATCGGCTAATGAAATTTGAGCACCTCTAAGACAAGGTTAACGGAGGCCGATCGGAACAAAAGTTGGCGAGCATGTTTGACTCAGGGTCCTAGAGGTCTGTAATAATTTTTTAAGAATTTGGCCACTAGTAGGCGCCAATAAGTTTTATGGCTCTGTAATCACGTGATGTTTCACATATTCTCACAATATTGATATAATTTGATAGATCTCCTCATACTGAACAACTTTGTCTCTAGAAACATTGCTGTCAATCAAATCGTTCATTAAATATTTGTGATTATGTTAAAAACCTACTTTTGCAAATAAGTCCCTGTTTTTTTGCCCGATCGGAACCAAACCAGTCTAGGACAATTCTCTGGACTCTCTAGATCAATAATTATCAAAAAAAGTTTAACTTTTGCATTTGGATGGCTATAACAGGGTCATTTCGAAAAGAGGCGTGGCAAAAAACCCTCAAAAGCCTATAAATTCTAAGGGAAAGCTCAAAACTTCACGAAAATTGGTGGCCATGTGTGAGATTAGATCCTTAACAAGCATTAAACGTTTTATAGAGATCGGACCATAGGTGGCGCTATAACTGTTAAAAACCTTTTAAAACCATGTTTCCTATGGTGAATTGCCTGTAAATTGAATTTTCCATCTATTATTTCAGCGTTTAAAATCTTGCTAAATAAAACTTAATGTCTTTTGATGCTTGTGTGCTTAAAGGCCTTAAAGGCTTGAACCCCGCTAAATGCTGCTTGCAGCTTTAATTATTAGGGGTTCAAGCATGAAATGCTGAAACCCTATTGTAATTGTAAGGATTCGTAAAACGCATCGTGCAGGCCAAACCGTAAGGCCTAGAGACATGAAACCTGGCCATATGGTAGGCCTCAGTTTGGGGACAACCTATCAGAGTATGACCCCGAATGGCCCATAGGTGGCGCTACAGCAACCAAAAGTTCAAAATTGCTCATAACTCTTAGACTGTTTGTCCCAGGATCAAGTGTCTTATATCGTTGGAATCCTTGGCTCAAGGCAGACAAAATGGCTATCTCCAATTTGGATGTAGGCAGGGAACATTTTCTGCTATGTCGAATTTTGTCCAAAACCTACTTTTGCGAACTAGTCCCTGGTTTTTTGCCCGATCGGAACCAAACCAGTCTAGGACAATTCTCTGGACTCTCTAGATCAATAATTATTGAAAAAAAGTTCAACTTTTGCATTTAGGTGGCTATAACAGGGTCATTTAGAAAAGGGGCGTGGCAAAATACACTAAAAAGCCTATAAATCCCAAATGAAAACGCAGAACTTCACCAAAATTGATGAGCATATGTGTCCGAACATGGTGAGGAAGCATGCAGAGTTTCATGGAGATCGGACCGTAGGTGGCGCTATAACTGGCAAAAAGCCTTCATTCTTATTAGGGGTTCAAGCATGAAATGCTGAAACCCTATTGTAATTGTAAGGATTCGTAAAACGCATCGTGCAGGCCAAACCGTAAGGCCTAGAGACATGAAACCTGGCCATATGGTAGGCCTCAGTTTGGGGACAACCTATCAGAGTATGACCCCGAATGGCCCATAAGTGGCGCTACAGCAACCAAAAGTTCAAAATTGCTCATAGCTCTTAGACTGTTTGTCCCAGGATCAAGTGTCTTATATCGTTGGAATCCTTGGCTCAAGGCAGACAAAATGGCTATCTCCAATTTGGATGTAGGCAGGGAACATTTTCTGCTATGTCGAATTTTGTCCAAAACCTACTTTTGCGAACTAGTCCCTGGTTTTTTGCCCGATCGGAACCAAACCAGTCTAGGACAATTCTCTGGACTCTCTAGATCAATAATTATCGAAAAAAAGTTCAACTTTTGCATTTAGGTGGCTATAACAGGGTCATTTAGAAAAGGGGCGTGGCAAAATACACTAAAAAGCCTATAAATCCCAAATGAAAACGCAGAACTTCACCAAAATTGATGAGCATATGTGTCCGAACATGGTGAGGAAGCATGCAGAGTTTCATGGAGATCGGACCGTAGGTGGCGCTATAACTGGCAAAAAGCCTTCATTCTTATTAGGGGTTCAAGCATGAAATGCTGAAACCCTATTGTAATTGTAAGGATTCGTAAAACGCATCGTGCAGGCCAAACCGTAAGGCCTAGAGACATGAAACCTGGCCATATGGTAGGCCTCAGTTTGGGGACAACCTATCAGAGTATGACCCCGAATGGCCCATAAGTGGCGCTACAGCAACCAAAAGTTCAAAATTGCTCATAACTCTTAGACTGTTTGTCCCAGGATCAAGTGTCTTATATCGTTGGAATCCTTGGCTCAAGGCAGACAAAATGGCTATCTCCAATTTGGATGTAGGCAGGGAACATTTTCTGCTATGTCGAATTTTGTCCAAAACCTACTTTTGCGAACTAGTCCCTGGTTTTTTGCCCGATCGGAACCAAACCAGTCTAGGACAATTCTCTGGACTCTCTAGATCAATAATTATTGAAAAAAAGTTCAACTTTTGCATTTAGGTGGCTATAACAGGGTCATTTAGAAAAGGGGCGTGGCAAAATACACTAAAAAGCCTATAAATCCCAAATGAAAACGCAGAACTTCACCAAAATTGATGAGCATATGTGTCCGAACATGGTGAGGAAGCATGCAGAGTTTCATGGAGATCGGACCGTAGGTGGCGCTATAACTGGCAAAAAGCCTTCATTCTTATTAGGGGTTCAAGCATGAAATGCTGAAACCCTATTGTAATTGTAAGGATTCGTAAAACGCATCGTGCAGGCCAAACCGTAAGGCCTAGAGACATGAAACCTGGCCAGATGGTAGGCCTCAGTTTGGGGACAACCTATCAGAGTATGACCCCGAATGGCCCATAGGTGGCGCTACAGCAACCAAAAGTTCAAAATTGCTCATAACTCTTAGACTGTTTGTCCCAGGATCAAGTGTTTTATATCGTTGGAATCCTTGGCTCAAGGCAGACAAAATGGCTATCTCCGATTTTGATGTAAGCAGGGAAAATGTTCTGCTATGTCGAATTTTGTCCAAAACCTACTTTTGCGAACTAGTCCCTGGTTTTTCGCCCGATCGGAACCAAACCAGTCTAGGACAATTCTCTGGACTCTCTAGATCAATAAATATCGAAAAAAAGTTGAACTTTTGCATTTGCGTGGCTGTAACAGGGTCATTTAGAAAAGGGGCGTGGCAAAATACACTAAAAAGCCTATAAATCCCAAATGAAAACTCAGAACTTCACCAAAATTGATAAGCATATGTGTCAGAACATGATGAGGAAGCTTGCAGAGTTTCATGGAGATCGGAGAATAGGTGGCGCTATAACTGGCAAAAAGCCTTCATTCTTATTAGGGGTTCAAGCATGAAATGCTGAAACCCTATTGTAATTGTAAGGATTCGTAAAACGCATCGTGCAGGCCAAACCGTAAGGCCTAGAGACATGAAACCTGGCCAGATGGTAGGCCTCAGTTTGGGGACAACCTATCAGAGTATGACCCCGAATGGCCCATAGGTGGCGCTACAGCAACCAAAAGTTCAAAATTGCTCATAACTCTTAGACTGTTTGTCCCAGGATCAAGTGTTTTATATCGTTGGAATCCTTGGCTCAAGGCAGACAAAATGGCTATCTCCGATTTGGATGTAGGCAGGGAACATTTTCTGCTATGTCGAATTTTGTCCAAAACCTACTTATGCGAACTAGTCCCTGGTTTTTTGCCCGATCGGAACCAAACCAGTCTAGGACAATTCTCTGGACTCTCTAGATCAATAATTATTGAAAAAAAGTTGAACTTTTGCATTTGCGTGGCTGTAACAGGGTCATTTAGAAAAGGGGCGTGGCAAAATACACTAAAAAGCCTATAAATCCCAAATGAAAACTCAGAACTTCACCAAAATTGATAAGCATATGTGTCAGAACATGATGAGGAAGCTTGCAGAGTTTCATGGAGATCGGAGAATAGGTGGCGCTATAACTGGCAAACAAAACGTATATCTCCGATTTCATTTCCGTCATAATAGATTTTCCGCCATTTTGAATTTTGTCAAAAAACTACTTTTGCGAACTAGTCCCTGGATTTTTGCCCGATCGGAACCAAACCAGTGCAGAAATGTTCTCTGGAATCTGAATATCAATAATTATTGAAAAAAAGTAGAAATTTCGATTCACGGTCGCAAAGGGGCGGAAAACGAATGTTGTGGGAGGAGCCTATTTTACTAAAATGGCTATAACTCAAGAAAAAAATTAGATATCTTTACCAAACTTGGTACACATGTGTATGGGCTGAGTTTTTGGTCACGATAAAAAAATCGCGACGATTGAACACTTGGTGGCGCTATAACACGAAAAAAACATGAAAATGGCTATAACCACCCGACCGCTAGTCCGATTGACTTGAAAATTGGTATGCAGTGTCTTGGTCCAAGGTACCATATATGTCTATGAGGACATTGGCGTATCTCAAAAAACATGGCTGCTATCGGCTAATGAAATTTGAGCACCTCTAAGACAAGGTTAACGGAGGCCGATCGGAACAAAAGTTGGCGAGCATGTTTGACTCAGGGTCCTAGAGGTCTGTAATAATTTTTTAAGAATTTGGCCACTAGTAGGCGCCAATAAGTTTTATGGCTCTGTAATCACGTGATGTTTCACATATTCTCACAATATTGATATAATTTGATAGATCTCCTCATACTGAACAACTTTGTCTCTAGAAACATTGCTGTCAATCAAATCGTTCATTAAATATTTGTGATTATGTTAAAAACCTACTTTTGCAAATAAGTCCCTGTTTTTTTGCCCGATCGGAACCAAACCAGTCTAGGACAATTCTCTGGACTCTCTAGATCAATAATTATCAAAAAAAGTTTAACTTTTGCATTTGGATGGCTATAACAGGGTCATTTCGAAAAGAGGCGTGGCAAAAAACCCTCAAAAGCCTATAAATTCTAAGGGAAAGCTCAAAACTTCACGAAAATTGGTGGCCATGTGTGAGATTAGATCCTTAACAAGCATTAAACGTTTTATAGAGATCGGACCATAGGTGGCGCTATAACTGTTAAAAACCTTTTAAAACCATGTTTCCTATGGTGAATTGCCTGTAAATTGAATTTTCCATCTATTATTTCAGCGTTTAAAATCTTGCTAAATAAAACTTAATGTCTTTTGATGCTTGTGTGCTTAAAGGCCTTAAAGGCTTGAACCCCGCTAAATGCTGCTTGCAGCTTTAATTATTAGGGGTTCAAGCATGAAATGCTGAAACCCTATTGTAATTGTAAGGATTCGTAAAACGCATCGTGCAGGCCAAACCGTAAGGCCTAGAGACATGAAACCTGGCCATATGGTAGGCCTCAGTTTGGGGACAACCTATCAGAGTATGACCCCGAATGGCCCATAGGTGGCGCTACAGCAACCAAAAGTTCAAAATTGCTCATAACTCTTAGACTGTTTGTCCCAGGATCAAGTGTCTTATATCGTTGGAATCCTTGGCTCAAGGCAGACAAAATGGCTATCTCCAATTTGGATGTAGGCAGGGAACATTTTCTGCTATGTCGAATTTTGTCCAAAACCTACTTTTGCGAACTAGTCCCTGGTTTTTTGCCCGATCGGAACCAAACCAGTCTAGGACAATTCTCTGGACTCTCTAGATCAATAATTATCGAAAAAAAGTTCAACTTTTGCATTTAGGTGGCTATAACAGGGTCATTTAGAAAAGGGGCGTGGCAAAATACACTAAAAAGCCTATAAATCCCAAATGAAAACGCAGAACTTCACCAAAATTGATGAGCATATGTGTCCGAACATGGTGAGGAAGCATGCAGAGTTTCATGGAGATCGGACCGTAGGTGGCGCTATAACTGGCAAAAAGCCTTCATTCTTATTAGGGGTTCAAGCATGAAATGCTGAAACCCTATTGTAATTGTAAGGATTCGTAAAACGCATCGTGCAGGCCAAACCGTAAGGCCTAGAGACATGAAACCTGGCCATATGGTAGGCCTCAGTTTGGGGACAACCTATCAGAGTATGACCCCGAATGGCCCATAAGTGGCGCTACAGCAACCAAAAGTTCAAAATTGCTCATAACTCTTAGACTGTTTGTCCCAGGATCAAGTGTCTTATATCGTTGGAATCCTTGGCTCAAGGCAGACAAAATGGCTATCTCCAATTTGGATGTAGGCAGGGAACATTTTCTGCTATGTCGAATTTTGTCCAAAACCTACTTTTGCGAACTAGTCCCTGGTTTTTTGCCCGATCGGAACCAAACCAGTCTAGGACAATTCTCTGGACTCTCTAGATCAATAATTATTGAAAAAAAGTTCAACTTTTGCATTTAGGTGGCTATAACAGGGTCATTTAGAAAAGGGGCGTGGCAAAATACACTAAAAAGCCTATAAATCCCAAATGAAAACGCAGAACTTCACCAAAATTGATGAGCATATGTGTCCGAACATGGTGAGGAAGCATGCAGAGTTTCATGGAGATCGGACCGTAGGTGGCGCTATAACTGGCAAAAAGCCTTCATTCTTATTAGGGGTTCAAGCATGAAATGCTGAAACCCTATTGTAATTGTAAGGATTCGTAAAACGCATCGTGCAGGCCAAACCGTAAGGCCTAGAGACATGAAACCTGGCCATATGGTAGGCCTCAGTTTGGGGACAACCTATCAGAGTATGACCCCGAATGGCCCATAAGTGGCGCTACAGCAACCAAAAGTTCAAAATTGCTCATAGCTCTTAGACTGTTTGTCCCAGGATCAAGTGTCTTATATCGTTGGAATCCTTGGCTCAAGGCAGACAAAATGGCTATCTCCAATTTGGATGTAGGCAGGGAAAATTTTCTGCTATGTCGAATTTTGTCCAAAACCTACTTTTGCGAACTAGTCCCTGGTTTTTTGCCCGATCAGAACCAAACCAGTCTAGGACAATTCTCTGGACTCTCTAGATCAATAATTATCGAAAAAAAGTTCAACTTTTGCATTTAGGTGGCTATAACAGGGTCATTTACAAAAGGGGCGTGGCAAAATACACTAAAAAGCCTATAAATCCCAAATGAAAACGCAGAACTTCACCAAAATTGATGAGCATATGTGTCCGAACATGGTGAGGAAGCATGCAGAGTTTCATGGAGATCGGACCGTAGGTGGCGCTATAACTGGCAAAAAGCCTTCATTCTTATTAGGGGTTCAAGCATGAAATGCTGAAACCCTATTGTAATTGTAAGGATTCGTAAAACGCATCGTGCAGGCCAAACCGTAAGGCCTAGAGACATGAAACCTGGCCATATGGTAGGCCTCAGTTTGGGGACAACCTATCAGAGTATGACCCCGAATGGCCCATAGGTGGCGCTACAGCAACCAAAAGTTCAAAATTGCTCATAACTCTTAGACTGTTTGTCCCAGGATCAAGTGTCTTATATCGTTGGAATCCTTGGCTCAAGGCAGACAAAATGGCTATCTCCAATTTGGATGTAGGCAGGGAACATTTTCTGCTATGTCGAATTTTGTCCAAAACCTACTTTTGCGAACTAGTCCCTGGTTTTTTGCCCGATCAGAACCAAACCAGTCTAGGACAATTCTCTGGACTCTCTAGATCAATAATTATCGAAAAAAAGTTCAACTTTTGCATTTAGGTGGCTATAACAGGGTCATTTACAAAAGGGGCGTGGCAAAATACACTAAAAAGCCTATAAATCCCAAATGAAAACGCAGAACTTCACCAAAATTGATGAGCATATGTGTCCGAACATGGTGAGGAAGCATGCAGAGTTTCATGGAGATCGGACCGTAGGTGGCGCTATAACTGGCAAAAAGCCTTCATTCTTATTAGGGGTTCAAGCATGAAATGCTGAAACCCTATTGTAATTGTAAGGATTCGTAAAACGCATCGTGCAGGCCAAACCGTAAGGCCTAGAGACATGAAACCTGGCCATATGGTAGGCCTCAGTTTGGGGACAACCTATCAGAGTATGACCCCGAATGGCCCATAGGTGGCGCTACAGCAACCAAAAGTTCAAAATTGCTCATAACTCTTAGACTGTTTGTCCCAGGATCAAGTGTCTTATATCGTTGGAATCCTTGGCTCAAGGCAGACAAAATGGCTATCTCCGATTTGGATGTAGGCAGGAAACATTTTCTGCTATGTCGAATTTTGTCCAAAACCTACTTTTGCGAACTAGTCCCTGGTTTTTTGCCCGATCGGAACCAAACCAGTCTAGGACAATTCTCTGGACTCTCTAGATCAATAATTATCGAAAAAAAAGTTCAACTTTTGCATTTAGGTGGCTATAACAGGGTCATTTAGAAAAGGGGCGTGGCAAAATACACTAAAAAGCCTATAAATCCCAAATGAAAACGCAGAACTTCACCAAAATTGATGAGCATATGTGTCCGAACATGGTGAGGAAGCATGCAGAGTTTCATGGAGATCGGACCGTAGGTGGCGCTATAACTGGCAAAAAGCCTTCATTCTTATTAGGGGTTCAAGCATGAAATGCTGAAACCCTATTGTAATTGTAAGGATTCGTAAAACGCATCGTGCAGGCCAAACCGTAAGGCCTAGAGACATGAAACCTGGCCATATGGTAGGCCTCAGTTTGGGGACAACCTATCAGAGTATGACCCCGAATGGCCCATAAGTGGCGCTACAGCAACCAAAAGTTCAAAATTGCTCATAACTCTTAGACTGTTTGTCCCAGGATCAAGTGTCTTATATAGTTGGAATTCTTGGCTCAAGGCAGACAAAATGGCTATCTCCAATTTGGATGTAGGCAGGGAACATTTTCTGCTATGTCGAATTTTGTCCAAAACCTACTTTTGCGAACTAGTCCCTGGTTTTTTGCCCGATCGGAACCAAACCAGTCTAGGACAATTCTCTGGACTCTCTAGATCAATAATTATCGAAAAAAAGTTCAACTTTTGCATTTAGGTGGCTATAACAGGGTCATTTAGAAAAGGGGCGTGGCAAAATACACTAAAAAGCCTATAAATCCCAAATGAAAACGCAGAACTTCACCAAAATTGATTAGCATATGTGTCCGAACATGGTGAGGAAGCATGCAGAGTTTCATGGAGATCGGACCGTAGGTGGCGCTATAACTGGCAAAAAGCCTTCATTCTTATTAGGGGTTCAAGCATGAAATGCTGAAACCCTATTGTAATTGTAAGGATTCGTAAAACGCATCGTGCAGGCCAAACCGTAAGGCCTAGAGACATGAAACCTGGCCATATGGTAGGCCTCAGTTTGGGGACAACCTATCAGAGTATGACCCCGAATGGCCCATAAGTGGCGCTACAGCAACCAAAAGTTCAAAATTGCTCATAACTCTTAGACTGTTTGTCCCAGGATCAAGTGTCTTATATCGTTGGAATCCTTGGCTCAAGGCAGACAAAATGGCTATCTCCAATTTGGATGTAGGCAGGGAACATTTTCTGCTATGTCGAATTTTGTCCAAAACCTACTTTTGCGAACTAGTCCCTGGTTTTTTGCCCGATCGGAACCAAACCAGTCTAGGACAATTCTCTGGACTCTCTAGATCAATAATTATCAAAAAAAAGTTCAACTTTTGCATTTAGGTGGCTATAACAGGGTCATTTAGAAAAGGGGCGTGGCAAAATACACTAAAAAGCCTATAAATCCCAAATGAAAACGCAGAACTTCACCAAAATTGATGAGCATGTGTCCGAACATGGTGAGGAAGCATGCAGAGTTTCATGGAGATCGGACCGTAGGTGGCGCTATAACTGGCAAAAAGCCTTCATTCTTATTAGGGGTTCAAGCATGAAATGCTGAAACCCTATTGTAATTGTAAGGATTCGTAAAACGCATCGTGCAGGCCAAACCGTAAGGCCTAGAGACATGAAACCTGGCCAGATGGTAGGCCTCAGTTTGGGGACAACCTATCAGAGTATGACCCCGAATGGCCCATAGGTGGCGCTACAGCAACCAAAAGTTCAAAATTGCTCATAACTCTTAGACTGTTTGTCCCAGGATCAAGTGTCTTATATCGTTGGAATCCTTGGCTCAAGGCAGACAAAATGGCTATCTCCAATTTGGATGTAGGCAGGGAACATTTTCTGCTATGTCGAATTTTGTCCAAAACCTACTTTTGCGAACTAGTCCCTGGTTTTTTGCCCGATCGGAACCAAACCAGTCTAGGACAATTCTCTGGACTCTCTAGATCAATAATTATCGAAAAAAAGTTCAACTTTTGCATTTAGGTGGCTATAACAGGGTCATTTAGAAAAGGGGCGTGGCAAAATACACTAAAAAGCCTATAAATCCCAAATGAAAACGCAGAACTTCACCAAAATTGATGAGCATATGTGTCCGAACATGGTGAGGAAGCATGCAGAGTTTCATGGAGATCGGACCGTAGGTGGCGCTATAACTGGCAAAAAGCCTTCATTCTTATTAGGGGTTCAAGCATGAAATGCTGAAACCCTATTGTAATTGTAAGGATTCGTAAAACGCATCGTGCAGGCCAAACCGTAAGGCCTAGAGACATGAAACCTGGCCAGATGGTAGGCCTCAGTTTGGGGACAACCTATCAGAGTATGACCCCGAATGGCCCATAGGTGGCGCTACAGCAACCAAAAGTTCAAAATTGCTCATAACTCTTAGACTGTTTGTCCCAGGATCAAGTGTCTTATATCGTTGGAATCCTTGGCTCAAGGCAGACAAAATGGCTATCTCCAATTTGGATGTAGGCAGGGAACATTTTCTGCTATGTCGAATTTTGTCCAAAACCTACTTTTGCGAACTAGTCCCTGGTTTTTTGCCCGATCGGAACCAAACCAGTCTAGGACAATTCTCTGGACTCTTTAGATCAATAATTATCGAAAAAAAGTTCAACTTTTGCATTTAGGTGGCTATAACAGGGTCATTTAGAAAAGGGGCGTGGCAAAATACACTAAAAAGCCTATAAATCCCAAATGAAAACGCAGAACTTCACCAAAATTGATGAGCATATGTGTCCGAACATGGTGAGGAAGCATGCAGAGTTTCATGGAGATCGGACCGTAGGTGGCGCTATAACTGGCAAAAAGCCTTCATTCTTATTAGGGGTTCAAGCATGAAATGCTGAAACCCTATTGTAATTGTAAGGATTCGTAAAACGCATCGTGCAGGCCAAACCGTAAGGCCTAGAGACATGAAACCTGGCCAGATGGTAGGCCTCAGTTTGGGGACAACCTATCAGAGTATGACCCCGAATGGCCCATAGGTGGCGCTACAGCAACCAAAAGTTCAAAATTGCTCATAACTCTTAGACTGTTTGTCCCAGGATCAAGTGTCTTATATCGTTGGAATCCTTGGCTCAAGGCAGACAAAATTGCTATCTCCGCTTTGGATGTAGGCAGGGAACATTTTCTGCTATGTCGAATTTTGTCCAAAACCTACTTTTGCAAACTAGTCCCTGGTTTTTTGCCCGATCGGAACCAAACCAGTCTAGGACAATTCTCTGGACTCTCTAGATCAATAATTATCGAAAAAAAGTTCAACTTTTGCATTTAGGTGGCTGGGTGATTCTTCAATTGGGGGCTATTTTGCCATCTTACATTTTGATGAATGAAATTTGGTTGAATTTTGTTAGAATTATGTCAAGACAATGTTTACATGCTTTGATGTAAAGATATAATAATTGCCACGACTGAGCTTAAATATAATTTGAGTATTTTATATCTATTTGCCAACTGGCACTGCAAAACGTCATTACCATCACAACATCAAAAAGTATCATAATGCAAAGAATGTATCAAGGAGATAATTTAAACTCATTTATCTTGCAAACATTGTTAACCTTCAACAATACATATAAAAAACTAAATGTTTCCATTCAGCGAATTACATATATTTTCTTGTTCTTACCATCAAAATGTGTTTTTCTGTGTTCATCAAAGCACACTTTTGTTTAATTTCTGGAAAATTAATTTTAGATGTTTTTTCTTTGAATAGGTGGATGAGTATTTCATTAGGCTTTTCATGTAGCACCTGAAGATTGAACATAAAACAGTTTTAAATATATGTTTGCTATAAATTAAGCAACGTGGCGGTAATGACATACTGTTCTGGTAATGACATAGTGTATTGGTAATGACATAAATGAAAAGTGCACTGATACAACAGCATAAACATCCTTCATAAACTATGACTATTACCATTAGGTGAAATATTATATGTTTGGGTTGCATTGGGTTAAAACTAACAATGCATAATGAAACGTGTTTGCTTTCAAACACACTCAAAAAATAATTTTATGATGCTGTTCACTTTATTTAAGCAATTCATCTTGATTTAACACAATTATATCAGGTTTCTGGTTCAAATGTAATTGATTCATGTTAAACTGACTTAAAACCGTTACTCTTTGACATAACTTGATGTTTTAATTTTGAAATAACACGTTTCAATTAAGTAACCCAATCAAACAAGACTTTCACTTCCCATCATGCTTTGCAAAGGGGCTGAAATCGGAGAGTAAATGTTTAAATAAAGTGCTATTTGATGCCTTTTTAACAAGATGAGAAAATGGAGAGACTTTTTAATGCTTAATGTTTTGTTATGTTGGTATTTAAAATGTTTTATGTTAGTGTTTTTGGAGGTTACCATTGTGGTGAAGTAGCATGTGCTTGGGATGAGGACCTGCTAATAACAATTAAAGCTATTTTAATAATAAAAACAACTACTTTGGGCATGCCATGGATGTAACAAAACCATCTTCTGGCTAGCCAATAAGACCTTGTAAAAGGTTTTGTAAATGTTGTAAAAAAAATAGTATTTGACTAAATAAAAAAAATCAATTAAACTGTATTACTTGATTTGGTTTGTTTTTAATATTCATTTTAGAATAATTAAATTGAGTAGTTTTGGACAAAATTAATAATGTTAAACTGATTTAACTAAATGGCATTGAATTAACCTTACGTAAAAAACTTAAGTTTACTGAAATATACAATTTTAATTAAATTCAACATAACCCAATTACATGGAACCTGTTGACATAAAAAAAATTAAGTAAAACCCACGTATCATTTTTTTGAGTGCATGTATTTGAACATTCAAAATGTGAATTAGAGATGATAAAGGGAGATGGGTGGGATGTGGAGAGAAAGAGATACTGGGCCCTAGTTTAAATGACAGGCATAGTGTAGTCTCTCAATGAGCAAAGTGTCCTGAAGATCAACTCCAGCCTTTTTTCTATAATCTCTAGAGTCTAGACCTTTCAGTTGATTTCTTGGGAGCCATTCTGGTTAAAAAAATAAGAAAAATTTGTTTTAGGAAGTAAGGCATCTCACTTAAGTTTCATTGTAAAATCACACTATTATGCTCCTTTAACTTAATTTATAAACACATAATATGATATAGATAGTGACACAGAATATGTCATTACCACCATCACTTGTCATTACCATCACAACAAGTTGTGTGTTGGTAATGACGTGATGCGTGTTGGTAATGACGTGATGCGGTAATGACATTTTTTATTTTTTTCAGGAAAAAAGATGCTTGGTCATGGATTTGTTAACATCATTCAACAGCTAGTACAAAATGAACTTTAAATACACATAAATCATGTGAATATAAATATATATTTATCAAAATATTGCTGCTACAGCATTTATGGTAATGACGCTGAATAAGTCTACTCCATGATCAGAAGGAATTCATGATTAAATTACTTACTTTTTCAGACATCAAATATCACTGTTCTTCCATGGCTGACACGTGCTCCCCTGCTAGTCTTCATTTCCATGGTTACATCATAAACAAGTCTTACCCTCAAAAAAATCCTTGTTGTAATCATAGACTGTCGCGGTAATGACAGTATTGTTATGGACAATTCTAAATTGTTAAAAATATTCACAAATTGCACAGATATGAACCAGAATTATGCATCAAGTGCCTTTTTAAGTTACTGTTTAAACATATATTGTGATTTTTTAATGAACTGATAACATTTTATCACATTTTCAGAGCAGATAAGTTTTAAAGTCTGGGTTGGGGACAAGGCCTGAGTAGCCAAATATTAGTGATGAAAACATTTTTAAAAATGGAAATCAAACTGATTTTAGTGTATAACATTTTTTGGTGGTGCAATGAACATTATTTGAAATAACTAAACTATTTATTTTAAAATATAGTAATTTTAACATGAATGTATAACCTGGGGACATAAAAGTTCCCCTAATTGAAGAATCACCCGGCTATAACAGGGTCATTTAGAAAAGGGGCGTGGCAAAATACACTAAAAAGCCTATAAATCCCAAATGAAAACGCAGAACTTCACCAAAATTGATGAGCATATGTGTCCGAACATGGTGAGGAAGCATGCAGAGTTTCATGGAGATCGGACCGTAGGTGGCGCTATAACTGGCAAAAAGCCTTCATTCTTATTAGGGGTTCAAGCATGAAATGCTGAAACCCTATTGTAATTGTAAGGATTCGTAAAACGCATTGTGCAGGCCAAACCGTAAGGCCTAGAGACATGAAACCTGGCCAGATGGTAGGCCTCAGTTTGGGGACAACCTATCAGAGTATGACCCCGAATGGCCCATAGGTGGCGCTACAGCAACCAAAAGTTCAAAATTGCTCATAACTCTTAGACTGTTTGTCCCAGGATCAAGTGTCTTATATAGTTGGAATTCTTGGCTCAAGGCAGACAAAATGGCTATCTCCAATTTGGATGTAGGCAGGGAACATTTTCTGCTATGTCGAATTTTGTCCAAAACCTACTTTTGCGAACTAGTCCCTGGTTTTTTGCCCGATCGGAACCAAACCAGTCTAGGACAATTCTCTGGACTCTCTAGATCAATAATTATCAAAAAAAAGTTCAACTTTTGCATTTAGGTGGCTATAACAGGGTCATTTAGAAAAGGGGCGTGGCAAAATACACTAAAAAGCCTATAAATCCCAAATGAAAACGCAGAACTTCACCAAAATTGATTAGCATATGTGTCCGAACATGGTGAGGAAGCATGCAGAGTTTCATGGAGATCGGACCGTAGGTGGCGCTATAACTGGCAAAAAGCCTTCATTCTTATTAGGGGTTCAAGCATGAAATGCTGAAACCCTATTGTAATTGTAAGGATTCGTAAAACGCATCGTGCAGGCCAAACCGTAAGGCCTAGAGACATGAAACCTGGCCATATGGTAGGCCTCAGTTTGGGGACAACCTATCAGAGTATGACCCCGAATGGCCCATAAGTGGCGCTACAGCAACCAAAAGTTCAAAATTGCTCATAACTCTTAGACTGTTTGTCCCAGGATCAAGTGTCTTATATCGTTGGAATCCTTGGCTCAAGGCAGACAAAATGGCTATCTCCAATTTGGATGTAGGCAGGGAACATTTTCTGCTATGTCGAATTTTGTCCAAAACCTACTTTTGCGAACTAGTCCCTGGTTTTTTGCCCGATCGGAACCAAACCAGTCTAGGACAATTCTCTGGACTCTTTAGATCAATAATTATCGAAAAAAAGTTCAACTTTTGCATTTAGGTGGCTATAACAGGGTCATTTAGAAAAGGGGCGTGGCAAAATACACTAAAAAGCCTATAAATCCCAAATGAAAACGCAGAACTTCACCAAAATTGATGAGCATATGTGTCCGAACATGGTGAGGAAGCATGCAGAGTTTCATGGAGATCGGACCGTAGGTGGCGCTATAACTGGCAAAAAGCCTTCATTCTTATTAGGGGTTCAAGCATGAAATGCTGAAACCCTATTGTAATTGTAAGGATTCGTAAAACGCATCGTGCAGGCCAAACCGTAAGGCCTAGAGACATGAAACCTGGCCAGATGGTAGGCCTCAGTTTGGGGACAACCTATCAGAGTATGACCCCGAATGGCCCATAGGTGGCGCTACAGCAACCAAAAGTTCAAAATTGCTCATAACTCTTAGACTGTTTGTCCCAGGATCAAGTGTCTTATATCGTTGGAATCCTTGGCTCAAGGCAGACAAAATTGCTATCTCCGCTTTGGATGTAGGCAGGGAACATTTTCTGCTATGTCGAATTTTGTCCAAAACCTACTTTTGCAAACTAGTCCCTGGTTTTTTGCCCGATCGGAACCAAACCAGTCTAGGACAATTCTCTGGACTCTCTAGATCAATAATTATCGAAAAAAAGTTCAACTTTTGCATTTAGGTGGCTGGGTGATTCTTCAATTGGGGGCTATTTTGCCATCTTACATTTTGATGAATGAAATTTGGTTGAATTTTGTTAGAATTATGTCAAGACAATGTTTACATGCTTTGATGTAAAGATATAATAATTGCCACGACTGAGCTTAAATATAATTTGAGTATTTTATATCTATTTGCCAACTGGCACTGCAAAACGTCATTACCATCACAACATCAAAAAGTATCATAATGCAAAGAATGTATCAAGGAGATAATTTAAACTCATTTATCTTGCAAACATTGTTAACCTTCAACAATACATATAAAAAACTAAATGTTTCCATTCAGCGAATTACATATATTTTCTTGTTCTTACCATCAAAATGTGTTTTTCTGTGTTCATCAAAGCACACTTTTGTTTAATTTCTGGAAAATTAATTTTAGATGTTTTTTCTTTGAATAGGTGGATGAGTATTTCATTAGGCTTTTCATGTAGCACCTGAAGATTGAACATAAAACAGTTTTAAATATATGTTTGCTATAAATTAAGCAACGTGGCGGTAATGACATACTGTTCTGGTAATGACATAGTGTATTGGTAATGACATAAATGAAAAGTGCACTGATACAACAGCATAAACATCCTTCATAAACTATGACTATTACCATTAGGTGAAATATTATATGTTTGGGTTGCATTGGGTTAAAACTAACAATGCATAATGAAACGTGTTTGCTTTCAAACACACTCAAAAAATAATTATGATGCTGTTCACTTTATTTAAGCAATTCATCTTGATTTAACACAATTATATCAGGTTTCTGGTTCAAATGTAATTGATTCATGTTAAACTGACTTAAAACCGTTACTCTTTGACATAACTTGATGTTTTAATTTTGAAATAACACGTTTCAATTAAGTAACCCAATCAAACAAGACTTTCACTTCCCATCATGCTTTGCAAAGGGGCTGAAATCGGAGAGTAAATGTTTAAATAAAGTGCTATTTGATGCCTTTTTAACAAGATGAGAAAATGGAGAGACTTTTTAATGCTTAATGTTTTGTTATGTTGGTATTTAAAATGTTTTATGTTAGTGTTTTTGGAGGTTACCATTGTGGTGAAGTAGCATGTGCTTGGGATGAGGACCTGCTAATAACAATTAAAGCTATTTTAATAATAAAAACAACTACTTTGGGCATGCCATGGATGTAACAAAACCATCTTCTGGCTAGCCAATAAGACCTTGTAAAAGGTTTTGTAAATGTTGTAAAAAAAATAGTATTTGACTAAATAAAAAAAATCAATTAAACTGTATTACTTGATTTGGTTTGTTTTTAATATTCATTTTAGAATAATTAAATTGAGTAGTTTTGGACAAAATTAATAATGTTAAACTGATTTAACTAAATGGCATTGAATTAACCTTACGTAAAAAACTTAAGTTTACTGAAATATACAATTTTAATTAAATTCAACATAACCCAATTACATGGAACCTGTTGACATAAAAAAAATTAAGTAAAACCCACGTATCATTTTTTTGAGTGCATGTATTTGAACATTCAAAATGTGAATTAGAGATGATAAAGGGAGATGGGTGGGATGTGGAGAGAAAGAGATACTGGGCCCTAGTTTAAATGACAGGCATAGTGTAGTCTCTCAATGAGCAAAGTGTCCTGAAGATCAACTCCAGCCTTTTTTCTATAATCTCTAGAGTCTAGACCTTTCAGTTGATTTCTTGGGAGCCATTCTGGTTAAAAAAATAAGAAAAATTTGTTTTAGGAAGTAAGGCATCTCACTTAAGTTTCATTGTAAAATCACACTATTATGCTCCTTTAACTTAATTTATAAACACATAATATGATATAGATAGTGACACAGAATATGTCATTACCACCATCACTTGTCATTACCATCACAACAAGTTGTGTGTTGGTAATGACGTGATGCGTGTTGGTAATGACGTGATGCGGTAATGACATTTTTTATTTTTTTCAGGAAAAAAGATGCTTGGTCATGGATTTGTTAACATCATTCAACAGCTAGTACAAAATGAACTTTAAATACACATAAATCATGTGAATATAAATATATATTTATCAAAATATTGCTGCTACAGCATTTATGGTAATGACGCTGAATAAGTCTACTCCATGATCAGAAGGAATTCATGATTAAATTACTTACTTTTTCAGACATCAAATATCACTGTTCTTCCATGGCTGACACGTGCTCCCCTGCTAGTCTTCATTTCCATGGTTACATCATAAACAAGTCTTACCCTCAAAAAAATCCTTGTTGTAATCATAGACTGTCGCGGTAATGACAGTATTGTTATGGACAATTCTAAATTGTTAAAAATATTCACAAATTGCACAGATATGAACCAGAATTATGCATCAAGTGCCTTTTTAAGTTACTGTTTAAACATATATTGTGATTTTTTAATGAACTGATAACATTTTATCACATTTTCAGAGCAGATAAGTTTTAAAGTCTGGGTTGGGGACAAGGCCTGAGTAGCCAAATATTAGTGATGAAAACATTTTTAAAAATGGAAATCAAACTGATTTTAGTGTATAACATTTTTTGGTGGTGCAATGAACATTATTTGAAATAACTAAACTATTTATTTTAAAATATAGTAATTTTAACATGAATGTATAACCTGGGGACATAAAAGTTCCCCTAATTGAAGAATCACCCGGCTATAACAGGGTCATTTAGAAAAGGGGCGTGGCAAAATACACTAAAAAGCCTATAAATCCCAAATGAAAACGCAGAACTTCACCAAAATTGATGAGCATATGTGTCCGAACATGGTGAGGAAGCATGCAGAGTTTCATGGAGATCGGACCGTAGGTGGCGCTATAACTGGCAAAAAGCCTTCATTCTTATTAGGGGTTCAAGCATGAAATGCTGAAACCCTATTGTAATTGTAAGGATTCGTAAAACGCATTGTGCAGGCCAAACCGTAAGGCCTAGAGACATGAAACCTGGCCAGATGGTAGGCCTCAGTTTGGGGACAACCTATCAGAGTATGACCCCGAATGGCCCATAGGTGGCGCTACAGCAACCAAAAGTTCAAAATTGCTCATAACTCTTACTGTGCGTTCACACCGCCGCCGGCGAGAGCGTCAAAGTGGCCGGAAGTCATTCATTCTCAATGGGAGCCCGCGGCGAGCTCCGGCGAGAGCGGCGCGGCGCGTCTTGGACGATTTGGGCGTCAAGGAGAGTTGAAGTCAGGTCAACTTTATGGTAATGAGCTATGACGCGTTCGGCGGCAGCCGGCGGCAACCAATGGGAATGTAGAAGTGCTCCGCTTGAGATGATTCTAGAGAACGCAGTGCTGTAAACTTCGGTTCCGACCACATTAGTTCCCAAGCAAAATAGAGGAGGTTGATCACTGCTGGTGCGGCGGGTTTGATAAGAAGACGTGCAACATTATTTATCCACCACACAAATGGCTTTTAATTGGTTTATTTCGTTAGCAAACATGTAACTATAATTGTTAAGTTCTTTCCATCGATCTGCTTTTTTTAAACTTTCACATTTAAATGATTTCATGAGGTTATATTATACGGTTATACCCTACCTGTGGTTAGTCTGCACAAACGCAGATCAACATGAGTGTTTGCTTTGCAGCCCCTTTAAATGCCGTTTCAAAAAAGACCAAGCATTCGATCTACGTCAGAGCGGCAGCGCGTCCACGAATCTTTCTACAGCGTCGATGGCAGAGCGGCCAGAGCGAAGTTTGACGCTCTCGCCGGCGGCGGTGTGAACGCACAGTTAGACTGTTTGTCCCAGGATCAAGTGTCTTATATCGTTGGAATCCTTGGCTCAAGGCGGACAAAATGGCTATCTCCGATTTGCTCGCTCTTCAGGCGCCAATTTCGAGTAAATTGCATTTTTTTGAAAAACCAATTTTTGCTGAATTCTCCTAGGTTTTTGGCCCGATTGGAACCAAACCACTGCAAGAATATTCTCTGGAGTCTGACAATCAATAATCATCCAAAAAATTCAACATTTAAATTAACGTTCGATAAGGGGAACCAAAATCTTTGATGGCACTAGGGCCATTTTTACTAAAATGGTTATAAATTGTGAACGGAAAGAGATTTTTTTTGCTAAACCTGGAATACATCTTCGTGAGCTCAATCTGAGATCATTTGAAAAAAATCGCAACAATTGGCCACTAGGTGGCACTATACAATGGTTATAACTTGTGAACGGAAAGAGATATTTTTGCTAAACTTGGGACACATGTTCATAAGCTCAATCTGAGTTGACATGAAAAAAAATCGTGACAATTGGCCACTTGGTGGCGCTATAACAGTGAAAAAAATCATGAAAATAGCTGTAAGCGCACCCAACCGTTAGTCTACTGAAAATTGGCATGCGGTGTCTTTGTCCAGGGTGCCATGATAGTCTATGAGAATATTGGTGTATCTCAAAAAACTCAGTATACGTCATTGGCTTTGCCTTGAAGGAGCCTTAGAAGTTTCAAGCCCGTGTTTTTTTCACAGGAGTGGCCTCCTAAGAATCCTTGCCGAGTCCAACAATACCAAACATGCCAGGTTTCGCTTTATGGATTTTGTAAGTGTCATTTAGAGCTTTAAAAAATTGTGGTTATCTTCAAAGCCGTTAGTCTGACCGAGACAACAACAAAAAAACAAAGGAAATTTGAAAACATAGGTAAATAGCTAAACAATAATGCCAAAATGTTAAAATTATGATAGAAACTGACAAAAAAAATTATTAAATCCAATCAATTTCACCCATGGATCATTTTGATGCTCTCACATGTTTGAAACGAACAATGATGGATTGTGATGAAATTTGTTTTGAATTGAGACTGGCGAATCCCCGTCCATACTGTCAATGACCGTTCGCAAAGACCCGCGCACTTTAGTTACTGTTGCTATGTCTGACAAGCGATGCCACTCTCACACCACACCAAGTTCTCACGCAGTGAAAAATACATTGCGGATCAGAGAAAAGACTGCGCGCTGACAGACGAGTACTTTTGATATAAAACAAAGTCTCACCTTTCAAATGTAGTAATTTTTTAGAGACATTTAAACAATAAATACCATTTTGTGACTCTTTAATGTGTCTGATAGATCGCTGTAGACTCGAGGCTCAGTTAAAGCTGCTTGTGAACCGATCATCTCTTCCTTCTAGTTAATTTATATCATTAAAATAAACATGAATGAACATAAAAGGAATGTTGTTTTAAAGTGCTAAGATGTCAGTACACTTTGTTTTTCAAATTTAAATCCTCCTATGTTAATCTACTAACTTTCCTGACTGCTTTGTTGGACAAAATGGCGGATTATGATTAGTCAGATCGCCTGTCAATAAAACTCCCTGCAAAGGGTCAATTGAGAATAGGCTTGTTTGAGATGAGCAAAATCTTCGCAGAACTGATCACCGGTGATCAGCACGAGATGCATGCCGGTTACAAATGTGTCAGAGTGTGGTCTGCCTTGCTCTGATGTCATGCTGATGTATGTCAAAAATATCTCGCGAGCGCAAGGCGCACGTGTCGGATTCTGCAGTCGCACGCAGTTGCTCTCCACCGACTGCGCTGATCAAAAGCATGATGGGAAACGACTTGCTGAAGACACAGCTTAATGCTCATTGGTTTAAACAACTGTGATGTATTGTTCTCTTTTAAAATGTTTGATTTTAAAACTCTAATATCATGTTTTATGTGTATATGTTGTTTGTGAATATTCCCAAACTATCGGACAGTGCGATCTCTTTGGGTTATGCAATTTATTTTTTATAAAAAAATTAAATAAATAAAAACACATGTCTGTATTAAAGAAAGAAATATTGATAAACATGTATTTGGAATGGAAATAAATAACAAGTACTTTGGGTGTCTTGTTCATTTGATTTATTTTCAAATAAAAGCAACATAACTTGAATTACATCCAGTTTATTAGCAAAACTGTGCACGAGCGTGAATCGCGTGAATCCCGCGATATCCATCTTTGATCTCGCAGGTGTCAGATCCACTGTGAGTAGAGAGAACTGTCCGGCTTGCCTGTGCTTTTTTCACTCCTCCTCTCACTGCAGCCACCTACTCTAGCATACATTTCAGGCGAGGCAAGGCGCATCTCAAACAAGCCTATTGCCTGTGCGCACAATCCTGATCTAATCGATAACTTTGCAGTTGCACATAGGAAAGCCCGGAAAATCCCACTATAATGTAAGAGAGCATCTTTTTTATGTATTTGGACCTAGGCCTAACAATGTTTTATAGTGCGCTGTCCCCATTGTTTTTTTGTTGTTTTTTTGTTTTGTTTTTGGTGAGCGTAGGCTACTCATGATTTTGTTAGTAATCTCATCTCTTATATGCTGTGTATGATCATATCCTGCCCTATTCATGGTAGCCTACTCGCGGACATTGCGTCATCAATTGCGTCATCAAGGGGCCTGCCTTGATAATCCTACTTAAGGGCCCGGTGTTGGCTGGTTCGTTACGCCACTGAATATAATTGTCTAAACTCCTTATTAAAATTACATATTTACAACAAATCTGACACACATATATACAGTATGGGCACACTTTGAGTACTACTAATAAAAGTGGTGGAAATCAGGCAAGACTATAAGAAGACTCTAACTATAACTGTAAAAACGCTTTAAAACCATATATTTCCTATGGTAAACTTCCTGTATAGGCTGTAAATTGACCTTTTTCATCTATTATGGCAGTTGTTAAATGCTTGCTAAATAAAACTTAATGTCTTTTGATGCTTGTGTGCTTAAAGGCCTTAACTGCTTGAACCCCGATAAATGCTGCTTGCAGCTTTAATTAGGGGTTCAAGCACGAAGTGCTGAAACCCTATTGTAATTGTATTGATTTTTATTATTATTATTATTAGGGGTTCAAGCACGAAGTGCTGAAACCCTATTGTAATTGTATTGATTTTTATTATTATTATTATTATTATTATTATTCTCCGCTAAAACGCATCGTGCAGCCCAAACCGTAAGGGCTGGAGCGTTGAAACTTTGTCAGATGGTAGTACAAAAATCGAGGAGAGGTTATCAAATTATGAGCCAGATTGGCCTATAGGTGGCGCTATAGCAATCAATTGCGCAAAACTGCTCATAACTCCTAAACCGTATGTCGTAGACTCAAGTGTCTTATATCATTGGAAAGCTGAATACCTGACGTAAAAAATGTATATCTCCGATTTCATTTCCGCCATTATAGATTTTCCGCCATTTTGAATTTTGTCAAAAAACTACTTTTGCGAACTAGTCCCTGGATTTTTGCCCGATCGGAACCAAACCAGTGCAGAAATGTTCTCTGGAGTATGAATATCAATAATTATCGAAAAAAAATTGAAATTTCTATTCACGATCGCTAAGGGGCGGAAAACGAACGTTGTGGGAGGAGCCTATTTTACTAAAATGGCTATAACTCAAGAACAAAATGAGATATCTTTACCAAACTTTGTACACATGTGTATGGACTGAGTCTTGGGTCACGATAAAATAATCGCGACGATTGAACACTTGGTGGCGCTATAACACGAAAAAAACATGAAAATGGCTATAACGACCCGACCGCTAGTCCGATTGACTTGAAAATTGGTATGCAGTGTCTTGGTCCAAGGTACCATATATGTCTATGAGGACATTGGCGTATCTCAAAAAACATGGCTGCTATTGGCCAATGAAGTTTGAGCACCTCTAAGACAAGGTTAACGGAGGCTGATCGGAATGAAACTCGGTGGGCATGTTTGACTCATGGACTTAGAGGTCTGTAAGAATTTTGAAAGAAATCGGCCACTAGTTGGCGCTAACGAGTTTTTTGGCTCTGTAATCACGTGGTGTTGCACACATCAACCAAATATACACATCATATGATAGGGCTCCTCATACTGAACAACTTTTCCTCTAAAAGCATTGCTGTCAATCAAATCGTTCATTAAATATTTGCGATTATGTTTAAAACCTACTTTTGCGAACTAGTCTCTGGATTTTTGCCTGATCGGAAACAAACCAGTCTAGGACAATTCTCTGGACTCTCTAGATCAATAATTATAAAAAAAAAGTTGAACTTTTGCATTTGAATGCCTATAACAGGGTCATTTAGAAGAGGGGCGTAGCAAAATACACTCAAAAGCATATAAATCCTAAAGGAAAACTCAAAACTTCACGAAAATTATTATGTATATGTAACATAACATGCTGAAAAAGCATGCAAAGTTTCATGGAGATCGGACCATAGGTGGCGCTATAACTGTTAAAAAGCTTTGAAAACCATGTATTCCTATGGTGAAATGCCTGTATTGGCTGTAAATGGTATTCTCCATCTCTGTAATCAGGTGGGGTTAAAAACATCCACATAATATGCATAAATTATGATAGATCTCCTCATACTGAACAACTTTGCCTCAAGAACCAATACTGTCAATCAAATCGTTATTTAAACATTCACAATTATGTTAATAACCTACTTTTGCAAACTAGTCATAGATTTTTCAACCTGATCAGAACCAACCCAGGGCAGTACAATTCTCTGGACTCTTTAGAGCAATAATTATTTTTAAAAAAAGTTAAACTTTTGCATCTGAATGGCTATAACTGGGTTATTTCAAGATGTGGCCTTGACCAAGTGTCCCCAAATGCCTATATCTATTCAATGAATGCTCAGATATTCTTAAAAACAAGTCAGAACATGTGTACTATGCCTCTAAACAAGCATGAAAATTTTCAGACAGATAGGACCATATTTGCCTCTATAACAGTTAAAAAGCTGAAAATTATGAAAATAATGGTATATTAAGCCAATAAGTGGTCGTTTGCTGCCCCCCGCTGTTCATTTTATTGTACTACACTCTAATATTGATATACAAGTCATTTTCAGCTTTAAATAAATCACTATTTTAACATTTGCTATCACATTTAGTTAAAATTAATCTATTAAGTATTACTATTGACAGTTGTCACATTGAGAAATGTGAATCTTGAAGGAGACTTGCAGGAAACATTTTGTTTACTGCAACATCATAAAGTTCAAATGTCTGTAACTACAACAAAATGTGTGTGTGTAGTCCTATGTTTCTGAATACATTTTTAAAAATCTGATTAATAGTTACAAAGAGCTATGTGAAATGATTATAGACCATAGCATTAAAAAAGTGTGTGTGTGTCTGGCCTTGACCAAGTGTCCCCAAATGCCTATATCTATTCAATGAATGCTCAGATATTCTTAAAAACAAGTCAGAACATGTGTAATATGCCTCCAAACAAGCATGACAATTTTCAGACAG
This sequence comes from Gobio gobio, assembly GCF_949357685.1. Classification (NCBI taxonomy): domain Eukaryota; kingdom Metazoa; phylum Chordata; class Actinopteri; order Cypriniformes; family Gobionidae; genus Gobio; species Gobio gobio. The sequence goes on along the minus strand of NC_137112.1, from coordinate 20,981,967 downwards.
ATAGGACAATATTTGCCTCTATAACAGTTAAAAAGGTGAAAATGACAGAGTTCATATGAAAATAATGACCAATATGTGGTCTTTTGCTGCCCCCCGCTGTTCATTTTATTGTACTACACTCTAATATTGATCTATGGTTATAGATACATGGTTAATCATAGTAAATAATACTAGAACGTGGTGCATTTCACAAAAAAATGTGACATGCTCATAGACCATTAAAAGATATTTTCACAATAACATATCTCAAAAATATTGTGTGTGTGTGTGTGTGTGTGTGTGTGTGTGTGTGTGTGTGTGTGTGTGTGTGTGTGTGTGTGTGTGTGTGTAACCATGCATAATGGAACAACTGGTTTGAAGCCTGTTTCAGAGCCTATTTTACTAAAAGGGCTATAACTCAGGAACGAAATGAGATATCTTCACCAAACTTGGTACACTTGTGTATGGGATGAGTCTTTGGTCAAGGTAAAAAGAATTGTGAGGATTGAACACTTGGTGGCGCTATAACATAAAAAAACATGAAAAGGGCTATAACCACCCGACTGTCAGTCCGATTGACTTGAAAGTTGGTATGCAGTGTCTTGGTCCAAGGTACCACGCATGTCTATAAAGGAAATTGGCGTAGCTCAAAAAACATGGCCGCCATTGGCCAATGAAATGTGAGCACTTATTAGACAAGGTTAACAGAGGCCGATCGGAACAAAAGTTGGCGAGCATGTTTGACTCAGGGTCCTAGAGGTCTGTAATAATTTTTTAAGAATTTGGCCACTAGTAGGCGCCAATTAGTTTTATGGCTCTGTAATCACGTGATGTTTCACATATTCTCACAATATTGATATAATTTGATAGATCTCCTCATACTGAACAACTTTGTCTCTAGAAACATTGCTGTCAATCAAATCGTTCATTAAATATTTGTGATTATGTTAAAAACCTACTTTTGCAAATAAGTCCCTGTTTTTTTGCCCGATCGGAACCAAACCAGTCTAGGACAATTCTCTGGACTCTCTAGATCAATAATTATCAAAAAAAGTTTAACTTTTGCATTTGGATGGCTATAACAGGGTCATTTCGAAAAGAGGCGTGGCAAAAAACCCTCAAAAGCCTATAAATTCTAAGGGAAAGCTCAAAACTTCACGAAAATTGGTGGCCATGTGTGAGATTAGATCCTTAACAAGCATTAAACGTTTTATAGAGATCGGACCATAGGTGGCGCTATAACTGTTAAAAACCTTTTAAAACCATGTTTCCTATGGTGAATTGCCTGTAAATTGAATTTTCCATCTATTATTTCAGTGTTTAAAATCTTGCTAAATAAAACTTAACATCTTTTGATGCTTGTGTGCTTAAAGGCCTTAAAGGCTTGAACCCCGCTAAATGCTGCTTGCAGCTTTAATTATTATTATTATTATTCTCCGCTAAAACGCATCGTGCAGCCCAAACCGTAAGGGCTGGAACTTTGAAACTTTGTCAGATGGTAGTAAACAAATCGAGGAGAGGTTATCAAATTATGAGCCAGATTGGCCTATAGGTGGCGCTATAGCAATCAATTGCGCGAAACTGCTCATAACTCCTAAACCGTATGTCGTAGACTCAAGTGTCTTATATCATTGGAAAGGTGAGTTTATGACGAACAAAACGTATATCTCCGATTTCATTTGCGCCATGATAGATTTTCCGCCATTTTGAATTTTGTCAAAAAACTACTTTTGCGAACTAGTCCTAGGTTTTTTGCCCGATCGGAACCAAACCAGTGCAGAAATGTTCTCTGGAGTCTGAATATCAATAATTATCGAAAAAAAGTTGAAATTTCTATTCACGGTTGCTAAGGGGCGGAAAACGAATGTTGTGGGAGGAGCCTATTTTACTAAAATGGCTATAACTCAAGAAAAAAATGAGATATCTTCACCAAACTTGGTACACATGTGTATGGGCTCCGTTTTTGGTCACGATAAAAAAACCGCGATGATTGAACACTTGGTGGCGCTATAACACGAAAAAAACATGAAAATGGCTATAACCACCCGACCGCTAGTCCGATTGACTTGAAAATTGGTATGCAGTGTCTTGGTCCAAGGTACCAAGTATGTCTATGAGGACATTGGCGTATCTCAAAAAACATGGCCGCCAAGGCCAACTAAATTTGAGCACCTATTAGACAAGGTTAACGGAGGCCGATCAGAACGAAACTCGATGGGTATGTTTGACTTATGGCCTTAGAGGTCTATAAGAATTTTGAAAGAAATCAGCCACTAGTTGGCGCTAACAAGTTTTATGGCACTGTAATCACGTGGTGTTGAACACATCCACAAAATATGCATATCGTTTGATAGACCTCCTCATATTGAACAACTTTGCCTCTGGAACCATTGCTGTTAATCCAATTGTTCATTAAATATTTGCGATTATGTTTAAAACCTACTTTTGCAAACTAGTCCCTGGTTTTTTGCCTGATCGGAACCAAACCAGTATAGGACAATTCTCTGGACTCTCTAGATCAATAATTATCGAAAAAAAGTCCAATTTTTGCCTTTGGATGGCTATAACAGGGTCATTTAGAAGAGGGGCGTAGCAAAATACACTCAAAAGCCTATAAATCCTAAAGGAAAACTCAAAACTTCACGAAAATTGTTATGTATATGTAACATAACATGCTGAAAAATCATGCAAAGTTTCATGGAGATCGGACTATAGGTGGCGCTATAACTGTTAAAAAGCTTTGAAAACCATGTAATCCTATGGTGAAATGCCTGTATTGGCTGTAAATGGTATTTTCCATCTCTGTAATCAGGTGGGGTTAAAAACATCCACATAATATGCATAAATTATGATAGATCTCCTCATACTGAACAACTTTGCCTCAAGAACCAATACTGTCTATCAAATCGTTATTTAAACATTCACAATTATGTTAATAACCTACTTTTGCAAACTAGTCATAGATTTTTCAACCTGATCAGAACCAAACCAGTGCAGTACAATTCTCTGGACTCTTTAGAGCAATAGTTATTTTAAAAAAAAGTTAAACTTTTGCATCTGAATGGCTATAACAGGGTTATTTCATGATGTGGCCTTGACCAAGTGTCCCCAAATGCCTATATCTATTCAATGAATGCTCAGATATTCTTAAAAACAAGTCAGAACATGTGTACTATGCCTCTAAACAAGCATGAAAAATTTCAGACAGATAGGACAATATTTGCCTCTATAACAGTTAAAAAGCTGAAAATTATGAAAATAATGGTATATTAAGCCAATAAGTGGTCGTTTGCTGCCCCCCGCTGTTCATTTTATTGTACTACACTCTAATATTGATCTACAAGTCATATTCAGCTTAAAATAAATCACTATTTTAACATTTGCAATCACATTTAGTTAAAATGAATCTATTAAGTATTACTATTGACAATTTTCACATTGAGAAATGTGAATCTTGAAGGAGACTGGCAGGAAACATTTTGTTTACTGCAACATCATAAAGTTCAAATGTCTGTATCTACAACAAAATGTGTGTGTGTAGTCCTATGTTTCTGAATACATTTTTAAAAATCTGATAAATAGTTACAAAGAGCTATGTTAAATGATTATAGACCATAGCATTAAAAAAGTGTGTGTGTGTGTGTGTGTGTGTGTGTGTCTGGCCTTGACCAAGTGTCCCCAAATGCCTATATCTATTCAATGAATGCTCAGATATTCTTAAAAACAAGTCAGAAGATGTGTACTATGCCTCTAAACAAGCATGAAAAATTTCAGACAGATAGGACAATATTTGCCTCTATAACAGTTAAAAAGCTGAAAATTATGAAAATGATGGTATATTAAGCCAATAAGTGGTCGTTTGCTGCCCCCCGCTGTTCTTTTTATTGTACTACACTCTAATATTGATCTATAAGTCATATTCAGACTTTAAAAAAAATCACAATTTTAACATTTACAATCACATTTAGTCAAAATTAATCTATTAGCTATTACCATTGACAATAATTGTCACATTGAGAAATGTGAATCTTGAAGGAGACTTGCAGGAAACATTTTGTTTACTGCAACATCATATAGTTCAAATGTCTGTATCTACAACAAATTGTGTGTGTGTGTAGTCCTATGTTTCTGAATACATTTTTAATAATCTGATTAATAGTTACAAAGAGCTATGTGAAATGATTATAGACCATAGTGTGTGAAAAAGTGTGTCTGTGTGTGTCTGTGTGTGTGTGTGTGTGTGTGTGTGTGTGTGTGTATAAGCATGTATAATGGAATTAACATGGAAGACCAATATGATATTTAAGTGAAGCAACTGTGAAAAGACTGTATTAATAAGTAGAATGTCCAGCAGAGGGCAGCAGAAGACCACTTATTGACTCACTTTCCTTTTAAAGTTTGATTTTCCACAGTATTTTGCACTAAAGCAATTACTATTATAACACAATCATATTTTGTCAGAGTTGACACTTCACATAATTACTAGCAATGTGGTAAATCATGATAAATCACATTAGAAACATGGTAAATCATGGTAAATAATACTAGAACATGGTATATCATTGTAAATTTTGCTAGAACAGGGTAAATCACGGTAGACTATGGTAAATCATGCTAGAAACATGGTTATTCATAGTAAATAATACTAGAACGTGATGTATTTCACAAAAAAATTTGACATGCTCATAGACCATTAAAAGATATTTTCACAATTACATATCTCAAAAACATTTTGTGTGTGTGTGTGTAACCATGCATAATGGAACAACTGGTTTGAAGCCTGTTTTAGAGACTATTTTACTAAAAGGGCTATAACTCAGGAACGAAATGAGATATCTTCACCAAACTTGGTACACATGTGTATGGGCTGAGTCTTTGGTCACAGTAAAATTAATTGTGAGGACTGAAAACTTGGTGGCGCTATAACATTAAAAAAACATGAAAAGGGCTATAACCACCCACCTGCTAGTCCAATTGACTTGAAAATTGGTATGCAGTGTCTTGGTCCAAGGTCCAAACATGGCCGCCATTGGCCAATGAAATTTGAGCACCTATAAGACAAGGTTAAAGGAGGCCGATCGGAACAAAACTTGGTGAGCATGTTTGACTCATGGTCCTAGAGGTCTGTAATAATTTTTTAAGAAATTGGCCACTAGTAGGCTCCAACGAATTTTACGGCTCTGTAATCACGTGATGTTTCACATATTCCCACAATATTGATATAATTTGATAGATCTCCTCATACTGTACAACTGTGCCTCTAGAAACATTGCTGTCAATCAAATCGTTCATTAAATATTCGTAATTATGTTAAAACCCTACTTTTGCAAACTAGTCCCGTTTTTTTTGCCCGATCGGAGCCAAACAAGTCTAGGACAATTCTCTGCACTCTCTAGATCAATAATTATCAAAAAAGTTGAACTTTTGCATCTGGATGGCTATAACAGGGTCATTTAGAAAAGAGGCGTGGCAAAATACACTCAAAAGCCTATAAATTCTAAGGGAAAGCTCAAAACTTCACGAAAATTGGTGGGCATATGTGACATTAGATCCTTAACAAGCATTAAACGTTTTATAGAGATCGGACCATAGGTGGCGCTATAACTGTTAAAAACCTTTTAAAACCATGTTTCCTATGGTAAATTGCCTGTAAATTGACTTTTCCATCTATTATTTCAGTGTTTAAAATCTTGCTAAATAAAACTTAACGTCTTTTGATGCTTGTGTGCTTAAAGGCCTTAAAGGCTTGAACCCCGCTAAATGCTGCTTGCAGCTTTAATTATTATTATTATTATTATTATTCTCCGCTAAAACGCATCGTGCAGCCCAAACCGTAAGGGCTGGAACTTTGAAACTTTGTCAGATGGTAGTACACAAATCGAGGAGAGGTTATCAAATTATGAGCCAGATTGGCCTATAGGTGGCGCTATAGCAATCAATTGCGCGAAACTGCTCATAACTCCTAAACCGTATGTCGTAGATTCAAGTGTCTTATATCACTGGAAAGCTGAATACCTGACGTAAAAAATGTATATCTCCGATTTCATTTCCGCCATTATAGATTTTCCGCCATTTTGAATTATGTCAAAAAACTACTTTTGCGAACTAGTCCCTGGATTTTAGCCCGATCGGAACCAAACCAGTGCAGAAATGTTCTCTGGAGTCTGAGTATCAATAATTATCAAAAAAAAGTAGAAATTTCTATTCACAGTGGCTAAGGGGCGGAAAACGAATGTTGTGGGAGGAGCCTATTTTACTAAAATGGTTATAACTCAAGAACAAAATGAGATATATTTACCAAACTTGGTACACATGTGTAAAGGCTGAGTGTTTAGTCACGATAAAAAAATCGCGACGATTGAACACTTGGTGGCGCTATAACACGAAAAAAACATGAAAATGGCTATAACCACCCGACCGCTAGTCCGATTGACTTGAAAATTGGTATGCAATGTCTTGGTCCAAGATACCATGTATGTCTATGAGGACATTGGTGTATCTCAAAAAACATGGCCGCCACAGCCAATTAAATTTGAGCACCTATTAGACAAGGTTAACGGAGGCCGATCGGAAAGAAACTCTGTGGGCATGTTTAACTCATTGCCCTAGAGGTCTGTAAGAATTTTGAAAGAAATCGGCCACTAGTTGGCGCTAACGAGTTTTGAGGCTCTGTAATCACATGGTGTTGCACACATCCCCGAAATATGCATATCATTTGATAGATCTCCTCATACTGAACAACTTTGCCTCATGAACTATTGCTGTCAATCAAATCGTTCATTAAATATTTGTGATTATGTTTAAAACCTACTTTTGCGAACTAGTCCCTGGATTTTTGCCCGATCAGAATCAAACCAGTCTAGGACAATTCTCTGGACTCTCTAGATCAATAATTATTGAAAAAAAATTGAACTTTTGCATTTGGATGGCTATAACAGGGTCATTTAGAAGAGGGGCGTAGCAAAATACACTCAAAAGCCTATAAATCCTAAAGGAAAACTCAAAACTTCACGAAAAGTGTTATGTATATGTGACATAACATGCTGAAGAAGCATGCAAAGTTTCATGGAGATCGGACCATAGGTGGCGCTATAACTGTTAAAAAGCTTTGAAAACCATGTATTCCCAATGGTAAATTGCCTGTATTGGCTGTAAATGGTATTTTCCATCTCTGTAATCAGGTGGGGTAAAAAACATCCACATAATGTGCAAAAAGTATGATAGATCTCCTCATACTGAACAACTTTGCCTCAAGAACCAATACTGTCAATCAAATTGTTATTTATTTATTCACAATTATGTTAAAAACGTATTACCTAAAATTGCCACCAGATGGCAGCAGAAGACCACTCATTGGTTCATTCTGCTTATTAAACATATTTAAACTTTATAAAATCATTATAATAAATGTTGCAAATGACATTTTGTCAATGTTTATCAATTAATTTGTTCATTTGATTAATGTTTTTACAATAATTATTAAATTACAATTAAAATAATGCCTGAAAATATGTTTTAAAGGGGAAAACCTGGAATAAGCAATTTTTTACCCATCATTTATTTCAAATATCTATATCTCCAACAAAATGTGCATGTGAGTTAAGAACGTTTGAAGACATTAACTTGGAAAATGTGCCCATTGTAACGAAGCCATAGCTGGTCCATCAAACTTTTCTGGCAGTGCCAGTCTTACCGTGTCAGGGCGTGGGGAAGGCATGGACTGGATATAACGTGTCAGATGTTCATTAGTGGCTTGAAGATTCATAAGTTGTTCTTGAAACTCATGCAGTACATCACCTTGATAAACAATCCTGGCTCTGAGCTGGGTAACCTCTGCTGGATTCAGGTCTGGCGAAGTATTCTGTAACGAAGCCATAGCTGGAGTCGGATCAGAATCCATGTTGCAGAGGTAATTTATTGGGAAGGAACAAACAACTGATCAAACAGTGCAAGACGACAGGCAAAAGGCGTAGTCAAAGTCCAGGCAAGGTTCAGCAACAATACTGGGCAGGCAGACAGCAAACGAATTCCAAACGATAGGCAGAGAGAAGATCCGGTAAACAGGCATGAGGGTCAGAACATAAACAAAGACAACAGCAACAGCAATAGCAATAGCAATAGCAATAGCAATAGCAATAGCAATGGTAAACGCTTGGTAAGGCAGCAAACTGGCAATACTTCGCAATGTGTTCATAGAGGCACATGGCTTATAAAGCTACAAACAGGAAGTGAGACTACAAACAGGAAGTGTCACTAGAACTCAGGTGATGGCTCCCTCTGGTGGAGGGATGAACTGTTCCTGGGCTGAAGTGTTACAGATTTCCCCCCTCTAGGAACACCTCCAGGTGTTCTTTTCCTGGGCCGTCCCCTAGGTCTGGGTGCCGGTCGGTCTGGGTGATTACGATGGAAGTCACTGACGAGTGAGGGATCCAGAATGTCTGAGGCTGTTACCCAGGATCTCTCCTCAGGACCATATCCCTCCCAGTCCACAAGGTAATGTAACCGATTAGCCCTCGTTCTGGAATCTAGGATCTCCCGGACGAGATAGGCAGGGGATCCCTCGATCTCCAATGGTGGGGGGGTGTAGATTCAGTAGTCATAGTTTCAGAAGGTGCAGGTTTCAGGAGGGACACATGGAAGGAAGGGGAGATGCGATAATCAGCAGGAAGCTCTAGTCTATAGGTAACGGGGTTGATTTGTCTTAGTATCTTAAAGGGACCCACGTACCTTGGACTGAGCTTCCTGCTAGGTAGCCGCAGACGTAGATCCCTCGTAGAAAGCCATACCATCTGGCCAGGCTGGTAATCGGGGTGGGGACGCCTCCTACGGTCGGCCGTAATTTTCTGTCTCCTGATAGCTCGTTGAAGCCGGACATGTGCGCTGTCCCACACCCTCTCACTCCTCCTAATCCAGTCATCCACCGCCGGCACCTCTGATGGTTCTCCCGACCAAGGGAACAGTGGCGGTTGATAACCCAGAACACACTGAAACGGGGTTAGTCCTGTGGATGAATGTGTGAGGGAGTTTTGGGCATACTCAACCCATGGCAGGAAAGTGCTCCACTGATGCTGTTCACGACTACAGTAGGTGCGCAATTAGCGTCCAATCTCCTGGTTCACTCTTTCCACTTGACCATTGGCCTGAGGGTGATAGCCAGAGGTTAAACTGACATTGATATTTAACTGACGACAAAAGGCCTTCCATACCCGTGAGGTGAACTGTGGTCCCCGGTCAGTGACAATGTCATCAGGGAGTCCATACACCCTGAAAACCTGGTTGAACAGAGCCTCTGCCGTTTCCATGGCTGTGGGTAGACCTTTCCTGGGGATCAAACGACATGACTTAGAAAAACGATCAACTATGACACAGATGGTAGTGAAACCATTGGAATTGGGGAGATCAGTGATGAAGTCTACTGCCAAGTTGGACCATGGTCGTTGAGGGATAGGCAGAGGTTCCAACAGCCCTGCAGGGAGTTGCCGCGGAGTTCTAACTTGTGCACAGACATGGCAGGCATTGACATATTCAGGCACATCATGGTGAAGAGTGGGCCACCAGAAAGAGTTACGTACCAGCGTTGTAGTTCTTTGAATTCCTGGGTGACCAGAACCTAGAGAAGTGTGCACCCACTGCAAGACCCTCTGTCTAAGATTTTGGGGTACATACTGCCTATTAGAGGGACATTCTGATGGTGATGGTTCATCTTGTTGTCCACGATGGATCTCTTCCATAAGGTCCCAACGAATGGGTGCAAGGATGACAGACTGTGGCAGAATGGACTCGGGGTGAGTTGTTGAACGCGCTGTGTCATGTCTTCGAGAAAGGGCATCTGCTTTGCTATTCTTGCTGCCTGGACGATAAGTAACTGTGAAATTGAATCTGGTAAAGAAAAGCGCCCACCTGGCCTGTCGTGGATTCATTCTCTTGGCATTCTTGATATATTCCAAGTTCTTGTGGTCCGTGATGACTTGAAATGGGTACCTGGATCCCTCCAACCAGTGTCTCCACACCTCTAGAGCAGACTTGATGGACAGCAATTCCTTGTTTCCCACATCGTAATTAATTTCTGCAGGGGTGAGCTCTCTAGAGAAAAAGGCACATGGGTGGAGTTTACCTGGAGAACCATGACGCTGGGAAAGTACAGCTCCGATGCCGCTATCAGAAGCATCCACTTCTACTATGAAGGGGAGGCCTGGATCTGGAAGTTTTAAGATGGGAGCAGTGGTGAAGCAGGACTTGAGTTTGTTAAAAGCATTCTGTGCATTCTTTGGCCATGTCAACTTCTTAGGTCTTCCTCGGAGTAATGTAGTGAGAGGGGCTGCAACAGTGCTGTAGTTCCTTATAAATCGTCTATAAAAGTTTGCAAACCCAAGAAATCTTTGTAGCTCCTCGATGGTTGTGGGAGCTGGCCACTCAGTGACTGCCTTGATCTTGGACTCATCCATCTCTACTCCCTTGGGGCTGATGTTATAGCCTAAGAAGGTTATTGTGGTGGTATGAAACTCACACTTTTCCGCCTTCACATATAGTTGATGGTGGAGGAGACGTTTGAGCACTGTCTTGACTTGTTGAATGTGTTCATCCCTGGTCTTCGAGTAAATAAGGATATCATCAATGTAGACGATCACACAGCTGTTGAGAAGGTCTCTGAAAATTTCATTGACAAGTGACTGAAAAACTGAAGGTGAGTTGGCCAGGCCATAGGGCATGACCAAGTACTCATAGTGCCCCCTAGTGGTGATAAATGCAGTCTTCCACTCATCCCCTTCCTTGATACGGACCAGGTTGTAGGCACTTCTGAGATCTAACTTAGTAAAAATCTTGGCTTCTCGTAGTTGTTCTAAGGCAGATGGGACTAATGGCAGGGGATACCGGTACTTAACTGTGACTGCATTCAGACCCCTGTAGTCTATACATGGCCGGAGTCCACCATCTTTCTTTTCAACAAAGAAAAATCCAGCTGCAGCAGGTGATGTAGAGGGGCGGATGAAACCCGATGCTAGTGCCTCCTCGATGTAATCCTCCATAGCCTGTGTCTCAGGAAGAGATAGAGGGTAAGCCTTGCTTCTCGGGGGGGATGAATTTGGTAGCAGGTCTATGGTACAGTCCCACGGTCGGTGGGGTGGTAATTGGGTGGCCTTTTCTTTACTAAATACCTCCATGAGTTCAGAATACTCCCTGGGGATGTGAGTATGAATGTTAGTCTGGGGGCTCTCCACACTTGTGGTCAGGCATGGTACTACGGACCTGGTGGATAGACAATGCTCTTGACAGAATGGTGACCACCGTAGCAATTCCCCTTCTTTCCACGAGATCAGTGGGTCATGGAGTACCAACCATGGGTAACCTAGTATAATGGGGTGACGAGGAGACATGACATAGAGGGTTATGGTTTCAACATGGAAAAGTCCTACTTGGATCTGGATAGGGATTGTTTTATGGGTAATCTGCCCGGTGCCTATGGGTGCATTATCTACTGCTGTGATACGGATGGGTGGATTGCATGGTATTGTAGGGATATTAAATCTGGTGACTGTCTGATGATGAATGAGGTTCAATGCCGCTCCTGAATCCACTAACGCTGGAACACATGATTGGTTATGTTTCGTAAAAATTGTCACTGGAAGAGCAAAATTTTTACTAGAAACTGAATCAAAAGTGATGCTCACCACTTGAGAGGATCCCGCCGGGACTCTGGTCCTACTTGGGCATGCGTTACAAAGATGTCCGTGTTGGCCACAATAGAAACATAACCCCTCATCTCGTCTGCGTTGGCGTTCCTCCTCAGGCACCCTTGCACGTCCGATTTGCATGGGTTCTACCAGTTCAGCTAATGAAGTAACAGGAGATGAGGCAGTAGTAGAGAAATGCATGAACGCACTGGGCCGAGGCCGATTGCGCATGAGATTGTCTATTTTTATGGTCAGTGTAATGTACTCAGACAAGGTTAACGAGCCATCCTTGCATGCCAGCTCAGCTTGTAGTGTGGAATTCAAACCTTCACGGAAAACTGACTTGAGAGCAACATCATTCCACCCGCTTTGTGCAGCTAAGGTGCGAAATTGTACTGCATAATCAGCTGCACATAATTTCCCCTGGCGTAAATGTAACAACTGCACAGAAATGTCTCTACCCCCTGCAGGGTATTCAAAAACCTCCCTAATCTGTTGGGAGAAATACGTGAAGGACTTGCGAAGTTGTTCATCATTATCCCAAACTGCTGTGGCCCACTCCAACGCCTTGCCAGTCAGTAAACTCATCATGAAGGCACATTTAGTTGTTTCTTGGTTAAAGGAGTCGGATTGGTGAGTGAAATATATGGAACACTGCCTCAGAAACCCTTTGCATTTGTCTGCAGATCCATCAAACTTTTCTGGCAGTGCCAGTCTTACCGTGTCAGGGCGTGGGGAAGGCATGGACTGGATATAACGTGTCAGATGTTCATTAGTGGCTTGAAGATTCACAAGTTGTTCTTGAAACTCATGCAGTACATCACCTTGATAAACAATCCTGGCTCTGAGCTGGGTAACCTCTGCTGGATTCAGGTCTGGCGAAGTATTCTGTAACGAAGCCATAGCTGGAGTCGGATCAGAATCCATGTTGCAGAGGTAATTTATTGGGAAGGAACAAACAACTGATCAAACAGTGCAAGACGACAGGCAAAAGGCGTAGTCAAAGTCCAGGCAAGGTTCAGCAACAATACTGGGCAGGCAGACAGCAAACGAATTCCAAACGATAGGCAGAGAGAAGATCCGGTAAACAGGCAAGAGGGTCAGAACATAAACAAAGACAACAGCAACAGCAATAGCAATAGCAATAGCAATGGCAATGGCAATGGCAATGGCAATGGCAATGGCAATGGCAATGGCAAACGCTTGGTAAGGCAGCAAACTGGCAATACTTCGCAATGTGTTCATAGAGGCACATGGCTTATAAAGCTACAAACAGGAAGTGAGACTACAAACAGGAAGTGTCACTAGAACTCAGGTGATGGCTCCCTCTGGTGGAGGGATGAACTGTTCCTGGGCTGAAGTGTTACACCCATTAAATGAAAAACAGACATTTAAAATGAAAATGAGCCAATGAGTGGTTCTCTGCTGCCACCTGCTGGGCTTAAATGGTCATTTTGTCATACTATTTACTTATCATGTTCTATAATTCCTATTTAGACATTATAAAGTCACTATTACAATATTTACAATTACATTTTGTCAAATTAATTTATTTCAAATATATTATGGCGTATTACCTAAAATTGCCACCAGATGGCAGCAGAAGACCACTCATTGGCTAATCCTCTAAACTAATATTGTTCAATCATATTTAAACTGTGATCGTGCAGACCAAAGCGTAAATGCTAGAGACTTGAAACTTTATCAGATGGTAGTACAAAAATCGAGGCTAATGTTGTCAGAGTATGAACTCGATTGGCCAATAGGTGGCGCTACAGCAATCAAAAGCGCGAAATGGCTAATAACTCCTAAACCCTATGTCGTAGACTCAAGTGTCTTATATCATTGGAAAGGTGAGTCCATGACGAACAAAACGTATATCTCCGATTTCATTTCCGCCATGATAGATTTTCCGCCATTTTGCATTTTGTCAAAAAACTACTTTTGCAAACTAATCCTAGGTTTTTTGCCGGATCGGAACCAAACCAGTGTCAAAATGTTCTCTGGAGTCAGATTATCAATAATTATCAAAAAAACGTCGAAATTTATATTCACGGTTGTTAAGGAGCGTAAAAATAATCATTCAGGGGGGAGCCTATTTACTAAAAGGGATATAACTCAGGAACAAAATGAGATATCTTCACCAAACTTGGTACACATGTGTATAGGCTGAGTGTTTGGTCACGATAAAAAAATCGTGACGATTTAACAATTGGTGGCACAATAACGTGAAAAAACATCAAAATGGCTTTAACCACCTGACCGCTAGTCCGATTGACTTGAAAATTGGTATGCAGTGTCTTGGTCCAAGGTACAATGCATGTCTATGAGGAAATTGGCATAGCTCAAAAAATATGGCCGCCATTGGCCAATTAATTTTGAGCACCTATTAGACAAGGTTAACGGAGGTCGATCGGAACAAAACTTGGTAAGCATGTTTGACTCATGGTCCTAGAGGTCTGTAATATTTTTTTAAGAAATTGGCCACTAGTAGGCGCCAATGAGTTTTACGGCTCTGTAATCTTGGATGTTTCACATATTCCCACAATATTTATATCATTTGATAGATCTTCTCATACTGAACAACTTTATCTCTGGAAACATTGCTGTCAATCAAATCGTTCATTAAATATTCGCGATTATGTTAGAAACCTACTTTTGCAAACTAGGCCCTGTTTTTTTGCCCGATCGGAACCAAACCAGTCTAGGACAATTCTCTGGACTCTCTAGATCAATAATTATCAAAAAAGTATAACTTTTGCATTTGGATGGCTATAACAGGGTCATTTAGAAAAGAGGCGTGGCAAAATACACTCAAAAGCCTATAAATTCTAAGGGAAAACTCAAAACTTCACGAAAATTGGTGGGCATATGTGACATTAGATCCTTAACAAGCTTGCAAAGTTTTATAGAGCTCGGACCATAGGTGGCGCTATAACTGTTAAAAACCTTTTAAAACCATATGTTTCCTATGGTAAATTGCCTATATTGCCTGAAAATTGACTTTTCCATCTATTATTTCAGTGTTTAAAATCTTGCTAAATAAAACTTAATGTCTTTTGATGCTTGTGTGCTTAAAGGCCTTAAAGGCTTGAACCCCGCTAAATGCTGCTTGCAGCTTTAATTTTTATTATAATTGTAAAAGGAAGATGCGCTGTTCCGAGTCTTTCCGAAAAAAGCAGTGCGGCTGGGGGCGTATCGTGTGGGCGGAGCTAAAGAATGTCGAGCGCGCGCCGCTGTTACTGTGTTGAGTGCGTCTGAAAGCTGCGTCATCCCTAAAAGCGGGAAAAAACTTTATTCAACATAAAAAATGGCTTTTAATCAGATACAGCCATACATCTATGATCCGGAATCAGACCCAGAGGCTGAAGTTGAACAGGAGCAGCAGCAAAAACGACTAGAGCAGGACATCTCTATGTGGTATAAGTTACACTAACTATATAATATGCTTAGCGGCTTGTGTTATTTACACATTTATACTTTAATTATATTGTGTGTGTGTGTGTGTGTGTGTGTGTGTGTGTGTGTGTGTGTGTGTGTGTGTTTACGCGTGGTTTGTGTAGACATGATTTGTAGTAAGCGGACTGGTTTTGCGCGTCAGGCTAGTGTTTACATAGAAAGACATGGAATAGTAGCGCATTTGAATGAAGAAGCGCGCTTATTTAGTTCAACATATTTCCCCATTCTTTGTGTATTGTTGTTTGGAGTGCTTTTACAATACACAAACATACACATATAGTGGCCAGCTAAACAAATGTACACACTATACATCGCATGCTCCATTGATCAATACGTGGTCATGTTTGGGCTACTTGATGGGCATAGGCAAAAACAGACATTTGAAGCAGTCTTACTCACTGCCTGCGGTTCCAACGTTGGGACCTTTATCGTTGGGACCGCTCCATCCTTCAGTATTAGGCGATTTGAAAATCCGGAAAAGCAAATTCCATCCACTTTTGCCTTAACACGGGGTTATTTGGCTACGAGCCAGCGCTTTGATGGGCGTAGCCTATTGCTTTCACGCGCTCTCTCTCTCTCTCTTGCGCGCGCGCTCTTCCGGTAGAATTGTCCGTACGGCCCATACAAGGAAATTCCGCCCTGTTGACGTCAAGCGGACCCATGATCGAAAAAAACTTTCCGAAACTTATGACTAACAGGAAGTACTAATTTTGGCAAAGAAATACTCCCATCAAACGTCCACCTTAGCTTTTGAAACTGTGTCCATGTTTAGCATGGGAATCCAAGTCTTTAACAGTGCAAAAAGATCAGTATGCATGAAACAGCATTTCACCCCCCCTTTAAGTTTTTTTAGGTCGAACATTTCCTCTCCTTAATTTTGTTACAATTTTCTTTAATCTAAACCTTTTCCTTCTGCTGAGTTCTTCAAATCCTACTGATTTCTGTATTTTTACTGCTGAAATCAAAAACTTCCTAACATCAGGGAAATAATCTTTCACTTCAACTTTTCTACCAAATGTTTTATCCAGAAAATCATTAATGTCTTTTACAGTATGCAACTGATCATCTCCACCCTGTGAAAGGATATCTGACATTTCTGACATATTATCATCATCATCATCATCATCATCATCATCATCATCATCCTCCTCACCATCATCACCACCACCTCCACTTTCGTCTAATCCATGATCAATCCTTTCCTCATCTGTCTGTATTTTTGCATTATAATTCTCACGTTTACTCACGTTCACATTAGCAATCCCAACAGTACAAGTAATTCCGGAGTTATCTGCCTCAACACTTTTCTCATCATCATTAACAACTATTTCACTGGTTGTGCTTTCTTTCCTATTTCGCTCAGTTTCAGCGATCACTTTATCTCTTTGCGTTTCTACTTCAGTAACGACTTCAGTTTCATGCGTGTTTTCACTTCTCTCAGACAGACTGCATTTTATGTGGGCAAGCATGTTTTTTGTGACCAATATCACCACACTCGAAACATTTTAGACTGCCAGCGCTTGCATAAAGCATGTTTGACTTTCCCTCGTGCTCAACACGAAAAGAGATGTCTAAAGACGCCGACTCCAGAAACACTTGGCGTCTGAAGGAAAGCACGTGCTTTAGCGCTGGGTTTTTACAACCCAGCGGAATCATTTTTATGCCACTAGCTAGCTTTCCGAATCTAAGCAATTCTCGTTCAATAACACTGTTTGATATGAACAGTGGTACATTAGAAACAGTAACTCTTGTTGATAAAGAAACCAGCGGTGAAATGACACAAAAAACACCACTTACCCACACTCCGCTTTCAACCAACTGACCAATCAACTTCTGTTCCTTCAAAAATATGACGACGGCTTTATTCATTCTTGAGGCTGAAACTATAGTTTCAAAACCAATTTGCTCACCCACAGCAACAAGTACATCTTCCAAGCGGAGTAAAGTTAGTTTTAGGTTTGATATTCGCCGGATTTTCGTTTTCCCTTGATACAGTTCTAAAGAGTCAACAATCTTTCAGAGACATAAATACCATGAATAGTTTTAACAATTATGCAACTACTGTAGCCTGAATGCCAGCCGAATTTAGCCCCGCCCACAAAATGTTTTGCTCGGGCAATTCGGTCTGGACTCGCTCCATAGAGGAGGAATTATGCCCGAACAGAAACTGTTCGGACCAATGAAATTGTCAGGGCGGGCTTTAGACGATGATGGACAGATGATCAACAGTAACGTAATCATCCACGTCATCGAAGGCTCTTGGGTTGAATTTGCTCTTATCCTAAACGGAGAACTTGTTCGTATATGTGTTCACCTTCACTATTTCTCTCAGAAACGATGATCGTGTTGGTAAGTACTCTGTGTATCCTTCAATTATTTTATTACTGCCAAAGATCGTTTACACTCATGTTTTTCTTGTAACGTTACTTAATCATGCGTGCGTGCAGACAGGGTTTCCAAGTGTTTTTGCAATGTCGCGCACAATTGCTACTCAAAACGTTTGGTTGGCAAAATATGTTATTTTGGCAAGGTTGCCTGCTAAAATTCGCATTCCTGGGTTTATATAATCACATAATTGGGGTCGCTTCAACCCGCGGACATGGAGAAAAACACGGACTTGGTAACAGTGCAGTTGAGTTCTGTTGACATTTGACAACTAACGTTACGCGTCGCTCCGTTGCTCTGATTGGTTGTGGGTCTATCCAATTGAGGTCTTTCCTGGCTCGGTTGAAACACGCCCCATAATTAAAGCTCAATGGAGCGGTACCAGACTCAAATTCTGACTAGAATTGAGTATGGCCACGCCAGGCTACAACTACTGTATAGCAACATAAAAAATTTATTCAAAACCACTTACGTGTATTACAGCTGCATATTTATGCCTGATTTATACCCGAGAATGCTTTGACGCGCTATCACCGGGCTTCATGACAAAGGGAATGTCTGTAAATTCCCCAACAGCGTAAAAACGTCTAATTTGTATAAGTTAAAATGACTTTTAACATAAAAAATAAATACAAAGAATTCGAAGTTGTAGTACATTAAAAATATTTAAGACTAACTTACAAGTATTAGCGCTCATCATATATGTAGGCCTACTGTAAACAAATATTTTTAGAAATATTTACTAATATTTACTAAGGTATTTTTCATATTACTGTAATGCAATGTAAGTTTTTTTCCCTGCTCCAAAGGTTGTAGTACGTTCCTATTACAAGACTGACTTACTACAGGTGAAATTATGCCAATATCTCCCTTACTGTATGTACAGTACACTAATATTTATAGAAAAACTTACAGTAACTCACCAAAAGGGTTTCTTCATGATCCAAAGGTTGTAGTACATTCCTACTGGCCAGACTGACTTACTACAGGTGAAATTATGCCAATATCACCCTTACTGTACGTACAGTACACTAATATTTATAGAAAAACAATTACAGTAACTCACCAAAAGGGTTTTTTCGTGATCCAAAGGTTGTAGTACATTCCTACTGGCCAGACTGACTTACTACTGGTGAAATTATGCCAATATCTCCCTTACTGTACGTACAGTACACTGATATTAATAGAAAAAAATTACAGTAACTAACCAAAAAGGGTTTTTTCGTGATCCAAAGGTTGTAGTACATTCCTACTGGCCAGACTGACTTACTACAGGTGACATTATGCAAATATATCTCCCTTACTGTACGTACAGTACACTAATATTTATAGAAAAACAATTACAGTAACTCACCAAAAGGGTTTCTTCGTGATCCAAAGGTTGTAGTACATTCCTACTGGCCAGACTGACTTACTACAGGTGAAATTATGCCAATATCTCCCTTACTGTACGTACAGTACACTAATATTTATAGAAAAACAATTACAGTAACTCACCAAAAGGGTTTTTTCGTGACCCAAAGGTTGTAGTACATTCCTACTGGCCAGACTGACTTACTACAGGTGAAATTATGCCAATATCTCCCTTACTGTACGTACAGTACACTGATATTAATAGAAAAAAATTACAGTAACTAACCAAAAAGGGTTTTTTCGTGATCCAAAGGTTGTAGTACATTCCTACTGGCCAGACTGACTTACTACAGGTGAAATTATGCCAATATCTCCCTTACTGTACGTACAGTACACTAATATTTATAGAAAAACAATAACAGTAACTCACCAAAAGGGTTTTTTCGTTATCCAAAGGTTGTAGTACATTCCTACTGGCCAGACTAACTTACTACAGGTGAAATTATGCCAATATCTCCCTTGCTGTACGTACAGTACACTAATATTTATAGAAAAACAATTACAGTAACTCACCAAAAGGGTTTTTTCGTGATCCAAAGGTTGTAGTACATTCCTACTGGCCAGACTGACTTACTACAGTTGAAATTATGCCAATATCTCCCTTACTGTATGTACAGTACACTAATATTTATAGAAAAAATTACAGTAACTCACTAAAAGGGTTTCTTCGTGATCCAAAGGTTGTAGTACATTCCTACTGGCCATACTGACTTACTACAGGTGAAATTATGCCAATATCTCCCTTACTGTACGTACAGTACACTAATATTTATTGAAAAACAATTACAGTAACTCACCAAAAGGGTTTTTTCGTGATCCAAAGGTTGTAGTACATTCCTACTTGCCAGACTGACTTACTACAGGTGAAATTATGCCAATATCTCCCTTACTGTATGTACAGTACACTAATATTTATAGAAAAAAATTACAGTAACTCACTAAAAGGGTTTCTTCGTGATGCAAAGGTTGTAGTACATTCCTACTGGCCAGACTGACTTACTACAGGTGAAATTATGCCAATATCTCCCTTACTGTACATACAGTACACTAATATTTACAGAAAAACAATTACAGTAACTCACCAAAAGGGTTTCTTCATGATCCAAAGGTTGTAGTACATTCCTACTGGCCAGACTGACTTACTACAGGTGAAATTATGCCAATATCTCCCGTACTGTACGTACAGTACACTAATATTTATAGAAAAACAATTACAGTAACTCACCAAAAGGGTTTTTTTCGTGATCCAAAGGTTGTAGTACATTCCTACTGGCCAGACTGACTTACTACAGGTGACATTATGCAAATATATCTCCCTTACTGTACGTAAAGTACACTAATATTTATAGAAAAACAATTACAGTAACTCACCAAAAGGGTTTCTTCGTGATCCAAAGGTTGTAGTACATTCCTACTGGCCAGACTGACTTACTACAGGTGAAATTATGCCAATATCTCCCTTACTGTACGTACAGTACACTAGTATTTATAGAAAAACAATTACAGTAACTCACCAAAAGGGTTTTTTCGTGACCCAAAGATTTTAGTACATTCCTACTGGCCAGACTGACTTACTACAGGTGAAATTATGCCAATATCTCCCTTACTGTACGTACAGTACACTGATATTAATAGAAAAAAATTACAGTAACCAACCAAAAAGGGTTTTTTCGTGATCCAAAGGTTGTAGTACATTCCTACTGGCCAGACTGACTTACTACAGGTGAAATTATGCCAATATCTCCCTTACTGTACGTACAGTACACTAATATTTATAGAAAAACAATTACAGTAACTCACCAAAAGGGTTTTTTCGTTATCCAAAGGTTGTAGTACATTCCTACTGGCCAGACTGACTTACTACAGGTGAAATTATGCCAATATCGCCCTTACTGTACGTACAGTACACTAATATTTATAGAAAAACAACTACAGTAACTCACCAAAAGGGTTTTTTCGTGATCCAAAGGTTGTAGTACATTCCTACTGGCCAGACTGACTTACTACAGTTGAAATTATGCCAATATCTCCCTTACTGTATGTACAGTACACTAATATTTATAGAAAAAATTACAGTAACTCACTAAAAGGGTTTCTACGTGATCCAAAGGTTGTAGTACATTCCTACTGGCCAGACTGACTTACTACAGGTGAAATTATGCCAATATCTCCCTTACTGTACGTACAGTACACTAATATTTATTGAAAAACAATTACAGTAACTCACCAAAAGGGTTTTTTCGTGATCCAAAGGTTGTAGTACATTCCTACTGGCCAGACTGACTTACTACAGGTGAAATTATGCCAATATCTCCCTTACTGTTTGTACAGTACACTAATATTTATAGAAAAAAATTACAGTAACTCACTAAAAGGGTTTCTTCGTGATCAAAAGGTTGTAGTACATTCCTACTGGCCAGACTGACTTACTTCAGGTGAAATTATGCCAATATCTCCCTCACTGTACATACAGTACACTAATATTTACAGAAAAACAATTACAGTAACTCACCAAAAGGGTTTCTTTATGATCCAAAGGTTCTAGTACATTCCTACTGGCCAGCCTGACTTACTACAGGTGAAATTATGCCAATATCACCCTTACTGTACGTACAGTACACTAATATTTGTAGAAAAACAATTACAGTAACTCACCAAAAGGGTTTCTTCGTAATCCAAAGGTTGTAGTACATTCCTACTGGCCAGACTGACTTACTACAGGTGAAATTATGCCAATATCTCCCTTACTGTACGTACAGTACACTAATATTTATGGAAAAACAATGACAGTAACTCACCAAAAGGGTTTCTTCGTGATCCAAAGGTTGTAGTACATTCCTACTGGCCAGACAAACTTACTATAGGTGAAATTATGCCAATATCTCCCTTACTGTAAGTACAGTACACTAATATTTATAGAAAAACAATTACAGTAACTCACCAAAAGGGTTTTTTCGTGATCCAAAGGTTGTAGTACATTCCTACTGGCCAGACTGACTTACTACAGTTGAAATTATGCCAATATCTCCCTTACTGTATGTACAGTACACTAATATTTATAGAAAATATTACAGTAACTCACTAAAAGGGTTTCTTCGTGATCCAAAGGTTGTAGTACATTCCTACTGGCCATACTGACTTACTACAGGTGAAATTATGCCAATATCTCCCTTACTGTACGTACAGTAGACTAATATTTATTGAAAAACAATTACAGTAATTCACCAAAAGGGTTTTTTCGTGATCCAAAGGTTGTAGTACATTCCTACTGGCCAGACTGACTTACTACAGGTGAAATTATGCCAATATCTCCCTTACTGTATGTACAGTACACTAATATTTATAGAAAAAAATTACAGTAACTCACTAAAAGGGTTTCTTCGTGATGCAAAGGTTGTAGTACATTCCTACTGGCCAGACTGACTTACTACAGGTGAAATTATGCCAATATCTCCCTTACTGTACATACAGTACACTAATATTTACAGAAAAACAATTACAGTAACTCACCAAAAGGGTTTCTTCATGATCCAAAGGTTGTAGTACATTCCTACTGGCCAGACTGACTTACTACAGGTGAAATTATGCCAATATCTCCCATACTGTACGTACAGTACACTAATATTTATAGAAAAACAATTACAGTAACTCACCAAAAGGGTTTTTCGTGATCCAAAGGTTGTAGTACATTCCTACTGGCCAGACTGACTTACTACAGGTGACATTATGCAAATATATCTCCCTTACTGTACGTACAGTACACTAATATTTATAGAAAAACAATTACAGTAACTCACCAAAAGGGTTTCTTCGTGATCCAAAGGTTGTAGTACATTCCTACTGGCCAGACTGACTTACTACAGGTGAAATTATGCCAATATCTCCCTTACTGTACGTACAGTACACTAATATTTATAGAAAAACAATTACAGTAACTCACCAAAAGGGTTTTTTCGTGACCCAAAGATTGTAGTACATTCCTACTGGCCAGACTGACTTACTACTGGTGAAATTATGCCAATATCTCCCTTACTGTACGTACAGTACACTGATATTAATAGAAAAAAATTACAGTAACTAACCAAAAAGGGTTTTTTCGTGATCCAAAGGTTGTAGTACATTCCTACTGGCCAGACTGACTTACTACAGGTGAAATTATGCCAATATCTCCCTTACTGTACGTACAGTACACTAATATTTATAGAAAAACAATTACAGTAACTCACCAAAAGGGTTTTTTCGTTATCCAAAGGTTGTAGTACATTCCTACTGGCCAGACTGACTTACTACAGGTGAAATTATGCCAATATCGCCCTTACTGTACGTACAGTACACTAATATTTATAGAAAAACAATTACAGTAACTCACCAAAAGGGTTTTTTCGTGATCCAAAGGTTGTAGTACATTCCTACTGGCCAGACTGACTTACTACAGTTGAAATTATGCCAATATCTCCCTTACTGTATGTACAGTACACTAATATTTATAGAAAAAATTACAGTAACTCACTAAAAGGGTTTCTACGTGATCCAAAGGTTGTAGTACATTCCTACTAGGGATGGGACGAAATATCGTTTGACAAAATATCGCGATACAAAACGTGGCGAAACGCATCGAGGTCGAAAAAAATGGATCGTGAAATAAAGATAGATGGCACTGCTGCATGATTTTCGTAGTATATAAATAATTTAGTGTATTATATGTGTGTGTATGTATATGGGGCAGACATACAGTCTATGGTGGCAGGCTGGCAGCACCATCTGCTGATCAAGCAGGGTAAAAAAAACTAAATGAAAAAAAATGTATATCCGGGGAACGGTGCGGTACGTCGTCACGTCAACAGCGCATGTTGCAACAACAACACTGCAGCGAGCTAACAAATATTAGCATTACCACCAACTGCCTTGCCCCCAAACAGCCGACCATGGAGTCAAATGAGGTCGAAATTGAGGACGTTCCGCCTGGATACAAGTCATATGTCTGGCAGTATTTTGGCTTTCTCATTAAAAAAGACAACGACGGCAATAGAGTAGCTGACAAGACTAAGACTGTGTGTAAGCTATGCCATGCTGTCATTCCGTACACCACATCCAACACATCCAACATGAACCACCACCTTCAACGTCACCATAAAAATGTGAAGAAGGCCCCGGAGAAAACGAGCCTACCGAAGGGACAGCTGACTATGAAACAAGCGCTGACACCAACTCTACCTCCGTCAAGTCCGCGTGCAAAACAGATAACCAGGCTCATTGGCGAATTCATAGCGGACTATATGGCTCCATTTAACATGGTAGAGAACAGAAAATTCATCCAAATGTTCAATGTGCTGGAGCCCAAGTTTAAGATGCCATGTCGAGGACATTTTTCAGAGAAGGTAATCCCGGAAATTTATAATGAAACCAAACAAAGCGTGAAAGAGTATCTAAAAAATGCCGACTGTGTCGCCCTGACCACCGACGGCTGGACCTCGAGTGCAACACAGAGTTATATAACCATCACGGCAGAAGTCATCAACGAGAAATGGGAGAGAAAAAGCTTTGTGTTGCAAACTCGTGAGCTAAGTGAAAGTCATACTGGTGTTAACATAGCTCACGTGTTGAGAAATGCACTGAGTGAGTGGGAGCTAACGAGGCCACAAACAACCATTGCTTGTGTCACAGACAACGCGAGCAACATGGACATTGCTGTGAGAGAGAGCGGCCTCCACCCTCACATCAAGTGCTTAGCACATGTTGTGAATCTGGCCAGTAAGTGAGGCTTGGCTGTATCCCGCGTCGCGCGCCTTCTTGGTCGTGTGCGAAGAATAACTACATTCTTTCACAAGAGCACCACGGCCACCGCCGTCCTGACCAACAAGCAAACCCAGTTAGAGCTGCCTCGGCATAAACTTATCACCGATGTCCAAACCAGGTGGAATAGCACATACGACATGCTGGCGCGCTACCTGGAGCAACAAGCAGCTGTCACAGCTGCGCTGAGCTGCCCAGGAATCCGAAGGAATGCGAGAGAAATTGACACTCTGGATAACAGTGATATATCAGATGTCGAGGACATAGTGAAACTGCTTAAGCCACTGAAGACAGCCACAACAGTTGTCTGTGATGAAAAAGAGCCCACTGTTTCACTGATAATCCCACTGAAGTTCATGATCGAGCAAAGCATGTCACCAGACGAAAATGACACACAGACCATCGCCAATATGAAAAGCGCCATTCTACTCGACATCTCGGACCGGTACTCTGGGGACTGTTATGACATGCTGCAGGAGTGCACTGCGCTTGACCCACGATTCCGAAGCCTGTCCCATCTGAATGATGAACAACGCGAGTCCGTCTATGCCCGAATACGTGAAAAAGCTTCAGCACTTCATGAGCAGCGCAACCAGGTAGGCTAACTTTTATTGAAAAAAAAAGAGGTGCCCTGCGTGTGTGTGTAGCTCTGTATGTGTAGGCCAGAGCCCGAAAAGTTATTTCTCATATTGGTTTTTTGTTTTTTTATTAGTCGATGAGAGAGAGAGATAGAGAGTGTGAGTCTGTGTGCGTGTGTCTGTGAGAGAGGGAGGGAGTGAAGGATTGAAAGACAGAAATGTTTGAGCTAGTTTTATTTTATTTTTTTCAGACCAGTGACATAGATGAAAGAGCCACTAGGGCCAGTGCTTCAACATCAGGGGCAGCAGCAGAGCAGGCCAGGGTCATGGTTGAGGCAGCACAGGGAGCAGAGCAGAGCCAGGAAGAGCCAGTGGAAGGAGAAAGGCAGATGCAGGACGTGACACAGCCTCCCCCACCAAAAAAGACAGCGTTAGAAGATCTCCTTGGGAGCTCCTACACTACTGTTGTTGAGACAGTGCAGTTGAGCAGAGGGATTGAAATGGAGATACTCTCCTACAGAAATGGGATTCCTATCCCACTCAACAGTAGTCCACTTGAGTGGTGGAAAGTTAATGCATATGCTTACCCCATACTTGCCCCCCTGGCCAAAGCCTACCTTTGCATTCCTGCTACGTCAGTGCCCAGTGAGCGTGTCTTTTCCACAGCAGGAGACATTGTGTCTGCTCAAAGATCACTGATTACACCAGAACATGTTGATATGTTAGTTTTTTTGAAGAAGAACCAGTCCTGAGATAACTTAACCTAGGATTAGAGCAGCACTAAGGGAGTGTTCTTGTTTGTGTTTGGCCAGTTAGGCCTTGTGTGCTTTTTCCCTGTGTGCAGCTGAAACAAAAATAAATAAGTTGTTGTTATACAGTAATATTTTCTTCTTTTTTTTTCTTTTTTGATATCGTATCGTGACGTATCGTATCGTAACCCTGGCATATCGAGGTGCATCGTATCGTGAGTTTAAGTGTATCGTCCCATCCCTAATTCCTACTGGCCAGACTGACTTACTACAGGTGAAATTATGCCAATATCTCCCTTACTGTACGTACAGTACACTAATATTTATTGAAAAACAATTACAGTAACTCACCAAAAGGGTTTTTTCGTGATCCAAAGGTTGTAGTACATTCCTACTGGCCAGACTGACTTACTACAGGTGAAATTATGCCAATATCTCCCTTACTGTATGTACAGTACACTAATATTTATAGAAAAAAATTACAGTAACTCACTAAAAGGGTTTCTTCGTGATCAAAAGGTTGTAGTACATTCCTACTGGCCAGACTGACTTACTACAGGTGAAATTATGCCAATATCTCCCTCACTGTACATACAGTACACTAATATTTACAGAAAAACAATTACAGTAACTCACCAAAAGGGTTTTTTCGTGATCCAAAGGTTGTAGTACATTCCTACTGGCCAGACTGACTTACTACAGGTGAAATTATGCCAATATCTCCCTTACTGTATGTACAGTACACTAATATTTATAGAAAAAAATTACAGTAACTCACTAAAAGGGTTTCTTCGTGATCAAAAGGTTGTAGTACATTCCTACTGGCCAGACTGACTTACTACAGGTGAAATTATGCCAATATCTCCCTCACTGTACGTACAGTACACTAATATTTATGGAAAAACAATGACAGTAACTCACCAAAAGGGTTTCTTCGTGATCCAAAGGTTGTAGTACATTCCTACTGGCCAGACTGACTTACTACAGGTAAAATTATGCCAATATCTCCCTTACTGTACGTACAGTACACTAATATTATTAGAAAAAAATTACAGTAACTCACCAAAAGGGTTTTCTCGTGATCCAAAGGTTGTAGTACATTCCTACTGGCCAGACTGACTTACTACAGGTGAAATTATGCCAATATCTCCCTTACTGTACGTACAGTACACTAATATTTATAGAAAAACAATTACAGTAACTCACCAAAAGGGTTTTTTCGTGATCCAAAGGTTGTAGTACATTCCTACTGGCCAGACTGACTTACTACAGGTGAAATTATGCCAATATCTCCCTTACTGTACGTACAGTACACTAATATTTATAGAAAAACATGACTGTAATTCACCAAAAGGGTTTTTAGGGCCCAAGCCCTGAAAGGGCGCAGAGCCCTATTGTTCTTCTAAGGACAATGTTGTTTTTTCGACTATTCGGGCACTTTTGGGGCCCTTACCATGCTCAAAAACTCTTGAAACTTTGCACACACATTGGAATCTGCGGCCATCAGGGCCAGACCAAATCTGGTACCCCTGGCAGGGGGGCTCGACAGCGCCCCCTTAAGTGGGGTCTGAAAACTTGGTCCATATATCAAACACACTTGCAGGTACATGTATGAAACTCGGTACACATATAGATCTCAGCGGGCCGAACAACTTTCTTGCTCTATGTTATACGTCAGCCCAACAGGAAGTGAGCTATTATGGGTTGTTTGGAAAACGCTTGCTCTGGAATTTTATATACTCCTCCTAGAAGATTCACCCAATCAGTGCCAAACTCGGTCAGCATGAGGTCAAGGCATTGAGGATGCTAAATTACGAGCAGTTTTTTGATATCTCGAATGGTTTGGCCGTGGCGAAGCAATGAATTTATGGCGAGAAAAGGGAAAAAGGAAGTGTGTTATAAATTCTGCAAACATTGACTGATTTGGATGAAACTTCAGCTGTGTGTTCGTTTTAAGAGTCTAATCACATGAGTGTCACTATTGTGAGTCAAAGTTATAGCGACACCAACTGGCAGCAGGAAGTGTGTCATGGTAACACATCAAACTATAATTTTCTTTTTCGATGCTTTTGAGACTCTTACAATGCTTAAAATTACATGAAACTCGACACACATCAGACATGCTATCCAGTAGATATGGAAAAAGTCATAAAAACGGGTGTGGTTCAAGGGCTCAGTAGCGCCATCTTTTGATTAAAGTAGCGCTATCTTTTGACAAAAGTGGCGGGGTTAGTTTTTTCTACAGTCACCAAACTCGGTATATATATTGTACTCTTCAAACTGGACAACTTTCTAATTTACAGTCATTAGGTCCGACCAACAGGAGGTGAGATATTTTGCTTTTAATGTTAAAATTTTGAATAAAAAGACTCTGAGTTTTTATAAACTCCTTGTAGGAGATGCATGGAATCGACACCAAGCTCGGTCAACATGTAACAAAGACACTGAAGATGCTATATTGATAACGATTAAAGGATATCTCAATCGGTGCTGCTATGGCAAGGGATTAAATAAAGACAAAAAAGGGAAACAGAAATTGTCTCTTTTTGTAAAATCATAGTTCGATTGAAATTAAATTAAGATTGTATGTTTGGTAATTTAACCTGGATGAATTTAAAATGAATGTACTATTTTTCAGATCAATATATTTATTTCTTTAAAATATTTAATCTGCTTTTCACTGTGCCTCTGTCCTTCTCCTCCCCCTCACTCTCTCAGGCTCACTCTGTGTGTGTGGGATGGGGGGATGGGGTGGGGTGTCCTCTCTCTCTCTCTCTCTCTCTCTCTCTCTCTCTCTCCCATCATGTGTGTGTGTGTGTGTGTCACTTTATCTCTTGATGGTGATAATTTAACCCTTTCATATCATAGGCTATCACAAATAACTATCACTTTAGTGTGACTAAGTAAAAAAATAAAAATAACAACAAACTATACAAACACCTTGAATTAAATACTCTCCTTCTGGACTTACAAAATTTTGAGCCGCAAAATATAACTTTGCACATATTTGAAAGTGACCTATTAGATCCTATGACTTTACAATTCATCTATATTTAAATTACATCATGGGTGTGGCTTATGGTCATAATGGCACCAGCTGCTGCTGTAAATGTGGCATATTCGAGTGATTTTTAAAATGCTCTCCTTTTTAAATGCCTATTGCCTGCCGTGCACAGTTAAGCTGATGCCACCGGGGTGGCGGTGCCACCGGCTTGGGCCCGTCATCGCTGATCGCAGCTTTAAATCAAGTATTGTAACTGCTGTTGCTGGTACATTTCATTAATTGATTAAAAACAGTAAGCAACTTTTTTTTATGTTTTATTTTTATAAAAAAAGAACTTATTATTTTTGTTATAAATAACAACGTTATTTTGATGATTCAAGTATTTTTTTAACCTCTTAACTGTCACCGTCCCACAGGTGGGACGCCTGGTGCTCTTTTTTTGATTGCCTTTTTTTCATATCATATATTTAAGTAATTATCACAAATTAGGTATCATTTGAAAGCTTACAAACTCAAAATTCATCCTGTGAAACCCGTTTTGAAATCGGACATTGTGTTGCCATGGAAACGTTACTCTAAATTATTCTAGTGGGCTCCTCCCCTAGTGGGAGCTGTCATGTTTCATATTACAACAATTATTTTAACTACTTTATATTCAAAATCTTTTCCAATCTTGACAAAACGCATATTGTCGGAAAGGTCTGAGTCTCAAGGGTCCATATTTGGTGACTGTTTTGTGATGGAAGTAATATTTGGACAGAAATTTACAGGAAAATGCATCAAAACAACAATAAATGGAATTTGAATGACACCCGGTGGCTATTTTTGGTACAGCACCCTAAACAAAATCTCATGGGGACTTCAATTTTTGTGATATCAACTTCAAATTTGGAACACAAATTGGTTAGACATATGGCTTTGATTTTATAGTAATTTTATAGTAAATTCTTTTTTGTAAAATATATATTTTATATGAAATAAAAAATATTTAGTACAGTATTTTTCATTTACAGTAAATTTAAACTTCCATAACTATTTCATACTTTCATATTTTGAATTGCTTTCACTTCAGCAATAATCTGCAGAATGTCGTCTTTAAAACGAGACCAAACTTTGGTCTATATTCCAAAGCATTCTTGAATTACAGCCCTTAAGTTTGGATAGTGCATTTTCATGTGTATTCTCAAAAAGGGGGGTGACAGTTAAAGGGTTAAATTGAGTTCCAAAATACAGTTATACAAGGTTTAGCCAACTTTTCAAATATTCTTAATGTGAGACATTACAGTTTTTAAAGTGGAATTTGTTTCCACTGTTTAACTATCACACATTGAACAAAACCATGCGGCATCTTTTCCAGGTATCATGTCTGGTGATAGTCCAAGGCAACGAACATGGTACCATCTCGGGCACTGTTCACATTGTATCTTCAGAAATAAACAGAAATATAACATTATAAATATAGTATGTATAAACGCATTATAAACAATATAAACATGTGCATTGTTGTATTGCTAGTACATTTTAACACACTTTTTACTTCATTATACATACCCAATTAATGTTGATTTCAGACTTTGATTGTTTGGATCTAGTCAAGTCTTCACATCCACAGTACAAACAGCACTCCTCCATGGATTCTACAGCAGATGGATTGATTGATTGATTGTTTTTTTGATTAATGTTTAAAATTATTTTTTATATTATTTTTCTATAGATGTTATATGACCTGATCCATGAAGAATATCCTTTGCCATTTGTCTTCTCAGTTGTTTGATGTTTTCTTTACTGGGATCAGTTTCGAATGCATCAGGGATTACTGGGAATTCGTCAATCACCTCTCTTGCCATCTGAAATGAATACAAATGTTTTAATGCAAAATGTACAATTTTTGTGCAGGTTAAATATAAATATAAAACTGTTGGGGGAAAGTTTTATACTGTCAGTAGATGTACATGTCAGAATGACTATGTTGTCTGTCTAAATAGTAAATAATTTGTATTCAGTTAATAAATACAAGTACAAAACATAATAAAACAAAAATCACCAGCATAACAAACACCCCACAACTTGTTGCGTCTTCCTGCACTGTGTGGACAATGGTGCTGGGTTTCCATCTTTTGTTTAACCAGTCCCTTTTGCCATGTTCTTTGAACCGTATCCTAAAATATTGTCTAAGAGGAACATTTTATTTTTTCAAGGAAAAAGGAAATAAATATGAGTAAATATATATTTTTTGTTTAATTTGTCTTACCGGAAGCGTGTGGCTGCTTGTTTTGAGTCCTTGCGGTCATTTGAGACATTATTAGGGTCAACAACATATATTTGCTCTGACATGGCATGAAGGAACTATAAATTAATTTCCCAGGTATGTTCCATGACAGAGAAGGTAAAGGGAAAAAATTAAGTTGTATTTTTTTCAGTCAAACATGTAATAATCAATGCATTTAATTAACAATACTAAATCTATGGAATGATTCTAATGTTTAATTTATAAATAGTTTTGCTTACCACAAGCTTCCAGTGATTTTCATGTACATTGACAAATCCCACTGCACCATCATAATTTTCAAAGTTTACCTGTAATGCAATTGAAACTATTACACTTAAAATAAAACATGCTGTGTTATACATTTGCAGATTAACTGGCTGTAGTAACATATATAACGTGCAGAATACTCTTATCATTACTACAAATACTTTACCATAAAGAAACATAACACTAACTGTAATCACACTATTGGACAACATACATTCTAATTATTACTTCAAAATGTGTTGTAGTATTATGGCAGATCTGTGAGTCCATTCTTCAATATCACCTATTGTTATTAAAATTGCATTGGTTATGTTTTATGCTGTTGAATTTTACTTACTTTCCTCAAGCTTTGTCGTGTAATTTGGGGTCTTTTTCCAAACATTATTACACCTACGGTGTAGTGGTTTAGTATGTACATTCTTTTTGTGCTTGCACTTTTATTCATATAGGCATGAATATAGTATTCTATTGTCTGGAAAAAATTTAACAGTTTTTCTATGTTCAGTACTGAAAATCTGTCAATTTTTAAAATAAATCATTAATCGTTTAAGAACAGAAAAATTGTACTAACCTCTCCATTCAAAAGATTGTGAGGCTTCAATGTAAGTAAGTCTTTGTGTCTAAGAGACATCTGTTTGCAGCTGTTTGCATTTATTTGGACAGCAATAACCACTTCACAGCCACTCTTTTCCCATTGTCCTTCTGGCTGTATTTACAAAGTCAAGACAATTTTATATTATTTTTTTACAATAATGTAATGTACAATTTAAGACTAATATAATAAATATATGTATTGTGAATTTTACATACTTCCTCTTGTACATGTAGTAGTGTTGTCTCCAAAGTAGCTGCAGCATCCTTGCCCTTATTAGTGTAAGTATCTGGTCCAGTAGCTCTTACGGTGGTCAGGGTGGACAAATCTACCTTCTCAATGCTGGGTATTTTGGATTTTGTTCCACTTCCATTTGGTGAATTGCCATTGTCATGCTTTTTAGTCTTCTCTGGCTGCTGCTTTTTAGGAGCAGATGTAGCCTCTCCAAGCTTTGAAGTTGTAGGTTTCTCTTTTGTATCCGTTTCTGTGACTGCAATGGTGGAGATATCTGTGCTTGACACTTTGAATTCCTTTTCACTTGCTTGATCTACTGCAGTCGTGCCATGACTTTTGGCCTTTCTTGGCTGTTTTTTTTTGGGCCTGGTATCAGTGGTGGGACAGAATAAAACTTGGACTGTCCCAGCATAGAAGAACCAGTCTGTTCCTCTTTTTTGGCCCATGATTCCTCTGCGAAACTAATGTCCTTTAAATTCAATGGTTTTTTTAGTAGTTTTTGAGGAAAGCCATGTTGCAGTAAGTGTTCTATGTACCTTCCTTGCAGAGAAGTGTACATTTTACGGACAAAGTTGCCCGGTCGCAGTCTGCGCGCCTTCATCAGAATGTGTTGTTTGACGATGGAAAACCATCCTTCAACATGGCAGTTTGTTTCTCTTGTCTTGTTCTCTTGTCTTTGTCCTCCATCTTCCGCTGATGGACAGTCACTGTCAGTTGCATGTCTTTTTAGGTCACCCAGCATGACTACACTCAACATGGGAAAGATGGCCATGTATGTGTTAAAAAGTGTTTGAATGATCCTTGGACTGTAGTACAGGTTTTCTTCTGGAAACTCTTCCTCTTCAGTGACTGGGGTGGTTGCCTCATCAAATGCTCTTCGGAACACAGCTGAGAAACGAGACCTTCCCACAATTGTTCTGGACTGCTCATCCTTAGCATCCACAGTGTTCATCTGGACTCTGTTTTCAGACATGTCTATGTCCAGATTGAAGCACTGAATGAGTCCTTGAAGTGCATTAACACTCTCTTTTACAGAAGCAGTAATTGTTCTTGAATGAAGGACAATGCAAAGAGCCCGAAATATCTCAATTGCTTCATCTAGACTCTGGCTATTTGGCAATCTTGCGAACACAAAAATGACAAATTCCCTGTGCCCCTTGTCTGTCACATGCCTGCAAATGGCCTGGGCCACAGCCTTAAGCACATGGGCTGAACAAAGGTGTATGATAGTGAAGCTTTTGGTGTCCATCACATTGTCCTTCCCCTGGCAAACATCAAAACATCTGTCCAGATATGACAGAACACTGTCTTTGTTGAACGCCAGTAGAACAGCTTGAATAAGTGCCCAACTGTAGTCTGTTTCCACATACCTGATTGTCAGTGTAGTGAACTTTGACAGGTTGTGCACAAACTTCATCAGCCAATAAGAAACAGACGGCACTGTGTGGTCATTGGACAGCATTTCAGCAACAGGCAAAGGTGGTGTGCCATGGCCTTGACCTGCCAAAATGAGGGCATAGTACAGAACTCTTTTTTTCTGTTCTGGTATTTTAGATACCACACTTCCAGTGGCATCCAAATAAAGGGTTACTGGTGACTTTTTCCTCATATGTGTCGCTAGGATTGAAATTCCCTTTTCAGTGTACATGTGACAGCTGAAAGGATCCACCTGGAAGTTCTGAATGTAACCTGGCAAATGTCGGTAATTGGTATCACATTCCTTCATAATTCGTTGCGTTAGATGCATTTCTAACAAGACATTGTCATGTAGCGATGCAGTCTTTTTTACTTCAGAGGAAATTACTTTTAAGATGTCTCTGTTAAGAGACCGTGTTAAATGTCCTGCTATAATTTCCTCCACAGGGGTCTTCCTGAGCTTACTGTAGTACACTTGGCTCACTCCTTTATGGATGACTTTTGCGATTTTTCCTCTACGGACATTGGATGCCTGACGTTTTCGAGTGTGTTCTTTCAAATGGCAGATTTGTCCACGGCGATGAACAGTCATGAAAACTGTTCTCTGCATGATTGTGGGTCTTCTCTTCATTAGAAAGGTGTACTGAGCTTTGCATGTTGGAAATGTGCAAATTGCACGAATATTTACAAAGGCACAATTCCTTTTCCTGCTGTGCATCAATCTGACATGTTGATACTTGAAGGCAAGTACACAGTTAGGGTTCACTTTGTTGAATTCCTCATAAATGACGTGTGTCCATGGTTTTCTTAATTTCAGTGAACCTGTTCTTGGTTTTATTGCTCTCCATTTCTTTTTGTCAATTGAAATATTAAAGGTTTTTGGACAAGAACAAACCTTTCGAAGCTTCTTTGGCTTTCTCTGGGACTGATTGTCTTTTTCCACATTTTCTGATTCCAAAACCGAGTCAAAATCATCATTAAAATCTTCAACTGTAAGCAACTCATGTTCACAATCAGTTCTTTCAGCAAAATCTGTCACCATTTCAGTCAATTGTATTGAAGAATTGTCACTCTCTTTGCTGACTGCTTCTTCAGGTTTCCTCAGAATGTCCGTGTCATTCTCTTGTACTGATTGTTTCTCAATGTCATCAGCACTCTTCCATGAAGCATCATCAACATCATCTTCACTATTACTGTGTGTTAAGTATTTACACAAAGGTTCACCAAGGAGCTCCCCTTCAGTATCAGACCCAGGATCTGGAGGATGGCTTTTGTTCAGCTTCCTTGCTAGGAGCACTTGGTTTCTAATTCCCCTGCGGTTGTCATGCCAAACAACCCACAACCAATGTTTGTTTTCTTTGTTGTTGTTTCCAAAAATGGACAGCGACAGATTGGTCCAGATATCGGAATTATATGGTATGGTATGTTCAACATTCACTTTTGAGAACTCTTTCACAACACCACTGAACCCACCTGCTAACTCCCACAGGTCCTTTGTTGCCTTTTTTTGCCTACCACGAGCCATATTCTACAAAGTTTTTAAATAGACAGTTAAAATATAAATTTATTAAAATATTACAATAAAAATGACAAAACAGTAAAACATGAACTTATATTGAAGTTGAAGGTTTAAAATGTACAAATGCTGTTATACACATGCATGCTACAAACTAACTGTACATTCTGTAAGGCAATATGTTTGTGACCGTCTTAATCAATCAATTATTTAGGATCTGTAACAGCTTATACTAAATACTATTGTTTTTAGTCAATAATTCTTAATGTTAAATTTCAACAAATACATACTCATCTCCACAAAAAATTAACTATATTTAGGGTTCCAAGTACTGAAACCGTACTGCATTTATTTCATATGGTTATTCTTTTTTTTACCTGGGCAGCAGCCTAACTAAACTTCGCTTGCATCATCCTCAGACCCTGATGACAACATTTCTATTAATTTAATCATTATATAGTCTGACGCTGACATAAAGGCCTATTTTTTAGGAGTGCCCCCATAAAATCTATTTTGCCTATATCTTACAAACACAATTGCAACATGCCAAATGTTCATGAATTTCTGATGCTTAGGGTTAACAGCAAATTCCATTTAAAATGAATAACAGATACGGACTGTGATACTAATGTTATCCACAAGAGGGGGTACATCCATAGAATAGGATAATGCATCCTTTTATATCTAATTTATTTTCATCACTATTAATGGCTGTAAATTTCCTTATGTACTTCTCGAAATCAGTTGCCTATATTTGGAACTTTCAAGTTCAACAAGGTCAACTTATTCTAATCTACAGTGGCAGTGGAGATTCACTAGTTTATGCATAATGCTGTTGACAGTCGACTGTCAGGATTAGCAATTGTTGTTTTACTCACCAGTTCTGATCGCTGAAGATGAGACAGAAGAATGCAGAATGTCAAAAATAAACATTGCTGGAAAAATAATAATATATATATATAATAAATAAATATATATATATATATATATATATATATATATATATATATATATATATATATATATATATATATCACTTGCGGTAATGTAAGCAGGAATAAATGAGACGATCGCGAAAGCAACTCGGACGCACTGTTTAGTTCAAATTAAAAGCCATCAGACGCGTCAGAATTTTCAAAAATAAATCCGACACAAAAAAAAGAGAAAATAAATACCCAAGTAAACAATTTTTTTCTTCAACAAATATTTTTATTCCAAAGACAAAATAAAACGTCTCGGTTACGTATGTAACCCTCGTTCCCTGAGGAGGGAACGGAGACGTACGTTAGTGACTAACGAATGGGGGTTTCGCTTAGAAGCCAATCATCTTCGAGTATTCAACAGCGCCCAATGGCAGTGCCAATGCCATGGGCATGCGGAATTTGCATGCGTAACTCCGCCCCACCTCGTGGGTATATAAGGAAGTACGCTGGCAACATCGCATTATGTTACTGCTGCAGGAGCCAAGACTGAACTCCGCGTTCCAGGCAGCACAGCTGACGTGGCAAGGAAACGTACGTCTCCGTTCCCTCCTCAGGGAACGAGGGTTACATACGTAACCGAGACGTTCCCTTTCGTTCAGTCACTACGACGTACGTTAGTGACTAACGAATGGGGGATCCTATACAACAACGCCACTCAGCTGTCATCCAGTGCCCTGCGTAAGTGTGAGTACCCTGTCGTAAGACTAGTACGGACGAAGGACTCCCACTTATCACAGGATTACCAAGGTACACTGGGAAGCATATCCCAGTGAGGGAATGCCAAGATTTCTACCCGTGGGGAGGACTTAGAGAATACACATATGACCCGCTAAGGGCTGCATATGGAAGATCTCTAGGGTACCAGCCGAAGGTGGATTTTTAACCCTAGGGGCGGCAGGGACTTGCCAAGGGAAAGACACCTGCTCACTGAGGAGGCTTACGGTGGAAATACTCGTGTGGGGGTCGCCGGAGGGGAACCATGCACACGGAGCACCTGGCCGGACATGAAGGTCTGGGCTCGAAAGGGCAGACTGAACTGATGTCGGCGTAAGCAGTGCTGGAGGAGCTCAGGGCTCTCGGGGAGCTCACCTGAGGAAAATATCGCACGTATCCAGTCCTGGGAGTGGAATGGCGAGCAAGCGAAGACACCTGAGCCTGGTCCATTACCGGCCACCCGTAGGGGCGAGTACATAGTCGGACACTGGCTCCACTCGGAGATTGTAGAATCTGGCGAATGTGTTGGGTGTCGCCCAGCCTGAAGCTCTGCAGATGTCTGTTAGCGAGGCGCCATGCGCTAGAGCCCAAGAGGAGGCCACACTCCGGGTGGAGTGTGCCCTCACACCAAGGGGAGATGGTCGGCCTTGCTGCTGGTAAGCCAAAACAATGGTGTCCACTATCCAGTGAGACAACCTCTGCTTTGAGAGAGCACTTCCCTTCCGCTCTCCACCATAACAGACAAAGAGCTGGTCTGAGGTCCTGAAACACTGCGTCATGTCTACGTAGGCGCGGAGAGCGCGTACTGGACAGAGCAATGCCAAGGCTGGGTCTGCCTCCTCCAAAGGCAGCGCTTGCAGGTTCACCACCTGATCTCGGAACGGAGTGGTGGGAACCTTGGGCACATATCCGGGCCGGGGTCTCAGGATCACGTGAGAGTTAGCCGGCCCGAACTCAAGGCACGCTTCGTCAACCGAAAATGCTTGCAGGTCCCCGACCCTCTAAGCGAGGCCAATGCGGTCAGCAGAGCCGTCTTCATAGACAAGAACTTAATCTCAGCCGACCGCAAAGGCTCAAAGGGAGGCCTCTGCAGAGCACTTAAGACTACTGAGAGGTCCCAAGAGGGAACGAGAGGAGAGCGAGGAGGATTCAGTCTCCTCGCCCCCCTCAGGAACCTGATGATCAGGTCGTGCTGCTACTTACCTTTTTGTCTCCCAGGAGATCGTGGTAGGCAGATATTGCGGCCACGTACACTTAAGGGTGGAAGGAGACAGCCTTCGTCCCACCCCCTCCTGGAGAAACGAAGCACAGACCCGATCGGGCATTTCCAGGGGTCTTCCTGGCGGGAAGAGCACCATGTGACGAAGAGGTCCCACTTCAACGCATAGAGGTGTCGTGTAGACTCTGCCCTAGCGGAAGTGATGGTAGCGACCACCGCAGGTGGAGGGCTACTCAAACCAGCCGCGTCCCGTCCAGAAGCCACACGTGGAGCTTCCAGAACGCTGGACGCGGGTGCCAAAAGGTGCCCCGTCTCTGAGTGAGGAGTCTCAGAGGAATAGGCCAGGGAGGGGCTGTCGCAAGGAGTAGCAGTTCTGAGAACCAGGTCCGGCCGTGCCAATGGGGCGACCAACATGACCTGCTCCTTGTCCTCCCTGATCTTGCACAGTACCTGTGCGAGAAGGCTCACTGGGGGAAACGCATAATTGCGTAGCCCCGACGACCAGCTGTGCGCCAGTGCATCCGTGCCGACCATAGGTCAGGGAATAATACAGGGAGCAATGGGAAGAGTCCTGGGAGGCAACAGGACTACCTGTGCGTCGCCGAACCGTTCCCATATCAGCTGGACCGTCTGGGGATGGAGTCTCCATTCTCCAGGAAGTGGCTGAAGCCGTGAGCTCGTAGGCTGCACGGTTCAGGACTCCCGGGATGTGGACAGCATGAAGGGACCTCAGATGCTTCTGACTCCAAAAAACGAGATGGCGGGCGAGTTGAGACATACGGCGGGAGCGTAGACCGCCCGGCCGTGTCGTCTGTCCTGACTAGTACATGTTGACCCTTCAGCAACGCTCGGAAGCGGTGCAGGGCGAACCGTACTGCCAGCAACTCGAGGCAATTGACATGCAGAAGGCGCTGGGGTCCTATCCAGGAGCCCGTGGCTGCTTGTCCATTGCACATGGCACCCCAGCCCGTGGATGATGCATCTGTTGATAAAACAAGATGCCTGGAAACTCGTTCTAAGGACACTCCGGTCCGTAGAAAACTGAGGTTCGACCACGGGGAGAGAGTCTGTAAGCAGGCCCGAGTCACTTGTACCCGGAGCGTGCCAGACCGCCATGCCCATCTCGGGACTCGATCGCGTAGCCCGTGCTGAAACGGTCTCATATGAAGCAATCCGAGCGGCGTTACCGCGGCTGCAGATGCCATATGCCCCAGGAGCCTCTGAAACAGTTTCAGTGGAACCGCACTCTTGCCCTCGACTTGTCGAAGGGAAGTCAGCAGAGACTGCGCGCGCTCGCTCGAAAGCTGCGCGCACATGGCGACCGAGTCGATCCATACCGAGAAAAGAGATCCTCTGCGCGGGGCAAAGTTTGCTCTTCTCCCAGTTGACCCGAAGGCCCAGACGGGCTAGGTGATGGAGCACCAAATCTCTGTGTCCGCAAACCTGCTCTCGAGAGTGACCCAGTATGAGCCAGTCGTCGAGGTAATTCAGGATGCGAACCCCGTGCTGCCGGAGGGGCGCAAGGGCTGCCTCGGCAATCTTCGTAAAGACGCGAGGGGACAGAGATAGCCTGAATGGTAGAACTGCGTACTGATATGCCCACCCCTCGAAAGCAAACCGTAGGAACGGTCTGTGTCGAGGTAGAATGGAGACATGGAAGTAGGCATCCTTCAGGTCGATCGCTGCAACCAATCGTCTGGACGAACGCATTCGAAAAGGCGTTTCGCTGTCAACATCTTGAACGGAAACCGGTGGAGGTAACGGTTCAAGACGCGCATGTCCAGGATCGGTCAAGCCCACCGGTCTTTTTGGGTACAATGAAGTACGGGCTGTAAAACCCGGAATTCACCTCGGCTGGAGGGACAGGTTCGATCGCACCCTTCGCCAGTAGGGTGGCAACCTCCGCTCGCATGACGGGGGCATTAGCCCCGATCATAGTGGAACGGACTCCCCGGAAGCAGGGAGGAACCTGCGCGAACTGAATTGCGTAGCCGCACCTGACTGTCTTTCGCGACCCAGCGGGACAGCCCTGGAATCTGAAGACAGGCTCCCAGGAACTGCACCAGCGGGGTCAATCGGACTACAGGTGTACCCGGAGTGGGGCAGCGATGCAGCGTTACCGACCCGGACAAGGGAGGCTGTTGGGCGTCCCGGTGTGGGGGTGCGGTTAACGGCTGCGTCCTGACAGAGGAGACCAGGGAAGGACGCACGTTCCACTGGGGTCTGCTCTGCCAGGAGGCTGGCGACAGAGAGGGATGCGAGTGGCGGGACCCGTGGGTGGCGCGCACTGTCATTACCGGTCTCTGGGTCCTCAGAGACAGGAACATGAGTTCTTCCCAAGCGCTGCTAGCCCAGGGGCCAGCAGCGGAAGGATTTTCCCCCGGCCCTCCACCGGGGGAAGGAGAGGCCCTGCTACCATCCCCTGGGAAGAACTGGAACCCATCTCTGAGTTGTCCACCTCCAGCGTTGCGTTTAACCAGTCTGGGGAGCGGACTGGGCGACATCCTCAACCACCTCCACGGCGCGGCCCAGGTTAAGGCTGCTGCTGGGGCCGGGCGGGAAGAGGGAGGGCGCCCTCGGCGGCGAGCGGACTGAGGCGACTGAGCCGGCGGCTGGTGCAGCAGCTGGCCGCCGGGGCAGTACGTGTTACAGCCTCAGTCTGCTCTGGGGCGGCCGAGAACTGTTGGGCGCAGTTCCCAGCCGCGCCGCCGAAGAGGCCAGCCTGGGATATGGGTGAGTTGAGGGGGCGGGCCCACTCAACGTCCTCCAAATCACCAGGTAAGGCCAGGTGTTCTCCCGGACCACAGCTGTGGACATCTCCCGACCCAGGGAGCGTGTGGCCACCTTCACCGCCCGGGGGCGGGATCAGTCGCGGCACGCAGCTCAATGAAGAGCCCTGGGTCGGCTCCACCCTTGTGCATGTGCAACGGGGCGGCGGCCTGCCCGTAGCTCTGCAGGACCACGCCACCGAAGTAGACGAGCCCACAGGCTTTGGGAGGGTGCTTAGGACAGCCACACCACGCCACGTCAAGCCCTCTGTGGACACCGTAGTGCGCAACAGAGAGTTCAACAGTGGGGGTGAGGGGGCCCCAGTGTACCCTAGGCCGCGGCCCCATCAAGGGCAGAGAAGGCGGAGGAGGCCACCAAACGATCGCGGGAAGCACGGGGACTTCCAGGACCGCGTGATCTCCTCATGCACCTCGGGAGCGAAAGGCATTGGGGGCGGGGCCCAACAGCTGTCGGGTGCCGTCCACAAAAACCAATCGCGCAACCACGAGCACTCGCGACTGGGCGGAGTTCCACACCAGCGCGAGACTCGCGGCTGCCCGAGATAACATGGCTGTCAACCTTAGGTCGGATCAGGCAGCGCTGACACACCCGGAGGCGGAGCACAACTCCTAATCGTCATCCCCAAAGGACTCCAGCCCACCTTGGGATGCGGCGATCGACATCTCACTGCTATCTGGAGCGTGGACGAAACGAACGAGGCGTCAGAGACGGGCCGCTGTTTCAGTCCAACACTCGCGGGTTTAAGCAATGTGCGAGAGGGGGCGTGGCCCGAGGAATGATCGTCGGGGTTCTTAATACCACGGCACCGCACTCAGGTCACCCTGGCCACCAGCCAAAGTACCACCTCACTCGGAGACGGTAGATTGGGGTGTGGCAGAGGGGACTCTCTCTCCTCACGGAGATCACTGAGTCTCGACCGCAACATCGCGATGGTCACGTTCCCGCAGTGGGAACATGACGCATCCACAA
This sequence comes from Gobio gobio, assembly GCF_949357685.1. Taxonomy (NCBI): domain Eukaryota; kingdom Metazoa; phylum Chordata; class Actinopteri; order Cypriniformes; family Gobionidae; genus Gobio; species Gobio gobio. The sequence goes on along the minus strand of NC_137112.1, from coordinate 20,939,966 downwards.
ACACTGCCCGAACGTGCTGAAGCCCAAACACATCGAGCAGTGAATGTGCCCATAGACAGCAACGGAGATCGATCGCACCCGGAAGTGCACGGGCGAACCGTCTTGAAAAAGACGTGCCACGCGCAAGCTCTTTTTGTGAGAGGAAAGCTCTGCAGAGTGCCGAAGCGCCCAGGGAAACACACACACAGCTGTTGCAGATCACTGCACAGATCAGCAGGCAGGCAGCATGAGATCGCTGGAACGCGCCGTAACACCAACACCCTGGAGAACCGCTGGTCTCGAAGACTGAAGAGAAGACTTCAGAATTCAGGCTTGTAGGAGTGAAGAGATCCTCTTGGCTCCAAAGCAAAAACATAATGCGATGTTGCCAGCGTACTTCCTTATATACCCACGAGGTGGGGCGGAGTTACGCATGCAAATTCCGCATGCCCATGGCATTGGCACTGCCATTGGGCGCTGTTGAATACTCGAAGATGATTGGCTTCTAAGCGAAACCCCCATTCGTTAGTCACTAACGTACGTCGTAGTGACTGAACGAAAGGGAACTGTAATTACAAATACTACTTTTACATAAAACCTTTACATACATAGTTGGTAATGGTATAAGTTTTCAATATAAAGTTTTTATGAACTTTTATAATTTGTTGTGCAGAAAAATATTTTAAATTTAGATTCCTACATTTTCATGACGTTACCACAACATTGTTCTTATGAGAAACAAATGTATATAATTAATATTGTTTAGATGTAATCAAACAATATTTTCTGTTTGTGTTGATTAAACCTCTTTCTTTGTATTAATCTAAAATTTGGATATTTTAGATTTTTTTTTTTTTTTTTTACAGTTTGTGTGTGTGGTCCTTTAACCCCTACTGTAACGGAGATCCACTGATGACAAGCTTGATGTGATGAACCCAAATGCAGTTTTATTTACAAATCCAAAGTGAACAGAACATTAACTGATACAAAACAAACAATGACTTGACTTGTAACAGACTTGACTGGATCCATGAACAGACTTGACAATAAATAGACTTGACTATGAACAGAGAACTCACCAACAGTGATTTACAGAAAACAAAACCAAAACACATTGTTACACCTATCAAATGTTACCTCAAAGATGAAAATATCAGTTTTTTTTTCTTCTTGTCCGTGAGAAAACAGTTGTGTAATTCATACATAATGGTGTTTTTTTATTTATCAAAAGGTCAACACACACAGAGACATTTACTTTATTGGAACATTTCTTTAGTCACATCAATAAAATAAAATAAAAATACAGTTAAAGATAGAGTATTTGAAAACGCAATCAGTAAAAGGGGTTGATGATAATAACTACATCTTAAATTCAACTCAAATTTTCATCAGGGAGGTTCTACAACAAGAAAATAATGAAGAGGTGATATTGCGATTTAAGTCTATTAACAAGGAATAATCCCTGAAATACAACTGTTATATCTAATACAAGTGGTATTCCATGAACAATTGAACAGATAATAAAACAGCAGTGTTCAAATCCAAAAACATTTTATGTTACAATTACGACAATTATTTTGGTTTATGTGGGGACAATCAACTTGCACTTGCAGTCTGGCCAGTAGGAATGTTATTTTCGTAGGATTTTTTTCTATAAATATTAGTGTACTGTACGTACAGTAAGGGTGATATTGGCATAATTTCACCTGTAGTAAGTCAGTCTGGCCAGTAGGAATGTACTACAACCTTTGGATCATGAAGAAGCCCTTTTGGTGAGTTACTGTAATTGTTTTCCTATAAATATTAGTGTACTGTACGTACAGTAAGGGTGATATTGTCATAATTTCACCTGTAGTAAGTCAGTCTGGCCAGTAGGAATGTACTACAACCTTTGGATCATGAAGAAACCCTTTTGGTGAGTTACTGTAATTTTTTTTTCTATAAATATTAGTGTACTGTGTACATACAGTAAGGGCGATATTGGCATAATTTCACCTGTAGTAAGTCAGTCTGGCCAGTAGGAATGTACTACAACCTTTGGATCACGAAAAAACCCTTTTGGTGAGTTACTGTAATTGTTTTTCTATAAATATTAGTGTACTGTACATACAGTAAGGGCGATATTGGCATAATTTCACCTGTAGTAAGTCAGTCTGGCCAGTAGGAATGTACTACAACCTTTGGATCACGAAAAAACCCTTTTGGTGAGTTACTGTAATTGTTTTTCTATAAATATTAGTGTACTGTATGTACAGTAAGGGAGATATTGGCATAATTTCACCTGTAGTAAGTCAATCTGGCCAGTAGGAATGTACTACAACCTTTGGATCACGAAGAAACCCTTTTGGTGAGTTACTGTAATTGTTTTTCTATAAATATTAGTGTACTGTACATACAGTAAGGGAGATATTGGCATAATTTCACCTTTAGTAAGTCAGTCTGGCCAGTAGGAATGTACTACAACCTTTGGATCACGAAAAAACCCTTTTGGTGAGTTACTGTAATTGTTTTTCTATAAATATTAGTGTACTGTACATACAGTAAGGGAGATATTGGCATAATTTCACCTGTAGTAAGTCAGTCTGGCCAGTAGGAATGTACTACAACCTTTGGATCACGAAAAAACCCTTTTGGTGAGTTACTGTAATTCTTTTTCTATAAATATTAGTGTACTGTACATACAGTAAGGGTGATATTGGCATAATTTCACCTGTAGTAAGTCAGTCTGGCCAGTAGGAATGTACTACAACCTTTGGATCATGAAGAAACCCTTTTGGTGAGTTACTGTAATTGTTTTTCTATAAATATTAGTGTACTGTATGTACAGTAAGGGAGATATTGGCATAATTTCACCTGTAGTAAGTCAGTCTGGCCAGTAGGAATGTACTACGACCTTTGGATCACGAAAAAACCCTTTTGGTGAGTTACTGTAATTGTTTTTCTATAAATATTAGTGTACTGTACATACAGTAAGGGAGATATTGGCATAATTTCACCTGTAGTAAGTCAGTCTGGCCAGTAGGAATGTACTATGACCTTTGGATCACGAAAAAACCCTTTTGGTGAGTTACTGTAATTGTTTTTCTATAAATATTAGTGTACTGTACGTACAGTAAGGGTGATATTGGCATAATTTCACCTGTAGTAAGTCAGTCTGGCCAGTAGGAATGTACTACAACCTTTGGATCACGAAGAAACCCTTTTGGTGAGTTACTGTAATTGTTTTTCTATAAATATTAGTGTACTGTACGTACAGTAAGGGAGATATATTTGCATAATGTCACCTGTAGTAAGTCAGTCTGGCCAGTAGGAATGTACTACAACCTTTGGATCACGAAGAAACCCTTTTGGTGAGTTACTGTAATTGTTTTTCTATAAATATTAGTGTACTGTACATACAGTAAGGGAGATATTGGCATAATTTCACCTGTAGTAAGTCAGTCTGGCCAGTAGGAATGTACTACAACCTTTGGATCACGAAGAAACCCTTTTGGTGAGTTACTGTAATTGTTTTTCTATAAATATTAGTGTACTGTACATACAGTAAGGGAGATATTGGCATAATTTCACCTGTAGTAAGTCAGTCTGGCCAGTAGGAATGTACTACAACCTTTGGATCACGAAGAAACCCTTTTGGTGAGTTACTGTAATTTTTTTCTATAAATATTAGTGTACTGTACATACAGTAAGGGCGATATTGGCATAATTTCACCTGTAGTAAGTCAGTCTGGCCAGTAGGAATGTACTACAACCTTTGGATCACGAAAAAACCCTTTTGGTGAGTTACTGTAATTTTTTTCTATTAATATTAGTGTACTGTACGTACAGTAAGGGTGATATTGGCATAATTTCACCTGTAGTAAGTCAGTCTGGCCAGTAGGAATATACTACAACCTTTGGATCACGAAAAAACCCTTTTGGTGAGTTACTGTAATTGTTTTTCTATAAATATTAGTGTACTGTACGTACAGTAAGGGAGATATTGGCATAATTTCACCTGTAGTAAGTCAGTCTGGCCAGTAGGAATGTACTACAGCCTTTGGATCACGAAAAAACCCTTTTGGTGAGTTACTGTAATTGTTTTTCTATAAATATTAGTGTACTGTACGTACAGTAAGGGAGATATTGGCATAATTTCACCTGTAGTAAGTCAGTCTGGCCAGTATGAATGTACTACAACCTTTGGATCACGAAAAACCCCTTTTAGTGAGTTACTGTAATTGTTTTTCTATAAATATTAGTGTACTGTACATACAGTAAGGGCGATATTGGCATAATTTCACCTGTAGTAAGTCAGTCTGGCCAGTAGGAATGTACTAGAACCTTTGGATCATGAAGAAACCATTTTGGTGAGTTACTGTAATTGTTTTTCTATAAATATTAGTGTACTGTATGTACAGTAAGGGAGATATTGGCATAATTTCACCTGTAGTAAGTCAGTCTGGCCAGTAGGAATGTACTACAACCTGTGGAACACGAAAAAACCCTTTTGGTGAGTTACTGTAATTTTATTTCTATAAATATTAGTGTACTGTACGTACAGTAAGGAGGATATTGTCTAAAACGAGATATTGGCAAAATAAAATAAATATTTTCGCCCGCTAGGCATTTACCATAGCCCTGTAAAAATGTATTTGAATGAATTGTTGAATTTGCAGACGGTCCCTTAAGCAGCCTATGCGGATATGCGGCGAATATCAAACCTAAAACTAACTTTACCTCGCTCATCTTCCACAGATGCTTTGCCTTCATAGTGGAGCGGCTAAGTGCTTATGTTTGGCAGAATCGTTCAGTTTATGATACAAGCATGAAAATTGGCATGAGCAGTCTCCATGGGTCACTTGACAAAAAAATGGTCCGAGCCACTTGAAATTTCAAGATGGTGGCCATTTTTCAAGATGGCCGACACCTTAGTGGAGCAGTTAAGTGATATAGTGGTTTATTTGGGGATACAAGCATGAAAATTGGCATGAGCAGTCTCTGATGGTCACTAGACAATAAGCCACCCACAGCTACTTGAAATTTCAAGATGGCAGCCATTTTTCAAGATGGCCACCACCTTAGGGGAGCAATTAGGCTTAAGAAATAATTTAGTTGGTGGTGATACAAGCATGAAAATTGCCTTGAGCTGTCTCTAAGGATTGCTTGACGAGAAAACACTCTCAGCCACTTGAAATTTCTATTTTCAAGATGGCCGACCCCTGGATCCTCAAAAGATCAATTTTCCGATGGAAATGTATAGTTTTTTTTTATTAAGGACGATTTGGTGTCATTTTATTTTATATGTTTTAGATTATTCTAAAGAACAACTTTTAACGTATCAAAATACAGTTGTGTTGATTTGTTGATTATAGATAGATTAGACAAGAGTGAATATCTGCACTACCAGGGCACACTGGTGATATATCACTGCTGTTAAACTCAGAGTGGGGTTAAATGTCAGCTAATTGTAAAGTTAGTATCCCAAATGCTGTCTAATCTACCCCAAAACAGTTAGATAGCCACACTTGAATTGACAGGTTGTGCCAGCGCGGGAGAACAGAGCCAAGGTTAATGGGGTTTTAGTTAACCGGATGGTGTACAGATCGCACGGGACATAAATGGCATTGGATGAACGATCGGACTAAATGTAGGGTTAAGGCATGAACTTAGTTGTATCCCATACATCAAAGTGCTTGGTAAAAGGTGGTAAAAGGATAAACCCTCGGCCTCTGCCTATACATTTGCTGCAGACATGGCAGAAGCCATCATAATAGTTGAGAAAACTAACTGGGACAGATGTTTCATTTGTCAGCAGGACACCAAGGAAAAACTCATTCATCCGAGTTTATTCAACAGAGAGCATGATCGTACTGGTTATGATACCATTGCAAGAAATGTTCCATTATTTCATAAGATCAATGCTCTGCCTATCTTACTTAGTCCAACCCGACTAGATGAAGGTGATGGCATAGAAAACACATTGACAAGTAACAGCGCAAAATATCATTCAAGTTGTAAACTTATGTTCATAACACAAAGCTGGAAAGGGCCCAAAAGAGAGCATCTACTGCTGCTAAAGACACTGAAGATACCAAAGATATCAATATCAAGAGGCCAATAGGATCCCCGCCCTCGAAAGCTTTGTGCTTTATATGTGAAGAAGAGATTGCAATGTCCCCCTTACGAGAAGCAATGACGATGAAACTTAATGAAAGAGTCAATGAATGTGCCAGGAATCTAAGCGACATGAAGCTCCTTGCAAAACTTAGTGTTGGTGATGTTGTTGCACAGGAATTTAAATACCACCCTGCCTGTCTCGTTGGACTGGACAACAGAGAGCGATACCATCTCAATGCCATCAAGCAAGAGCAGAGCATCAAAAGCTCAGCTTTTGACTGGTATCCCTCTATTTGTTCAGAACTTGTCATCTACATCACGGACATGAAGACCACAAGTGACGGCACGGATCCAGTTATATTTAAGCTTGCAGATCTAGCCTGTCTCTACAAGCAACGACTGCAGCAACTTGGTGTCGAATCACCAGATGTGAATTCAATCAGACTGAAGGAGCAGCTGCTTTCTAGCATACCTGAGCTAGAAGAACACAAGGCAGGACGTGATGTACTGCTTGCATTCAAGAAGGACATCAGCTCTGTTCTTTCTGATGTAAGCAAATACAGTACAGCTGAAGCCATTCACTTAGCCAAGTCTTCTGGACTCCACTTCCACCTATTGCAGAGAGTTGTTGGGAGTTGACCAAATGTTGGTGTAAGGTGTAGTGGAAGGTGTAAGTGCTTCAGATATGGACTCAGTTGCACATGTCTATGTAGTTGCCCCTGCTAGAACCTATTTGCATGTTTCTTTTGCCAGTGTTAGTCCTCTATGTTTTCCGGTGTAGGCCTATGGCTCAGCTTCCCCTCGCCACATCGGCGCATCATGTTTTATTTTGTCACCAGACTATCACTGTGACAGTTTCAGTTTAGTTCCTTAGTATTGTTTGAGATACTTTCTGTTTGTCATGGTTCCATGGCTGTGTCAGCCAGAGTCGCTGTTGCCTCTGGATCTGTTCTTATTAACATTCAGTATTAGTCATTGCTCAATTTTTTGTTTGGTGCACTGTCCGTTCAGCACCACAACTGTGCTAATTTATTAATCTTATTTTTGTTTCCCCACCTCTTAATTTGACATGTTTAATAACTGTTAGTTAAAAAAATAAAAATAAAAAAATCTCCCTTGTGACTGTTACCTTGTCATGTTAGAGGAGCTTGTGTACCTCAATGAACCCTGAGAGCTATGCCGGTGGGAGGCAACTCCTGACAGGCTTTACTAAACTGGACAGGTCATGGTTGGTATCAGGTGCACACCTAACTCCATGGCGGAGTGAAAGAGAGGAGTCCCGCGTACTCGCGTGAGCCTCCATTCTCACACCCCGCCCCAAGAAAAATATAAAAAGAGAAAACCAAAGAGAAAAGGAAAAAAAAAAAAAAAAACACAGGATAATAAAAAAACAAAAGAAAACTTTAAATTAGTTACAAACGAAACAATTGCTCTTCTCACCCGTGAGACCCACTCACCCCACACTCGCACATGCGCAGAGAGAGAGAGAGAGAGAGCGAGAGAGAGAGAGAGAGACAGCGAGAGAGAGCGAGAGAGAGAGAGCGAGAGAGAGAGAGCGAGCGAGAGAGAGCGAGAGAGAGCGAGAGAGCGAGAGAGAGAGAGCGAGAGAGCGAGAGAGCGCGAGAGAGAGAGAGAGAGAGCGCGAGAGAGAGAGAGAGAGAGAGAGAGAGAGAGAGGGAGATTCAAAAGTAACACAACAATGCCATCTTTTGTTGATAGAGGAGAGGGCACACAGGGAGCCAAAAAGATGATTAAACTTTGACACACTGCCATGGTAACAGTATTTAAAATATCAGGAATCCATTCGTATGTCTATATCTGCCATGTTTTGTCATTATACTGATGAAGTTTGAAGTAAATCGGGTGAAAACAAGACAGTGATTTAGCATTTTTGAAAGTGACACACTTCCTGCTGCCAGTTGGTGGCCTCGCGCACGCGCTGCCAGTTGGTGGCCACGCGCACGCACACGCACACCTTAAAGCTATTTGATTTATGGGACACAGGAAATGTTCTCATAAACCATGTTTACATTGTAATTTGTAGTATATTTTTAAAGCTACTTGGTTACATTTTAATAATACATTGTTTAGTATGTTTTTAAACACACACATACACGTTGTAATACCAGTGTAATACCCATGTCATTATACAAATTTGTGTCCTCATAAATCACATAAACAAGCACACACACAAATAGTGATTTGCAGATGGAAAGAGAGATGGATTTTTTTTTATTCTGTTTCAAAACTAACACAATGCTGCCATCTTGTGTTCATTGAGGGAAGGGTAACACACACAGGCACAATAGATTATTCAAAGAAACATTTATAAAATATATATATATTCATCTGAAAAATAGTATAGTCATTCCGTTTCATGTTGACCGAGTTTGGTGGAGATTGTCCTCATAAATCACATAAGCACACAGAGAGAGAGACAGAGAGAGAGAGACAGAGACAGAGACAGAGAGAGAGAGAGAGAAAACACAAGTTCTTTTTTATTCTGCTTCAAAACTAACACAATGCTGCCATCTTGTGTTCATTGAGGGAAGGGCAGCACACAGGCACAATAGATTATTCAAAGAAATATTTTAAATAAATAAATATATTGATCTGAAAAATAGTATAGTCCTTTTAAGTCCTTTTTCAATTACCGAACATACGATCTTAATTTAATTGAAATCAAAATATGATTTTACAAGATATGAGACAATTTCTGTTCCCCTTTTTTGTCCTTATTTAATATCAATATAATAACTATCGACGAACTGTTTTGCACCAGTTGACACAACCGGCTTAATGACTCAGTGGGCTCAACCCGCACTGTACTACCTGCCAACTGTTCTGCACAAGTTTACACAAGCGGCTTAATGACTCAGTGGGCTCAACCCGCACTGTACTACCTGCCAACTGTTCTGCACAAGTTTACACAAGCGGCTTAATGACTCAGTGGGCTCAACCCGCACTGTACTACCTGCCAACTGTTCTGCACAAGTTGACACAACTAGCTTTATGACACAGTGGGCTTCGCCCGAGTACATTCATCCCCAACACACCAGGGACCTGAAAGCACAAGCCACCAGGAGGATCCTTGACTAACCTGCACACCGCATCGGGGCACTGAAATTTAACTGGATTTCTTACTATTGGAGACAGTTCTTTCCCCGGCCGAGCTGTGACTCTTTAGCACGGCGGGAACTAGTTTTCCGACACATTGTTAGCTCGCAGCTGCCTGCCTACCTCCCTCAACTGCTTGATCAGCACGCAGACGCAACGGCGTCCGGGACATGACACATTCCTCACATTCCAGCAATTCCTCTTCCATAAGGAAAACGGCTGCTGAAATGCTCCAAGTCCACTGAAATGATACTGCTGCTTTGTCTCCAAAACTAACTGAAAAGAGAGAAAGAAAAACAACATAATAGCGAGTGACCTCAAGCCACACATCTCAATATTACTAAGAAGCCCGTACTTGAAGCGGAAGGCGGGCGAAACCGGAAAGGGCGGTCCACGGGCAGTGACGCACAAACTGTGTTCTGACACACACGCAGTGCCAAGTCCTCGTTTATATACCCGCCACACAGTATGTGATTGGATAACACGCATACAAGTTTTCAATAAAACATATATTAAAAAAAGTCAAGGCACCGTTTATCCCACTACAAAATCATTAAATTAATTAGAATAAACTTTTTTTTATTGAAAAGGATTCAAAGATTCAAGTCACAATTGTAAGAATACATGTTTTTGTAAATGTTGAGACTTTTTATAAGGGGAAAAAAGACTAGGAGCTGAAATCCAGCACTATCAACAAATCACTGCGCTTGTGGTCATAGGTCGGGTCTGTCTAGAGTTAAACCTCGAAAATCCTGTTAAACCACAACAAGACAGGCTATATCAAGAGTAGGCTTCTGAACTTCAAGACTTTTGAACTTTATTTTCCTATGTCAGCCTATTCTCTTATTTTTCGTAATGGACACTCTCAATTGTAACGAGATCAGGTGAAGGCACGTGCTGACTTTCCCTGCGGCTTTAGAGACAGAGATAATTTACCTCACTTCACTATGGATTAGGTTCGCAAACAACACTACACTACTATTTGACCCTCTTCTACCACAGTAGTAAATAAACAAAGTGGAGGTTATTTGACATCGCTTTATGCAAAAATATAAATGGCACAGAGCCACTGTCAACAGGGAAGTGTTAGATTTTATTACTACATCCTAATCCTTTTAGCCTTCTAATTCCTCCCGACTGTGGTCTTGAGATGCTGGATGGATGCATGATGGCTTAATCCCTCGTTAAAAAAGGTTACCTCCGCTTTGCCCTCCTGCGTTACTCGCAGCGTCTCGGCATGGAGGAGCTACTGATACCTGCAGATGTCGAGGAGGCGCCGCCCGAGCCTGCAACCTTCTTTTTTCCGGCAGGACCTGCTAAAACTCCGCTGTCAAGACTAAAGGACTGCATGGCCAGCACGTTCTCGGTCAGTGTCAGGGAGTATGTGAAGGACTACATCAGGCGAAATGGGCTGCTGACGCTCTCTGTACTAGCTGTAATCACAGGATGCGTCCTGGGCTTCATGCTGAGGGGCCTGACCCTTTCCACACAGGTAGGCTTATTAAACTAAGATTTTAGAGAAATTATTGACTGTGGACATGTCACTGAAAATGCAAGGGTGGAATTATACAAAACAATGTCAGTTGTATGTCTAAGTTGTTTGTTGTTCTTTTGATCAGATTTATGAAATAGTCAAAACTTTTAGTCGTGATTTTAATTGGTCTCTCCATCCTTCATTATTATATCTTGCTTTAATGTCATTTTTTAGCATTAAGAATGTCTTTAAGGTTTATGATTTAGAATGTATGTAGAACTTACAGTATGTTTAACAGATGCTTGTCAGATATATATATGTCTTCATATATTGTAGGTTTTCTTTTTTTTTGTCAACATGTGAGGAATATTTCCCTTTGGGATAAATGGGTTTTAACTCAAATAAGTTACCATTTTCCCCCTATATTACCTAGTTTTTAAAATAAATCCCTGGGATTCATATATATATATATATATATATATATATATATATATATATATATATATATATATATATATATATATATGAATCCCAGCGATTTATTTCAGGTTGATTGGGACTCATGACTCTCAATGACAAAAAGTGTCCCAATCATCCTGAATTCACCCTATATATATATATATATATATATATATATATATATATATATATATATATATATATATATATATATATATATATATATATATATATATATATATATATATATATATATATATGTATGTATTTGAAAGCAGTTTAAATACCATTTTATCAACTGCTTTCAACATTGATAATAATAAATGTATCTTGAGCAACAAATCAGCATTTTAGAATGATTTCTGAAGGATCATGTGACTGTAAAGTCTAGAATAATGGCTGTTAAAAGTCCAGCTTTGCCCTCACAGGAACAAATAACATTTTAAAATATATTAAAATAGAAAAGTTATTTTAAATTGTAATTACTGTTTTTACATACTGCAAATAAATACAGCCTTCTTTTAAAAACTGAAGAAAAAAAATGTTGATTGGTAATGTAACTACTGATTAAAAGTCTGATCATCATCTGAAAAACTCTTTCTCTGTTTTTGTAATCAGGCAAAAATCTATTTCTCCTTCCCTGGTGAGCTGCTCATGCGGATACTTAAAATGTTGATTCTCCCCCTAATCACCTCCAGGTGGAGTTTGATTCATTCACATCTGCATATTACATTTTAAAAGCTATCAGAAAACATGCTTTTGTTCTACATTAAGAATGTGTGAACATCGCCTTATATCAGCTCTTACTGTCTGTAGTTTAATGTCTGGACTGTCATCAATGGAGTCAAAGGCCTGCTGCAGGATGGGGGTGCTGACGGTCACCTACTACCTATGGACCACGTTCATTGCTGTAGTGGTTGGCATTGTACTTGTTCTAATCATCAAACCTGGCTATGGGACAGATGTGGAGGGCAACAGACTAGGAGGTGGACAGGTCATAACATCTGCGGATGCCCTGCTGGATCTTGTCAGGTACAGGCAGAATGGATTATGTGAAATTTTGTGAAGTAGCAACTACATCTTTGTTCCTATCAGCCAGATATCAGCAGATTTTAGGAGTAGGCTTAGATATGGGGTTAGACACTTGGACAACCTACTTTTCAAACTATTTCCATCTGATCTGATAGTGATAATTAATGGTTAAAGTTTGGACTTATTGTGGGTTCGAAAGTGTTCTGTTTCAGGAACAGAAAATAGCATAAAGGGTTGTTTCACCCAAACCTGTATTACTTTTTTTCCCTCCTATATGACACAATTACAAATAATAAGAATAGTTCATACGAATTGTGCGTTGTGTCTAAATTATTTTTGTGCTGAATTTCAACTTTAATAGTCTGTTCTTCACAAAATCTATTAAGAAAATATATTTTAATATAAAATCACTGCTATTTATATAACACAACTGGCATGGACCTCTGTTATGGTGTTTTTACACAGAAGAAAATAGTCACATGGCTTTGGAATGGCATGAGAATAAATGATGACAGTACTTTCATTTTGGGGTGAACTATGCCTTTAATGTCGGCTTTTTTATTGCTAAAATGATACGCTTTGGGGTAAATTGCTCCTCGTTTTAATGAGCCACTGCCATTGCCATTCATTGGAAACAGTTGCCCAATGTCTGGGGAGTCTAGGCCATCCCATACAGTGCAATCCTATTAAAGCAGTGGGGTGATTAAGATATTTTTAGTAATCTGTACAAAGTAAGGAGGACCCTCCCCCACTCTCCGTTGCTGTTAGTCTCGTGCTGCCACACTTGATAATAGCTGGTGCTTAAGTCTGCAGTGTGTATGAAATATCCTAAATAATGTCCTAAATATTCATAATGTGAATGAATTAATAAATTGCCATCATATTTTTTTATCCCTAGGAATATGATCCCCTCCAATCTCATTGAAGCCACATTCCAGCAGGTGAGTAAACACTTTAACACATAAAATGCCATTATTTGCCAAGTGAGCTTAAAAATGTACTGAGTGTGTATTACGAACATGAACAATACCAAAGTCCTTTTCAAGGAAAGTCAGTTGGTGGCCATATTTGCAATGCCTTCAAACAGCTATTTTGTGAATGCAAGACCAACTACATGAACATGAACTGTTTTTTACACTTGAGATTTTTTTTACAAGCAACTCTATAGCAACCGCATAGCAAGGTGTTAAAAATGAGAATATATAAACCTAGAATATTTACAATTTTGTTACCAAGGATTGTACACACATTTTCTTAAGAAAATGTAAAACCTATTTTTATATTTTTGTTGTTTCAGTATAAGACTGACCTTATTCCCATCCTAAAAACTCCAGTGAACACTGGACGCCCAAATTTTGTCTACTTGATGCCTGATGACGACAATCCAAAGGGTCGAACAGTGCTGTTGGAAATTACGCCAGCTCCAGACATCAAGTATAAGACCCGTCCAGGGAGCAGTCAGCAGATGAATGTACTCGGCATTGTTATTTTTTCAGCCACAATGGGTAAAACATCTGCCTTCACCTAATAAGGCATCTTCATGTACTAAAACCATGATCAAAAGCATAAATATAACAAAGGGCTTTTTATTTAGGTCTCTTACTTGGTAAAATGGGAGAACGGGGAGCTCCTCTGGTGAACGTTTGCCAGTGCATCAATGAATGTGTGATGAAGATCATTAATGCAGCCGTATGGTAAGAAAGAAAGCAGAGTTTTTTAAAGGTTCACTGTGTCAATTTCATACAAAACTGTTGTTAAGATAAAAAATCAGAGAATCCGAGAGGAAGTTTCCAGCATGCAGCTGGCATGAAGGCTTGTTAAAGCTGGCATTTGGCACATGCAGGGATTATGGATCACCTGAATTTAAAAGCTGTCACACACTCCTCTATGCTGCTGGGTAGTGTAGGGCTAACAATGCCGTCAACACATGCATAGTTGGGAATGTCTTTATTCGACACCTCTGAAATTCAGCATGAAAATAAAAACTTTCCCTATTTATTTTCATTTTTAATGTGAATGAATCAGTGCATGTCATTTTTGAAAGATTAAAAAAACTAAATCACAAAAGGTTAAAATATTTTTTTTTACAATTCTCAATAGACAAAAAAAGTACCCTCCTACATTTTATTTTCATTGAATAGCCTGCTTTTCTTTAAATACATCACACATATCACATACATTACAGAAGTAAAAGGTTTGCGAATGGTGTTTAATGTGGAATTTAATACTTAGGCAAATAGTAGTTTCGTAAAAAAATCTGTACATTCTGTTATCATTTACTCACTCTCATCTCATTCCAAATCTGTATAACTTTCTTTCTTCTGCAGAACATAAGTGATATTCTTGAGAACCATACTACTAATTAAACTACTAATAAAACTTTGACTTCTCTGCATTTTTCAACAGGTATTTTCCTTTTGGGATCATCTTCCTTGTGGCTGGCAAAATCCTGGACATGAGCGATCCCACCACACTTGGGAAGAAGCTGGGCTGGTACGGGGTGACGGTCCTGGCAGGCCTGTTTGTGCATGGCCTCATCTTGCTTCCATTCTTCTATTTCATTCTGACACGGAAAAATCCTTTCACATACATCAGAGGGCTTCTGCAAGCCATGGTTATTGCCCTAGCCACGTCATCCAGGTAAGATGAATTCCTCAAAAAAAAAAAGTTTTTTTTTTGTTTGTTCCCTGCATTTTGGTGATGATTGTTTTATAAACAAGGCCCAGTTCAACTCCGGATTTGTAGATCGTCTAATGCTGAAAGATGGAGCAGTCCCAACGATAAAGGTTCGCGGTCTTCAAATGTCTGTGTGTTGTTGGCTATCAGCGCGTAAGTGCACACCAAGTAAACAACATGAACGTATAGTTAATTTATCAATGGAGGATGCGATGTATGGTGTGTGTTTAAAAACATTTGTTTAGCTGACCACTATAGGTGTCTGTTTGTTTATTGTAAAACCACTCCAAACAACAATACACAAAGAGTAGGAATACATGTTGAACTAAATTAATTATTTCACTCAGAGCGTGCTCTATGTAAACATGCACTAGTCTGACATGTAAAACCGTTCCGCTTGCTACTGCTAAGTCACATACAATAGTCCATAAACCAAATCATGTCCCCATAAACCATGAGTAAACACACACAAATGTTTTACACAAATGTAAAACTCGTGCATGACATGGTTTTCTAAAAACTTTTTTTCCACGTTTTCTAAGGCTGTCACAGCTTTCAGACACTCTCAACGCAAAATAGCTGCGC
The DNA here is from genome assembly GCF_949357685.1 of Gobio gobio. Taxonomy (NCBI): domain Eukaryota; kingdom Metazoa; phylum Chordata; class Actinopteri; order Cypriniformes; family Gobionidae; genus Gobio; species Gobio gobio. The sequence continues at coordinate 20,924,545 of NC_137112.1, read as the reverse complement.
ATGCTCCTGACTCTTTTGCTCCGCCCACACGATACGCCTCCAGCCGCTCGGTTTTATTCGGAAATACTCGGTACAGCGTATCTTTCCCTTATAAATATGATAAAACTAAAGACTTTTCGGAGATATGAAGGATCCAATAATACTCTATAGTTACTCAAGATTGACAAAAACTGTGTGACCCCCCCCCCCTTTAAATAAAGTAGAAAGATTAATTTACCTTGTAAGAGTGAGGCATCCTACTCTTTTTCACAGCTCAGCAACACTGCCCATTACAATGAAATGTTTGCTGGAAAACTGCCGAGTGGACAGGCAGATTGCCCGGTTTGTGCTGCCAGTGGGTGCCACTATTAACATGGATGGAACAGCGCTTTATGAAGCAGTTGCTGCTATTTTCATTGCCCAGGTCAATGAGTATGAACTGGATTTCGGACAGCTGGTCACCATCAGGTACTTACAGACAGGCAGAAATGTAACCAAATATAGTCAGGATTGGCAAAATGAAAATGTAAGAATCAGCCATTTCAAATCCTATTTTGATCGATCACTATTCTTGATATTAGTGGGAGGACGAATCCCGCAGATGTCTATTGTGGTTACTGCCCTACAGACAGACAAAGGTTTCGTGCAAACTTAGTTCCCTTTCATAAGTTCACTCAACACTGCGAACCGTCGCTACAGGAACACCTTTGGTGTGACGAATGTCTGAAGCCCTTATACCATCATGCCAATTGATTGGCTAGTAACGCTTAGCATCGCCTTAGGAATGCATGCTTATATGCGCGCTAGGCGTCATAACGTCCGATTTTATTCCTTCAGGAAGTGTATCTTTCTGTGCCTGTTGGAAAGCTTCTCTTATGTTCATAGCTACCCCTTTTTCAGAGCAGTTTTCACTCCTCTAAGCAGACACGATGAGCTACAGGAGATGCATCTAGCGCCGACTTCAGCTCCTTCCAGGAAGTCACGCCCACTGCTGCCTTCCAAATCGTGCAGGATTACGCCTTCTTTGGTTGGAAAATCCTACATGGCAGCTGGGCAAGCTGCAGCTACTCTTCACTCTATGGCTGTACTTCAGGCCTATCAAGCCGACTTACTGAAAGAGTTAGATGAGGGAAAAGGCAGGACTCCTGAGGCTGTTAAAGAGCTCAGGCGGGCAACTGACTTGGTGCTGAGAGCTACCAAGCATACAGCCCGCGCTGTAGGCAGGTCCATGACAGGAATGGTGTCAGTGGAGTGCCACCTTTGGCTTAATCTTACTGACATTAAATAAAAAGAGAAATTTTTCTTATTGGACTCCCCCATTTCCAATTACGGCCTTTTTGGAGAGTCTTTGACTGCGGCTGTCCGCCGTGTTTTTCGCCAGCTCATCCCGTGCAGGTCCAGGGATTTCGAACGGCAACCGCCTCCAGCTAGTTCATGCTCATCCTCACTTCAGCACCTCTGTGAGGCACAGCGAAATGAACCTTCGCCCCCGCAGAGACTGGGGTCCTAGGACCCGCCCACCAGCTCACCAGCGACTACGCAGACGATTTGACCTGACTTCGATGGCCAAAATCTCTCATTCTCAGGTCCCCTAGAATAGTTCCTGAACCGCTCGCTCGTCCCCGGAGGCCAGGCCCTCCATTAGAAAGTCTGGACGAACTGTGCAAGCGTATTCGCCTCTCTCATTGTGGCCTCCTGGCTCCGGCCTTTACTGTTCCGCCACTAAATGTGCCTCGGGCAGCTTTAGGGTGGACCCCATCGACGAGCACCATACCAGACACTCCGCGAGTTCAGGAAAAAGCCTTAGGGTCACATGCGTGTGGCCCGTTTATGACAGCATTCGAACCCCCCAGCGTCGGGATAGGGGGTCAGCCCAACCAGGCAATTCCCTGTGTTAGACGCCTCCGACACTCTCATACTTCAGAGCTCTATACAGGCAGACCTCTCTATGATAGAAAATGTTTCAGCTCCAAGTGCTTCCTGTTTCCGCAGACACCAGAGGCTCTCTACAATCAGAAAATAGATGGGTGGCCACATTTCAACAGGCACCAAAAACAGAGCAGTTAACGCCCCTAGTGGAGTACTGGGCCACTCGGCAACGCCTGCCCGAGATCTCGCAATGGGTTTTACATATTATTCACAATGACTACACCATTCAATTCCAAAAAGGCCCACCTCTTTCCAGTGGTGTTCTTCTCACGACAGTGCGTCCATGGGAAGCTCCAGCTTTGAGACAGGAAATTGTGTCTCTCTTAGATAAGGGTTCTATAGAAGAGATACCCCCAGCTCAGGCAGAGGCAGGCTTCTACAGCTGTTATTTTGTGGTGCCCTAAAAGGATGGTGGATTGCGTCCGATTCTGGACTTGCGTCGTTTGAATCTTGCACTTAGAGTGAGCAAATTCAAAATGCTGAAAATTGAAGTCCATTCTGTCTCAGGTTCGAATCGGAGATTGGTTTTGTAACGATTAGTCTAAAGGATGCGTATTTCCACATCCAGATCGTCAAGAGACACATGAAGTTCCTCAGGTTTGTTTTTGAGGGCAAAGCTTACCAGTACCGTGTCCTTCCATTCGGACTAGCCTTAGCTCCTCGGACTGTCACACAATGTATGGAAGCTGCTTTGGCCCCATTGCGGCTCCAGGGTGTCCGGATATTAAATAATCTGGATGATTTGCTGATATTAGCCCAATCCCAGGAATTGGCAGTAGTTCGTCGAGATTTAGCTCTCCACCATTTGAGGAGCCTAGGTTTACGCATAAACCATCAGAAGAGCGTTTTACTGTCAAGCCAGCAGACATCTTTTCTGGGTGTGGATCCGAATTCTGGCGTGATGCGGGCACGGTTGTCTCCTGCACACGCACAGTCACTACAAGATTGCCTGAGCCATTTCAAAACAGGTTGTCTGGTCCACGTTGGTCTTTGCCTCAGATTGATGGGCCTTATGGCAGCCTGTGGTTCAGTTGGGCCTGCTCCACATGAGACCATTTCATTGGTGGATGAAAAGTCTAGGTATCTCTTCCCATTGCGACCCTTTTCGCAAAGTCCTGGTCACACGCAGATGCTGTCGTGCTCTGCACCCATGGACGAAGCTCCCGCTGCTCCACAAGGGAGTTCAGTTAGGGACATGGTGTCGTCGCAAGACCAGAACGAGACACTGCGATTCCGGCCACTCCCCAATCTTCAAGTAGTAGCTTCGTTTGTCTTTAAAATCTGACGATATGATGCCTAGCGCGCATATAAGCATGCATGACGTATTCCTAAGGTGGTGCTAAGCGTCACTAGCCAATCAATTGGCGTGATGGTATAAGGGCTTCAGACATTCGTCACACCGAAGGTATTCCCGGAGCGACGGTTCGCAGTGTCTCATTCCCAACTCAGGGAACCAAGGTTACATGCGTAACCGAGACATTTTAATAGTTAACGGAAACTAGATAAACTCATCTGATGTGATCAAGAATCGAGTAAAATCATAATAATCGTACTATTCTGATTTCCTTCAGTATAACAGCGACCGCTGCCAGTATAGGTGCTGCTGGAATCCCTCAGGCAGGCCTTGTAACCATGGTGATAGTGTTGACATCTGTTGGATTGCCACCGGATGACATCACACTGATTGTGGCCATTGATTGGATCTTGTAAGTTGAGATAACTGTCATTTGTCTGTTGAAAACATAGCTGTATTCACTGTCATGATTAACATAATTCAATGGATCATAAAATGTAAAATAAATATAAATAGTACAGTAACTATTATAAAAGTAAATATGAATAAGAGTAAATATTTATACACCGTGGAGTAAAAAAAAGAATTGTATTAAAACGATTCATGAGGCAAAGATAGTGATGATAGGATCAATAAAGTCTTCCATCCCTTCTAAATTAAAGAGATCGCTTTCGAACAATGATCAACGTACTAGGAGATGCTCTTGCTGCTGGAATCATTGGCCACTTGTGTCGAAAAGACTTTCCACCTGACAGAGCGGTAAGTTAAAATTTATTTTCTTTTCATAGCATTTGAGTCAATGACATGACACTAATTTTTTATGAAAATCTATTACTTTATTCAAAAATATTAAAACATAAAATTCATACACAACGACTTGAACACACCTCTTCATGATAGACATGTTATTATAATAATGATTAAGATGTGTAAACTTAAGTTTTTCAAAAACCACATGAAACCAACATGAATGCAAAGAGTACATTTCTAATAACTTGGTACATGTGTATTAAACTTTTTTTTTTTAATCTTTTTTTATTATTGCAGACACTCTTAAATGTCACTGACCCATTTACAAGCCCATGTTATATGTCAAAGGCTTTTTGGAGCATCATGATTAAACTTTAGTTTGTTATCTTAATACACCATAAGCTTATTTATGGTATATGACCTTTTTTTGTCAGGCAAAATCAAATGGAGCTGCACAGGACACCCAGACTGCACATAACATGGAGAATGTGCCTTTGACTGAAGTACCACTGCTGGCCGGCAAAGACTGTATATTTGAGGTGGTTGGGGACACTGTTTTTGAACGACCCACAGTCTACTACAATATATGTCAAGTCTGAATCATGAGATGGTTGCCTTAAAGATACCCAAAAACCTCTTTTAGAGCTATGTTTGTATCACTGTGCCTTAAAGAAGTACTGAACAAACACTTTCTCTGATTCTCCTATCTCCAGGCTTTTGTTATTGACCAGTTTCATGAGTTCACATTTACAAATAATCAGATAGAGTAAAAGAGTAGGAGAATTAGGCGTGCTGTCTAATGGGATGAGCTCGGAATTTGGCCAGAGCCCAGAGTACTCCCCCCCCCGTATCCCTGGCTGGGATAGGAACTAGCCAATAATGAGGAGTCGGGGTGGCGGAGGGATGCAAGAAAACTGTTGAGGAACATAGGTGAGTTGGCCTTGTCCTTACGAAAAAGAAGTATACTTAAAGGACAACTCCGGTGAAAAATGAACCTAGGGATAATTAAGACATTGTTACCGAGTAGATTGTTCTCTGGGATGCGTTTTCATGAAAATCGAATGTAAAGAGTTTTATCTCTAAAAACAGATTAGCTTATAACGCGAGTAAATGGGGCACAGAATAAGTAAAATGAGGGTCCCTACATGCAAACCGAAGCATTGAGAATTTTGTAAGTGTACAAACAGTTTAATAAGAAGATACTTTATAAAGACAGAACATTACGCATATACAGACAGGAGCCATCTTGGAAAACAGTCTCGACGAGTCGAGCCACGAACGCTGTGCTAAGTGAGCTGGTCGATAGGAATTATTGCAGCTTAGCACAGCGTTCGTGGCTCGACTTGTCGAGAATGTTTTTCATGATGGCTCCTGTCTGTATACGCGTAATGTACTGTCTTTATAAAGTATCTTCTTATTAAACTGTTTGTACACTTACAAAGTACTCAATGCTTCGTTTTGCATGTAGGGACCCTCATTATGCTACCGTGTTAGTGTGAGGCTATTTTGAGCCTTGTTAGTGGTATTAACTAGCGATTTAATTTTACTTTTTCTGTGCCCCATTTACTCGCTTTATAAACTAATCTGTTTTTAGAGATAAAACTCTTTACATTCGATTTTCATGAAAACGCATCCCAGAGAACGATCTGCTTGGTAACCATGTGCTAATTACCCCTAGGTTCATTTTTCACCGGAGTTGTCCTTTAAGAAATGTTCAAGTATATTTTTAAGTATACTTTATGTAGTAAGTATAGTAATATTATAGTATGCTATACTAAGTATACTAATACTAGTAGTATACTTGTAAGTGTACTATTTCAATACTGCTTGGGACTAATTGGCCAACTTTTAATATATAAAGTACACGTTTAAGTGTACTCATAAGTGTAACAGTCGTAAACTTTAAGTGCACAACTAGTTCACAACTACGTTTCTGTACTGCACCTGTACTACAACTGAACTTATAAGTATACTAGAAGTTTACTATTTTAATACTTGTAACACATTTTTAGTTTATGAAAGAACACTTTGATATATATATATATATATGATATATATAGTTAGTTCATAGTTTAGTAGTTTTATATTGCAAGTATACTTGTAAGTTCTTTAAGTGAACATAACATCATACTTACAGTTTATTATTTATATATTATTTTTGTTCCTATTAAAGGTCTCATGGCATGGCATTTTTCTATTATTTTATACTGTTTCCTGAGGTGTACTTATATTGTTAGTATGATTTTTACATCATAAAATGTCATAATTTAGAAATAAAAGGCATTTTTTCTATACTGCTGTTTGCCCTGTGGCTGAGTGCCCTGTTTCAAGAGGCGTGTCTGCTGTGAGACTTCAGTTAAAACTCCCACTGTTGTGATTGGCTGACATCACGCATTTGAACTGAGCTGAGGGGGCGTGGTTTAACGAGGTCTACGACGCACGAGCTGCTGCCAGAGAGACGGATGGACCTGAGTTCACTTCTCATCAGTTCTCTCAGCATGACTCAGTTCAGGGTGAACTGTTGTAGTTACTAGCATATACTTCAGGTTATTAGTTTATTTCTAGTCGGAGGGGCTGTCACTCATGTCAGAAAGTTAGTAACTTTAGTAAATTATGGATCAGCGCTGACTCGAGACGCGAACCGTTTAGAATGATTCAGTCCGATTTGGTGAACTGGTTCGGTTCGGTTCACTAAAAAGAACCGATTCAAAAGAATTATTCGTTCGCGAACCGGACATCATGGAGACGGAGCGATTGCTAACAAAGTTATTTATAGTAACTACTGAGTTGTGAGAGCGCTGTCTGTCAGCGCGAGTTTATTGTGTTTGTATCTGAGAGTTCTGAATAAACACGAGTCCCAGTCACGCCGAGTCCGTCTTCATCATTATTCTACCAACTTTGTAACACATGCAATGTACCATTACAGCGAGATGAACGAGTTAGTAAGTGTTGATTAAAGCATTATTTCTAGATATGTTCCAATCATATGAAAAGCGCCAGTGACGCGCATTGAGTACACAGCGCAAACAAAGACACAACTGCAGTAATCGAATGTAATCCAGTTTATTGTGGGAATAGCTGGCTAGCCTAGCCGGATACCCTCACGCTTACCCTCCTTCTGCTTAATCTCACGCCGCGTTTGGTGCCTCCGCTGTGGGCCAGATGCAGTACTGGGGGTCGGGGATGTTGAAGGCCGAGCTTCGGCGTGTGTGATGTTTATCTCTAAAGATGTGGCTCTGCCGATGTTGAGCAGAAACTCCCGACTGTATGCACATTTAAGAACAGATAGACGCGACGAGGACGTATAAAAACACTGACTCACAAGATAGAAAACACGAAAACACCGTTCTGTCGGGAGAGAGAGAAGCCGCTGCGTGTGCACAAATAATAAATAATTAGCTACACATAAGAAATCACTGATCACAGATCAGAAGGAACTGAAAAAAGACTTCTGTTTTCATTTGTACATCCAAACACTGAGAAACTGCCAGCGTTCACTCGTTCACAAACAATGATCTCTCGAGCGCTTGCATGGGCGTGCCAGATTCTCTGGGTGGAGGAAAGGGAGGTAACCGTTCCTGCTTGGACGTCAAACCAGGAGACTTCAGGATTGGCTCGTCTGGCCTGTCATTTTCTCAAAGGCAGAGAAAGACAGCCAGAACTCGGTTTTACACCGATCAACATTTCTATCCACTTGGGCAATATTCAGGCTAGGGGAACTCATATTAATGTTGAAATACCTCATAAAATGAAAATTTCATGCCATGGGACCTTTAAGGTATTATTTTTCTATACTTGAAATATACCTTTTACTGTGCTTTAACTCTTCAACTATTGTAGCTTTGTGCATCCTTTTTTATTCAACACATGACTGTGGTTAATTTTTATTTTAAAAAAGCAGCATTTTAAACAAAAAGCTGAGAAAAATCAAACATGAAGCAAACATAAGCGAGAACCGACAAACGCTGAAACGCTATAGGAAATTTGATAATTCCCACTTCTGAAGTCGTGATTACGAGCTCATCACATGCAAAATCGCATTCGAAGTGGAAGTGGCAGAGGGACGTTGCGTCTCCGTTCCCTCCTCAGGGAACGAGGGTTACATACGTAACCGAGACGTTCCCTTTCGTTCAGTCACTCCGAGTAACGTCAGTGACTGACGAATGGGGGTCCAGTATAATCACACCATTCGGCTGCCTTCCAGTACCCTGCATAAGTGTAAGATCCCTGTCGTAAGATTGGTACGGATGAAGGATTCCCACTTAACACAGGAATACCAAGGTACACTGGGAAGCATATTCCATGTGGAAACATGCGCCAAGTGCCTGCTCGCAGGGAGGACTTAAGGAAACGCATATGACCCGCGGAGGGGCTGCATATGGAAGAACTCTGGGGTAACCCGCCGAAGGAAGTGGCAGCCCAAAGGCAGCCCTTGCAGGTTCACCACCTGGTCCCTGAACAGAGTGGTGGGAACCTTGGGCACATATCCGGCCTGGGGTCTCAAGCCGTTTTGTCTCTACAAGGTTGTGGTAGGCTGAGATAGCAGCCACATAGACTTTCAGGGTGGAAGGAGACAGCCTTCGTTCCAACCCTTCTTGTAGAAACGAGAGTACGATCGGGCATTTCTGGGGGTCTTCTCGGCGAGAAGAGCACCAGGTGATGAAGACGTTCCACTTCAACGCATAGGCATGTCTCGTAGACAAGTCCCTATCGGAAGTGATGGTAGCCACCACCTGAGGTGGTAGGGTACTCAAACTTGAGGCAATTGACAGCCCTAGACGCTGGGGTCCTTACCAGGAGCCCACGATAGCACGTCAATTGCGCATGGCACCCCGGCCCGTGACAGAGGCATTTGTTGATACAACAATATACCCGGAAACTTGTTCTAAGGGCCCGTCTGTAGAAAAAGGAGGTTCGCACGGGGTGAATGTATGATGGCAGGCCTGAGTCAATGGGACCCGGAGCATGCCCTGTTGCCATGCCCATCTCAGGACTCGATCGCAAGGTCATTGCTGATGCGGTCTCATATGAAGCTTTCCGAGCGTCGTTACCGCGGCTGCGGATGCCATATGTCCCAGGAGCCTCTGAAATTACTACAGTGGAACCGTATTCTTACCCTCGAATAGACAAAGGCAAGTCAGCATAGACAGTGTGTGCACTCACCGATCGAGCCGAGAAGAGAGATCCTCTACCCAGGGGAGAGTTTGCTCTTTACCCAGAGGACCCGAAGACCAGTCCAGAGACGAACGCATCCAAAGACGTGTTGGCTGCGAACATCTGAACCAGCGGTTCAAGATGTGCAGGTCCAGGACTGGCCGTGACCCTTCGCTTCTGCTAGATACAATGAAGTCAGGACTGTGCGGCCGGACCTCATCTCGGCTGGAAGGACGACCTCGACCGCACCCTTCGCCAGTAGGGTAAAGACTTCCGCACACATGATACGGGCTTTGCCACCCACCATGGTAAGTGGACTCCCAGAGAACAAGGAGGATATCATGCGAACTGAATCGCATAGCCGAGCCTGTGGGAGAACCAGCTGGTCAGTCTGGGAAGCTGAAGCCAGACTCCCAAAACTCAACCAGCGGCCGTGCGAGCCACAGACGTACCCACGATCGGGCAGTGAAGCGGAATGACCGGCCCAGACATAGGGAGGCATGGGAGCTTCCCAAAGTGTGGGTCTCGTCTGACGGGGGGCTGGCGCCAGAGCGGGACGAGAGTGGCGAGGCCCATGGGTGGCGCACACTGCCATCTGCGGTCTCTGGTCTCTGGGGCACAGAGATGGGGACATGAGTTCTTTCCGGGCGCTGCTCGCATGGGGGCCAGCGGGGGAAGGAGAGGCCCTGCTACCATCTCCTGGAAAGAACTGGAACCCATCTCTGAGTTGTCCGCATCAAGAGCGCTGCCTCGTCTGGCGTTAGGAAGGATGCGGGGCTTGAGCAGACAGGGACGACTTCCTGTGACCACCTCCATGGCGCGGCCCTGGGTGAAGGCTGCAGCTGGGGCCGGGCAGGAGGGGTGGAGCTACAGGAGGGCGGCCTCGGCGGGGAGCAGGCTGAGGCCACTGAGCCGGCGGCTGGGTGGCAGCAGCTGGCCGCCGGGGCAGTACTTTTTTATCAGCCTCAGTCTACTGCTGGGCAGCCGAGAACTGTTGGGCGAAGTCCTCAACCACACCACCGAAGAGGCCAGCCTGGGATATGGGAGAGTTGAGGAGGTGGGCCCACTCAGCCTTTCCCACATCGACCAGGTAAGGCCAGGTATCTCTACCGCACAACAGCTGTGGACATCGCCCGACCCAGGGAGCGTGTGGTCACCTTCGTCGCCCGGAGGGCGTTGTTGGTGGCGGCACGCAGCTCATTGAGGAGCCCTGGGTCGGCTCTACCCTTGTACATGTGCAAAGGGCCAGCAGCCTGGCCCGTAGCTCTGCAGGACTTCACCACCGAAGTAGACGAGAGCCCACAGGCTTCGGAGGGGTGCTTAGGATAGCCACACCACGTCGAAGCACTCCGTGGACACTGTAGTGCGCAAAAGAGTGTCAAACAGGGGGAGATCCCAGTGTACCCTTAGGCCGTAGCCTCATCGAGGACAAGGAAAGCAGATGAGGCCACCGAACGGTCACAGGAAGACACGGGGACTTCCAGGACCGCGTGAGCTCCTCATGCACCTCGGGAGCAAAAGGCATTGGGGGTGGGGCCCGGCAGCTGTCAGGTGCCCCCCCCAAAAAAACCAATCGTCCAACCGCTACAGTGTGGAGGGTTCCACACCAGCCCGAGGCTCGCGGCTGCCCGAGATAACATGGCTGTCAACTCTGGGTCGGACCCAAGCAAGCCCAAAGGCGGAGCACAGCCGAATATTCATCCCCAAAGGACTCTAGCCCACCTTGAGATGCAGCAATCGACATCTCGTTGCTATCTGGAGCATGAACGAAACGAACGGGGTGTCAAGCACTCGCGGGTAGCGGTGTGCGAGAGGGGGGTGTGGTCCGAGGAATGATCAGGGCTCTTTATACCACAGCACAACCCTCAGGTCACCCTGGCCACCAGCCAAAGTACCATCTCTCTCGGAGACGGTAGGTTGGGGTGTGGCAGAAGAGACTCTATCTCCTTTACGGAGATCATCATTGAGTCTCTACCGCAACATCGCGATGGTCATGTTCCCACAGAGGGAATATGACACTTCCACGAACACTGCCTGAGCGTGTTGAAGCCCAAACACGTCAAGCAGTGATTGTGCCCATCAGACGGCAACAGAGATCGATCACACCCGGAAGTGCACGGGCGAACCGTCTCTAAAAAGACGTGCCACGCGCAAGCTATTTTTGTGAGAGGAAGCTCTGCAGAGTGCTGAAGCGCCCAGGGAAAACACACACAGCTGTTGCAGATCACTGCACAGATCAGCAGGCAGGCAGTGTGAGATCGCTGGAACGCGCCATAACACCAACACACTGGAGAACCACTCGTCTCGAAGAACTGAAGAGAGAACTCAGACTTCAGGCTTGCAGGAGTGAAGAGGTGCTCTTGGCTCCGAAGGAGAAACACAATGCGACATTGCAGCGTACTTCCTTATATACCCACGAGGTGGGGAGGAGTTACGCTATGCAAATTCCGCAGGTCCATGGCATTGCATTGCCATTGGGTGTTTTCTAAGATCTCGAAGATGATATGCTTCTAAGCGAAACCCCCTATTCGTCAGTTCTAACGTTACTCGGAGTGACTGAACGAAAGGGAACATGGATAGCCGGGGAAATTCTGTCAATGTCAGGGAAAGATTAGATTTGAAGTAAATTCCTAGGTACACTACAAGTGGACTAGCCTACACAAAAATTCAGATACTCAGAATTAGAAACACATCTGTTTTCTTTATATATCAATATTTTAAAACAAAGTAAGTTTATAAGGCAGTTTGTAAAACTATGTGAAAAAGTATTTAATAGGGTTAGGCCAAGCCAAGTGTACATAGAATACTTAAAGGAACACTCCACTATTTTTGAAAATAGGCTCATTTTCCAACTCCCCTAGAATTAAACAGTTGAGTTTTACCATTTTCGAATCCATTTAGCTGATCTCCATGTCTAGTGGTAGCACTTTTAGCATATCTTAGTATAGGTCATTGAATCTGATTAGACCGTTAGCGCCTCGCTCAAAATATAGGAACTATACTCTCATTCCTGTGTAATAATCAAGGAACTTTGCTGCCGTACTACGGGTGCAGCAGGCGCAATGATATTATGCAGCGCCTGAAAATAGGCTAACTTCCGTCAACATAACCAACATGACAACCTGCTTGTTATAACCATCGTGACATTTGTGATCTTGATTGAGATCCTGAACCGTATCAATTTGAACCAGAATACCTGCAACTCTGCAACTACACAAACTTAGTGCTGGTCATGTTGGAAGTTACCTAGCAGGGGACTATTTTCAGGCGCTGCGTAATATCATTGCGCCTGCTGCACCCGTAGTACAGCAGCAAAGTTCCTTGATTATTACGCAGGAATGAGAGTATAGTTCCTAGCCATATCGGCAATATCGCAACTTTTCATTTTCCATCGGTCTTAGTACACGATGTAACTACAGAAGAGTCAAGTTTTAAATAGGAAAAATATTGAAACTCTTTGGTCATTATTTTGAGTGAGATGCTAACGGTCTAATCAGATTCAATGATCTATACTAAGCTATGTTAAAAGTGCCTCCGCCAGACCTGGGGCCTCATTTATAAAACTTTGCGTAGGATTTGCGTCAGATGTGGCGTACGGATGAAACATAGGACGTGCGTACGCACAGAAATATTCGGATTTATAAAACCGTGCGCACGCACATCCTACGCAGTTTTCCCTTAATAAATCACAATCAATTCCAAATGTAGCACAGCTTTTGCGGCTTCATGCCACGCCCCTAGTTGCCCATAAATAGTCCGTGAAACGCCCACAAGTTAATATTCATCGATTGCAAAATCATGGCAAATATAGAGAGGAAATCAAAAAAACGTAACTTCACTCATTGTGAAGTAGAAATTATCATTGGCGAGGTGGAAAAGAGGAGAAAAATATTTTTTGGAGGGCACAGTGTGGGTATTACTAATGCCAAAAAGGCACTTGAGGTGCAAAAGGTTGCAGACGCCGTAAATGCTGTAGCCTCACAACCTCGGACCGTGGCCGAAAAAAAAAAGAAATGGTCGGACATCAAAGTCGAGGCAAAAAAGCGTCTTGCGCTCCATCGCCAAAGTGTGTCTGCCACGGGTGGGGGAAAGGGGACACCGGAGCTGACCCCTCTTGATGAGAGACTGGCGGCAATTATTGGGGAATCCCTATTCATCCCTATCCCTATGTGACGAAGAGGCTGAAGCGTTCGGATCCATTTGCAAGACTTTATTCACACAGGTAAGCCAACAGAGATAGGCAGTCATAAAGTTCAAACACAAGGAATAAGCCAGAGGCAGAGTAAGGGTAAATCAAGACTTCACAAATGAACAATGAGCAGAGCAGTCCAGATAAAGGTGAGCTGAGGGTCCACAGGTGATAATAATGAACTAATAATTAGCAGAGGAGCAAGGAAGGGAAATGCAGTCTTAATACGCAGGAGAGAGAGATCTGGTGAAACCAGGAGGAGGCGTGGTTGAGCGTTCCGTGACAGAGCCCCTCCCCTGCGAGCGGCTCCGGAAGCGAGGACCTGGTCGACGGCGGGGTCTACCACGGGGTCTTGGAGCCGGTCGATCTGGGTGGTGTCGGTGAAAAGCAGCAGTTAATGTAGGATCCAGGATATCATGAGACCTGACCCAGGAGCGTTCCTCGGGACCGTACCCCTCCCAGTCGATAAGGTATTGCAACACCCCGCCGTGACGCCTGGAGTTCAGGATCTCTCGCACCCGGAAAGCCTCCGAACCGTCCACTTCAATGGGAGGAGTCTGCACAGGAGCGACCTCCTCCCGGCTCCTCTCTCTCCTGGGAGCGACAGCGGGTCTGAAAAGGGACACATGAAATGTGGGTGAGATCTTGTAATGAGCAGGAAGTTCCAAACGAAAAGAAACAGGAGTTATCTGACGAAGGATCTTAAATGGTCCGACGAAACGAGGAGAAAGTTTCTTGCTTGGGAGCTTGAGCCTGAGATCTCGTGCAGAGAGCCACACCCACTGACCGGGTCGGTACCGAGGACCCTCGCGCCTCCTCCGATCTGCATGATGCTGGAAACGGCGTATGGCGTGCTGCAAGTGGACGTGAGCAGCATCCCAGGTGGCCTCACTGCGCTGAAGCCACGCATCTACTGCTGGGAGGTCGGATGGCTCCCCAGCCCACGGGAAGAGGGGAGGTTGGAACCCTAAAACACATTTGAAAGGGGTTAGACCAGTGGCAGGTTTTAACAAAGAATTCTGGGCATACTCAGCCCAGGCCAGGAAGCGACTCCAGTCCTGCTGATTCTGGTGGCAGTAAGTTCTCAGAAATCGAATCAAATCCTGGTTTAGACGTTCGACCTGCCCGTTGGCCTGAGGATGGTAACCAGAAGTTAAACTGACATTGATATTTAGTTTGCAGCACAATTCTCTCCAGACACGGGAGGTAAACTGAGGACCGCGGTCAGAGACAATGTCCTCGGGCAGACCAAAGAGACGGAACACCTGGTTGAAAAGAGCCTCGGCTGTCTGTAAAGCCGTGGGCAAACCGGTCAGAGGAATGAAACGACAGGACTTAGAGAAACGATCCACCACGGAGAGAATAGTTGTAAACCCCTGGGAAGGAGGTAGATCAGTCACAAAATCCACTGCGATGTGCGACCAGGGACGCTGTGGTACTGGCAGAGGTTGTAACAGTCCAGCTGGTTTGAGATGAGAGGATTTCACAGTGTTACAAACAGAGCATTGATGAATAAACTTTATGACATCAGACTGGAGTGAAGCCCACCAAAAGCGATTGGAAACTAACTGTATGGTAGCAGCGATACCAGGATGACCGGCGCTGGGAGTGCAGTGAACCCACTGAAGCACACGGTGGCGGAACCCGGGCGGAACAAAGAGACGATCCGCGGGACATTCTGGCGGAGCAGGGTGATTACTTAGGGATGCGGTGATCTCAGTGATAATGTCCCATTGAACAGGAGCCACGATTAGAGTAGTGGGAATAATGGGTTCAGGCTTAGATTCCTCACAAGGACCGTCGAACTGTCGAGACAGGGCGTCAGCTTTGCCATTCTGAGAACCTGGCCTGTAGGTGATCTTAAAATCAAATCTAGAGAAAAACAGAGACCAACGAGCCTGGCGAGCGTTTAAGCGCTTAGCTGATCTGATATACTCTAGATTTCTGTGATCAGTGAGTACCGTAAAAGGCTGACGAGCTCCCTCCAGCCAGTGTCTCCACTCCTCAAAGGCGGTCTTCATGGCCAGAAGTTCACGATCACCCACGTCATAGTTGCGCTCTGCAGAGTTGAGTTTGCGAGAATAAAAGGCACACGGGAACATTTTCGCAGGCTTACCACACCGCTGTGACAGGACAGCCCCCACTCCTGTGTTAGACGCATCCACCTCTATGATAAACTCCCTCTCAGGATCCGGGTGACGGAGGATAGGAGCAGAAGTGAATCTCTCCTTGAGCTGAGCAAAGGCCGCGGTGCAATCCGCTGTCCACTTAAAGAATTTCCCCCCTCCTTGAAGCAGAGAGGTGAGCGGTGCTACAATTACGCTGAAATTGCGGATAAATCTGCGGTAAAAATTGGCAAAGCCCAAAAAGCGCTGCAACTCTTTAACAGAGGAAGGTTGGGGCCAATTCACCACTGCTCTGACCTTGCTGTCATCCATCAAGACTCCGTCCGCACTGATGACATAGCCCAGAAAGGAGATACGCGTCTGGTGAAACTCACATTTGGAGAGCTTGGCATAAAGCTGGTTCTCAATCAGGCGCGTGAGGACTGCTCGCACATCTTGGACATGCTCCTCAAGGGAATCAGAGAAAATCAAAATATCATCAATATAGACAATAACTCTCTGCTGTAACATGTCTCGGAACACCTCATTTACAAAAGCTTGAAAAACTGAAGGACTGTTAGAAAGGCCGAATGGCATTACCCGATATTCGTAGTGCCCGGATGTAGTAGAGAACGCAGTTTTCCACTCGTCACCCCTCCGTATGCGAATTAGGTTGTATGCGTTCCTCAAATCCAGTTTGGTAAAGTAGCGGGCGGTACGGAGCATCTCCAGGGCGGCTGGAACTAACGGGAGAGGATAGCGATATTTCACTGTCACTTCATTAAGACCACGATAATCAATACACGGCCGAAGACCCCCATCCTTCTTCTTGACAAAAAAGAATCCGGCGGAAGCCGGAGATGTAGAGGTAGTGATGAAACCTTTCGCCAGTTGTTCGTCAATGTACGCCCTCATGGTCTCTGTTTCAGGTTGTGACAACGGGTAAACTCTTCCACGTGGAGGTACAGCTCCAGGCAAAAGCTCAATAGCACAGTCGCCAGCACGGTGAGCGGGAAGATGAGAAGCCTCAGCTTCACTGAAAGCCAGAGCTAGGTCGTGATAATCTGGGGGAATTCTCTGAAAATCCACTCCCTTGAGGGAAGCGCTGTGGTGTTCAGTACCTTGGATAGCGACCATGCAGTTGCTCTGACAGAATGCGGACCACCGGGATATCCTCCCTTCAGACCAGGAAATTTGGGGGTTATGTTTCTCCAGCCACGGAAGCCCCAAAATTATGGGATACATAGGCGAATGAATCGTGAATAACTGGATGGTCTCAGAATGCTGTGTCCCGATGCTGAGCGTTAGAGGTTGTGTGGTGTATTGCACCTCTCCTGACCCCAGGGGGCGCCCATCAAGCGCTTCCACTGTTACACCAGGCTCACATGCGAGGAGAGAAACACAAAGAGTTTTGGCGAATGCAAGATCGATGAAGTTTCCAGCAGCACCAGAATCAATCAAGGTTTTTACATTTAGAGTCTGTCCATTAAACTTCAAAGAACAATCCACATGAAATAACTTAGAAGAGGGATTCGAACTCACCGCAGTAGACCTCTTGAGCACTGGGTTAACCGGACATGTGGCCCTCAGATGTCCCGCCTCTCCGCAATACATGCAGAGATGATCTCGGCGTCTCCTCTCCCGCTCCGCCGTAGAGAGGCGTGTGTAACCAATCTGCATGGGCTCCGACTCCGCGTTAGAGGAAGCATACTCAAAGAAGCTGGTCCTGAGAGGTGTGCGTCGGGAGCGAATCAAGTTGTCGAGGCGGATAGCGAGCTCCATGATTTGATTCAAGGATTTACCGTCGTCGCGGCATGCCAGCTCTCCCTGGAGATCCGGGTTCAATCCCTTGCGATACAGGAGCTTTAGAGGTTCCTCCTCCCATCCAGTTTGGGCTGCCAGGGTCCGAAAAGAGAGTGTGTAGTCTGCTGCGGTAGACCTTCCCTGCCGTAACGTAAGCAAAAGTTCTCCTGGATCCTCTCCTCCTGCTGAGTGTTCAAATACTTCTCGAAATTGGGTCAAAAACTCATTATAAGAGGGAAAAGAGAGCTGACCTCCAGACCAGAGCGCAGTAGCCCATTCCAGAGCCCGACCAGTGAGTAGGGAACATATGAAGGAAACTCGGCTCGCATCAGTGGAATAGGACTGTGTCTGCTGGTTGAAATACAAGCTGCACTGCAACAGAAATCCCTTACAGGCAGAAGGTGAGCCATCAAATTTCTCGGGAAGGGATAATTTTGGATGGTTTGAATTGTTACTCACGGCGGGGGGAACGGCTGCAGGTGCAGATGGATTCTCAGCCGCGCTCGGCGGGGTAAGGGCTCGGACCGATCTCACAAGCTCCTCGGTGAGAGCTGTTAATTTCACCAGCTGTTGTTGATGAGTGAGCAGCACCTCAGCTTGAGAGGATACCTCGGAGGCCAGTCGATGAAAATCTGCTGGATCCTGTTTTGGTGAAGTCTTCTGTGACGAAGAGGCTGAAGCGTTCGGATCCATTTGCAAGACTTTATTCACACAGGTAAGCCAACAGAGATAGGCAGTCATAAAGTTCAAACACAAGGAATAAGCCAGAGGCAGAGTAAGGGTAAATCAAGACTTCACAAATGAACAATGAGCAGAGCAGTCCAGATAAAGGTGAGCTGAGGGTCCACAGGTGATAATAATGAACTAATAATTAGCAGAGGAGCAAGGAAGGGAAATGCAGTCTTAATACGCAGGAGAGAGAGATCTGGTGAAACCAGGAGGAGGCGTGGTTGAGCGTTCCGTGACACCCTATTATCTACGTGGAAATGGGAAATAGTTCAGTGCAAATGTAATTTCTTGCAGCTTTCTAAAAATAAAAAATATTTATCGAAAATAAAACAAACTAAAGGCATTTGCATGAATACCATGATTCCGTAGCTGATGAAGAAATTTTTACTATGAAAACAACTTTCCCCAGTAGACAATTAATAAATCTATCTATCTATTTATCTATTTATCTATATATCTCCCTAATTATTTATCTATCTGTCTATCTAATTGCATCTATATCTGCTCCGCCAGACGGACACATTGACGAGAATATCAGTTTTGTACATTATTTCGTTCTGTTTACCATATTATTTATGAGGATGAATTGCATAACATGGCAATATTGTTGCAGAACATTTTTCACTTTTTTTTTTTTTTTTGCATTTCTGTTGTAATTTTCGTTTGATTTTGTTTGTTTTACACTGCAGATCGATCAAACGGGTGTTCGTGTAGGCTGTTAATTGTAATACTTGCTTTGTGAAGTCTTCAAGTTATTTATGAGAGGCAGTATTGCCATTTCTTTTACACAACGGTCTACAGTTTCACACACTTTCACGTGTTTCTTCCATCTGCCAACGGTGTCGCCATTTCTCATTTCACCCGTTTTTGTGCGTACGCCTGGGTCAGAGCTTGCGAGAAGGACCGCACATTTTCCCGTCAAGTTTGCTTTTTATAAATACCAATTATTGCGTAGAGAGTGGCGTACGCCTTCTTTTGTGCGTACGCAACATTTATAAATGAGGCCCCAGGAGATTGGCTGAATGGATTCAAAAACAGTAAAACTCAACTGTTTTACTCTAGGGGAGTTGGAAAATGAGCCTATTTTCAAAAATAGTGGAGTGTTCCTTTAAATATACTTTTAAGTATATCTCGATCAAAAGATTAAGTACAACTATAGGCCAAATATACTTAAACGTTTCTGTCTGTATAAGTCAAGTATACTTAAGAGCAATTTTAAGTATATTTCTGAGAAGTAGATAAAGTATATTTCTGAGAAGTACATTAAAAAGTAGACTAAAATAATACTTTCTTATTTTTAGTTTAAAAGAAGTGTACTAATAGCACACTTGGATAAACTTCTTTTTCGTAAGGACGAATATGTATAGGCCCCCTCTAGTGCTGATTGGATAGATCATTTGAATGTGTTCCTCCTGAACTTTGTTAATTAAACATTTTTTTCTACAATCGTTAAGACACATTTCTCAGTACTTAGGTCACTTTTTCAAAACTCTTCACACAGTGATCACAACATCAGTTTATGTGGACTAAACTTAAGATTATTTAACTTTGCTTTGGCACAAAATACATTCAATGGCTACATCTTTCAAATTATATGATTACATTTCTCAATTAGACACAACCACCACCAAAACTCTATATACATACAGTCCAAATTGCACATGTTTACATACTCTTTTCAAAACTGATAAACTTAAGTTCAAAACCTAAGATAATACAAAGTTGAAAAAGTAATACCATATTGAAATATATTACAAATATAAAAATTACATACTATCAAAACACGATGAAGCTAAATGCCTACACAGATGTTAGTCTTTTAGTAGGACTATTTAACAAACTGCTGTGAATTATATAGAGTGAACTGCATAGAGTGTCATTCTTTTGTAAAGAAAAAAAAAAGTGTTTTGGTCCTTTTCAATGTGGTCAACTGCTATACTAAGCTGAAAGTTGGTAAGGATAACTGTGTGAAGTATTTTTTTTTAAAGTGGCCTATAAGTATTGAGAATGTGTCTTAGAGCTGAATACATTTAGGCAGCGTTATTTTCCCTATTCAAGGGAAATACTTGTATTTACAAGGACATGCTAAATGTATGTATGTCAAAACAAACCAGAACTGCAATGACCATCATTCAATAGAACATCTTAAAGGAGATGCGGAGGAAACAAAAGTGCACAGGAAATTGCACAGTTAAAAGCCAATTATCTAGCTTCACATGCAACAACACGGGTGACTGATTTGTAAATGTTGTGTTTCTTGTTTCTTTTTTTACATATGCATTCTATTTTTGTGTAATGAACTTTCAACGTGTTTGTAATAAAAGTATTGAGATAAAATTGTAATGTGTTGTTCAGTGCAGTGTTGTCAAGTGATGTTATGAAAGACTTCATGCACATGAGAACAGATGGTTAGAGTGTTAACAACGGATTTGGTTTCAGAGAAAACCAACAAACAAGCAGAGCTTATGTCTAATTAGTGGAGCTGCTTGCCTCAGGTTTAAAAGCTCAGGATGGTGATCCCAAAGAACATTAATGACAAACTCAAAAGCCATTCAGAGGTTATGACCACATAAACTGATTCAGCAGGGACAAACAAGAGGCCTGACCATGTTCTAAAGCTGAGGATCAATAGAACCCAATTATTATAGCCATAGATCTATTTGCTTTGGCCTTGTAAAGGCCTGGGTAAACTTAATTTCCGCATTTCATCTCGCACACAGTTTAGCGTGCAAGTCTTTTAACCACCTCGAAGGGTTAAAACACACTCATCAGATCTGGGTACATGGACCTGCTCTTAGGATGGCTGCGTAAGCCAATCAGCCACATCAGTTCTGGTTGATCCACTAGGAGACAGCACCAGCTATGATGCATGCCATTTCCTACCGTCCAAATTAAAGGATTATTTCCCACTTGCTTTCTGATTTCTTCTGGCTCTGAAAATCTTGGGTGTCCTAGGTGCCAAGGAAACTTAACATGTACGTTGTCCCTCTTGTTTTAGAAGTAGGTGCTGTAGGTGCTTCCCAAAGATAGACATCAAGGCGAGTGCACATTTTCTCCCATGCAGCAATTCAAAAGGAGTCACATCAGTAGTGGAATGAGGAGTTGCTCTATAGACTTGGAAACATTCTGTAACACTCGTTTACCATGGTTTTGACTGAATTATTGCAGGCTAAATGCAACTCTTGAGCACTCTATGAAAGCGCTCTTTTGCTCCATTGGCAGCTGGATGATATGCAACATGAGCAACATGATGTCCCTTGCTTCAAGAAAGGCAGAGAATTCTGCAGCTGTAAATTGAGGTCCATTATCTGTCACTATACACTCCGGGTTCCTGTGAGGACTAAACATGGAGGTTAGGAAATGAATCACTTGCTGTGCACTCACTGAAGACACAAACGCAACTTCAGGCCATTTGTTATGATAATCCATCAGAGTAAGGGCATAGCAGCAATCCAAGGTAGCCGTCTCAAATCGGCCCACTACATCCATTGCTATTTTTTTTCTTGGCTCCTCAGCAGGAAAGGACACAGGCTGAAGTGGGGAAGAATGTTCTTTAGCAGTTTTGTCTGAAGCCTCACAGTTGAAATTATGAGATAAAGCATGTGACAGACTCATCCATCCGTGGTCACCAGTATAGGTCGCATAATTGTTGCTTTGTGCGCACAATGCCCTGGTGTACCTCATGAACTAGCATCTCTAACCTATGACGTAATGATCAGTGCCACTGGCTGTCGTGTCGATGAGGCCTTCATGGGGGAGAGTCTAGTTGACACAATCTCTGCTGACACTTCAGGGATGCACTGTGGTCATGTCTAGGCACAGGTCCACCATCTGATCTGGATATGTCTTGGATACGGCCTGCATGACTACATCATGCATTTTACATTTACATTTTACATTTTATGCATTTGGCAGACGCTTTTATCCAAAGCGACTTACATTGGATTCAAGGTACACATTTTACATTTTTGTCAATTCTTGTCAATTCTTGTCAATTCTCATGCATTGTGGTCGTGTCTCAGATTCACCATCTGATCTGGATATGGCCCTTTGGGGTAAACAGAGAGACTAATATTATCGTAGATGCCATTCTTCTTATGATGTAACGAGTACATCGGATGTTATAGGAAGTGTTCCCGGTTCCAGCTTATCTAGTTAATGCAGCCTAACAATCATTTAACTGATTTGATCATAGAAATTGAGGTAACGCTTTAGATTACAGCCCGGAAAATACTACGTAAGTAAAGTGAACTTACAGCATAACTTAGCGGTTTCGTAGATATCGGCAAAAAAGTTTTAAGCACTAAATTACAACGGTGCACAAACCATACGGCGAAACCTGGCAAGTGTGGCATCGTTGGACTCAGCAACGATTCAGGAGTCTAATGAGATAAGTCTCATGAAAATAAGTCAACCACACCCAAAGTTCTGAGCATTTAAAAAAAAATCTCCACTAGGTGGCGCTGTTTCGAAACTTGTCAGGCTACTTCGGGGTATCGTGGTGATGACCCATACCAAGTTTCGTAACAATCCGTTCATGCGTTGATAAAATACAGCATTTTAGCACATAATTCAAGATGGCCAACAGCCAAAATGGCCGATATGGTAAAATATATATATAAATATAAATAATTTTGCTTCTAGCCCTTAAGGTTCAAAAGTTATTAGCATAAACATGAGTGCAAATTTGGACAGGTGGCGGCGCTAGAGGGATTGAGTTAGAGACACCAAAATTGCTAGGATGACATATCAGACTGTCTTCTATTAGTGTGCCAAATTTCACAACTTTTTACCATACGGTTCTATGGGCTGCCATAGACTTCAATGGCGGAAGAAAAAAATACGGGAACGGTTTCAATAGGTGCCTTCGCACCTTTGGTGCTTGGCCCCTAATAAAAAGGGCATAAAAAGGGTCTAAAAAGGCCTATAAAAAAAAGACTATAGGGTCTGAGCCCTTGATTTTTGAGCTGCTGGTTGGAAAAACTTTATCAAGCCTGGTGATATGTGCATCGGAGAGGTCAAAGGTCAATTTTTGCATTTTCAGCTCATTTATCATGCAAAAGTGGTGTTTTTTTTTTTTACGTTTTAAACTTATATGCCTCTACTGATGGCCTGATCTCCGTCAAAGTTTGCACGCGTCTTTACAATAATGTGGCGCACATGCTCAGCTGACTTGGGGAAGTTCTGCGCAGAGCAGGCAATTTTTTGTCATTTAAATGTCATTTTGCATAGGATAATAAGGAGCATTTTTTTCACCTTTATAACGGTTAAAGCGCCATGGCGGCCATAAAAGTCTGCAAGCCTCTTTAGGGTCACGTGACGCATGCGCACGCATGATTTTGTGAAGCTGTATGCAAATCAGACAGGAAGAGGGCCGCTTTCAGGCATTTAACGGGATTTTCCATAGAAATACATCATTGTGACACCTTTTTTCCCGTTATAGCGACACCAAGTGGCCAGTCGCCGCGTCCTTTTTCATGCGGCCACAGAATGAGCTCTTTCATATGAGTGCTGAGTTTGGTGAAAATACCTCGTTCCGTTCACGAGTTATAGCCAATTTAGTAAAAGTGGCTCCTCCCCCCTCCCAACGTTTTGGTGGCCCTTAGGGACCGTGAACCCAAATTTCCACTTTTTTAAAATAACCTTTGACAATCTGACTCCAGAGAATCTCTCTGCGCTGGTTTGGTTCAGGTCGGGCCAATAACCTAGGACTGGTTTTGCAAAAACCCAAATACCCGAAATTTTTCCCACTCTGACGAGCAAATCCGAGGCATGAATTTTATCCGTCTTGAGCCAAGGATTCCAGCGATATAAGGCACTCGAGGCTACGCCTTACGGTTGAGGAGTTATGAGCCGTTTCGTACTTTTGATTGCCATTTCGTACTTTTAAACGCTGTAGCGCCCCCGTAAGGCTGATCGGGGCGTGCTTCGGTGACGTCAGTAGTCGTTGTGAGTACTACCAGCACTGCAAGTTTCAAGTCTCTATGACTTACGGTTTGGTCTGCCTAATCAGTTTTAGCTGGAGAATGATGCATCAGGGGAAAATGAACAGTTACAATAGGGTTTCAGCCTGACACCTGACTTTGATTGGATTTTACTACCCCTTACTATAAATATTTTGATATTTGGGCTTGCGATTGTGCCTAACGACCTATGTTTACGAACTTCTGACGCTGGTTTCGTCTCGATCGGACTAGCGGTTTCGAAGATATCGGCAAAAAAGTTTTAAGCGCTAAATTACAACGGTGCACAAACCATACGGCGAAACCTGGCAAGTGTGGCATCGTTGGACTCAGCAACGATTCAGGAGTCTAATGAGATGAGTCTCGTGAAAATAAGTCAACCACACCCAAAGTTCTGAGCATTTTTAAAAAAAAATCTCCACTAGGTGGCGCTGTTTCGAAACTTGTCAGGCTACTTCAGGGTATCGTGGTGATGACCCATACCAAGTTTCGTAACAATCCATTCATGCGTTGATAAAATACAGCATTTTAGCACATCAAGATGGCCGACAGCCAAAATGGCCGATATGGTAAAATTGGATATCAGTCGAATCGGTATGACGTCCCGAATCTAACGAGACCACTTTTATGATATTTGGACAAACGGTTCAGCAAAGAAAAGCTGAAATAGCCATTTTTCGTATCTCCAGACCAGTAGGTGGCGCTGCGCCGAAACGCTGCATGATATTGCCTTAAGTGTGTTTTTGCAAACGTTACGTAAAATTTGTTCGCGTGTTTATCGAAAACGATATTAAGAATCAACTTGATTTGTAAGATTTTTTCTCACCATTGTCTGAAGATGATCTGGTTAAATTTCCGTGCAAATCGGATGAACCGTCTAGGACGAGTTCGCAAAAGTAGGTTTTTCGGTTAATTGAAAATGGCGGGGAAATATTCAAGACGGAAAATGATTTTGCTTCTAGCCCTTAAGGTTCAAAAGTTATTAGCATAAACATGAGTGCAACTTTGGACAGGTGGAGGCACTAGAGGGATTGAGTTAGAGACACCAAAATTGCTAGGATGACAGATCAGACTGTCTTCTATTAGTGTGCCAAATTTCACAACTTTTTACCATACGGTTCTATGGGCTGCCATAGACTTCAATGGCGGAAGAAAAAAATACGGGAACGGTTTCAATAGAGCCTTCGCACCTTCGGTGCTCGGCCCCTAATAAAAAGGGCATAAAAAGGGTCTAAAAAGGCCTATAAAAAAAGACTATAGGGTCTGAGCCCTTGATTTTTGAGCTGCTGGTTGGAAAAACTTTATCAAGCCTGGTGATATGTGCATCGGAGAGTTCAAAGGTCAATTTTTGCATTTTCAGCTCATTTATCATGCAAAAGTGGTGTTTTTTTTTTTTTTTTACGTTTTAAACTGGTATGCCTCTACTGATGGCCTGATCTCCGTCAAAGTTTGCACGCGTCTTTACAATAATGTGGGGCACATGCTCAGCTGATTTGGGGAAGTTCTGCGCTGAGCAGGCAATTTTTTGTCATTTAAATGTCATTTTGCATAGGATAATAAGGAGCACTTTTTTTCACCTTTATAACGGTTAAAGCGCCATGGCGGCCATAAAAGTCTGCAAGCCTCTTTAGGGTCACGTGACGCATGCGCACGCGTGATTTTGTGAAGCTTTATTGCAAATCAGACAGTAAGAGGGCCGCTTTCAGGCATTTAACGGGATTTTCCATAGAAATACATCATTGTGACACCTTTTTACCCGTTATAGCGACACCAAGTGGCCAGTCGCCGCGTCCTTTTTCATGCGGCCACAGAATGAGCTCTTACATATGAGTGCTGAGTTTGGTGAAAATACCTCGTTCCGTTCACGAGTTATAGCCAATTTAGTAAAAGTGGCTCCTCCCCCCTCCCAACGTTTTGGCGGCCCTTAGGGACCGTGAACCCAAATTTCCACTTTTTTAAAATAACCGTTGACAATCTGACTCCAGAGAATCTCGCTGCGCTGGTTTGGTTCCGGTCGGGCCAATAACCTAGGACTAGTTTGCAAAAGTAGGTTTTGCAAAAAAAAACAAATACCCGAAATTTTTCCCACTCTGACGAGCAAATCTGAGGCATGCATTTTATCCGTCTTGAGCCAAGGATTCCAGCGATATAAGGCACTCGAGGCTACGCCTTACGGTTGAGGAGTTATGAGCCGTTTCGTACTTTTGATCGCCATTTCGTACTTTTAAACGCTGTAGCGCCCCCGTGAGGCTGATCGGGGCGTGCTTCGGTGACATCAGTAGTCGTTGTGAGTACTACCAGCACTGCAAGTTTCAAGTCTCTATGACTTACGGTTTTGTCTGCCTAATCAGTTTTAGCTGGAGAATGATGCATCAGGGGAAAATGAACAGTTACAATAGGGTTTCAGCCTGACACCTGACTTTGATTGGATTTTACTACCCCTTACTATCAATATTTTGACATTTGGGCTTGCGATTGTGCCTAACGACCTATGTTTCCGAACTTCTGACGCTGGTTTAGTCTCGATCGGACTAGCGGTTTCGAAGATATCGGCAAAAAAGTTTTAAGCGCTAAATTACAACGGTGCACAAACCATACGGCGAAACCTGGCAAGTGTGGCATCGTTGGACTCAGCAACGATTCAGGAGTCTAATGAGATGAGTCTAGTGAAAATAAGTCAACCACACCCAAAGTTCTGAGCATTTAAAAAAAAAATCTCCACTAGGTGGCGCTGTTTCGAAACTTGTCAGGCTACTTCGGGGTATCGTGGTGATGACCCATACCAAGTTTCGTAACAATCCATTCATGCGTTGATAAAATACAGCATTTTAGCACATCAAGATGGCCGACAGCCAAAATGGCCGATATGGTAAAATTGGATATCAGTCGACTCGGCATGACGTCTCGAATCTAACGAGATCACTTTTATGATATTTGGACAAACGGTTCAGCAAAGAAAAGCTAAAATAGCCATTTTTCGTATCTCCAGACCAGTAGGTGGCGGTGCGCCGAAACGCTGCATGATATTGCCTTAAGTGTGTTTTTGAAAACGTTACGTAAAATTTGTTTGCGTGTTTATCGAAAACGATATTACGAATCAACTTGATTTGTAAGATTTTTTGTCAGCATTGTCTGAAGATGATCTGGTTAAATTTTCGTGCAAATCGGATGAACCGTCTAGGACGAGTTCGCAAAAGTAGGTTTTTCGGTTAATTGAAAATGGCGGGGAAATATTCAAGACGGAAAATGATTTTGCTTCTAGCCCTTAAGGTTCAAAAGTTATTAGCATAAACATGAGTGCAACTTTGGACAGGTGGCGGCACTAGAGGGATTGAGTTAGAGACACCAAAATTGCTAGGATGACAGATCAGACTGTCTTCTATTAGTGTGCCAAATTTCACAACTTTTTACCATACGGTTCTATGGGCTGCCATAGACTTCAATGGCGGAAGAAAAAAATACGGGAACGGTTTCAATAGAGCCTTCGCACCTTCAGTGCTCGGCCCCTAATAAAAAGGGCATAAAAAGGGTCTAAAAAGGCCTATAAAAAAAGACTATAGGGTCTGAGCCCTTGATTTTTGAGCTGCTGGTTGGAAAAACTTTATCAAGCCTGGTGATATGTGCATCGGAGAGGTCAAAGGTCAATGTTTGCATTTTCAGCTCATTTATCATGCAAAAGTAGTGTTTTTTTTTTTTTTACGTTTTAAACTGGTATGCCTCTACTGATGGCCTGATCTCCGTCAAAGTTTGCACGCATCTTTACAATAATATGGCGCACATGCTCAGCTGATTTGGGGAAGTTCTGCGCAGAGCAGGCAATTTTTTGTCATTTAAATGTCATTTTGCATAGGATAATAAGGAGCACTTTTTTTCACCTTTATAACGGTTAAAGCGCCATGGCGGCCATAAAAGTCTGCAAGCCTCTTTAGGGTCACGTGACGCATGCGCACGCGTGATTTTGTGAAGCTGTATGCAAATCAGACAGTAAGAGGGCCGCTTTCAGGCATTTAACGGGATTTTCCATAGAAATACATCATTGTGACACCTTTTTACCCGTTATAGCGACACCAAGCGGCCAGTCGCCGCGTCCTTTTTCATGCGGCCACAGAATGAGCTCTTACATATGAGTGCTGAGTTTGGTGAAAATACCTCGTTCCGTTCTCGAGTTATAGCCAATTTAGTAAAAGTGGCTCCTCCCCCCTCCCAACGTTTTGGCGGCCCTTAGGGACCGTGAACCCAAATTTCCACTTTTTTAAAATAACCTTTGACAATCTGACTCCAGAGAATCTCGCTGCGCTGGTTTGGTTCCGGTCGGGCCAATAACCTAGGACTAGTTTGCAAAAGTAGGTTTTGCAAAAAAAAACAAATACCCGAAATTTTTCCCACTCTGACGAGCAAATCCGAGGCATGCATTTTATCCGTCTTGAGCCAAGGATTCCAGCGATATAAGGCACTCGAGGCTACGCCTTACGGTTGAGGAGTTATGAGCCGTTTCGTACTTTTGATCGCCATTTCTTACTTTTAAACGCTGTAGCGCCCCCGTGAGGCTGATCGGGGCGTGCTTCGGTGACGTCAGTAGTCGTTGTGAGTACTACCAGCACTGCAAGTTTCAAGTCTCTATGACTTACGGTTTGGTCTGCCTAATCAGTTTTAGCTGGAGAATGATGCATCAGGGGAAAATGAAAAGTTACAATAGGGTTTCAGCCTGACACCTGACTTTGATTGGATTTTACTACCCCTTACTATCAATATTTTGACATTTGGGCTTGCGATTGTGCCTAACGACCTATTTTTCCGAACTTCTGACGCTGGTTTCGTCTCGATCGGACTAGCGGTTTCGAAGATATCGGCAAAAAAGTTTTAAGCGCTAAATTACAACGGTGCACAAACCATACGGCGAAACCTGGCAAGTGTGGCATCGTTGGACTCAGCAACGATTCAGGAGTCTAATGAGATGAGTCTCGTGAAAATAAGTCAACCACACCCAAAGTTCTGAGCATTTTTAAAAAAAAATCTCCACTAGGTGGCGCTGTTTCGAAACTTGTCAGGCTACTTCGGGGTATCGTGGTGATGACCCATACCAAGTTTCGTAACAATCCGTTCATGCGTTGATAAAATACAGCATTTAGCACATAATTCAAGATGGCCGACAGCCAAAATGGCCGATATGGTAAAATTGGATATCAGTCGACTCGGCATGACGTCTCGAATCTAACGAGATAACTTTTATGATATTTGGACAAACGGTTCAGCAAAGAAAAGCTAAAATAGCCATTTTTCGTATCTCCAGACCAGTAGGTGGCGCTGCGCCGAAACGCTGCATGATATTGCCTTAAGTGTGTTTTTGCAAATGTTACGTAAAATATGTTCGCGTGTTTATCGAAAACGATATTACGAATCAACTTGATTTGTAAGATTTTTTGTCAGCATTGTCTGAAGATGATCTGGTTAAATTTTCGTGCAAATCGGATGAACCGTCTAGGACGAGTTCGCAAAAGTAGGTTTTTCGGTTAATTGAAAATGGCGGGGAAATATTCAAGACGGAAAATTTAAGGTTCAAAAGTTATTAGCATAAACATGAGTGCAACTTTGGACAGGTGGCGGCACTAGAGGGATTGAGTTAGAGACACCAAAATTGCTAGGATGACAGATCAGACTGTCTTCTATTAGTGTGCCAAATTTCACAACTTTTTACCATACGGTTCTATGGGCTGCCATAGACTTCAATGGCGGAAGAAAAAAATACGGGAACGGTTTCAATAGAGCCTTCGCACCTTCAGTGCTCGGCCCCTAATAAAAAGGGCATAAAAAGGGTCTAAAAAGGCCTATAAAAAAAGACTATAGGGTCTGAGCCCTTGATTTTTGAGCTGCTGGTTGGAAAAACTTTATCAAGCCTGGTGATATGTGCATCGGAGAGGTCAAAGGTCAATGTTTGCATTTTCAGCTCATTTATCATGCAAAAGTAGTGTTTTTTTTTTTTTTACGTTTTAAACTGGTATGCCTCTACTGATGGCCTGATCTCCGTCAAAGTTTGCACGCATCTTTACAATAATATGGCGCACATGCTCAGCTGATTTGGGGAAGTTCTGCGCAGAGCAGGCAATTTTTTGTCATTTAAATGTCATTTTGCATAGGATAATAAGGAGCACTTTTTTTCACCTTTATAACGGTTAAAGCGCCATGGCGGCCATAAAAGTCTGCAAGCCTCTTTAGGGTCACGTGACGCATGCGCACGCGTGATTTTGTGAAGCTGTATGCAAATCAGACAGTAAGAGGGCCGCTTTCAGGCATTTAAAGGGATTTTCCATAGAAATACATCATTGTGACACCTTTTTACCCGTTATAGCGACACCAAGCGGCCAGTCGCCGCGTCCTTTTTCATGCGGCCACAGAATGAGCTCTTACATATGAGTGCTGAGTTTGGTGAAAATACCTCGTTCAGTTCTCGAGTTATAGCCAATTTAGTAAAAGTGGCTCCTCCCCCCTCCCAACGTTTTGGCGGCCCTTAGGGACCGTGAACCCAAATTTCCACTTTTTTAAAATAACCTTTGACAATCTGACTCCAGAGAATCTCGCTGCGCTGGTTTGGTTCCGGTCGGGCCAATAACCTAGGACTAGTTTGCAAAAGTAGGTTTTGCAAAAAAAAACAAATACCCGAAATTTTTCCCACTCTGACGAGCAAATCTGAGGCATGCATTTTATCCGTCTTGAGCCAAGGATTCCAGCGATATAAGGCACTCGAGGCTACGCCTTACGGTTGAGGAGTTATGAGCCGTTTCGTACTTTTGATCGCCATTTCGTACTTTTAAACGCTGTAGCGCCCCCGTGAGGCTGATCGGGGCGTGCTTCGGTGACATCAGTAGTCGTTGTGAGTACTACCAGCACTGCAAGTTTCAAGTCTCTATGACTTACGGTTTTGTCTGCCTAATCAGTTTTAGCTGGAGAATGATGCATCAGGGGAAAATGAACAGTTACAATAGGGTTTCAGCCTGACACCTGACTTTGATTGGATTTTACTACCCCTTACTATCAATATTTTGACATTTGGGCTTGCGATTGTGCCTAACGACCTATGTTTCCGAACTTCTGACGCTGGTTTCGTCTCGATCGGACTAGCGGTTTCGAAGATATCGGCAAAAAAGTTTTAAGCGCTAAATTACAACGGTGCACAAACCATACGGCGAAACCTGGCAAGTGTGGCATCGTTGGACTCAGCAACGATTCAGGAGTCTAATGAGATGAGTCTAGTGAAAATAAGTCAACCACACCCAAAGTTCTGAGCATTTAAAAAAAAAACTCCACTAGGTGGCGCTGTTTCGAAACTTGTCAGGCTACTTCGGGGTATCGTGGTGATGACCCATACCAAGTTTCGTAACAATCCATTCATGCGTTGATAAAATACAGCATTTTAGCACATCAAGATGGCCGACAGCCAAAATGGCCGATATGGTAAAATTGGATATCAGTCGACTCGGCATGACGTCTCGAATCTAACGAGATCACTTTTATGATATTTGGACAAACGGTTCAGCAAAGAAAAGCTAAAATAGCCATTTTTCGTATCTCCAGACCAGTAGGTGGCGGTGCGCCGAAACGCTGCATGATATTGCCTTAAGTGTGTTTTTGAAAACGTTACGTAAAATTTGTTTGCGTGTTTATCGAAAACGATATTACGAATCAACTTGATTTGTAAGATTTTTTGTCAGCATTGTCTGAAGATGATCTGGTTAAATTTTCGTGCAAATCGGATGAACCGTCTAGGACGAGTTCGCAAAAGTAGGTTTTTCGGTTAATTGAAAATGGCGGGGAAATATTCAAGACGGAAAATGATTTTGCTTCTAGCCCTTAAGGTTCAAAAGTTATTAGCATAAACATGAGTGCAACTTTGGACAGGTGGCGGCACTAGAGGGATTGAGTTAGAGACACCAAAATTGCTAGGATGACAGATCAGACTGTCTTCTATTAGTGTGCCAAATTTCACAACTTTTTACCATACGGTTCTATGGGCTGCCATAGACTTCAATGGCGGAAGAAAAAAATACGGGAACGGTTTCAATAGAGCCTTCGCACCTTCAGTGCTCGGCCCCTAATAAAAAGGGCATAAAAAGGGTCTAAAAAGGCCTATAAAAAAAGACTATAGGGTCTGAGCCCTTGATTTTTGAGCTGCTGGTTGGAAAAACTTTATCAAGCCTGGTGATATGTGCATCGGAGAGGTCAAAGGTCAATGTTTGCATTTTCAGCTCATTTATCATGCAAAAGTAGTGTTTTTTTTTTTTTTACGTTTTAAACTGGTATGCCTCTACTGATGGCCTGATCTCCGTCAAAGTTTGCACGCATCTTTACAATAATATGGCGCACATGCTCAGCTGATTTGGGGAAGTTCTGCGCAGAGCAGGCAATTTTTTGTCATTTAAATGTCATTTTGCATAGGATAATAAGGAGCACTTTTTTTCACCTTTATAACGGTTAAAGCGCCATGGCGGCCATAAAAGTCTGCAAGCCTCTTTAGGGTCACGTGACGCATGCGCACGCGTGATTTTGTGAAGCTGTATGCAAATCAGACAGTAAGAGGGCCGCTTTCAGGCATTTAACGGGATTTTCCATAGAAATACATCATTGTGACACCTTTTTACCCGTTATAGCGACACCAAGCGGCCAGTCGCCGCGTCCTTTTTCATGCGGCCACAGAATGAGCTCTTACATATGAGTGCTGAGTTTGGTGAAAATACCTCGTTCCGTTCTCGAGTTATAGCCAATTTAGTAAAAGTGGCTCCTCCCCCCTCCCAACGTTTTGGCGGCCCTTAGGGACCGTGAACCCAAATTTCCACTTTTTTAAAATAACCTTTGACAATCTGACTCCAGAGAATCTCGCTGCGCTGGTTTGGTTCCGGTCGGGCCAATAACCTAGGACTAGTTTGCAAAAGTAGGTTTTGCAAAAAAAAACAAATACCCGAAATTTTTCCCACTCTGACGAGCAAATCCGAGGCATGCATTTTATCCGTCTTGAGCCAAGGATTCCAGCGATATAAGGCACTCGAGGCTACGCCTTACGGTTGAGGAGTTATGAGCCGTTTCGTACTTTTGATCGCCATTTCTTACTTTTAAACGCTGTAGCGCCCCCGTGAGGCTGATCGGGGCGTGCTTCGGTGACGTCAGTAGTCGTTGTGAGTACTACCAGCACTGCAAGTTTCAAGTCTCTATGACTTACGGTTTGGTCTGCCTAATCAGTTTTAGCTGGAGAATGATGCATCAGGGGAAAATGAAAAGTTACAATAGGGTTTCAGCCTGACACCTGACTTTGATTGGATTTTACTACCCCTTACTATCAATATTTTGACATTTGGGCTTGCGATTGTGCCTAACGACCTATTTTTCCGAACTTCTGACGCTGGTTTCGTCTCGATCGGACTAGCGGTTTCGAAGATATCGGCAAAAAAGTTTTAAGCGCTAAATTACAACGGTGCACAAACCATACGGCGAAACCTGGCAAGTGTGGCATCGTTGGACTCAGCAACGATTCAGGAGTCTAATGAGATGAGTCTCGTGAAAATAAGTCAACCACACCCAAAGTTCTGAGCATTTTTAAAAAAAAATCTCCACTAGGTGGCGCTGTTTCGAAACTTGTCAGGCTACTTCGGGGTATCGTGGTGATGACCCATACCAAGTTTCGTAACAATCCGTTCATGCGTTGATAAAATACAGCATTTAGCACATAATTCAAGATGGCCGACAGCCAAAATGGCCGATATGGTAAAATTGGATATCAGTCGACTCGGCATGACGTCTCGAATCTAACGAGATAACTTTTATGATATTTGGACAAACGGTTCAGCAAAGAAAAGCTAAAATAGCCATTTTTCGTATCTCCAGACCAGTAGGTGGCGCTGCGCAGAAACGCTGCATGATATTGCCTTAAGTGTGTTTTTGCAAATGTTACGTAAAATATGTTCGCGTGTTTATCGAAAACGATATTACGAATCAACTTGATTTGTAAGATTTTTTGTCAGCATTGTCTGAAGATGATCTGGTTAAATTTTCGTGCAAATCGGATGAACCGTCTAGGACGAGTTCGCAAAAGTAGGTTTTTCGGTTAATTGAAAATGGCGGGGAAATATTCAAGACGGAAAATTTAAGGTTCAAAAGTTATTAGCATAAACATGAGTGCAACTTTGGACAGGTGGCGGCACTAGAGGGATTGAGTTAGAGACACCAAAATTGCTAGGATGACAGATCAGACTGTCTTCTATTAGTGTGCCAAATTTCACAACTTTTTACCCTACGGTTCTATGGGCTGCCATAGACTTCAATGGCGGAAGAAAAAAATACGGGAACGGTTTCAATAGAGCCTTCGCACCTTCAGTGCTCGGCCCCTAATAAAAAGGGCATAAAAAGGGTCTAAAAAGGCCTATAAAAAAAGACTATAGGGTCTGAGCCCTTGATTTTTGAGCTGCTGGTTGGAAAAACTTTATCAAGCCTGGTGATATGTGCATCGGAGAGGTCAAAGGTCAATGTTTGCATTTTCAGCTCATTTATCATGCAAAAGTAGTGTTTTTTTTTTTTTTTACGTTTTAAACTGGTATGCCTCTACTGATGGCCTGATCTCCGTCAAAGTTTGCACGCATCTTTACAATAATATGGCGCACATGCTCAGCTGATTTGGGGAAGTTCTGCGCAGAGCAGGCAATTTTTTGTCATTTAAATGTCATTTTGCATAGGATAATAAGGAGCACTTTTTTTCACCTTTATAACGGTTAAAGCGCCATGGCGGCCATAAAAGTCTGCAAGCCTCTTTAGGGTCACGTGACGCATGCGCACGCGTGATTTTGTGAAGCTGTATGCAAATCAGACAGTAAGAGGGCCGCTTTCAGGCATTTAAAGGGATTTTCCATAGAAATACATCATTGTGACACCTTTTTACCCGTTATAGCGACACCAAGCGGCCAGTCGCCGCGTCCTTTTTCATGCGGCCACAGAATGAGCTCTTACATATGAGTGCTGAGTTTGGTGAAAATACCTCGTTCCGTTCTCGAGTTATAGCCAATTTAGTAAAAGTGGCTCCTCCCCCCTCCCAACGTTTTGGCGGCCCTTAGGGACCGTGAACCCAAATTTCCACTTTTTTAAAATAACCTTTGACAATCTGACTCCAGAGAATCTCGCTGCGCTGGTTTGGTTCCGGTCGGGCCAATAACCTAGGACTAGTTTGCAAAAGTAGGTTTTGCAAAAAAAAACAAATACCCGAAATTTTTCCCACTCTGACGAGCAAATCCGAGGCATGCATTTTATCCGTCTTGAGCCAAGGATTCCAGCGATATAAGGCACTCGAGGCTACGCCTTACGGTTGAGGAGTTATGAGCCGTTTCGTACTTTTGATTGCCATTTCGTACTTTTAAACGCTGTAGCGCCCCCGTCAGGCTGATCGGGGCGTGCTTCGGTGACGTCAGTAGTCGTTGTGAGTACTACCAGCACTGCAAGTTTCAAGTCTCTATGACTTACGGTTTGGTCTGCCTAATCAGTTTTAGCTGGAGAATGATGCATCAGGGG
The DNA here is from genome assembly GCF_949357685.1 of Gobio gobio. NCBI lineage: Eukaryota > Metazoa > Chordata > Actinopteri > Cypriniformes > Gobionidae > Gobio > Gobio gobio. Next base: position 20,889,109 of record NC_137112.1, on the reverse strand, counting down.
AAAATGAACAGTTACAATAGGGTTTCAGCCTGACACCTGACTTTGATTGGATTTTACTACCCCTTACTATCAATATTTTGACATTTGGGCTTGCGATTGTGCCTAACGACCTATTTTTCCGAACTTCTGACGCTGGTTTCGTCTCGATCGGACTAGCGGTTTCGAAGATATCGGCAAAAAAGTTTTAAGCGCTAAATTACAACGGTGCACAAACCATACGGCGAAACCTGGCAAGTGTGGCATCGTTGGACTCAGCAACGATTCAGGAGTCTAATGAGATGAGTCTCGTGAAAATAAGTCAACCACACCCAAAGTTCTGAGCATTTTTTAAAAAAAATCTCCACTAGGTGGCGCTGTTTCGAAACTTGTCAGGCTACTTCGGGGTATCGTGGTGATGACCCATACCAAGTTTCGTAACAATCCGTTCATGCGTTGATAAAATACAGCATTTAGCACATAATTCAAGATGGCCGACAGCCAAAATGGCCGATATGGTAAAATTGGATATCAGTCGACTCGGCATGACGTCTCGAATCTAACGAGATAACTTTTATGATATTTGGACAAACGGTTCAGCAAAGAAAAGCTAAAATAGCCATTTTTCGTATCTCCAGACCAGTAGGTGGCGCTGCGCCGAAACGCTGCATGATATTGCCTTAAGTGTGTTTTTGCAAATGTTACGTAAAATATGTTCGCGTGTTTATCGAAAACGATATTACGAATCAACTTGATTTGTAAGATTTTTTGTCAGCATTGTCTGAAGATGATCTGGTTAAATTTTCGTGCAAATCGGATGAACCGTCTAGGACGAGTTCGCAAAAGTAGGTTTTTCGGTTAATTGAAAATGGCGGGGAAATATTCAAGACGGAAAATGATTTTGCTTCTAGCCCTTAAGGTTCAAAAGTTATTAGCATAAACATGAGTGCAACTTTGGACAGGTGGCGGCACTAGAGGGATTGAGTTAGAGACACCAAAATTGCTAGGATGACAGATCAGACTGTCTTCTATTAGTGTGCCAAATTTCACAACTTTTTACCATACGGTTCTATGGGCTGCCATAGACTTCAATGGCGGAAGAAAAAAATACGGGAACGGTTTCAATAGAGCCTTCGCACCTTCAGTGCTCGGCCCCTAATAAAAAGGGCATAAAAAGGGTCTAAAAAGGCCTATAAAAAAAGACTATAGGGTCTGAGCCCTTGATTTTTGAGCTGCTGGTTGGAAAAACTTTATCAAGCCTGGTGATATGTGCATCGGAGAGGTCAAAGGTCAATGTTTGCATTTTCAGCTCATTTATCATGCAAAAGTAGTGTTTTTTTTTTTTTTTACGTTTTAAACTGGTATGCCTCTACTGATGGCCTGATCTCCGTCAAAGTTTGCACGCATCTTTACAATAATATGGCGCACATGCTCAGCTGATTTGGGGAAGTTCTGCGCAGAGCAGGCAATTTTTTGTCATTTAAATGTCATTTTGCATAGGATAATAAGGAGCACTTTTTTTCACCTTTATAACGGTTAAAGCGCCATGGCGGCCATAAAAGTCTGCAAGCCTCTTTAGGGTCACGTGACGCATGCGCACGCGTGATTTTGTGAAGCTGTATGCAAATCAGACAGTAAGAGGGCCGCTTTCAGGCATTTAACGGGATTTTCCATAGAAATACATCATTGTGACACCTTTTTACCCGTTATAGCGACACCAAGCGGCCAGTCGCCGCGTCCTTTTTCATGCGGCCACAGAATGAGCTCTTACATATGAGTGCTGAGTTTGGTGAAAATACCTCGTTCCGTTCTCGAGTTATAGCCAATTTAGTAAAAGTGGCTCCTCCCCCCTCCCAACGTTTTGGCGGCCCTTAGGGACCGTGAACCCAAATTTCCACTTTTTTAAAATAACCTTTGACAATCTGACTCCAGAGAATCTCGCTGCGCTGGTTTGGTTCCGGTCGGGCCAATAACCTAGGACTAGTTTGCAAAAGTAGGTTTTGCAAAAAAAAACAAATACCCGAAATTTTTCCCACTCTGACGAGCAAATCCGAGGCATGCATTTTATCCGTCTTGAGCCAAGGATTCCAGCGATATAAGGCACTCGAGGCTACGCCTTACGGTTGAGGAGTTATGAGCCGTTTCGTACTTTTGATCGCCATTTCTTACTTTTAAACGCTGTAGCGCCCCCGTGAGGCTGATCGGGGCGTGCTTCGGTGACGTCAGTAGTCGTTGTGAGTACTACCAGCACTGCAAGTTTCAAGTCTCTATGACTTACGGTTTGGTCTGCCTAATCAGTTTTAGCTGGAGAATGATGCATCAGGGGAAAATGAAAAGTTACAATAGGGTTTCAGCCTGACACCTGACTTTGATTGGATTTTACTACCCCTTACTATCAATATTTTGACATTTGGGCTTGCGATTGTGCCTAACGACCTATTTTTCCGAACTTCTGACGCTGGTTTCGTCTCGATCGGACTAGCGGTTTCGAAGATATCGGCAAAAAAGTTTTAAGCGCTAAATTACAACGGTGCACAAACCATACGGCGAAACCTGGCAAGTGTGGCATCGTTGGACTCAGCAACGATTCAGGAGTCTAATGAGATGAGTCTCGTGAAAATAAGTCAACCACACCCAAAGTTCTGAGCATTTTTAAAAAAAAATCTCCACTAGGTGGCGCTGTTTCGAAACTTGTCAGGCTACTTCGGGGTATCGTGGTGATGACCCATACCAAGTTTCGTAACAATCCGTTCATGCGTTGATAAAATACAGCATTTAGCACATAATTCAAGATGGCCGACAGCCAAAATGGCCGATATGGTAAAATTGGATATCAGTCGACTCGGCATGACGTCTCGAATCTAACGAGATAACTTTTATGATATTTGGACAAACGGTTCAGCAAAGAAAAGCTAAAATAGCCATTTTTCGTATCTCCAGACCAGTAGGTGGCGCTGCGCAGAAACGCTGCATGATATTGCCTTAAGTGTGTTTTTGCAAATGTTACGTAAAATATGTTCGCGTGTTTATCGAAAACGATATTACGAATCAACTTGATTTGTAAGATTTTTTGTCAGCATTGTCTGAAGATGATCTGGTTAAATTTTCGTGCAAATCGGATGAACCGTCTAGGACGAGTTCGCAAAAGTAGGTTTTTCGGTTAATTGAAAATGGCGGGGAAATATTCAAGACGGAAAATTTAAGGTTCAAAAGTTATTAGCATAAACATGAGTGCAACTTTGGACAGGTGGCGGCACTAGAGGGATTGAGTTAGAGACACCAAAATTGCTAGGATGACAGATCAGACTGTCTTCTATTAGTGTGCCAAATTTCACAACTTTTTACCATACGGTTCTATGGGCTGCCATAGACTTCAATGGCGGAAGAAAAAAATACGGGAACGGTTTCAATAGAGCCTTCGCACCTTCAGTGCTCGGCCCCTAATAAAAAGGGCATAAAAAGGGTCTAAAAAGGCCTATAAAAAAAGACTATAGGGTCTGAGCCCTTGATTTTTGAGCTGCTGGTTGGAAAAACTTTATCAAGCCTGGTGATATGTGCATCGGAGAGGTCAAAGGTCAATGTTTGCATTTTCAGCTCATTTATCATGCAAAAGTAGTGTTTTTTTTTTTTTTTACGTTTTAAACTGGTATGCCTCTACTGATGGCCTGATCTCCGTCAAAGTTTGCACGCATCTTTACAATAATATGGCGCACATGCTCAGCTGATTTGGGGAAGTTCTGCGCAGAGCAGGCAATTTTTTGTCATTTAAATGTCATTTTGCATAGGATAATAAGGAGCACTTTTTTTCACCTTTATAACGGTTAAAGCGCCATGGCGGCCATAAAAGTCTGCAAGCCTCTTTAGGGTCACGTGACGCATGCGCACGCGTGATTTTGTGAAGCTGTATGCAAATCAGACAGTAAGAGGGCCGCTTTCAGGCATTTAAAGGGATTTTCCATAGAAATACATCATTGTGACACCTTTTTACCCGTTATAGCGACACCAAGCGGCCAGTCGCCGCGTCCTTTTTCATGCGGCCACAGAATGAGCTCTTACATATGAGTGCTGAGTTTGGTGAAAATACCTCGTTCCGTTCTCGAGTTATAGCCAATTTAGTAAAAGTGGCTCCTCCCCCCTCCCAACGTTTTGGCGGCCCTTAGGGACCGTGAACCCAAATTTCCACTTTTTTAAAATAACCTTTGACAATCTGACTCCAGAGAATCTCGCTGCGCTGGTTTGGTTCCGGTCGGGCCAATAACCTAGGACTAGTTTGCAAAAGTAGGTTTTGCAAAAAAAAACAAATACCCGAAATTTTTCCCACTCTGACGAGCAAATCCGAGGCATGCATTTTATCCGTCTTGAGCCAAGGATTCCAGCGATATAAGGCACTCGAGGCTACGCCTTACGGTTGAGGAGTTATGAGCCGTTTCGTACTTTTGATTGCCATTTCGTACTTTTAAACGCTGTAGCGCCCCCGTCAGGCTGATCGGGGCGTGCTTCGGTGACGTCAGTAGTCGTTGTGAGTACTACCAGCACTGCAAGTTTCAAGTCTCTATGACTTACGGTTTGGTCTGCCTAATCAGTTTTAGCTGGAGAATGATGCATCAGGGGAAAATGAACAGTTACAATAGGGTTTCAGCCTGACACCTGACTTTGATTGGATTTTACTACCCCTTACTATCAATATTTTGACATTTGGGCTTGCGATTGTGCCTAACGACCTATTTTTCCGAACTTCTGACGCTGGTTTCGTCTCGATCGGACTAGCGGTTTCGAAGATATCGGCAAAAAAGTTTTAAGCGCTAAATTACAACGGTGCACAAACCATACGGCGAAACCTGGCAAGTGTGGCATCGTTGGACTCAGCAACGATTCAGGAGTCTAATGAGATGAGTCTCGTGAAAATAAGTCAACCAAACCCAAAGTTCTGAGCATTTTTAAAAAAAAATCTCCACTAGGTGGCGCTGTTTCGAAACTTGTCAGGCTACTTCGGGGTATCGTGGTGATGACCCATACCAAGTTTCGTAACAATCCGTTCATGCGTTGATAAAATACAGCATTTAGCACATAATTCAAGATGGTCGACAGCCAAAATGGCCGATATGGTAAAATTGGATATCAGTCGACTCGGCATGACGTCTCGAATCTAACGAGATAACTTTTATGATATTTGGACAAACGGTTCAGCAAAGAAAAGCTAAAATAGCCATTTTTCGTATCTCCAGACCAGTAGGTGGCGCTGCGCCGAAACGCTGCATGATATTGCCTTAAGTGTGTTTTTGCAAACGTTACGTAAAATTTGTTCGCGTGTTTATCGAAAACGATATTACGAATCAACTTGATTTGTAAGATTTTTTGTCAGCATTGTCTGAAGATGATCTGGTTAAATTTTCGTGCAAATCGGATGAACCGTCTAGGACGAGTTCGCAAAAGTAGGTTTTTCGGTTAATTGAAAATGGCGGGGAAATATTCAAGACGGAAAATGATTTTGCTTCTAGCCCTTAAGGTTCAAAAGTTATTAGCATAAACATGAGTGCAACTTTGGACAGGTGGCGGCACTAGAGGGATTGAGTTAGAGACACCAAAATTGCTAGGATGACAGATCAGACTGTCTTCTATTAGTGTGCCAAATTTCACAACTTTTTACCATACGGTTCTATGGGCTGCCATAGACTTCAATGGCGGAAGAAAAAAATACGGGAACGGTTTCAATAGAGCCTTCGCACCTTCAGTGCTCGGCCCCTAATAAAAAGGGCATAAAAAGGGTCTAAAAAGGCCTATAAAAAAAGACTATAGGGTCTGAGCCCTTGATTTTTGAGCTGCTGGTTGGAAAAACTTTATCAAGCCTGGTGATATGTGCATCGGAGAGGTCAAAGGTCAATTTTTGCATTTTCAGCTCATTTATCATGCAAAAGTAGTGTTTTTTTTTTTTTTTTTACGTTTTGAACTGGTATGCCTCTACTGATGGCCTGATCTCCGTCAAAGTTTGCACGCGTCTTTACAATAATGTGGCGCACATGCTCAGCTGATTTGGGGAAGTTCTGCGCAGAGCAGGCAATTTTTTGTCATTTAAATGTCATTTTGCATAGGATAATAAGGAGCACTTTTTTTCACCTTTATAACGGTTAAAGCGCCATGGCGGCCATAAAAGTCTGCAAGCCTCTTTAGGGTCACGTGACGCATGCGCACGCGTGATTTTGTGAAGCTGTATGCAAATCAGACAGTAAGAGGGCCGCTTTCAGGCATTTAACCTCTTAACAAGCGCCCCATTTTTGAGAATTCTTTGAAAACGATATACCCAAATGAAAATGTCTGCAGCTCTTAAACCCTATGGTCTATATTCATAAACCTGGTCTTATTTTAAACTAGACACTTGAAATATTGCTACCCAAGAGTCATAATAACTCAAAGTAATATGGGAACAGAGTAATATACATGTAAATATACATGTAAGTGACTCACGTTTTTTGTTTTTTGTTTTCACTTAGGGAAAAAAATATTATAATTTAATGTTAAGAGCCTGAAAATAACTTAAATATAAAACTGAATGTCTAATCATGTCATGATTCAAATATGAGGATGATTCTCTCAGTAATGTAGCTTCTGTGAGCTTTTATGTCAAGAAAAGTCTAGGCGTCATTTCAAAAAGGCCATTTATTTCAGAACATTTGCTATTGTAAAGAGTAGTTTTTCATTCAAATAAATCTGCAATAAACTGCAATATACTACTAATTATAATGGATAAACAGTTACTGAAAAACTAAAGCAACTATTTACAGAGATTACAAAGTGTAAGAAACTCATTTAGCTGATGGGAAGCATCAGTAAGAGACTGCGCGCTCCACTGCAGTTGCGCCATGGAGAACGCGCAGCCAGCGCACAAACAGTATTCACCAAAGCCTACTTACGCAAACTGCGCAAGATAATGCCTTTTGATTGGTTACTAAGTCCATCAATCAAACCTTTGTTGGAAAGGCATTGGCTGGGCACCGAGTGCCTTTATCCAACGAAAACCATGGGCGCAATGATTGACAGCTCACCAAGCCTGTAAGGCACTTCCTCTATATGATGCATCCCAGAAGAGTCTCTGATTGAAGGAGAGAGACGAGGGTTGAACCATTGCACGTGGGAGAAACTATTCTAGCAGGGGGAGTTTGCCAGACACGGAATAGAATCGATATTTCATTGAAAATGGACATGATTGATCACGCTAACTCAAAACTCTCTTGCAAACAACGGAGGATTTTTAGTTTTTTCCCTATTTTTTCGTTGTTTTGGATTAAAAAGTGGGATGCATTTTGAAGAATGGACTCTTACACAGAGATGTATGCGGGTGTTTATTGGATTCGTCCGATCTGATCTGAACGACAGGAGATGAAAGATGAGTAACGCTGATATTATGCTAATGTTTACATGGACGGTCCTTTAGCGTTTCATTTAACCCTTTCCTCTCTGGTGTATTTATTGCAAAAACAAGTTCAGAACATGAATCTTGAGTGTTTTAGCTTTCAAATGATGCATAGTTTGTGATAGTTGATTGAATATTTTGTATAAAACAAAAGTAAATAAAAGTACACACCCCCCTACTTCCGTCAACCCCCCCGCCCACGAACCGGTGCGGGTTAATAAGTTAACGGGATTTTCCATAGAAATACATCATTGTGACACCTTTTTACCCGTTATAGCGACACCAAGTGGCCAGTCGCCGCGTCCTTTTTCATGCGGCCACAGAATGAGCTCTTACATATGAGTGCTGAGTTTGGTGAAAATACCTCGTTCCGTTCACGAGTTATAGCCAATTTAGTAAAAGTGGCTCCTCCCCCCTCCCAACGTTTTGGCGGCCCTTAGGGACCGTGAACCCAAATTTCCACTTTTTTAAAATAACCTTTGACAATCTGACTCCAGAGAATCTTGCTGCGCTGGTTTGGTTCCGGTCGGGCCAATAACCTAGGACTAGTTTGCAAAAGTAGGTTTTGCAAAAAAAAACCAAATACCCGAAATTTTTCCCACTTTGACGAGCAAATCCGAGGCATGCATTTTATCCGTCTTGAGCCAAGGATTCCAGCGATATAAGGCACTCGAGGCTAAGCCTTACGGTTGAGGAGTTATGAGCCGTTTCATACTTTTGATCGCCATTTCGTACTTTTAAACGCTGTAGCGCCCCCGTGAGGCTGATCGGGGCGTGCTTCGGTGACGTCAGTAGTCGTTGTGAGTACTACCAGCACTGCAAGTTTCAAGTCTCTATGACTTACGGTTTGGTCTGCCTAATCAGTTTTAGCTGGAGAATGATGCATCAGGGGAAAATGAACAGTTACAATAGGGTTTCAGCCTGACACCTGACTTTGATTGGATTTTACCACCCCTTACTATCAATATTTTGAAATTTGGGCTTGCGATTGTGCCTAACGACCTATGTTTCCGAACTTCTGACGCTGGTTTCGTCTCGATCGGACTAGCGGTTTCGAAGATATCGGCAAAAAAGTTTTAAGCGCTAAATTACAACGGTGCACAAACCATACGGCGAAACCTGGCAAGTGTGGCATCGTTGGACTCAGCAACGATTCAGGAGTCTAATGAGATGAGTCTCGTGAAAATAAGTCAACCACACCCAAAGTTCTGAGCATTTTTAAAAAAAAATCTCCACTAGGTGGCGCTGTTTCGAAACTTGTCAGGCTACTTCGGGGTATCGTGGTGATGACCCATACCAAGTTTCGTAACAATCCGTTCATGCGTTGATAAAATACAGCATTTAGCACATAATTCAAGATGGCCGACAGCCAAAATGGCCGATATGGTAAAATTGGATATCAGTCGACTCGGCATGACGTCTCGAATCTAACGAGATAACTTTTATGATATTTGGACAAACAGTTCAGCAAAGAAAAGCTAAAATAGCCATTTTTCGTATCTCCAGACCAGTAGGTGGCGCTGCGCCGAAACGCTGCATGATATTGCCTTAAGTGTGTTTTTGCAAACGTTACGTAAAATATGTTCGCGTGTTTATCGAAAACGATATTACGAATCAACTTGATTTGTAAATTTTTTGTCAGCATTGTCTGAAGATGATCTGGTTAAATTTTCGTGCAAATCGGATGAACCGTCTAGGACGAGTTCGCAAAAGTAGGTTTTTCGGTTAATTGAAAATGGCGGGGAAATATTCAAGACGGAAAATTTAAGGTTCAAAAGTTATTAGCATAAACATGAGTGCAACTTTGGACAGGTGGCGGCACTAGAGGGATTGAGTTAGAGACACCAAAATTGCTAGGATGACAGATCAGACTGTCTTCTATTAGTGTGCCAAATTTCACAACTTTTTACCATACGGTTCTATGGGCTGCCATAGACTTCAATGGCGGAAGAAAAAAATACGGGAACGGTTTCAATAGAGCCTTCGCACCTTCAGTGCTCGGCCCCTAATAAAAAGGGTCTAAAAAGGCCTATAAAAAAAGACTATAGGGTCTGAGCCCTTGATTTTTGAGCTGCTGGTTGGAAAAACTTTATCAAGCCTGGTGATATGTGCATCGGAGAGGTCAAAGGTCAATGTTTGCATTTTCAGCTCATTTATCATGCAAAAGTAGTGTTTTTTTTTTTTTTACGTTTTAAACTGGTATGCCTCTACTGATGGCCTGATCTCCGTCAAAGTTTGCACGCGTCTTTACAATAATATGGCGCACATGCTCAGCTGATTTGGGGAAGTTCTGCGCAGAGCAGGCAATTTTTTGTCATTTAAATGTCATTTTGCATAGGATAATAAGGAGCACTTTTTTTCACCTTTATAACGGTTAAAGCGCCATGGCGGCCATAAAAGTCTGCAAGCCTCTTTAGGGTCACGTGACGCATGCGCACGCGTGATTTTGTGAAGCTGTATGCAAATCAGACAGTAAGAGGGCCGCTTTCAGGCATTTAACGGGATTTTCCATAGAAATACATCATTGTGACACCTTTTTACCCGTTATAGCGACACCAAGTGGCCAGTCGCCGCGTCCTTTTTCATGCGGCCACAGAATGAGCTCTTACATATGAGTGCTGAGTTTGGTGAAAATACCTCGTTCCGTTCACGAGTTATAGCCAATTTAGTAAAAGTGGCTCCTCCCCCCTCCCAACGTTTTGGCGGCCCTTAGGGACCGTGAACCCAAATTTCCACTTTTTTAAAATAACCTTTGACAATCTGACTCCAGAGAATCTCGCTGCGCTGGTTTGGTTCCGGTCGGGCCAATAACCTAGGACTAGTTTGCAAAAGTAGGTTTTGCAAAAAAAACCAAATACCCGAAATTTTTCCCACTCTGACGAGCAAATCCGAGGCATGCATTTTATCCGTCTTGAGCCAAGGATTCCAGCGATATAAGGCACTCGAGGCTACGCCCTACGGTTGAGGAGTTATGGGCCGTTTCGTACTTTTGATCGCCATTTCGTACTTTTAAACGCTGTAGCGCCCCCGTGAGGCTGATCGGGGCGTGCTTCGGTGACGTCAGTAGTCGTTGTGAGTACTACCAGCACTGCAAGTTTCAAGTCTCTATGACTTACGGTTTGGTCTGCCTAATCAGTTTTAGCTGGAGAATGATGCATCAGGGGAAAATGAACAGTTACAATAGGGTTTCAGCCTGACACCTGACTTTGATTGGATTTTACTACCCCTTACTATCAATATTTTGACATTTGGGCTTGCGATTGTGCCTAACGACCTATGTTTCCGAACTTCTGACGCTGGTTTCGTCTCGATCGGACTAGCGGTTTCGAAGATATCGGCAAAAAAGTTTTAAGCGCTAAATTACAACGGTGCACAAACCATACGGCGAAACCTGGCAAGTGTGGCATCGTTGGACTCAGCAACGATTCAGGAGTCTAATGAGATGAGTCTCGTGAAAATAAGTCAACCACACCCAAAGTTCTGAGCATTTTTAAAAAAAAATCTCCACTAGGTGGCGCTGTTTCAAAACTTGTCAGGCTACTTCGGGGTATCGTGGTGATGACCCATACCAAGTTTCGTAACAATCCATTCATGCGTTGATAAAATACAGCATTTAGCACATAATTCAAGATGGCCGACAGCCAAAATGGCCGATATGGTAAAATTGGATATCAGTCGACTCGGCATGACGTCTCGAATCTAACGAGATCACTTTTATGATATTTGGACAAACGGTTCAGCAAAGAAAAGCTAAAATAGCCATTTTTCGTATCTCCAGACCAGTAGGTGGCGCTGCGCCGAAACGCTGCATGATATTGCCTTAAGTGTGTTTTTGCAAACGTTACGTAAAATTTGTTCGCGTGTTTATCGAAAACGATATTACGAATCAACTTGATTTGTAAGATTTTTTGTCAGCATTGTCTGAAGATGATCTGGTTAAATTTTCGTGCAAATCGGATGAACCGTCTAGGACGAGTTCGCAAAAGTAGGTTTTTCGGTTAATTGAAAATGGCGGGGAAATATTCAAGACGGAAAATGATTTTGCTTCTAGCCCTTAAGGTTCAAAAGTTATTAGCATAAACATGAGTGCAACTTTGGACAGGTGGCGGCACTAGAGGGATTGAGTTAGAGACACCAAAATTGCTAGGATGACAGATCAGACTGCACTGCATGAAAAGTGGGATTTTCGTCAGTATGTGACACTGTAGATTGCCGTGGAACTTCAGGTTTACGACTGTGCACGGCAATTTGCAGGCAACACCGAAAACTGCCGTAAATTGTCGGAAATTGACGTGGGCCTTGCTTGGCAGTTTTCCCCCCATGACCCCCCCTCCCCTTAATTCTAGGGGAGGCTTTATCATGTAAATGAACATGCTGTGAGCTACACAAATGCAAATCAGAGTAGCAGCAGGGGGAGTTTTATCTAGGTTCTGAATTTTTTTGACTAAAACAAGTTTAAAGTTTAAGTTAAAATGTTAACTTAAATTTAAGTTAAATGTACTCGTTTTAGTACACATTACTAAATTTTTAGGGCAACCAGTTTGCTCCAATTTTTTAAGTAGATTCAACTTGTCCGGGCTCACAGTGTAGATTAATTACTCTGTATGTCATTAGCAATAACCAATGTTATGTAAAAAAAAAAAAAAAAATACAGGACAGCAGTTCATGTCTTCAACCTTTAGAGAGGTTATGTGATGCAACAAGACAATGAACCAAAGCACACAAATAAATCAAGTAAAGCATACAGTTTACATACCAACATTAATTTTTCCACCCTGCACTGTGAATGATTTTTTTAAATGGCTATTAATCATAAATGTGAAAAGTACAAGTTTGTGTGTTTATAGTTAAGTCAGATTGTGTTTTTCTGTAATTGTCATTTAAATTGAGCTCACACCACATTTTATGAATTATCAATGCAGATTTTCAAGAGGTGGTTTCCTGGACAGGGTTTAAATTATGCCAAGAGTAGGCCTTAATCTAGTTAATCGTGAGTTAAAAAATTGTTGCCTGGAACAAAGATTAAGCACAGATTACTAACACCTGGACTATGAGTCCTGAACTAAAATAAACTGGATTCATTTACAGTTTTATCTAATTGCTTACACACAATTTCTGAAAATATGGCTCCATTTCTTGTAACTCTACACACAAAACATCAGACATCTCTTGCAAAAGCAACACTTTGTGCAAAACTATTTTAACTATTTCCAAAAATGTTGTTTTTGCATATATCTAACTACACAATGCACAACTGAGGAATTTACAGTTGAACTGAAATCAACTGAACTGAATCAACGCTGAAGTCACTTGAGCTGAATATTGACACTATATTGGCTTGTTAGAGCCGGTTTACAGCAGAATTTGTTTTGAACTTGTTACTGAAGCTGCTATGAAACAATATATTTTGTTTTATGCATATTCTTTCTTTCTCAAACCTTAGTTTTGATTTCTAAGTGATCAATTTATGTATGTGTTTTCACACATGATCATTGGCTGTATGGGTCCTCAGTAAATGAATGTGGCATTTAAATGGCAAAAGTTATTCTTGTCTCTATAACTTATGGCTTCCTAAAGACACGTTTATGGGTAAATAAAATATTAATAATATAAATAAAATGAATATCAAAACATATTTTAAATATAATGAAGTCATTTTATTATAGCACTCATCAGATGTTCCTGGAAACAAAACAGAGACAGAACAGTATAAACAAACTATACAACAAACTAAACACCAAATTACAAAAACATTATTATGTGAAAGTGAATAAAGTGGTGTGTGTTTTCAGTTATAAATATGTGCTGTGTAAATTAGCCTATACTTTTAGAAATCATATATAGCCTAACTTTAAAAAACAAACAATAACCCATATAGATAAATTATAATAATTGTATAATATTAAGCATTTACTTAATATACATTGTAACATTAGGCTACTTTACTCTAGCACAGTAGTCAGTTAAGCAATTAATTAATATCTTATATTAATATGTATGTAGCCTAGGCTACATCTAAAGGTAAGTCTGCTTTAAAAAAAAAAAATATTACACTTCGACATGTACAGAATTTGCGCGTTAAGAAACACGTTCAAATGTGTCTTCTTAACATGTTAAAACTGTGCGTGAAGCGGAAAACAGGGCGTGTTGAAGGTTTTTTTTTATTATTTTTTTTATTTTTTTTATTGAAAATAATATTTACAAAACAAACATGGCTGCATAGAAATCGTTTCTTCAGAATAGAATACAGAAAATACATAGCCTGAGAGAGCAGCTCTTAATACAAACAGGAAATTATAAACAGTCTTCGTGATAAAAATAAGGGTGAATTATTAGGAAGAGAAAGAAAACCATAATAAAAAATAAATAAATAAATAAATAAAAAAAAATAAAAAAAAACAAACCAAAGATTATAATATGACACAAGGAGATTTCAGTCATTGTTCAGTTACTAACCTCAGTTGGGAAGTGTTTTAGGGTATCAAATATTTTTTGTGCTTTAGGACCTTTTAAGATTTTCAAAGATTTCATATACATTTTAAATTCATTTAAAAAAACAACACATTTGGGAGATGATTTCACAATTCTACATTTGTGAATGAAAAATTTAGCTAGACATACGATTGTATTAATACAAAGCTCATCACCCTTGTTTTGTAATATCAATCCAAATGTTATGTCGTCTCTAGAGAAAGAGGTTGGGAGTGAAGACATCTTTAGTTTAACCCAATTATACATATCACACCAAAATGTCTGAATCACATTACATGAGAAAAATACATGGTCCGTAGTGTAGCAATTATGGACGCAGACATATAGATGAGTTAATCTTCCAATGATTCGATCAAATTAACATCCTTTTCAACAAAGCACAATTCAGCTCCAGGAATTCATCATCATCACGAGGGAGATGGGGGCTTGATTCTGCCCGGAGCTACTAGTTCTGACTTCCTATGGACTCGCCACCAAACTCAGTTAAAAGAGGACAAAAGGCTCGTGGTTGTCACAAGACAAAGAAACAACCAGACCTCTGTCTTTGCATGACCAGCAAATGAACTCCACGTGACAGCTAAAACTCAGAGTAAGCTCACAGAAACTGTTAGCTTATGGAGTACATCAAATAACTGATTATTGGACTTTCATTCAAATAGCCTTCGACATAACTTGTTAGTGTGTTTACAACTAATACACATGACTATCATGCATGTATATTACTCACAATTCATGCAATTATGTAACTATTGAATGAGTGGATGAAAAAGCATCGTGTTTGGTACCGGTGCGTTCGTATGGGTATAATCCAACAGATGAGCTGAATGAAATCTTTATAGAATTGATCATGTCCTTATAGTAAGAAATTAGGTCTAAATTTACTCTCTGCTTAAGAGCAGGAAACTAAATTCTAGAGATAACCTAATTTTGTGGGAGGGGTGGAGACACAGTCACCCCTGAAGCCTAATTGGCCAGAACCCATCCAGGGGATGGGCAAATGTTTGAGTTTAGTCTCAGAACACGAACGAAAAGTTCAGTTCTGTTCTCAAGTTCAGTTCTCAGTTCTGTTCTCAAGTTCAGTTCTCAGTTCTGTTCACAGTTCTGTTCCCTACAGTTCTGTACAGTTCAGACCAGAAGCAGTGCAGAGTCCAGCTCAAGTTCGGTTCCAGTTCGGTTCGAGCTGGTTCGCGGCCTGTTCGCAGTTCAGAGATGAGCTCAGTCCTAGCAGTATGACCAGAGAGAGTTCGGAACGGAGTTCCCAGGAGACGATCTGACGATCGTGACAGACCAACATCAGAGAAAATGGGTTAACAACGATTTCATTCAGGCCATCTGCTTTTATCTCACTTTCCTTTCTTTTACTTAAAGTTTATTTTATTTCCGCTAAGTCTCGGGTCTGTTAAGTTTCACCGTAAAAGTCTCTCAACAACGAGTTTCTAACAGCGCGCTCCAACTTCAAACAACGCCCACAAGACTTTCATCCAGCCGCCAACACCCCACGTGTTCGGCCTCCCCAGACGTCGACCAGACCTTCAGCGAATCAAAGATCCGGGAAAATCCCTGTACAGCCAGGAGAAGGGAATCCCCCTTGTCAGACGACACGCGAAACCCAAACGCAAGTAACGCCTTTTTGATTCCAAGCTGAACTGGTGCATTAGATCAAATGTAATAACCCTGCCTAAGAAACGATATGAGGTTAAATTACTGATCAATGGTTTCTTCAGGTCATGTTTCATAAATGCATAGATTGCTTAGGATTTCATAATTTCTCTCTCTTAGAACTTATTCTTTCCTCACCTTCTTCCTTTCTGCAACGTGTGAATGTGCGAGCGTGTGTGTTTATGTTAGATATTAGTTTGATGTGTTAGATTAATCAATAAAGTTCCGTTTGTATTCAAAGATAACTGTTCTTGTGTTATGTGCTTATCAATTTAATGTCTTGAACTGCCGATCTAAGTTACCTGGCTGTTAAATAGTGTTTCACTATTGTTCGGATATTAATATCCGCTGCAGAGTTGATATTTACGGCCCGTTCAAATGAACGCTAGAAGAGTCATTTGCTCGGCTGTAAAATAGACTCTCAAAATTCCCTATGAATTCATTAAATTCATTCATTTGAGCTAAATATACATGTTTCCCTTTAACAGAGCCCCCTTTAAGTCCTTACATATCGGCGGACGAATAAGTTAAGGTGTAAACATTAATTCTGAATTATTTATACTACATAGTGTCATTCGAGTCTTTCATTTTAATTCAGTTCCCCGTTGAGTTATTATTTTATATGACTCATAGTCGCTACAGTATTGGTGGAGAATGCGGGGCAGTTTAACCTAAATTATAAGCATATAAATCGAGATTTTATCTTTGAATTACATTTTGAGAGATCAGACCGCTAGACGCGTCTATCTGTGTGCGCGCGCGCCTATTTGAAAGCTGTGTTGAATGAATGAGGAACGCTGTGTAACCCAAGTCTGTCCCTGTTCTAAAACTGCATTAGAGTAATTTAAGATCTGAGATCTCACACTATACGATAAGGTAAGAATTAAGCGTGTTCCTTAATTTCTAGAATGCCTCGTTTATAGCCGAATTGATGTCATTGCGTGTTCCAGTGTCATTAAATAGCTAACGTTATACGTATATCAGTCAGCCAGAGAACTGAACGAACTTAAACTGCATAAATTGAAATACCCTGCGAGGAATAATCTCCTCACAGCGCGGTCAGATCAAGCGTGTTCCTTGATCGATGTATTAAAGCCTTATTTATAGCTAATTCAGTGCGTGTTCCACTGTAATTCGAAGAGCTATATCTTCCCTGTGCTAATGTTAAGCAGTTAAAGCTTGCCGGTGTGTGTATCATCTCGTAAAAACACTGCGTGTCCCAGTGTGATTTAAAGGAGAATGATTTGAACCCAAGTAAAGCTGACATTGATAGAATCAACAGTAGAAGAAACCCTGTGGTTCTATATGCACATAGATCCGCCGAGATCAATAGTGTTCTATTTACAGCGCAAAACTGTAACATTGAACTGTAACTGTAAAGTTTAATCTCACTCTTAACAAACTGAGTGAAAAGCCCCACAGAGCAAAACCAGCTACGAGTGGTGTTCCTTATTTTGATTTTCATTGATGAAATGTGCCGACGTTTCACGTAATACACTCGATTGCACGTGCTAAACTTATGTGTAACTTTACAGGGTGAAAAGCGCTGACTTTTCTAGTTACTCCTAACTTTACCCTGTCTGCAATTCACATGTTTGCCGCTAGCGTTTGTTTTTCGCCATAGTCACGACTGCGGCACGGAAGTCAACCAGCGCTTCCGGATAAACCCAGCGCATGCGCAGTGCGTCGAAGCCATATTTGTAAACAAACCTTACGGTAGCTAACAGCTACAGGCTAAGCTAATCGAAGCAGTTGTTTACATTGAAGCCTAAATGCTAAAGCTTTAGCATTAGTTTTAGGTATCAACCGTATTAACATACGTGTAAATGCAGTGTCTGTTTGAGTCACTTTAAAGTGATTTAACCATTTAAACACCTCAACTTTATGTACACTGTTGGTCTTTCTTACTTTTCTCTTATCTTTCTAATACATTACGTTATACTCTACTTTAAGGGAAATATTGGTTCACAATTGTTAGTTACTTTACCTACATTTTACTTGAAGAGGAAAGATACTGGTTTGCAATTATTAATTGTTAAGTTCGAATTTAATGAAAGAAAAAATTCAAGATTCATTCCTCAAAGTCATGTAAAATGATTTTAAAGTTATTCTAACTATTCTGGAATTTACTCATTTTCAGAATTTCTCATTGAGACCCAATTACTTTAGGTATTCGCCTGGAACTTTAGAAGTTCAAGTGAACCACTAAATTGATATCTATTACCAAAACCTTTTGGACTCACACTTATTCATTATTTTTATTGCGTTATACCCTCCTTTATCCCCTCTTCCTATTGTAGCTATTCACTTAGCCACTCTATTTTATTTACTAATTTATCTCTTTATTTAACTTCCTTTTTTGTAACACACCTGAGCCTCAATAGGAGACAGTGCCAGATTCCTACGAGTTTCAAAATAAATCAGAGACAATCCTCATTGACTAAATATTTATTTTGGGTGATTAGTTGACCATCAACTATCAACTTTATACTCGTAGTCAGACAAAGGCTTCAGAGCCATTTGTGGGGCCGGATCTCCTTGCTTTCCTCCCTTCTCCTCACGTCTTCCCTGTTCTGTCCTGCTCTATTCAATTTTATTCTTCATGTTTATAGGGAACAAGCCTGGAAGAATCATTGATCATTTCTAAAAGAAAGAAAGATAATTCTTCCCAGAGAAACAAACCAGTAGGCATTTGATTGGTAATCAAACCCTCCTTTGTTCTCCATGCTTTCCCTGCATTTGTAAACGCAATTTAAAATTTTGACATATCTAAGTTCATTTAACAGAGACAAGTGTTGAGCCACCGTCGCCTTCAACGCATCCCTGCGTAAGCGGTCCGCCTGTAAGGTGTGTGGCGTCAATCCTGTCAGACTAAGGAAAGAGGTATCAGCATTATTATTGTATTATTTTACTCTGTAACATAAACAATAATATTGTTTCTGTTTTGAAAAAAGATTTTCATTGATAGGAAGTAGTTATAGAAAAAAAAGAACTTTTTCTCCCAGTGAAAGTTATTTTTGTTTCTTTCAATTGAAATAGGTTTTTAACCTTTTCTCTCTTCCTCCCTTACTAAGCTGAGTGACATAGTCCTCGCATCACGATTTGGAAACAGCTTTTCATTGATAGAATTTTCTTTTTAGAAAAAAAGGAAATTCTCCAAGTGAAAAGAAAATTGTTTCAATCTATTGAGATTTGTTTTAACCCTTTTCTCTCTCTTTCCCTTACCTAGTTGAGTGACAAAGCCTTCACATCACTAGCCTACCTGTCTACACTGAGACCAACACTTAGTCGTCACAACACGCCACTATTGGTGTACAATCACTGAAACGACACTTAGCTGTCCCACCACACATAGGCTTATACCCCACACAGATCTGTGTCAGTCTCTTCTCCCAGCGTACCAACATGTCGCAGACGACAAACCCCACTGCCCAAGGGGAAGATGTGGACGCCTGTCTCAGAGGCATTACAGACTGCCTCATACCAAAGACAATTGAACTGTTATTATTTTTAATAATAATCATGATTCTGAGAAGGTTCCTGACACATGATTCAAGCCAGAACAACAACCACATGGAACTAGCCAAGATCACCTGTTCCCTAAGCAACGCCTTCACAGCCCAGCTGAAACTAAGCGACAAGCACATCATCCACCTTCAAGAGGAGCTGACACGTGCCCAAAACCGCATAGACAAGCTGGAAGTGAAAGTCCAGGACGACTTCAAGCGTCAGACCACAGAGTTCCTGAGAGAGCTGATGCACACTCAACGCTGCACAGACCAGCTCAAGGCTAAAGCTCAAGACAAACTCAAAGTGCCTGACGAAGTGGAGCAAGAAACAAAGAAACCAGTTGACAAGCTCCAAGAAGCCCTTGCAGTCGCTGAACGCGACAAACAAGAGTCAAAGACTGCACATAAACACCTGTTAAACCAACTCCAGTCTGCTGAACATCAGCTAGAGAAAGCCAACGCTGATATTAAAGACCAGAACTCTAAAATCAATGCTCTGGAAGACAACCTTGAAAGGTACAGCACTGAGATGGACCATCTGATCCGACAGCGAGACGACACCAACGACGAGCTCTACGCGGTCAGATATGAACTCAATCATGCTGTCAAACAGAGACCAGAGCCAAGAAGGGATAGAACTCCCTCAGCATCACTACTGCTGAGTAGAACACAGTCTTCCTTCCAAGAACTGCCATACAACGGAAGAAGTGAATGGCCGCAACCCAAAGCGTCACCGGCCTTCACCACAGAACTTGTCCCGGCCAACAAAAGAGAGCTCATCCAAGCAGCCTCCGAACCTGCACAAAAGATGACCTTTGAAAACCTCGACAAGCTCGCTAAGAACATCACCCAGTTCAACCCAAACTCCACGGAGGGCCGCGACATCCAGGCCTACCTCCAAGATATTGACTTCTACCTAGAGGCAAGACCTCAGGTGACCGACCGACACAGGTTATACCTCCTCAGAGCCACATCCAGTCCCGAGGTACGAAGCTTTCTAGATCGGCAACCTGTTCACGTAAAGTACAACTACCAGCTACTACGTGGGACGCTGACCCAAGAATTTACAGGCCCTGAGTCTGAACACGGACTGTTAATCGCCTGGGAAACCAAACAAGGTCGACAAGAGACTCCCCAAGCCTACTACAGCCGTTTCCGACAAGCCTACTTTGGTGCATATAACGAACCTGAACTTGAAGAGGATTTGAACTTCAAAACCATCTTCCTGAGAAACTTGCACCCTGGAGTGAGTCGTCATCTAGGCATCATGGCCTGCCCAGACACGATGACAATCCAACAGCTGCGTGACCTGACACACAAGCCCTACATCAAACAAAAGATGGCCTCAAAGAAAGGTTTGAAAACATCCACAGTGTCAAACTCCGTCAGCCAAGACCCAAGCCTTGCACTGGACGACACCCAGTGGCATGACTACACCACAGTCCATCTTAAAGAGTACAGAGAACGTGACTCCCATGACAGCTACCACACCAACCGCTGGGAAAAGCCATGGGACCAGCCTCGCTTCTCAAGAAACCCTAAAGATGCCAAAGACCATCGCCATCCCACACATTCCAGAGCATCTAACGTGGGTAAGCGACGACAAAACCCACCTCGGCACCACTCAGTCGAGCACAGCACTGAGTACGCCGAAGAACAAGACTCTCATGCCAATGCCAGATCCAAACAACCAGACGGCCGTGGGCATAAGCAAAGCAGCGACTCACAAGAAGTCATGCAGCTATTGAGAGAATCCCTCAAATGCCATGAAGAGGACAGGAAATGGGATGAGTCAGATTCTGATTGACACGCCTTCCAGGAAAGGGGGGACCAAAAACAGACTAGAACAGATCTGACCATACATCCACTAACATTACATACACTACATAACTTACATACTCGCTAACATACAGAAGTTAACCACATCTGCCAGGGAAAACATTCAGCAAACATGTTCTTCCCACAGGTAGAAACTAGCTTCAGAAACTAGCTTAGCATGGACCCGGCTACACTCATCATAGGAAACATTGCACAATCTACCCAACAAGTAGAACACCTCTCATTAAGTTAGGGTACACGACACCTTAGCTGCACGAGTAGTTGTAGGCAAGACCTAGAGACACTCAACTGTTTTGTTTTGTTTCACCTCTTCCTTCCCTCTCCTTCTTCTTTTATTAGGTAAAATGCCTGTCTACCCCATAAGGGTCAAGGTCACGATATAGGGATTGATGCACCACGCCTAATATCGGCAGGCCACCTTTGAACCAATGTGAGCTAGAGAGCTCCATGATTAAGAGGTCACCTCATTTGTACCACAAATGATGTCACCACGTCATGAAGAAAGGTACAACGGTCTCAACCTAGTACGATTTAGAAGTGAAGAAAACACACAAAACGAAAGTTAAACACAGAATTTGGTCAAAGAGTCACCGTACCGAACCAAATTAGAACAACACCAAAGTTAAACTACATTACGTCGACACGATAAACCGAGGAACGTTAAAACGTAAACTTCAAATTAACCTTAAGTTTAAAGTTTAAAACTGTTAGTACTCGAATAATCTAAGGCCCTGCACCAGTACAGTGGCCAATCATGGAGGTGTTGTCTTGTTGTTTGTTGTGTATTGTGTCTGCTTCTTCTCCTTGTGCTTCTACAGCGTTCGCCGATGTCTTCATCCCAACACATCGCCTAACGAAGGGGGGAATATGTAGCAATTATGGACGCAGACATATAGATGAGTTAATCTTCCAATGATTCGATCAAATTAACATCCTTTTCAACAAAGCACAATTCAGCTCCAGGAATTCATCATCATCACGAGGGAGATGGGGGCTTGATTCTGCCCGGAGCTACTAGTTCTGACTTCCTATGGACTCGCCACCAAACTCAGTTAAAAGAGGACAAAAGGCTCGTGGTTGTCACAAGACAAAGAAACAACCAGACCTCTGTCTTTGCATGACCAGCAAATGAACTCCACGTGACAGCTAAAACTCAGAGTAAGCTCACAGAAACTGTTAGCTTATGGAGTACATCAAATAACTGATTATTGGACTTTCATTCAAATAGCCTTCGACATAACTTGTTAGTGTGTTTACAACTAATACACATGACTATCATGCATGTATATTACTCACAATTCATGCAATTATGTAACTATTGAATGAGTGGATGAAAAAGCATCGTGTTTGGTACCGGTGCGTTCGTATGGGTATAATCCAACAGATGAGCTGAATGAAATCTTTATAGAATTGATCATGTCCTTATAGTAAGAAATTAGGTCTAAATTTACTCTCTGCTTAAGAGCAGGAAACTAAATTCTAGAGATAACCTAATTTTGTGGGAGGGGTGGAGACACAGTCACCCCTGAAGCCTAATTGGCCAGAACCCATCCAGGGGATGGGCAAATGTTTGAGTTTAGTCTCAGAACACGAACGAAAAGTTCAGTTCTGTTCTCAAGTTCAGTTCTCAGTTCTGTTCTCAAGTTCAGTTCTCAGTTCTGTTCACAGTTCTGTTCCCTACAGTTCTGTACAGTTCAGACCAGAAGCAGTGCAGAGTCCAGCTCAAGTTCGGTTCCAGTTCGGTTCGAGCTGGTTCGCGGCCTGTTCGCAGTTCAGAGATGAGCTCAGTCCTAGCAGTATGACCAGAGAGAGTTCGGAACGGAGTTCCCAGGAGACGATCTGACGATCGTGACAGACCAACATCAGAGAAAATGGGTTAACAACGATTTCATTCAGGCCATCTGCTTTTATCTCACTTTCCTTTCTTTTACTTAAAGTTTATTTTATTTCCGCTAAGTCTCGGGTCTGTTAAGTTTCGCCGTAAAAGTCTCTCAACAACGAGTTTCTAACAGCGCGCTCCAACTTCAAACAACGCCCACAAGACTTTCATCCAGCCGCCAACACCCCACGTGTTCGGCCTCCCCAGACGTCGACCAGACCTTCAGCGAATCAAAGATCCGGGAAAATCCCTGTACAGCCAGGAGAAGGGAATCCCCCTTGTCAGACGACACGCGAAACCCAAACGCAAGTAACGCCTTTTTGATTCCAAGCTGAACTGGTGCATTAGATCAAATGTAATAACCCTGCCTAAGAAACGATAGGAGGTTAAATTACTGATCAATGGTTTCTTCAGGTCATGTTTCATAAATGCATAGATTGCTTAGGATTTCATAATTTCTCTCTCTTAGAACTTATTCTTTCCTCACCTTCTTCCTTTCTGCAACGTGTGAATGTGCGAGCGTGTGTGTTTATGTTAGATATTAGTTTGATGTGTTAGATTAATCAATAAAGTTCCGTTTGTATTCAAAGATAACTGTTCTTGTGTTATGTGCTTATCAATTTAATGTCTTGAACTGCCGATCTAAGTTACCTGGCTGTTAAATAGTGTTTCACTATTGTTCGGATATTAATATCCGCTGCAGAGTTGATATTTACGGCCCGTTCAAATGAACGCTAGAAGAGTCATTTGCTCGGCTGTAAAATAGACTCTCAAAATTCCCTATGAATTCATTAAATTCATTCATTTGAGCTAAATATACATGTTTCCCTTTAACAGAGCCCCCTTTAAGTCCTTACATATCGGCGGACGAATAAGTTAAGGTGTAAACATTAATTCTGAATTATTTATACTACATAGTGTCATTCGAGTCTTTCATTTTAATTCAGTTCCCCGTTGAGTTATTATTTTATCTGACTCATAGTCGCTACAGTAGTTTCAACATCATTTTCACAGAATGTACATACATTATCAACTATACCAAAGCGAAAATTCAGTAAATCTTTAGAGGGGTAAATATTGTTCATTACTTTGAAGTGTGTTTCTTTCACTTTAGGAGGTATAGGGAGTGTTAGATACATTGTTCTCAGGTTAATGATTGAAACTTTATCAAATTTTTGTAGGATGCTATTTTTATTTTGGCTGTTAGGGTAAAGATAATCAATAAAACATTTTCTAATAAAGTGATTAGTGCATTTTTTATCCAGAATATAGATCCCTTGAATTGATAGTGGGGCCAATTGTGGTTGAATCGTATAATATGTTAAAATGCTTCTTGTTAGAAGGACAAAACCTTGGGGTATTGCTTTATGTAATTTTAAAAAGTCTGATTTTGAGGGGGGCGTGTTGAAGGTTGAAACGATCATAAGTCACGCGTTTCGTATAAAGAGATTTGGCCTTTATGTTTTTTATGTTTTTTGCTGCTTTCCTTTTTCGTGATCAACAATGACAGGACACCGTCTTCAACTCAATCTCTGCATGGACGCGACGAACTTTTTGGACTCATTTTCAGGAGGCTGTCTTCGTCTTCATAACTCTGAGGCAAACTGCAGTCGCTATGAACCACAGCATGGGTAATGTAACGTTACGATTTAAAGAATATGCTTTTATTCAGCTGTATAAGGAAATGGATGCGTTAATAGATCCGAGCTTAAAACTGCACATTTTGTTTACACAGACTATCCTCGCCTCATAACTAAGCCGTGACCTCTTATCTGCTTGGAGCGATTTCCGCGAGTCCAGATTTAACCGCTGATCATGACGAAATTGTGTGTAAGTAACTTCTAATGTGTTTCTCATTCCTTGTTTAATTTTACCGTGACTGTTTTTATTAATACCAGTCTCATGTAATTGTTTTCCAGCTGCCTGTAAGACGTATTATGAATCGACACGCCGGAGCTTCAGATACAAACAACCTGAAACTGCGAAGTTTAGCTCGGAGTCGATCAAGAAGAAAAAGGGTAAGATTTATTATATTAGATCCGTTTTTTGTCAATGTGAGTATTTTTCAGGTTGCTTATTGTCTTTATGGATTGTATTACAGTTGCTGGAAGCGAGAGTGTGCTGGATGAGGTGGACGTTTGGAAGTCCGCGACCATTGAACTCATGTCTGATGAGGAAGACGGCTTTGTTGACGGGGTGTCTGGATGGATTGTGCGGCCACCGCCCTCTCGCAGCCTGGAGCACGCCGAACTTTACATTACATTACGAGACATTACTGCTGCACTGTACATAGTTGTGTGTTTAACAATAAAGCTCTTTCTTTGAGTAAACCGCTGTGTTTTATAAATTAAGCCCTTTCTTTGAATGAACAGCTGTATGCTTATAAATGAAGCCCCTTGTTTGAATAAACGGCACGGTCCGTATAATTTGCCCATATATTCCTTGATGGTATGAATACTTCATAGCACAATAACATTAATATGAAACAAATTATTACAACATAAATTATATATTTATTATTATTATTGGGGTTTACATTTATAATGAGCCAGGGGGACCAATAATGATTGGTTTGCAGTGATCTGCCAACCAATCACGAGGGATTTTTCTTTTTTAAATGTAGTGGCTTCAGCCAATAGTGAGTGAGTAAATTCAAGTCTGGCCGTTGACTCTCTGGTTTCGCTGCTATTCATATGCAAATTAGAGGCGTCGCACCTCCGCGCGGTCTCTCAGCGGGGGGCTCTCCACCTACGTCATGGTTCGTTTACGACAATTTGTGGCACAGACGAACGCGACGGGAAAATCCCTGTACAGCCAGGAGAAGGGAATCCCCCTTGTCAGACGACACGCGAAACCCAAACGCAAGTAACGCCTTTTTGATTCCAAGCTGAACTGGTGCATTAGATCAAATGTAATAACCCTGCCTAAGAAACGATAGGAGGTTAAATTACTGATCAATGGTTTCTTCAGGTCATGTTTCATAAATGCATAGATTGCTTAGGATTTCATAATTTCTCTCTCTTAGAACTTATTCTTTCCTCACCTTCTTCCTTTCTGCAACGTGTGAATGTGCGAGCGTGTGTGTTTATGTTAGATATTAGTTTGATGTGTTAGATTAATCAATAAAGTTCCGTTTGTATTCAAAGATAACTGTTCTTGTGTTATGTGCTTATCAATTTAATGTCTTGAACTGCCGATCTAAGTTACCTGGCTGTTAAATAGTGTTTCACTATTGTTCGGATATTAATATCCGCTGCAGAGTTGATATTTACGGCCCGTTCAAATGAACGCTAGAAGAGTCATTTGCTCGGCTGTAAAATAGACTCTCAAAATTCCCTATGAATTCATTAAATTCATTCATTTGAGCTAAATATACATGTTTCCCTTTAACAGAGCCCCCTTTAAGTCCTTACATATCGGCGGACGAATAAGTTAAGGTGTAAACATTAATTCTGAATTATTTATACTACATAGTGTCATTCGAGTCTTTCATTTTAATTCAGTTCCCCGTTGAGTTATTATTTTATCTGACTCATAGTCGCTACAGTAGTTTCAACATCATTTTCACAGAATGTACATACATTATCAACTATACCAAAGCGAAAATTCAGTAAATCTTTAGAGGGGTAAATATTGTTCATTACTTTGAAGTGTGTTTCTTTCACTTTAGGAGGTATAGGGAGTGTTAGATACATTGTTCTCAGGTTAATGATTGAAACTTTATCAAATTTTTGTAGGATGCTATTTTTATTTTGGCTGTTAGGGTAAAGATAATCAATAAAACATTTTCTAATAAAGTGATTAGTGCATTTTTTATCCAGAATATAGATCCCTTGAATTGATAGTGGGGCCAATTGTGGTTGAATCGTATAATATGTTAAAATGCTTCTTGTTAGAAGGACAAAACCTTGGGGTATTGCTTTATGTAATTTTAAAAAGTCTGATTTTGAGGGGGGCGTGTTGAAGGTTGAAACGATCATAAGTCACGCGTTTCGTATAAAGAGATTTGGCCTTTATGTTTTTTATGTTTTTTGCTGCTTTCCTTTTTCGTGATCAACAATGACAGGACACCGTCTTCAACTCAATCTCTGCATGGACGCGACGAACTTTTTGGACTCATTTTCAGGAGGCTGTCTTCGTCTTCATAACTCTGAGGCAAACTGCAGTCGCTATGAACCACAGCATGGGTAATGTAACGTTACGATTTAAAGAATATGCTTTTATTCAGCTGTATAAGGAAATGGATGCGTTAATAGATCCGAGCTTAAAACTGCACATTTTGTTTACACAGACTATCCTCGCCTCATAACTAAGCCGTGACCTCTTATCTGCTTGGAGCGATTTCCGCGAGTCCAGATTTAACCGCTGATCATGACGAAATTGTGTGTAAGTAACTTCTAATGTGTTTCTCATTCCTTGTTTAATTTTACCGTGACTGTTTTTATTAATACCAGTCTCATGTAATTGTTTTCCAGCTGCCTGTAAGACGTATTATGAATCGACACGCCGGAGCTTCAGATACAAACAACCTGAAACTGCGAAGTTTAGCTCGGAGTCGATCAAGAAGAAAAAGGGTAAGATTTATTATATTAGATCCGTTTTTTGTCAATGTGAGTATTTTTCAGGTTGCTTATTGTCTTTATGGATTGTATTACAGTTGCTGGAAGCGAGAGTGTGCTGGATGAGGTGGACGTTTGGAAGTCCGCGACCATTGAACTCATGTCTGATGAGGAAGACGGCTTTGTTGACGGGGTGTCTGGATGGATTGTGCGGCCACCGCCCTCTCGCAGCCTGGAGCACGCCGAACTTTACATTACATTACGAGACATTACTGCTGCACTGTACATAGTTGTGTGTTTAACAATAAAGCTCTTTCTTTGAGTAAACCGCTGTGTTTTATAAATTAAGCCCTTTCTTTGAATGAACAGCTGTATGCTTATAAATGAAGCCCCTTGTTTGAATAAACGGCACGGTCCGTATAATTTGCCCATATATTCCTTGATGGTATGAATACTTCATAGCACAATAACATTAATATGAAACAAATTATTACAACATAAATTATATATTTATTATTATTATTGGGGTTTACATTTATAATGAGCCAGGGGGACCAATAATGATTGGTTTGCAGTGATCTGCCAACCAATCACGAGGGATTTTTCTTTTTTAAATGTAGTGGCTTCAGCCAATAGTGAGTGAGTAAATTCAAGTCTGGCCGTTGACTCTCTGGTTTCGCTGCTATTCATATGCAAATTAGAGGCGTCGCACCTCCGCGCGGTCTCTCAGCGGGGGGCTCTCCACCTACGTCATGGTTCGTTTACGACAATTTGTGGCACAGACGAACGCGACGTTCGCTGCCTCTAAATTGTCGAAAACTGCCGAAAATTAGGGAGATTTCCAGGAGTATACAGGCGTTTATGGGGTCGAAAATCCCACTTTTCATGCAGTGCTGTCTTCTATTAGTGTGCCAAATTTCACAACTTTTTACCATACGGTTCTATGGGCTGCCATAGACTTCAATGGCGGAAGAAAAAAATACGGGAACGGTTTCAATAGAGCCTTCGCACCTTCAGTGCTCGGCCCCTAATAAAAAGGGCATAAAAAGGGTCTAAAAAGGCCTATAAAAAAAGACTATAGGGTCTGAGCCCTTGATTTTTGAGCTGCTGGTTGGAAAAACTTTATCAAGCCTGGTGATATGTGCATCGGAGAGGTCAAAGGTCAATTTTTGCATTTTCAGCTCATTTATCATGCAAAAGTAGTGTTTTTTTTTTTTTTTACGTTTTAAACTGGTATGCCTCTACTGATGGCCTGATCTCCGTCAAAGTTTGCACGCGTCTTTACAATAATGTGGCGCACATGCTCAGCTGATTTGGGGAAGTTCTGCGCAGAGCAGGCAATTTTTTGTCATTTAAATGTCGTTTTGCATAGGATAATAAGGAGCACTTTTTTCACCTTTATAACGGTTAAATCGCCATGGCGGCCATAAAAGTCTGCAAGCCTCTTTAGGGTCACGTGACGCATGCGCACGCGTGATTTTGTGAAGCTGTATGCAAATCAGACAGTAAGAGGGCCGCTTTCAGGCATTTAACGGGATTTTCCATAGAAATACATCATTGTGACACCTTTTTACCTGTTATAGCGACACCAAGTGGCCAGTCGCCGCGTCCTTTTTCATGCGGCCACAGAATGAGCTCTTACATATGAGTGCTGAGTTTGGTGAAAATACCTCGTTCCGTTCACGAGTTATAGCCAATTTAGTAAAAGTGGCTCCTCCCCCCTCCCAACGTTTTGGCGGCCCTTAGGGACCGTGAACCCAAATTTCCACTTTTTTAAAATAACCTTTGACAATCTGACTCCAGAGAATCTCGCTGCGCTGGTTTGGTTCCGGTCGGGCCAATAACCTAGGACTAGTTTGCAAAAGTAGGTTTTGCAAAAAAAAACAAATACCCCAAATTTTTCCCACTCTGACGAGCAAATCCGAGGCATGCATTTTATCCGTCTTGAGCCAAGGATTCCAGCGATATAAGGCACTCGAGGCTACGCCTTACGGTTGAGGAGTTATGAGCCGTTTCGTACTTTTGATCGCCATTTCGTACTTTTAAACGCTGTAGCGCCCCCGTCAGGCTGATCGGGGCGTGCTTCGGTGACGTCAGTAGTCGTTGTGAGTACTACCAGCACTGCAAGTTTCAAGTCTCTATGACTTACGGTTTGGTCTGCCTAATCAGTTTTAGCTGGAGAATGATGCATCAGGGGAAAATGAACAGTTACAATAGGGTTTCAGCCTGACACCTGACTTTGATTGGATTTTACTACCCCTTACTATCAATATTTTGACATTTGGGCTTGCGATTGTGCCTAACGACCTATTTTTCCGAACTTCTGACGCTGGTTTCGTCTCGATCGGACTAGCGGTTTCGAAGATATCGGCAAAAAAGTTTTAAGCGCTAAATTACAACGGTGCACAAACCATACGGCGAAACCTGGCAAGTGTGGCATCGTTGGACTCAGCAACGATTCAGGAGTCTAATGAGAGGAGTCTCGTGAAAATAAGTCAACCAAACCCAAAGTTCTGAGCATTTTTTAAAAAAAATCTCCACTAGGTGGCGCTTTTTTCTAAACTTGTCAGGCTACTTCGGGGTATCGTGGTGATGACCCATACCAAGTTTCGTAACAATCCGTTCATGCGTTGATAAAATACAGCATTTAGCACATAATTCAAGATGGCCGACAGCCAAAATGGCCGATATGGTAAAATTGGATATCAGTCGACTCGGCATGACGTCTCGAATCTAACGAGATCCTTTTTATGATATTTGGACAAACGGTTCAGCAAAGAAAAGCTAAAATAGCCATTTTTCGTATCTCCAGACCAGTAGGTGGCGCTGCGCCGAAACGCTGCATGATATTGCCTTAAGTGTGTTTTTGCAAACGTTACGTAAAATTTGTTCGCGTGTTTATCGAAAACGATATTACGAATCAACTTGATTTGTTGATTTTTTGTCAGCATTGTCTGAAGATGATCTGGTTAAATTTTCGTGCAAATCGGATGAACCGTCTAGGACGAGTTCGCAAAAGTAGGTTTTTCGGTTAATTGAAAATGGCGGGGAAATATTCAAGATGGAAAATGATTTTGCTTCTAGCCCTTAAGGTTCAAAAGTTATCAGCATAAACATGAGTGCAACTTTGGACAGGTGGCGGCACTAGAGGGATTGAGTTAGAGACACCAAAATTGCTAGGATGACAGATCAGACTGTCTTCTATTAGTGTGCCAAATTTCACAACTTTTTACCATACGGTTCTATGGGCTGCCATAGACTTCAATGGCGGAAGAAAAAAATACGGGAACGGTTTCAATAGAGCCTTCGCACCTTCGGTGCTTAGCCCCTAATAAAAAGGGCATAAAAAGGGTCTAAAAAGGCCTATAAAAAAAGACTATAGGGTCTGAGCCCTTGATTTTTGAGCTGCTGGTTGGAAAAACTTTATCAAGCCTGGTGATATGTGCATCGGAGAGGTCAAAGGTCAATTTTTGCATTTTCAGCTCATTTATCATGCAAAAGTAGTGTTTTTTTTTTTTTTACGTTTTAAACTGGTATGCCTCTACTGATGGCCTGATCTCCGTCAAAGTTTGCACGCGTCTTTACAATAATGTGGCGCACATGCTCAGCTGATTTGGGGAAGTAGGCAATTTTTTGTCCCGAATCTAACGAGACCACTTTTATGATATTTGGACAAACGGTTCAGCAAAGAAAAGCTAAAATAGACATTTTTCGTATCTCCAGACCAGTAGGTGGCGCTGCACCGAAACGCTGCATGTAGCCTCAAGTCATGCTTGTGATGAGATGTACCAAGTTTAGTTTGAACACGATAAAGCATTGCGGAGATATTGCCTTAAGTGTGTTTTTGCAAATCGTGCAGTGTGGATCCGTGCTCTTCTCACGTGAGTGGGCTGGCGGTCACACGCTGCTGTCTGTGCGGAATAGCAGAAGTAAGGTTAGCCGAGTCTTCTGGAGACATCTCTCACCTCTCTGCTTGTCTCTGAGTCTCATATAGAGGGTGGTTGATGACCCACAGCTGTGACCGCTCAGTCCGTGATGAGCGGGTACAGGTGTGTCTGGTCCGTTTCCAGGGCGATGCTGATAGAGGCTCGGGACGTATGTCACAATCCCCCCGCCCACCCCCAAGCGTCGACCTGTTCCGGTGGAGACGTGGGGAAGCTGGGGGTGGGTGGGGAGTGGACCCTGGGGGTGGGTGGGGAGTGGACCCTGACAGACCTGCGAAAGCTGGCCATATCCTGGAGAGGCCGTCGGCGTTGACGTTGGCTGTCCCTGCTCGGTGTTGGACGGTGAAGCTGAAGTCCTGGAGCGCGAGGAACCATCGAGTCACCCTGGCATTCGTGTCCTTCGCTCGGGCCATCCACTGTAAGGGCGAGTGGTCGGTTACCAGGGTGAAGTGACGTCCGAGGAGGTAGTAGCGCAGCTCCAGGACTGCCCACTTGAAGGCCAATGCCTCCTTCTCGACGGCCGTGTACCGTTGTTCGGCGGGGTTCATTTTTCGGCTGATGTAGATCACCGGGTTTTCCTCACCGTTCAGGACCTGGGACAGAACGGCTCCCAACCGTCCGTCTGCAGCAGGAAGGGGCGGTTGAAGTCGGGAGCCCGGAGCACAGGCTCTGCCGTGAGGGCCGTCGGATTAGGCCGCTTCCCACCTGGTAGCCCAGGTACTTTGCTTCGGCTAGGGCCAGTTGACAATTATGGGGGTTGGCGGTCAGGGCAGCCTGGTGGAGCTCCGACAGCACCTTCCACAGCCGGTCCAGATGGTCCTCCCAGGGTACCTGCCAGTGACCTTTTGTTAGGTCGAGGGTCGAGATGTATCGGGCCCTTCCCAGGCGATCCAGGAGCTCATCGACTCGGGGCATGGGGTAACCGTCAAACTCGGAGACCTCGTTCAGCCGGTGGAAGTCGTTGCAGAAGCGGAAGGTGCCGTCGGGCTTGGGGACCATGACGATGGGGCTGGACCATGGGCTTCGAGACGGCTCGATGACCCCCAACTTCAGCATTTCCTTCACCTTCTCCTCGATGACGTGACGCCGAGCCTCCGGAACCCGGTAGGGCCGCTGCCGTACGACGACCCCCGTGGAGGTGCGGACGTCGTGCTCCAGTACGTGAGTCCACCCGGGTTGGGGAGAGAACACCGCAGAAAACTGACTGACCAGGTGCTGCAGCTCAGACTTCTGAGTGGCGGAGAGCTGGGGATCCACGTCGACCACCACGGGAGCCCCGGCGGAGAGCTGGGGTCCTATCCCGACCCAACGCTTCAGGAGGTTCACATGGTACAACTGGTCTTCCTTCCTTTTCCCTGGCTGGCGCACTCGGTAGGTGACAGGACCGACCTTCTCTGTGACGGTGAACGGCCCCTGCAAGGTGGCGAGGAACTTACAGGCGGCGGTAGGAACTAAGACCAGGACGTGGTCACCCCGCCGGAACTCCCGTGGTTGGGCCGTCCGGTCATAGTGCCGCTGTTGAGCCCGCTGGGCCTGGGTGAGATGTTCCCGGACGATGGGCATGACCCGGTCGATCCGCTCTCGCATCTGCCTTACTGCTCGATGGTGGTGCGGTGGGCGGCCAGTTGCTGTTCCCAGGCCTCTCGGGCGACATCCAGGAGTCCGCGGGGCTGCCGGCCGAACAGAAGCTCGAACGGGGTGAAGCCCGTGGACGCCTGGGGTACCTCTCGGGTCCCGAAGAGCACGTAAGGCAGCATTTGGTCCCAGTCGCGGGTATCCTTGGCCGCCACCCGGTGCAGCATCCGTTTTAGCATCTGGTTGAAATGCTCGACCAGGCCGTCGAGTGGTAGATGGTCGTGCGGAGCTGTTGAACCTGGAGGAGCTTACAGAGATCGGCCATCACTCTGGACATGAACGGGGTGCCCTGGTAAGTCAGGATCTGGGTCGGTATGTCAACCCGACTACTTAGAAGGAACAGCTCCTGGGCGATGGCTTTGGTGGTGGCTTTGCGGAGTGGGACGGCTTCCGGGTAGCGGGTGGCATAGTCGACGATGACGAGTATGTGCTCATGGCCCCGGGCGGACTTCGGGAGCGGCCCTACAAGATCCATACCAATTCGCTCGAAGGGCACCTCAATGATGGGTAGCGGAATCAGCGGACTGGGGGGAGGATGATGGGGCGATGTCCGCTGGCAGGTGGGGCAGGCCTGGCAGAACCTCTTGACCTCGGCCTCCAGGCCGGGCCAGTGAAACCGGTCCCGGTGCTCCTTGGAAAAACCCCCAGCCCCGGAGACCTGCTGGTAAAGGTCAAACAAGAGGTTAGTGTCACGAGGGGGCAACACACCATCCCTGGGTCTGTCCGAGGCCAGCAGCACGGGACGCCGTCGGGCCCTTCTGGTCCTCCGCTTGGGGCGGTTCCCGGTCGCGCTGGCGGGCTGGGTGACGGTGGCGAGCAGGCAGTCAAAACCTGGCCAATCCCTTCCAAGAAGAACCGGGACCGGGAGATCCTTGACGATCCCCACTTCCAACGGCCATGCTCCGGGAGGAGCCACGATGGTGACGAGCCGGGCCGGTACCTCTCTTGTATCGCCGTGCACACTGGTGACTGACAAGGTGGTCTTGGGTTCGACTCGTGGGTGTAGGACGTTGGCTTTGACTAGGCTGACCACGCTGCCGGAGTCCAGGAGAGCCAGATATGGGCGGCCGTTGATGGTCACCTCCGCCCGCGGAGCGTTCTCGGCCCGGACGACGCAGCCCGCCAGCCAAGCTCGTCCTGGTGAGCGGGGTTCCTCGGTGGGCATGGATTCGTCGTGCGGACCGGGAACCGCCGGTCTGCTTACTGGCCGCTGGGTGCCCTCCGGCGGGCGTCGCTCCTGGACCACCCTTTGGGGAAATGGTGGCGCTCGCTCCCCAACCTTCCGCTGTTGGGTGGCTTCCGCCAGCTCAATGGCCTCCGCAAGCTCGTCCAGGCTGGTAGGCTTCCGCATCCCTGCTGCCTGACGAAGCGGCCGCGGGAGGGCTCGGAGAAGGCGGTCAATGACGACGCGCTCCGCTAACTGCCGCGCGGTGGGATCCCTGGCCAGAAGCCAATGGTTGGCGAGATGAGACAGATCCGCGGCTTGAGCCCGGGCGGGCCATAGGTGTTATAGGTCCAGTCGTGGAACAGCTGTGCAGCGTTCAGCGGTGAAAGCCCTGCACGGCCCAGAATCTCCCTCTTCAGCCCCTCATAGGTTGCACTTTGTTTCGGGGGTCAGTGTGAAATAGGCACGCTGAGCTTCTCCGGTTAACAGCGGGGCCAGGATCCGGCCCCACTCATCTCTGGGCCACGCCTCCCGGACGGCAATGGCCTCGAACATTTGTAGATACAGCGCAACGTCATCATGCACCGTCATTCCAACTGCGTTGCTTGGGCTCGGGGATCAGGCAGCGGAGTGCGCTGGGCAGCAGCGACGCGGAGCGCGGCAAGCTCTCTCTCGGACTCGCCTTGGCGATTATTTGGCCTGTATTCGTTTTGTATAAATTGTATCTTAATATAAATTAAGTGCAGCAGTATTAGTTTTGATTTCTTGTTTCATCTTCTTGGGCGGGCCACCCAAGTAAAGCCTTTGTAGGGGACACGCTAGTTAATGGTGGGCTACTTAAGTCTTGGGACATATTAAAACATGCCTATATGTTTGGCCTTACATAGGCATTCTTCAGGCCATGTAGAAAGACGTGACACCACACGAACAAGCTACTGTATATGCATCTATTGGTCCCATAAGTGCAATAACCATCAGCTGTGGAAAAGGGGAATACTCAGGTATACATCATTGGAAGATAGATCTCAAGTGTTCATTCTATATACCTCACACAGACATATTCCAAAGTGTCTCTCTCTAAATATTTTTTTTTCTTGTGGTGTTGTAGCCTATGCAAGTGTGGCAAGGCGGGTTAGATTCCGCCCTGTGATTTGTGTTGAGTGACGGGGGTGACAGCCTATCGGCAGCCACCCCTGGCTTACTTAAGGCGGAGTTCAGGTTACCCGGTTATACGTCATCGTCACAGACTTTGTTGTTGTGCGTGTGCAGTTCCGTGGGAGCCAGGTTACTGTCCGAATTAATGCGACGTTGCTTGTGGGTGCAGGCTGTCCCTATCCGAGGTATGTTTATTCTGACAGACTAACGTGTGTTTTGATGTGATCTCCGGTAAACCCATGTTTCTATCTTAGTGCGGCTAATGTGTTTGAACGGATGTAACATCTCTGTACGCTGGCGGGTTGCCTATTGTGAACGAGACTGCGTGTGAGTAACTTAATCCTCTGTGGGTCTAGCGATCTACTATGGGGTAGGTAAATCTAACCACTTGAATAACCTGAGGTGGGTGTTTTTTTTAAATTCATTCATTAATCGTTTTCTCTTTTTAGTGCAGTAAACCACTTGTGAGCGGTTCATCATTGTGGACTGGAGGCAAAATGCTCCATTGATAACGTCGCTAAGACGGCACTGTTGTTTTCTGCTGCCATTTAATATTACTGTAATCATCGTGATTCATTATTTGTTTTGTTAGCTTACTTTGCATCTGCATATGGTTATAAATGCTTGTTGTACAAGTGTGTGTGTGGCTAGCTTCCGAGCTGTCAGTCCATGCATGACGTAGCCGCATGTGATGGTATAATTCAGCCTCACTTAATGTATAACCACCAGCCGTTTGGTTACCCTTGAGCCCTTTGCTCTGTGTGCTTTTCAAAGATTGCGAAGTGAGCCACATTTTTCTGTTTTGTAAGCCTGGTTTTGATTTTTGTGATTTAATGTTTACTTGTGTTTTTGTGTGGTTAATTTCATTTTTGCTCATAGCCGTTGGCTGTTGTAACGTGGCCACATTGTGAACTTTTTAGGTCACCACCAGCCAGGCTAACTACTGTGCTCAGTAATCTCATAAGTTTGCAGCTAACTGTGAAGGTGTATCATATTGTGTTTCTGTTTCTTTCAGGAGCTGAAGGCCCGCCCTGTGCAGAGGAGCTAGCTGTCTGTCCTCTTTTGGTGGTGGTGTGTTTTGCCGTGGGCACCTGTGTGTCTTTCACCCAGTGAGTGTGAGTGTTGCGTGGAGTGGAATTTGATGAGTGGTGTGACCTTAGGACACTCCCTGTCCAGCTAGCTCCCTGCTGGCAAGCCTCAGCCCCAAAAGTGTTTTTTGTTTTTTTTTATTTTTGTTTTCCTTTATTTCTGGCCTGGTGCACACTTAACAGTGCAAAACTTTTGTCTACCTCAAAGTTTTTATATATTAAATTATTGTTGAGAAAATAAAAAAGAGTATTTTTGTATTTTGATCCACGTCTCTTGTCGTCTGTGGTCACGAACCAGCGTGTCTTGCATAAATTTCTCCGTGTAGTGAAACGGGGTGGCGTAGTCTGCTTTTCATTTAATTATACTTTTCCTCATAAGTGTAACTGTAATTTACCTGATCCATCACCTCGCCACATTTTGGCGCAGTGGGCAGGGTTTCCACTTTGAGACAGAGACGTGGGTTAATTGTACAATTGTTTGTTTTTTTGTTTTTCTTTTTTTTCTTTTTGTATTTTAGGATTGACTTTTCCTTGGAGTGGCAGCAGAGCAACAGTGCACGTCTTGTGTATAAATTCTAGCCCTTATTGTGGGCTTATTCTTCTTTCATTGGTAAGTGACTTTGTAGTTAAAATATGGAAGAGGAGTTACAACAATTGAGGGAAATGATTAATCAGCTTAAAGCAGACAACGAGAGGTTGCGTCAGGAGCGTGTTCCTGTGCCTCCAGGTCCTGTTGATGCACCGCCTTTACCTGGGCCTTCTGTTCCTTTGCAACACAGTAATGTTGATGCCACCCGACCGGACCGATTTGTTTTTGTACCACGAGACAGAAAGTGTCCAAAATTGAATGGCAGGGTTGGCATTGGCATTGAAGAGTGGGTTGAGGAGGCCCAGGCTTGTATGCGCGTTCGTCACCTTTCTGAAACCGATAAGGCGTTTTATTTGTTTGACCACTTAGAAGGGGAGGCAAGGGAAGAGATTAAGTACCGCCCAGAAGTGGAGCGAAAGGACTCAGGGAGGATTATTTCAGCTTTGCGAGAGTTGTATGGTTGCTCACAGTCATATGTTTCATTGCAGGAGGCTTTCTTTTCGAGAAAGCAACAGGAAGGGGAGAGCTTGTTGGAGTTTTCCCTTGTCCTGATGGGTCTCCTTGAGCAAGTGAAGCAACAGTCTCCTCACGGTATGCCAAATTCGCATGTTTTACTGCGAGACCAATTTGTCGAACATGTTTTTGATAGCGCCCTCCGTCGCGAATTAAAACAGTTGATTCGTCAGCAACCTGCGTTAACTTTGTTGGAGATTCGTAGCGAAGCCCTTAGATGGGAGAGGGAGGGTATGCCAGGAAGCACAAGGGCCCGAAGTCACTCTGTTCCCTCTGCTCATGGGATCCAATATGGGGTGCAAGGGAATCCTTTTGTTGGCATCCGTAGTTCACCGGGGAGTTCGGAGATGGCTGAGTTGAGGGATATGCTTAAAAGCCAACAGGAGCAGTTAACTAAACTTACACAAAGTTTTGCCCGGTTGCAGAACCCCCAGTCACGGAGTCAACCTCCCCGGCAGGGACCTGTAATATGTAGAAGGTGTCAAAAACCTGGTCATTATGCTCGGGATTGCGACGGGGAACGTGCTCCTTCTCACGCTCAATTTCCCTCACGCTCAGTCGCGTCAGTAGCTGGAAGAGGACAGCCTGGCCCACCTGCAACGTCGGGAAACTAGTTCCCACCGTGATTCAGGGCCATAACACGGATGGGGAATTAACTGGCTCAAAACTTTCAAATATGTCGCATTTAATGTCATCTTGCCCGCACCTTGACGCATTGATTGGCGGAGTTCGAGTGTCCTGTCTGGTGGATACTGGCTCCATGGTAACCACG
This sequence comes from Gobio gobio, assembly GCF_949357685.1. Taxonomy (NCBI): domain Eukaryota; kingdom Metazoa; phylum Chordata; class Actinopteri; order Cypriniformes; family Gobionidae; genus Gobio; species Gobio gobio. Next base: position 20,850,927 of record NC_137112.1, on the reverse strand, counting down.
ATCACTGAGAGCTGTTTTCAGAAACATTTTGAGCCATGGGGTCAGGATCGACTTAAATCGTGCCAGTGGTTGCAGCTTCGAGCTGCTAATGGTCTTTCAATTCCTTATATTGGTTATGTGGAATTGGACATAGAATTGTGCGGCCTGTTGATTTCGGGATGTGGCGTGCTTGTTGTACGGGACCCTCCTGGTGGCTTGTGCACTCGGGTCCCAGGTGTTCTGGGAATGAATGTGCTCAGTCGATGCTACCGGGAGTGTTTTGGACAACATGGCCCGGCCCTTTTCGAATTGCCTTTGACCACCGAGGTTCCAAATTCTGTTCTGCAGGCGCTGCAACATTGTCATCAAGTTGATAACCAGCCTCCTGAGGTAAGTTCAGGAAGGGTCAGAGTGCGAGGGAGGAGACCATGGCGCATCCCAGGCGGTATGATGAAGTTTGTGGCAGCTACCTGTTCCGAGCAATATGCCAACAACACTGTTCTTTTTGAGCCTCCAGAGTCTGGGTTACCAACTGGTTTGTTGGCTTCTCCTGCATTAGTGCAAGTTACGCGAGGTACTGTTTATTTACCCGTGGTAAATGTGGGAACCACCGACGAGTTGCTCTATGCTAACACTGTCCTTGGTACATTAAATAATGTTTGTGTGGTTAGCTTGCCATCAGGAATTAGTGAGGTCAGGTCTGTAGCTGCAAGGGTGGGTTCTGTAGCCCCTGAAGCGAGCCCTCTTGTTCAGGAACAAATTGAAGCACTTGATTTGACTGTTTTATCGGAAGTAGAACAGGGTCAGGTAAGGGATCTGCTTTACAGATTCCAGTCTGTGTTTTCTATGCACGAGGGTGACTTGGGATGTACAGGTTTGATTTCTCACGACATTCCCCTGTTAGACACCGTTCCTGTCCGGCAACGTTACAGGCGGATACCTCCGTCAGAATATGAGGTGGTGAAGTCTCACATCAACCAGCTTTTGGAGGCGGGAGTTATAAGGGAGAGTTGTAGCCCGTACGCGTCACCAATTGTCCTTGTTAAAAAGAAAGACGGTAGTCTGCGCATGTGCGTCGACTATCGTCAACTAAACTCAAAGACTCGAAAGGACGCGTTCCCTCTGCCTCGCATTGAGGAATCGTTGGACTCCTTGACCGGGGCTTGCTGGTTTTCCACTATGGATTTGGCAAGTGGATACAACCAGGTCCCGGTCACTGAGGGAGACAGGCCTAAAACCGCATTCTGCACCCCTTTTGGGTTGTTTGAATGGACTCGCATGCCCTTTGGGCTTTGCAATGCCCCAAGCACCTTCCAGCGTTTAATGGAGCGGATGTTTGGGGACCAGCAGTGTAGGTCTTTACTTCTTTACCTTGATGACATCATAGTATTCTCTTCCTCGGTATCCCAGCAGTTAGAGCGGTTGGAGGTGGTTCTAAGTCGTTTAGAGCATGAGGGCTTGAAGGCTAAATTGAGTAAATGTGCATTTTTCCAACGGGAGGTAAAGTATCTGGGACACGTTATTTCAGCACAGGGAGTGTCAACCGATCCCGACAAAATTGAGGCAGTGGCTAATTGGCCACGCCCCACTAATGCCTCAGAGCTGCGTTCATTTCTAGGCTTTGCAAGCTACTATCGCCGTTTTGTTGAGGGGTTTGCAAAACTGGCAGCCCCGCTTCATAAAGTGGTTGCCGCATGGGCTGATATTAACCCTAGGACTCGAGCAGGGCAGGGTTTTTCCAGTGCCTGGACTGAGCAGTGCCAGCAGAGTTTTGATGAGTTGAAGAATAGGTTTACCAGCGCCCCAGTACTCGCCTATGCCGACTTTTCCTTGCCTTTTATCCTGGAGGTAGATGCTAGCCATGGCGGTCTAGGGGCTGTCCTTTCCCAGGAACAAGGAGGTAAGGTACGGCCAATTTCATATGCGAGCCGCAGTCTTAGGCCCACTGAGCGCAATATGTCCAACTACAGCTCCATGAAGTTGGAGTTTTTGGCGCTCAAGTGGGCCTTGACTGAGAAATTTAGGGAGTACTTGTTAGGGCAGCAGTGTATTGTGTACACTGACAATAACCCTCTCAGCCATCTGGCCACTGCAAAGCTCGGGGCTACCGAGCAGCGCTGGGCTGCGCAGCTTGCAGCATTTAATTTTGAGATCCGGTATCGGTCAGGAAGGAGTAACCGGAATGCCGATGCACTTTCCAGACAGGACCCTGCTAGCCATGGGGCAGTGAGAGGGTTGTTATTGGGGACTGAGGTTCCATCGGAAGTGACGGAAGCATCAGGGGTAGATCTGGGGGTACAAGCTACCCAGGCTGTAGTTTCTGTTCTACCTAGTTTGGTGGGCGACATGAGGGAGTTACAGGAAGCTGATTCGGTGATTGAGGAGGTTTTGGTGTTCTGGAGACTGGGAACACGCCCTACTTTTGAGGAGCGTCGACAGTTGTCCAAAACTGCCCGGGTCCTGTTAGGTCAGTGGGACCGGCTACTAGAGAGAGAAGGGGTTTTGCATCGTCGGGTGTTCCGTTCCAATGGCGGCGAAGAGATTCTCCAGGTAGTTCTCCCTGCGGCCTTGCATAAGGAAGTGTTGACACAAATGCATCAGGGGCATGGGCATCAGGGGATCGAGCGGACTACCGAGCTTGTGCGGCAGCGTTTCTATTGGCCAGGCTTGACATCTGATGTAGCCCAGTGGTGTCGGGAGTGCGAAAGGTGTCAGGTCGCCAAGGATACACAGCCAGTTGCCCGCAGCTTTATGGGTCATTTGTTGGCCTCCCGGCCAAATGAGATCTTGGCCATTGATATTACGCTGCTAGAACCCTCTCGCTCGGGGCTGGAAAGTGTCTTGGTGATGACTGATGTGTTTACCAAGTACACTCTTGCAGTCCCTACTCGAGACCAACGAGCTGAGACTGTGGCCCGCATGTTGGTGGTGGAGTGGTTCTATAAATTTGGTGTACCTGGTCGCATTCATTCTGACCAGGGCCGCAGCTTTGAGTCCTCCCTAATACAACAGCTCTGTCATCTGTATCAGGTTGAGAAGTCTCGCACTACACCGTATCACCCGGCAGGCAACGGACAGTGCGAACGTTTTAACCGGACTCTGCATAATCTTCTGCGCACCTTACCCCTCTCCCGAAAGGCAGATTGGGTTTCTGCGCTCCCTCAGGTGCTTTTCTGCTATAATACTACCCCGCATCAGGCGACTGGTGAGTCACCTTACTTCCTGATGTTTGGCCAAGAGCCCAGACTCCCTATTGATTTTCTTTTGGGTAAAAGCCAAGAGATGGCATCCGGAAAGGTGAATGAGTGGGTGATAGAGCACCAAACCAGGTTGTTGGTGGCCTTCGAAGGGGCCCGAGAACATTTAAAGGTAGCAGCAGATCGTCGTAAGAAGCAGCACGACCCACATGTTCGAGATGCACCATTGGGGGAGGGTCAATTGGTTTACCTTCGGGATTATGGCGTGAGAGGGCGCCATAAGATCCAGGACCTGTGGAGCCCAGTGGTGTATCAGGTGGTGAGAGCACCGCAGGCAGGTGGGTCTGTGTATACAATTGCGCCGGTGGATGACTTGAGTAGTGTAAAACGGGTCCACCGCTCCCTGTTGAAGACCCGTGTACGAAGGGACTCTCCTGTTGAAGTTTCTACAGGCGGCCCTTTGGTGATTGAGGCACCACCATCGGAGGGATCTCCATTGGAGGAGGTTGATCTGTGGGTTTTGGTACCTGAAACCCCACAGGCTGTTAGTGGGCCGGCTCCTCGATGTTTAACCGAGAGCGTTAGCCCTACGGCTTTACTGACCCCTAGACAGCTTGGTGTGGTCGCTCCAGAACCAGCATTGGTAATGGAACCCTTGCCTGTGGACCAACCTGGTAATGGTGAGGTTACCTTGCGACGGACGGGGCGAGCTAATGCTGGTCATCATTCGAATCGACACCACCTCCCTCGGGCACCGGAAGTTGTGAGGGATGACTCCTCTAGGGTGGCCGCTGTGTCTAATACTGTCTCTGCCCTCTTTAGGCCCTGGCACTAGGAGTCGCTTAGTGGTAGTGTGACTAGGTCCATCGTCGGGGCGACGATGCAAAAAGTTGGGGGTAGATTGTGGCAAGGCGGGTTAGATTCCGCCCTGTGATTTGTGTTGAGTGACGGGGGTGACAGCCTATCGGCAGCCACCCCTGGCTTACTTAAGGCGGAGTTCAGGTTACCCGGTTATACGTCATCGTCACAGACTTTGTTGTTGTGCGTGTGCAGTTCCGTGGGAGCCAGGTTACTGTCCGAATTAATGCAACGTTGCTTGTGGGTGCAGGCTGTCCCTATCCGAGGTATGTTTATTCTGACAGACTAACGTGTGTTTTGATGTGATCTCCGGTAAACCCATGTTTCTATCTTAGTGCGGCTAATGTGTTTGAACGGATGTAACATCTCTGTACGCTGGCGGGTTGCCTATTGTGAACGAGACTGCGTGTGAGTAACTTAATCCTCTGTGGGTCTAGCGATCTACTATGGGGTAGGTAAATCTAACCACTTGAATAACCTGAGGTGGGTGTTTTTTTTAAATTCATTCATTAATCGTTTTCTCTTTTTAGTGCAGTAAACCACTTGTGAGCGGTTCATCATTGTGGACTGGAGGCAAAATGCTCCATTGATAACGTCGCTAAGACGGCACTGTTGTTTTCTGCTGCCATTTAATATTACTGTAATCATCGTGATTCATTATTTGTTTTGTTAGCTTACTTTGCATCTGCATATGGTTATAAATGCTTGTTGTACAAGTGTGTGTGTGGCTAGCTTCCGAGCTGTCAGTCCATGCATGACGTAGCCGCATGTGATGGTATAATTCAGCCTCACTTAATGTATAACCACCAGCCGTTTGGTTACCCTTGAGCCCTTTGCTCTGTGTGCTTTTCAAAGATTGCGAAGTGAGCCACATTTTTCTGTTTTGTAAGCCTGGTTTTGATTTTTGTGATTTAATGTTTACTTGTGTTTTTGTGTGGTTAATTTCATTTTTGCTCATAGCCGTTGGCTGTTGTAACGTGGCCACATTGTGAACTTTTTAGGTCACCACCAGCCAGGCTAACTACTGTGCTCAGTAATCTCATAAGTTTGCAGCTAACTGTGAAGGTGTATCATATTGTGTTTCTGTTTCTTTCAGGAGCTGAAGGCCCGCCCTGTGCAGAGGAGCTAGCTGTCTGTCCTCTTTTGGTGGTGGTTCCTTCACAGAGTGTTTTGCCGTGGGCACCTGTGTGTCTTTCACCCAGTGAGTGTGAGTGTTGCGTGGAGTGGAATTTGATGAGTGGTGTGACCTTAGGACACTCCCTGTCCAGCTAGCTCCCTGCTGGCAAGCCTCAGCCCCAAAAGTGTTTTTTGTTTTTTTTTATTTTTGTTTTCCTTTATTTCTGGCCTGGTGCACACTTAACAGTGCAAAACTTTTGTCTACCTCAAAGTTTTTATATATTAAATTATTGTTGAGAAAATAAAAAAGAGTATTTTTGTATTTTGATCCACGTCTCTTGTCATCTGTGGTCACAAACCAGCGTGTCTTGCATAAATTTCTCCGTGTAGTGAAACGGGGTGGCGTAGTCTGCTTTTCATTTAATTATACTTTTCCTCATAAGTGTAACTGTAATTTACCTGATCCATCACCTCGCCACACAAGGTTATCTAGGCATGTTTTAATTATGTTCAAAAATAAACTTGCCTTCCATTAAAGCTCTTTAACCATTTTAAAGAGTAGCTTGGTATTTTCTCACTCCTGTATTGTTTGTACTATTTTTCCCTTTCAGATCCAGGCCAGGTCAGAGAGCTTCAGACTCTCTGCAACTTAATTGGAGAGAGATTTTGTGGCAGCCCAGCTTCACCATCAGGCCAGCAGGAGCTGTTTCCTGGGAGCGGCATATTCATCTCATCATTCCGCCTGGCTGCCATGAATCACGCATCAAAACCAAATTGCATGCGTCTGTTTCATGCACTTTTTGATCATTTCTTCACTGTTGAGGAGTGTCAAAATGCAGTGCCCTTTGGTCGCCCTGGCAACAACCCCTCAGGAAAGGAAGGAAAGCAGGTCCTTGACCGTAAAAAAGTTGACGGAATCCTGAGTAAGTTTTTTCAAAATTAGGCTCTGTGTGTTTTTAGGCCAGGGTAGTGGGAATGATTATATCCAATCATGACAGTGTAGCAATGATTGATGCAAAGTCTGCGAAACTATTTCTGGCAGACAACTCAAGCTGCGCCCATGCTGATCAGTCACATGCCCTCCTCATCCAAATAGGGTGGGCTTTAACCCCCCCCCCCCTGGCTATGCTTCTGCTGCCGTTGCTACTTCCTGCTCTGCTGCCTTGCTGCTGCTGTCACCCATTAGCCCTCCAGGATTTCGCGGGCTTTTTTTGTGATTGTTGCGGGCTAAAATGGCTAATATTACGGCAGGTTTTCTAAAAAGTTGTGGTGAAATTTGCAATTTTTTTTATAGGTTAAAACTGCAAAGGTAGATAGATTTTTCCCTAAAGTGCTCATATTATGCTTTTTGTATTTTTTTTATTTTCCTTTATTGTGATATACAGGTGCTGGTCATATAATTAGAATATCATCAAAAATTAGATTTCTGTCAGGTCCATTAAGTCAAGAACACACAAACAATAATAATAATTAAGAATTTTTATTGAATAGATTGCAAACAAGTTGATATTCCTGAATTGAAATTTGGCGGTATGGCTCTGTTCAGGGAGTCCTCTGACCTTTCATGAGCACCATGAAATAGCAGAGAGTCAGAGGACCAGCAGCAGCAGCATTAGGGAACGCTCACAGTTTAGGACTGAGAGCTAAAATATCCCCCTGTGAACAGAGCAGGCAACATGACAAAAGCAAAATGCCACGTTATGCATAAGGAGGAGCTGGGGAGGTGGCGGGCAGCAGTAGCGAGCAGCAAGCATGTATGAGCAAACTGAATGTGCTTTAAATAGGGCGCCTTGTTTGAGCTTTGGCCATTGAGCAGCGAGGGGAGTTAACCAGCTAATGCAGCTCAGCTGAAGCAGATCAGCTGGAGCAGATCAGCTGACGGGACAGTGTTGTTACAAATAACATAGCAGCGTCTTGACTACCTGGCCTGCCAGAACTGACGCTGACGCTCAATTTCTGTCAGGTCCATTAAGTCAAGAACACACAAACAATAATAATAATTAAGAATTTTTATTGAATAGATTGCAAACAAGTTGATATTCCTGAATTGAAATTTGGCGGTATGGCTCTGTTCAGGGAGTCCTCTGACCTTTCATGAGCACCATGAAATAGCAGAGAGTCAGAGGACCAGCAGCAGCAGCATTAGGGAACGCTCACAGTTTAGGACTGAGAGCTAAAATATCCCCCAACAAAAACCACACCTGGCAATCCTCTGAGATACAGAGGATGATTTATTTAAACAATTTATGCTTAGTAATCTATGAATATATACGAATAATTGCAAGTTATAATTACTTTATTTTGACTAGATGAGATACCCCCCCCAAAAACAGAAATTGAGTGTCTCGAACGATCGTCTGAGCCGCCCTTATTTAGCGATTTATATTATAGTAAAAATTATTAATTAATTACTGAATGACTATTCAAGACCGCAATATCTAAAACATGCCGTTACCTAGAACTCTGTCTTTTAACTTTTTTAACGGTCTACAGTGTAAGCGCTATGAAGAGATGACTAAACCACCTTCTGAGATGAAGGAATTAAACAGCTGGTAGCGCATCCGGGGAGTTATAATGAGCAGAGCGCGAGCAAAATAATGATCAAAATGTGTTTATTAGCGAAACGACTCAGAGACTTGAGCTCATGGCTTTCTGAGCGTCAAGAATAGCCCGAACGTCGGGACGGAGGTATCGTTCGTAAGCAGCAGAAGACCACCGCCCCATAGCTTTAAGGGTTAAAACCGGAGCAGATGCTGCCGCTGTTGTTGCTGCGCCGATGCGCAGAGAATGAGCAGTATAGCGGTCCGGGGGCAGTCCACAGAATTGGCAAAGGAGGCGTAGGTGACAAGAAAACCAGGTTCTGGACATTGTTTTCCCTGCCTGTGTGACGAACAGCGGCTCCTGCGGATCAGCACTGGGGCGGTACCTCAAATAGGACAACATGGAAGTCAGAGGACAAAACATAGTGTTAGATTCAGAGATGTACACGATTACGCCTTTAGAATTTTTATCGGTTTTGGAATGCTTTAAAAATAATGTGAAATGGTGATCATGAATTGAGACGTCAGAAATTGTTAGATTGAGATTTGGGTCAAATGAACAAGTGCGTGAAGAAATTTCACCACCCCTTAGAAAACCAAAAAAGGCTGTGAGAATGACAGTTTCTAACAACAGATCGGTGTACGGCCCAAAACACCCATCCCGTAATTTTGATATGATTTGTTTAACCAAAGGTAGAGTAAAAGGGAGACGTTTATCATTGCCTTGTGGAGATTGTCTTTTGATTCCGTTCAGCAAAAGGCGAATGGAAGGATTTCCCAAAATACTGGAGGCAGATGGATCCAGGCAGCGCATATGGAATTGAATGCCAGCGACCGTACTTTTGATTGAAGAAGGCTGCAGTTTTCGATCCTCGAAGCAGTGGACTATAAATGCACTAATATATGATATATTGACAGGCAGAGCAGCTACAGATGAAGAAGCACAAAAACTTATGAAATAAGACCATGCAGAGTCATACGATTTTAATGTAGAACTAGCCAACCCCCCCCGCATGTACTGTGCAGCAGAATGCATATAGGATTGAAGAGGGTTATTCAATCTAGAATGGTTTGGCTGAAAGGTGGGCATTCCAGGCTTGATGGTGCTGCAGCTGGACACAGGAGATGAAACTTCTGAAAATTGAAACGAGACAAAGAATCGGCCACTTGGTTATTCAAACCGGGAATATGTTCTGCACGAAAAAAATAGTTCCCCATGACTGACAGCCATGTAAGACGTCTCATGAACCTGTTGATAAATGGAACGGATGAACGCCTCTTATTAATTATATTAACCGTAGCTTCGTTGTCGCAAAAAAACAGAATTTGTTTCCTAGCCCAGTGTTTACCCCACAGAATGCATGCAACGACGATCGGATACAATTCTAATAGGGCTGTCGAGGAATCACCGGCAGGTAAGGAACGCAATTCTTCTGGCCAGGTGGACGCAAACCATTCATTTTTGAAAATCCCCCCGAGCCCTATGGAAGGTGCAGCATCAGTATACAGATTAAGAGCTAAAGATGATTCCATGAAATCATTTAGAAAAAAGGAAATGCCATTCCATTTATCTAGAAGAACAGACCAAAATTTTAGTTCAGATCTACATCCTGCGTCTAAAGTAACTATGTCACTGAGAGCTTTTGCAGATTTAGAAAGGTCAAGAAGCCTGGAAATAAATGATCTGCCTTGAGGAATTATTCTCATTGCGAAATTAAGGTGCCCCAAAAGAGAGAGCAAGTCCCTTTTTGAAAAAGATTTTGAATTTTCTGCGACTTTCATAACTTGTCTTATTCGAGCTAATTTCTCGAGGGGGAGTGAAGCTTGCATGCGATTTGAATCGAGAGAAATGCCCAAGAATTCGATTACTTTGACTGGACCCACGGTCTTTTCCTCCGAGAGAGGAACACCTAATTCAGAAAAAGTGCGTTTAAGAGTCGAGATAGAGAAGTCAGATTTTTTGGAAGGAAAATCTACCAGGAGAAAATCATCTAAAAGATGAAGGACGAAGGATAATTTCTCGTTATTAAGAAGAATCCAGCACAAAGCTTCAGACAAGGTATCGAATATTTTTGGACTGCTACGACAGCCAAAAGTGAGTCTAACCGCAAAATAAAATTTTTTTCCTCCACTGGACGCCGAACAAATGCCACTGTGAGGGATGCAATGGCATAACTTTAAAAGCATCGGAAATATCTGCTTTTGCAAGCCAAGCTCCACGTCCTGCCTTTTTAATGAAATTGATGGCATCATCGACAGTATTGTAAAACAGAGAAAATGGGGCTAAAGGAATAAGGCTATTGATGCTGTCAGCCAAACCATTGTGGGGAGCAGAAAGGTCGATAATTAAACGTTTTTTACCCGAATATTTTCGAGTGGCTACCCCTATAGGACTTACCCTAAAAATCGGAAAAGGAGAAAAATCAAATGGGCCTATCATGAATCCTTTCTTAACCTCTTTCTCGAGCAAGGTATCCACAGTTTCCGGCTCCTGAGACGCAGACAATAGGTTATGGCAATGAAAAGATACAGCAGGAAAATGCAGCAGGCCAGCAAAAAAACCCTGAACAAGACCAGTCAGTAAATAATCCACAAAACAGCGGTCAGGATGCTTTCTCAACGCCTGTCCCAGCTTGGGGACGTTAATGGGAGTTGATGGTTTTATTTCTTTCGCTCCATTTTTATGAAGCGGGTTCTCCTCGGGCACACAGACTTTGGGTGGGCGTTCCCACAGTAGCTACAAACATGAAAATATTTACAATTATGCATCCTACAAATATTTTCATTGAAATTAAAGCAAATAGGAGTACCAAAGTTTTTCACCTGGGGCCCAGATGTATGGCTCGGGCCGGGATGAGACATGGAAGAAATAGGCTTAGATTTAGAGCATAAATTAGTAGAATGCGAGAGAGAGCCGCAAACGGAGCAGGACAGGATTTGGTGACCTGTGAAGTGTCTACTTATGAGTGCGAGATCGACCACGGACCAGTCAAGCCTCTGATTAAAGCGTTGAATGAACATAGCTGCCTTTGCAGAAAAAGACTTGTGATACTCGTAGAACAAAACCCCACCGTAAGAGAGAGTTAGATCAGAAATAATGGCCAGATAGGTATCTAGTTCGGCTCTGCGCGCTGGTTGGACCTCACAAATAACATCCCTATAAACTCCAAAAGCGGTACAGAACTCAGGAAAAGTTAGAATTTTTGAAAGTCTAGGGTCCCCATCTTTTAGCTCGACCTGTACGTCACCACAGTCTACTATACGCCGTTCACACAGCTCGGAGCCCAGCAAGAGTTTAACGAGGTTAATGTCATTACCTGCCAATATCTGTCCCCTCAGCTGATGAGAGATGGCAGCAGCTGGAGGGAAAAAAGGCGAGCCAGTGGAAAGAGGTACGGCGGTTGCTAGGGTCCTTTTAGGTACAAATTCCGTGGTGACGTCATCAACTTGAGGCTGGCGCGGATCGGAGACAGCAGCGGTGGTTGAAGCCGGGGTGGATGTCGATTGAGCAGAGACGTGGGTCGAGGAAGGTCTAGAAAGGGAACCGTCTTCCAGTGTTGATATCCTAGCGGACATGTCGAGGAGAGAAGATTGGATGTCAGAAAGTGCCATGAGCACTGGATCATCTGCTGAAAAAGCACTTGGACCCGGACGAACAGAGCCGCTGGCCCGTTTTTGTGCTGGGGCTTTGCTGGCCATCTCAGGATTTTTGCGCTTCGAGGTGTGCTTTTTTCCGGAAGACTGGGTAGGAGGCACCGGCGGAGATTCAACAACTGGAATCATTAGAGAATCGCAGAGGAGGACGAATAGGTCTTCCTGAGAGGCGCCACGCGGAGGCTGAATGTCATTTGTAAATAGGGTTTCCAGTATTTTTGCCACGGGCCAATCGTCGATGCATGGTTGGGACGAGGATCTATTCGCCAACCGCCGAGAACTCCTACGAACGGTAGCGTTATCTTCCGGGCAGGCATCCTGCCCCTGGTCAGATTGGAATGGTAAGGGCCGGGTTTCCTCAGAAGATTCTTGCCATTCTTCCTCGACAGCGGCGGAAGTCATAGCCGACAATAGGGTGAGTATAATCAGTATTTTGTTTAACAACATGAGTGATTTTAACAGCATACAGTTCAGCAGTAGCGAGCAGCAAGCATGTATGAGCAAACTGAATGTGCTTTAAATAGGGCGCCTTGTTTGAGCTTTGGCCATTGAGCAGCGAGGGGAGTTAACCAGCTAATGCAGCTCAGCTGAAGCAGATCAGCTGGAGCAGATCAGCTGACGGGACAGTGTTGTTACAAATAACATAGCAGCGTCTTGACTACCTGGCCTGCCAGAACTGACGCTGACGCTCAATTTATATCAGTAATTCCATTCAAAAAGTGAAACTTGTATAATGTATACATTCATTCCACACAGACTGATATATATCAAGTGTTTTATTTCTTTTAATTTTCATGATTATAACTGACAACTAATGAATTCTCCGTGTATATTTAGTCGGGGCAAAGTGTTTTTTAATTGTCGATTTCTGTTAATGTTTGACAACAATATTGCACATCTTTCAAAACAGTTTACCCCCGCTTTCGTAAAGAACACCTGGGGGGTATTGCACAAAACTAGGATAAGGGATTAAGCTGGGATTTTCCAGTTATCCTGGATGAATTTAATCTTGACTTGTTTGCACAAAAGCAGAGGCACCTTAGTTACCATGGAGATTTATTCTCTGCAGCTAGCCTGCTCAAGACCAGGCTAACAGCCAGGATTTATTAATCCTGGGGCCTTTTCTGTTCACTCAGCAGTAGTTTTATCTTATTGTTATCAGCCTGTATTAAAATACAATAGGTGCATAATTGATGTTCAGTTAAGCACTATTACTATTTAAAGTTGTGACCAAGCCAAGATGCACATACTAGACTTGGTCAAGCCTCGCTTTTTCAGTTATCCTGGATTTGTTAAATTCTACTTTTGTGCAATAGCCCCCTGGATACTGTTTTTCACCGCCTTTTGTTGTTATTTTTTGTAGGTAAATGTAAGACATTGGTAGCACACTAAAGCCCTATTCGGATGGGATTAGTTTAACATGGGGAGGTGGGGGTAAAATAATTTTACCTCAGGACGTCTGTAATATTAATGGCCAATTCGCACGGGATAACCAATCTCAGTAAAACTAGCAGAAGTGGGAGAGGTAACTCGCTTTACGCACCACCGTAACCTCCTTGTCGTCATGTGCGTTGCTTCCTGTTTTCACGTGAGCAAACACACTATATATATATATATATATATATATATATATATATATATATATAATGTGTGTGTGTGTGTGTATATTTGTATGTGTGTGTATATATATATCGCAATCACTTTATGATGCCCGCGGTGGCGGCGTTTGCGAATTTTGCAGAGCCGCGGGAGGGTAGAGAGCATTTTCTTGTGGTGCTCCCCGGAGCACTTGGTGCCCTACGCGCAGCGCGTGATAGCTCTAGGTTTACCAACACAATCCAAACAGAATCGTTAGACTGGACCTAAATGTTTATGTATGTATATGTATATGTATATATATATATATACACGTTAGACTGGACCTAAATGTTTATGTTTGTGTATATATATATATATAAACATAAACATTTAGGTCCAGTCTAACGATTCTGTTTGGATTGTGTTGGTGAACCTAGAGCTATCACGCGCTGCGCGTAGGGCACCAAGTGCTCCGGGGAGCACCACAAGAAAATGCTCTCTACCCTCCCGCGGCTCTGCAAAATTCGCAAACGCCGCCACCGCGGGCATCATAAAGTGATCACGTTAAGGGCATCAAAGCGGCCAGCGGCGGGACTGGTCCCACCACCTACAACGAAACCGAGTGCTTCTTCAAGCGCTTCCATGCTTGCAAAACGCGCCAAAACTACTTTTAAACAGGAAATGATGGAATTTACCGTACATTTTTACAGCGGGTCTATTCGAACAGGATTAGTTTTACCCAAGGTCATTTTTCTGGACCTTTTTACAGAAGGTAAAAGTATCCGTAATCTTTACTGACATTGTCCGTAATGATTACCGAGATGGCACATTCGGACGGGACTAAAATCACAGAGAACCTCTGGTAATAATTACTTTACCCCCACCTCCCCATGTTAAACTAATCCCGTCCGAATAGGGTTATACATGTCTGTGGCGTCTTCTGAACAAAACAAGGAAGTGAGTTTGCTGACGTATGACAACGCCCTTTGCAGGAGACCGCAATGATTGGTCAAAGTTGCAGAAACGTTGCGGTGATTGGTCCAAATTGCAAATCGCACTGAATTCACAGGGATTTGTTGAATTTGCGTTAATAGTTGCGATCGCGACATCGCGAAATCCTGGAGGGACTGATTAGGTTTTGCAAACCCACCTCCTCCCCAGCATCCACCTTTGAGCTCTGTCTTCATGATCCCCTGCAGGGGGTCTGCTTCATTCCCTGTAATGTCTTGCAAAGCATATCATTCAGGGAACAAATTACTGAGTCAGAGCCTGATGCCAAACCTGCTGCATCCATGCTCAAGGATGCTGTGCTTCAGCTTGCAATGCTTATAAATTATTTGCTCTTATTTCAGAGTTGTCTGACTAAACTGTCAGAATAGAAGTTTAAAACCAGAAATTAAGTTTTATCCAGTATCACTTTATAGCACCTTTAAGGATAACACTGTTGTTTTATTTATATTCATGATTGGCCAAAAAAAATCTTACTTGCTGATTTGCAATTCTCTGAACTGAAATGGACGTCTCACTGTGTTATTTCCTTTTAACCTGAAGTGCAGTTGTATATGGTCTATGTGGTATTTTTTTTTTTGTCAAATTACTCATGATAGATTTTAATGCTCTTGTCTTACAGCTTATGTCCTGAGATGTGCAACTCTACCGGACTGGGAACCGATTGAGGAGGCCAAGCTCAAGAAAGCCTTTGTGAACAAATGTAGGGCCAGAGCAGGCTCCAAGGAGTAGGCCACTGATATAGCCTGTCCTATGTGGACAGCTATCTCTCTCTCTCTACCCCTTCTTTTATTTTTCTTATTCATTTTCATGGTAATATGTTAATACAGGGAGTGCAGAATTATTAGGCACGTTGATTTTCTGATCATATTTTTTTTCCAGGCACATTTGACCAATTCCAAACCACAGTAATCCTAATAACTACTATTGATTTAGTATTTAATAATGTATAAGTGATATATAATTGTTCATGAAGGCTGGAAATGAAAAATACCTTATATTCAGGTGTGCAGAATTATTAGGCATGTTTTCTTTTACAGATAAATTGAGCCAAAAAAGAGATTTAACTCAGACTGAAAAGTCAAAAATTATTAAATGCCCATGAGAAGGATGCAATACTAGACATTGCAGTTAAGGCATGACCATTGGACAGTGAAATGCTCGTTGGGTCAGCAGGGTCAGACAAAAACATGTGGCGGAGAAAAGACACCTGTTAACTGCAAAAGAATTAAGAATTAAGGTGAAGAATTAAGGGTGAAACCATCAGGAACCCTTTAGTCTCCAGCGCCACCCTTTTCCAAAGCTGCAACCTACCTGGAGTCTCCAGAAGTGCAAGGTGTCAGGATCTCAGAGACTTCAGTTAGGTAAAGAATCCTAAAAAATGACCCCCACTAGATAAGAATCACAAGCTGAAGTGTTGTAAAATACATGAAGCCTGCTTTTTTATAGGCTTTATAGGTTTTATAGGTTGAGAGTGACTCTTGAAGGACCAGCACCACATCCTCTAGTACCACTGTTTGAAGAATTCATCTTCCAGAATCTGGCAGTACGTTTTGCAGAGATGGACTAAAAATGAACTCCCAAAACGTACTGCCAGATTCTGGAAGATGAATTCTTCAAACAGTGGTACTAGAGGATGTGGTGCTGGTCCTTCAAGAGTCACTCTCAACCTATCTGTCCATAAAGCCTATAAAAAAACCTTCTTCATGTATTTTACAACACTTCAGCTTGTGATTCTTATCTAGTGGGGGTCATTTTTTAGGATTCTTTACCTAACTGAAGTCTCTGAGATCCTGACACCTTGCACTTCTGGAGACTCCAGGTAGGTTGCAGCTCTGGAAAATGGTGGCGCTGGAGACTAAAGGGTTCCTGATGGTTTCACCCTTAATTCTTCACCTTAATTCTTTTGCAGTTAACAGGTGTCTTTTCTTCACCACCTGTTTTTGTCAGATCCTGCTGACCCAACGAGCATTTCACTGTCCAATGGTCATGCCTTAACTGCAATGTCTAGTATTGCATTAGTATTGCATCCTTCTCATGGGCATTTAATACTTTTTGACTTTTCAGTCTGAGTTGAATCTCTTTTTTGGCTCAATTTATCTGTAAAAGAAAACATGTCTAATAATTCTGCACACCTGAATATAAGGTGATTTTCATTTCCAGCCTTCATGAACAATTATATATCACTTATACATTATTAAATACTAAATCAATAGTAGTTGTTAGGATTACTGTGGTTTGGAATTGGTCAAATGTGCCTGGAAAAAAAATATGATCAGAAAATCAACGTGCCTAATAATTCTGCACTCCCTGTATAGTTAGTAGTAGTAGGCAACGGGACCGTGTTCTTGTTAATTTGTTTTCTGAAATTTTAATTTGTTTCAGGACTTGTAAATGTGTTATGGTAATGTAATTTGTTTTATGATATTTAAAAATGTTTTCTAAAATTTAAATTGGTCTCAAGCTCTGTAAAAGTGTTTCAGATTTTGTAATGTTAGTTTGCACCTCCAGGCCACCGTACTTTTCATGTGTGTGTGACCCAAACATTATTGTTCCATGTGCTAGTCAGTGTTTTATTTTTTACTATCTGGAAGTGATGTACTGTACTAGTGATGTCCCCACACTCTAGCACCTACATCTGAGGAGTGAGCTGAGTTGGTACAAGTGTGCCTTACTATAGTTAGCATTCTAACCAAACCCTGTAATATTTTCATGTTGGTTTGCACCTCCAGGCCACCATACTTTTCATGTGTGAGCCTAACATTGTTGTTCCACGTATCCCACGTTCCACTTGCTGGTCAGTGTTTTTTGTCTTGAAGTGTTGTACTGGTGTTACACACATACAGTTTTCAACTTTTCAATATTGAGTATTGTTTTTACAGTTATTTCTAATTAATAAAGATAATTTATCTTTAAATTGCGTTCTCAATTTGTTCTTGTATTTCTCAAATATACCTCAGATATCATTCTCATATATAGCTTCAGTAAGACATTAAAGAGAAATAATCAAGAGATGGAAGAGACGTTGGACACACAATAATAAGATCTCTTTTAAGGCTCATAATTCTCAGATTTGTCTCATAAAAGTCTCGTATTCATCTCATGTTATTCTCTTTAATTCTCTTTCAAATAACCAAGACATAATTGAGATCAGGGGTATACAATTATGAGATCTCCGCTGTTTATCTCACTTCTCAAGTATTGCTCAAATGGTTTTCTCAATTTAACCTCCTTTGTCTTACTGGTGTCTTGTCTCTTTTTAGCTTATGTCTTGCTCCTAAGGGACCCTTAGGAGAAGTAACTCAGAAACAAATGATCACAGAATGATATGAATATGAGAAGCTCAAATTGATCTCAAGAGATGAGATTGAACAACAGATGAGCAACACATTTTTCCTATGGGTAGGCCTATTGCACTTTTTTCCTTGGTTATGAAATCCTTTGAAAAATTAGTAAGGGAGGACATTTTAGCTTTAACTCAGTCAGCCCTTGATCCTGTGCAATTTGCCTATAGATCAGGTAGAGGAGTGGAAGATGCCACTTGTACCTTACTAAATATGATATTTTAAAACATTTGGAAGGCACAAAAAAATAATGTACGTTTGCTCTTTGTTGATTTTTCCTCTGCTTTTAATTGCCTTCAGCCCCATATTTTGGCTAAGAAACTTATTGAACATTTTCATTTAGACTCAGTCATTTTTTAACTAATAGAGTCCAAAGAGTGCGTGTTAATGGTGTATTGTCTAATGCATTGTTATCGTCCACTGGTACACCTCAGGGTTGC
The DNA here is from genome assembly GCF_949357685.1 of Gobio gobio. Taxonomy (NCBI): domain Eukaryota; kingdom Metazoa; phylum Chordata; class Actinopteri; order Cypriniformes; family Gobionidae; genus Gobio; species Gobio gobio. Next base: position 20,833,213 of record NC_137112.1, on the reverse strand, counting down.
GTTTTATCCCCTCTTTTGTTTTCCTTATACACTAATGATTTGCTGATGACTGTAATTGTGTCTTTTCTCACTGAGTCAGATGGGAATCATGGTCCAGTGCTTGATCATTTTATTCAATGGTGTGAGGATTCTTTTTTAAACATTAATGCTTCTGAAACAAAAGTGATGTCCACTGATTTCTGTAAGACGAACTCTGTACCTGTGCAACCTGTTGTCATTCAGGGACATAAAGTAGATGTGGTCAAACAGTATAAATATTTAGAGACTGTACTTGATGACAAACTAAAATTTGAAGCAAATACTGATATTATTAGATGAAAAGCTCTTCAGCGTATGTATTTTTTGAGTAAACTTCGAACTTTTAATATGGATGTTTTTTATGAGAATGTTTAATTCCTATTTTATTGAATCTGTCTTAAGTTTCTCTATTATTTGCTGGTATGGTAATTTAAATGTTAGGAATAGGAGTAAGTTGACTAGTATTGTAAAAATGTGCAGCAAGATTGTTGGAACTGATTTAAGGACCATTACACAAATTTATAAACATAGGGTGACTAGGAAGGGCCAGCTTGTCCTTTCTGACGTTACCCACCCATTGTACACTGAATTTCAACTGCTTCCATCGGGTCGGAGACTTAAACTCCCTTTGTGTAAATCTAATAGACACAAAAATTTCTTCATACCTGCTGTTATTATTTTTTGTAATGATCTATTATAAAAGTGTGTATACTGCTGTCTACACAAAGAAGTGCCTCTAAGGACAATAAAGTTAACTCAACACAGGTCATCACATAAGCTTTGTTCCTAACCCGGGATCTACACAGGAAGTAGTAGTTTTGCAGGAACTTAAGGAAGCACAATGCAAGAATTGTGAAAATTTTACTCTGAGATTGATCAGTCCTTGTTATTCCAGGTCTTGTTAATATCAGGGTCTGTTCAGAGCAGGAGTGATTCATAATCAAGTTGTTAGATGTTATAGCACTACTCAGTGTTAACATCACAATTTAAAGGGTTAGTTCACCCAAAAATGAAAATTCTGTCATTAATTACTCACCCTCATGTCGTTCGACACCCGTCAGACCTCCGTTCATCTTCGGAACAGAAATTAAGATATTTTAGTTGAAATCTGATGGCTCTGAAAGCCATTGGCTCAATGGCACCGTTCACTCTCAAGACCCTTAAAAGGTACTAAAGATGTCGTTACAAAGTCCATCTCACTACAGTGGTTCTAAAATAACTTTATGAATCGGCGACAATAGTTTTTGTGCGCAAAAAAACCCTAAATAACGACTTACATAGTGATGACGATTTCAAAACAAAGCATCATGAAGCTTCGAAGCGTTATGAATCACTGTTCACAAAGTTATCACAAAGTTATTTTAGAACCACTGTAGTGAGATGGACTTTGTAACGACGTCTTTAGTACCTTTTAAGGGTCTTGAGAGTGAACGGTGCCATTGAGCCAATGGAAGACTTTCAGAGCCATCAGATTTCAACTAAAATATCTTAATTTCTGTTCCGAAGATGAACAGAGGTCTGACGGGTGTCGAACGACATGAGGGTAAGTAATTAATGACAAAATTTTCATTTTTGGGTGAACTAACCCTTTAAGTGACTCTAGTTTGTTTTCTACTTACTACACTTGGATACATTTCAGAAAATTGAAAGCTCTTGAATGTCCTTGCCTTGTTGAAATTTAAAGGGAGGCCTGAACATTTGAAAGATCCAAATGCAAATGTCCTCAAATATATACATCATTAATGTTAACACATCTTAAAAAAACAAAGAAACAAAAAAACATCAGACACCCCGGCAGTATCATTTAATCTATATTTATTCATGGTTCCTTCCTGTGTATCTTTTCACATCTCTTCTCAGGCCCACAGTTTTGAGCAATCTAAATATTAAATACAAACTGCCTACAGTTTTGTTTAATTTCAACATCACACAGTGAAACTGAAAGCTGCATTTCTTATTTCCCCATTAAAAAATTGTGGTAGGTTACACCTATTGTAGAGCACCTATTGTCTATTTAATTTAGATTGAAATATCAAAAAAAAAAAAAAAAAAAAAACTGGACCAATAAGATTGCGCAAAGTTCTGCTTCACTCTCCCACGCATAGAGTGGACAGCTACAGTGGACAGCTATTCAAAAACCCATTTCTTGCGTATGCATGGTTCCCTTTCGAGGGAACTCTCACTGCGTCAGAACGACACTTTGGGGATGCTCCCTAAGCATCAGCGTATCTGAAGTCTGAATGAAAACTAAACCAATCCGATTGGCGTGCGTGATGACGTAACTGTGACGGCATACCCGGAAGTATAAAAGGGGAGCTGCGCATAATGTTGGCAGTTATTGCTCTTCAGCATAGCGCTCTCTGTCAAAATTGTCTGTCTATTTACTGTTGTATTGTCCAGTTGTGAAAGCGAAAAGTGTGTGAATGATGGAAAAGATAGGAGAGTTTAAGCAGTGTGTGCACCCGTGTCCCCGTTACATGTCGGGCTCGGATGCACACCTGCTGTGTGTGCAGTGCCTGGGTGTTCAGCATGCTCGGCGGCTCTCGAGGGAGCACTTGATGGGACCTTAGACACATAGCCCGGCCTAGGGTGTAAGATGGCTTTTACTCTGCCCGGGGCAAACTCCAGGCAGGTTGGCGTTACCGCCAAGGCCTGGAGATCCCCCACTCTCCTAAGAGAGGTAATGGTGAGGAGAAAAGCCACCTTAAGGGTCAGGTACCTAGAGGCTGGCCTGTCGGCAGACGTGATAGAGACCTTACTCAGTTCCAGGGCTCCGTCTAAGAGGAGACTGTACAGCCTCAAGTGGAATGTATTTTCCACTTGGTGCAGGGAGCGTGAGGTGGACCCAGTTAACTGCCCAGTGGCTTCAGTGCTGGAGTTCCTCCAAGATCGCTTTTCTGCGGTTCTGACCCCATCCACACTCAAGGTGTACGTGGCTGCCATTGCGGCTTTCCACGCTCCTATGGGTGATGGGCCTTTGGGTAGGCACCAGCTGGTTGTACAGTTCCTCCGTGGGGTTCGGAGGATGAGGCCTGCGGCTTGTTCCAGAGTTCCAACTTGGGATCTGGCAGTGGTTCTCGAAGGGTTGGCTGAGGCCCCCTTTGAGCCATTGGAGTCAGCTGAACCAAAGAACCTGACACTCAGGCTGCTCCGCTCTCGGCTGGCCGTGTTCGATGAGGCTGGCCAGCCTCGTGAGCCCCGTGGATCGAGGCGGTGCGGCGAGGCTGGTCATGGGGCTCACGGATGGACATGTCAGTGAGACTTGGGACTGCTGAGGCATCTTCCCAGTCTTTGTCTGACAGTTCAGATGTTCTCCTTCCCTGCGTGGAAGCCCGCGCTGCGGCTTCTTCCCCCGGGGCGGAAGACCCGATGCTTGAGCGGTCTGATTCTGAGGAATTAGACGTGCTCAGCATTGAGGCAGTCGAAGTTATAAGCACTTCTTATATGCAAGATTCAATCTCGTGATTGCCGAGGCAGCATGCAGGTTATGGGTCTGCAATTAAAGTGAACACACGCGATCGGTGTGCATGGGATACTGGTTGGCTTGACGGCTTGAGCCACGTTGCTTAGGCAACGTGTGGTTTACGAGTCCGTATACTATGATAAAACAGTATCGCCTGATGATTATGGCTGCATTTAAGTCTGAGGATTTAAATGAAATATGATCTGACTCTGAGGAGTTAGATATTCAGCCTGTCATTCAGACCATGTTTCACCGTATTGTGTGATACTGTTTGGCTTTTTTCTCGAGGGATGAAAGCCAATTGTAATATGACGGTTTGAACCATGTTGCTGAGGCAACGCGTGGTTTATGAGTCCATATAAATACAATAAAACAGTGTTGTCTGATGATTATGGCTACATTTAATTCTGAGGAATTAAATAAAATATGATCTGACTTTGAGGAGTTAGATATTCAGCCTATCATTCAGACCATGTTTCACCTTATTGTGGCTGCATTTAATTCCGAGGAATTAAATTAAAATATTATTGTCAGGACTCCTGGGTGATCATGTGTGTGTGTATGTTGTCTTACCTGTTGGTGGTGGTTCCTCACGGGTTCACTGGCTCCTCCCGCTCGTTTCAGTAATTGTTCACCTGTCGTGTCTCATCAGCTGTTCTCTTTTTATAGCACTCTGTCCTGTCTCTCGTCGCGTGCTCATTGTCTTGGTTGGTCTCAGTCATGCTATCCTTGTCCAGTCGGTTCATCTTGCTGTTCCTCTCCAGTTCCTCAGGTTCGGTCGCAGGCATCTGGAGGCTCGTCTTAGCCCAGAGTTCACACGCCTGTGGATATCGTGAACTTGACCTCGAGTGAACTGTGTTCTGTTTTCCTGGTATTACTGGTGCGCTTTGTTTTTAGGCGAGATCCAGTATCGTCGAGGTTCCGGTGAGCGTCCTTTTCTGTTGGGCGTTGTTTTCCCTTCTGTCCAGTGTTCAGACATTATCGTCAGTCTCCTGCTGTGTGAGGATTTCTTCCCGGTCAACCAACCAGAGTGGATTACCTCGTGGAACGCCGCGTGTGGTCTCTGTTCTGTGGACTGTGACTTTTGTGCTTCATCTGACCCTCTCTTGCCTCCTTCTAATAAACATTGTGAACTTGCATTTGGCTCCGAGACTCATTGTGACAATTATCTGACTTTGAGGAGTTAGATGTATTTTTTATTCAGCCTATTATTCAGACCAGGTTGCACGGGTTGGGTGATTATGATGGCATTTAATTCCGAGGAATTGAGTGTCATGTTATCCGACTTTGATAAGTCAGATACTTTAATTCTGTCACCCAAGCGTGTTTGACTTGTTTGGATATTCATCTAAGATGGAGCCCTCCTGAAGTTGTTGTCGTTCTCGCCGCCTTGTGGCCTGCGGGACACATCAGTTTCAGGCAATTGCTAATCGCAGTGTCCGCCCTAGTGTTGCGGCCCTGTCGAGCTGCTCCCTTAGATGAGGCCCCTGCTGGCCAGCCCCCTCTCCCGGGTAGGAGCGATCGAGGTCGTCTCCCCTGTGGAGTTTTCGGGAATCGATGCTGTGCTCCCGCCGTCTAGTACGCTTCGGGCCACATCCCCGCGCACGCGCGCTGCACCAGCCGCCTCTAGCGAGACTTGCGGCGGTCCAGCAAACGCGTACGCACACCGAAAATCTTCCTCAATTTTGCCCTGCCGGTTAGCCGCTTCAGGGGGTCGGGGAGGAGGCTCGGTTGACACCCGAGGCCAGCCTCGAGAGGCTGGTTCCCTTAGCAGATTATCTCGCCGCATGGTTATGCCTCCGAATATATCAGCTTGGGGCCTGCGACTGTAGAAAAGGGGATACAGACTGCAGTTCGGTTACCTTCCCCCGAAGTTCAGTGGGGTGGTCTGGACGGCAGTGGTCCCTGGGCAGGTTCGGGTAATGGAACAGGAAGTTCCCTCCCTGTTGGTAGGGAGGCCACAGAATGTGCTCCTCCACCAGACAGGGAGTCCGGGTTCTACAGCCGGTACTTCATAGTTCCTAAGAAGGATGGCGAGTTGCGTCCAACTTTAGATCTGAAGTACTTGAATCGTTCTCTGAGGAGATTCAGATTCAAGATGCTTAGCAATTCCTCCATTGTGATTCAGATCCAGTCTGAGGACAATTGTCTCCCGCACGTATCTGCCCGGTTAGGGCTCTCAGAGTTTATTTGGCGAAGTCTGCGCAGTGGAGGAGATCTCAACAACTTTTGGTGTGTTTTGGCTCACCCTAGAAGGGGTTGCCTGCGTCTACTCTGACAATCAGTAATTGGATTGTCCAGGCAATAACCATGGCCTATCAGGTGCGCAGTTTGCCTTCACCTGTGGCCGTGAGGGCTCATTCCACCAGAGGCATGGCCTCTTCAGTGGCCCTCCTTTCTGGGGTCCCCTTGCAGGATATCTGTGAGGCGGCTGGGTGGGCTACCCCACACACCTTTATCAGGTTTATAGCCTGGATCTCCCTATGACGCCTAGGTGCTAGGGTGCTCCAGTCCTAGTTGGCCCTCGGTGTGGCCTAGTGGGTACTCGTTCCCCAATGTGTCGTTCCGACGCAGTGAGAGTTCCCTCGAAAGGGAACGGCTCGGGTTATGTATATAACCCATGTTCCCTGAGAAGGGAACGAGCACTGCGTTGCGTCGCCACACCTCGGCACGCCTGGAACGCATCCTTCAGAGCAATAGCTGCCGACATTATGCGCCGGCTCCCCTTTTATACTTCCAGGTATGCCGTCACAGTTACGTCATCACGCACGCCAATCGGATTGGTTTAGTTTTCATTCAGACTTCAGATACGCTGATGCTTAGGGAGCATCCCCAAAGTGTCGTTCCGACGCAGTGCTCGTTCCCTTCTCAGGGAACATGGGTTATATACATAACCCGAGCCGTTTTCAACTACTACAGTGGACACTAGTGCAAAGTTGTGAAAGAAGAAGACAAAACATGAAATATTTTGTGTTCATATTGTCTGCAATGAAATACAAGTCAAAGTAAATTTAGAAATCACTTCTATTTTTTTTTATTTATTTTCGTTTTCCATACTGTCCCAACTTTTTCTGATTTGGGGTTGTAGATCTTTGATGGAATCACATTCGCATGTTCTGATATCAAAGACATGCAACGTTAACCTGGATAAAGTTCTTCTCCATCTGCTGGTTGAACGGGAACAAACTACTGCATTTCAAATATTTGAAGCTATATTATATATTTTTTTATTTTTCACATTTATATAATTGTATTAATTAGTCTGATAAATACACCCAGTATTACTGTTTTTACTTTATTATGCCTAATACAGTATAATAATAATAACAATAATAATAATGTTTTATTTATATAGCGCCTTTCCAGTGCTCAAGGACGAAGTATCTCTTCAGTTAAAACCAAAAATGCACATTATCCACTCAAGTGGACACCTCAAAATCTCTGAAAAATATGTTGAAAAGGATTTTGTTTTGCATGCCCTAAGAGCTATAAAAACAGGCAAGCAAAAATCCTGCTGAGGTTGTTAAAATTCATGCATGAAAGGGTTAAAGGGATAGTTCACCCCAAAATGTATTTGTTGATTTAATTTATGTTGTTTCTTACCTGTATGGCTTTCTTCTGCTAAACAAAAATATTTTAACGAATGTGTCAGCTGTTTTGAATGAAAGTAAAATGGGGCCCAAAGCAACACTGGACCCCACTGACTTTTATTGTAAAAAAAAAAAAAGCTGCAAATGATGAATGACTCCACTGTATCCCATATTTCTCAAAATAAGAATTCTCTAGCATATAAAATGGCCTCAGATCACATTCACATCATCCTTTCTCAAAGTCCTCAGATGCTGTTGTAATGACTAAAGAGAAGAGTGCAGTTCAGTGTACTTGTATATGTTGACACTTAGTTTGTAATTTTGCGGTCATTATATGAAGCCCTTTATGTGATAGCCGCATTAAAGGGTTAGTTCACCCAAGACCGATGTAAAAACAAGGCATCATGAAGCTTCGAAGCGTTATGAATCAGCGAGTCGAATCATGATTCGGATCGCGTGTCAAACCGCCAAACTGCTGAAATTACGTGACTTTGGCGATTCAAACCGCTGAATCTACTCACTGATTCATAACGCTTCGAAGCTTCATGATGCCTTGTTTTGAAATCGGTCATCATGATATAAGTCGTTATTTAGGGTTTTTTTGCGCACAAAAACTATTCTCGTCACTTTATAAAGTTATTGTAGAACCACTGTAATGAGATGGACTTTGTAACGACGTCTTTAGTACCTTTTATGGGTCTTGAGAGTGTAACGTGCATTGTGCCAATGGAGGCCTTTCTGAGCGATCGGATTTCAACTAAAATATCTTAATTTGTGTTCCGAAGATGAACAGAGGTCTTACGGGTGTCGAACGACATGAGGGTAAGTAATTAATGACATAATTTTCATTTTTGGGTGAACTAACCCTTTAAAATGAAGCCCAGGACACAAGTAAATAATAATCAAATAAAGATATTTTCACAGATTTGAATGCCATTTGTAGTGTGTGGCTATAGCTCTAAAACAGACCATTTTAATTTATTTATTGATTACTCACTAATGATGCAGTTAATTCTATGCAACATTGACTTGGTTTTCAAGGAATCATTTCCAATAATGTCTGATTGTCTCCATTTTTGTGTATGTTGTATTCTCACAACAGCATACATCCCATACTGCATTTCCCTTCAAGACTCATTGATAACGTCATGTTTTAAAAAGGGATTCTAATAGAGGAGACCTTTTAGTGGAGCATCAGATATCATTATGCCGCAGTCTTCTCTCTTTGCTATCTATACGAAAGCTGGGCAGATCATCCACACGTGGATCCTCCGTGCAGCATACATACTGTTTCCAGATCTTAACGAAAGCATTCTGGAATTTCTTAATGCGGAACGCGTAAACAATGGGATTGACAGCGGAGTTGCCATGACTGAGCAAGATAGCCACGTAGAGAAGGCACATGGAATTGTCACAACTTGGACAGAAGAGAGTGATACAGTTCAGGATATGCAATGGCAACCAGCTAACAGCGAACAAGAAGAGCACCAGTGCAAGAGATTTTGCCAGCTTGAGTTCTTTCCCATAATATCGAGTGGGGTCGGTCTGGTTGACAGTGACCTTCTTGTTGAGCTGCTTGTGGATCGTGTAGAAGATCTCAGTGTAGATGAGCAACATGAGGACGAGAGGTGGCAGCACCCAGCCGAAGAAGTTGAAATACACCATGTACTCCATACTGATGACATTCTCAAACTCACAGGTTACGAGAAAGTCAGTGCCATTGGTCTGTCGTAGCTTCTCCAGATTGTTCCATCCCAACATGGGCGTCAGGCCGACTGCGATGGCCACCATCCAGCACACCACCACTGCAGTGCCTGCACGCTTTGGAGTCACCACTCTTTTATAGCTGTGGGGAAAAAAAGAAGAAAAAAAGAAAAAACTAAGTTTTTAAACTAATGGCCTTGGTTCCAGAAATATTTTTCCCATTGATTTTTTTCCCATAGAGAAGTCCTGAGAGTTGTAAGCCATGAACCAAACTATGGCTACAAGTGAATGACAACATTTACATTTATGCATTTGGCAGACGCTTTTATCCAAAAGCGACTTACATTTCATTCAAGGTACACATTTTTACATTTGACAACATTGTAAACCTTAATTTGAAGCGCAAAAGTATTTGAAAATCTGACAAAAAGACCATGGTGAGCATGCTTTTGTGTGCCAAGGCCACTGTCACTTCCGCGACTTGAATCAGCGCTGATCCCCTCAGCACTGTCACTCACTTTCGGACGTGCCTGGCAGTCCCTCCGACTCTAAATAAACCAATATCCCGGAATATGTTACTCCAGGTAGTCCAACAGTACACTGAACTGAGACATCTTCTGTTGTGAGAACTGATGAGCATGAACGTCTAGTTTACTAATGTAACTTCTGTTCACTGAAGGAGGGAACGGAGACATTACATCAGAATGACTGACGAATTGGGATCTTGCCTGAGAGTGTAAAAAAAAACCAAGCCAATGGACTAGGGCTGCAACAACTAGTTGATAAAATCGATAATAATCAATAATGAAAATAATCAACAAAGATTCTCATTATCGATTAGTTGGGTCTGCCCTCTGTGCATGGTAAGCTTCTACCAGTCACGCCAATTACAGCCCTGAATAACTCATTTCTATAACCAAAATGCATCTAGAAATAGTGGATTAGAAACAGAGTGAGCTGCTGCTGGAAAGGTACATGATCCAAGGACCCACAACATCAGAATTCTTTATTTTAAGCTTCAAGCGTATGCATTAGCATTTAACATTCCCTGTCATGTGCTTTGACAGATGTGTGTGTGTGTGTCTGCGTCCTCAGCGCAAAACGTTAATTTTACAGGTTCCACTGATCTATATAGAGAACAGTAGTTATATCGTCATCTGTAAATGCTACTAATTCACACAAGTATTTCCAATTTATTACCATGGAAGAATACAAATGGTCATCTAGTCTAACACAGGGGCTGACCTTCTAGGCTCGTATCCCGTCCTTGGAGGGGAATGGCGCTGCAAGCGAGATACTTTGCCTGCGGTCCATGTTCAAGCGCAAACGGGATAGAGCAGAGCAAGGGCTGGGTCTGCCTCCTCCAGGAAGAGCACTTGTAGGTTCACGACCTGATCCTAAATCTTGTGTACATATCCAGGCCAGGCTCTCAGTATTATGTGATATTACGCAAATTCCAGGCACAATTCGAAAAGCAAGGTCTGACCACGAGAAAATAATCATAATGATTATTATTGGTCATATTAATATATAAGCACAAAATGTTGGGCCAAATTGCACAACAAACCAGGTGTTCTTATATATATATATATATATATATATATATATATATATATATATATATATATATATATATATATATATATATATATATATATATATATATATATACACAGTGAGGAAAATAAGTATTTGAACACCCTGCTATTTTGCAAGTTCTCCCACTTAGAAAACACGGAGGGATCTGAAATTTTGTCATCGTAGGTGCATGTCCACTGTGAGAGACATAATCTAAAAAAAAAAAATCCAGAAAACACAATGTATGATTTTTTAACTATTTATTTGTATGATACAGCTGCAAATAAGTATTTGAACACCTGGTTATCAGCTAGAATTCTGACCCTCAAAGACCTGTTAGTCTGCCTTTAAAATGTCCACCTCCACTCCATTTATTATCCTAAATTAAATGCACCTGTTTGAGATTGTTAGCTGCATAAAGACACCTGTCCACCCCATACAATCAGTAAGAATCCAACTATTAACATGGCCAAGACCAAAGAGCTGTCCAAAGACACTAGAGACAAAATTGTACACCTCCACAAAGCTGGAAAGGGCTACGGGGAAATTGCCAAGCAGCTTGGTGAAAAAAGGTCCACTGTTGGAGCAATCATTAGAAAATGGAAGAAGCTAAACATGACTGTCAATCTCCCTCGGACTGGGGCTCCATGCAAGATCTCACCTCGTGGGGTCTCAATGATCCTAAGAAAGGTGAGAAATCAGCCCAGAACTACACGGGAGGAGCTGGTGAATGACCTGAAAAGAGCTGGGACCACCGTTTCCAAGGTTACTGTTGGTAATACACTAAGACGTCATGGTTTGAAATCATGCATGGCACGGAAGATTCCCCTGCTTAAACCAGCACATGTCCAGGCCCGTCTTAAGTTTGCCAATGACCATTTGGATGATCCAGAGGAGTCATGGGAGAAAGTCATGTGGTCAGATGAGACCAAACCTAACCCTAAACCTAACCCTAACTTTTTGGTCATAATTCCACTAAACGCGTTTGGAGGAAGAAGAATGATGAGTACCATCCCAAGAACACCATCCCTACTGTGAAGCATGGGGGTGGTAGCATCATGCTTTGGGGGTGTTTTTCTACACATGGGACAGGGCGACTGCACTGTATTAAGGAGAGGATGACCGGGGCCATGTATTGCGAGATTTTGGGGAACAACCTCCTTTCCTCAGTTAGAGCATTGAAGATGGGTCGAGGCTGGGTCTTCCAACATGACAATGACCCGAAGCACACAGCCAGGATAACCAAGGAGTGGCTCTGTAAGAAGCATATCAAGGTTCTGGCGTGGCCTAGCCAGTCTCCAGACCTAAACCCAATAGAGAATCTTTGGAGGAGCTCAAACTCCGTGTTTCTCAGCGACAGGCCAGAAACCTGACTGATCTAGAGAAGATCTGTGTGGAGGAGTGGGCCAAAATCCCTCCTGCGGTGCAAACCTGGTGAAAAACTACAGGAAACGTTTGACCTCTGTAATTGCAAACAAAGGCTACTGTACCAAATATTAACATTGATTTTCTCAGGTGTTCAAATACTTATTTGCAGCTGTATCATACAAATAAATAGTTAAAAAATCATACATTGTGATTTCTGGATTTTTTTTATTTAGATTATGTCTCTCACAGTGGACATGCACCTACAATGACAATTTCAGACCCCTCCATGATTTCTAAGTGGGAGAACTTGCAAAATAGTAGGGTGTTCAAATACTTATTTTCCTCACTGTATATATGGGACCAGTCACGGAAAGTAGGGACACAAGTCGGCAGCACAACTTTCGAGCAAAATGAGAAAGAAGCAGGTTTTTTTGCAGAATCTGTTAGTTGAGATCACGAAGAAGCCTCACCGTGTTTGAGATAGCAGTATTGGTATATTTAAAAGCATACACTTTGGGTTTGAAATCGGCTTGTTTTTTGGAGATTCTAGCATGCAGCAGAGGCGTGTTTCTTTTGTTATTGCCCCCACCCTCCAAGGGAAGCGTGGCTCAGTGTTGCCAAGTCCGCGGTTGGGCTACTTCAACACTGTTGCCGCTGGCTGTTTTTCATGTCCGCAGGTTGAAGCGAGCCCAATTATGTGATATTTGGCCCCGGGAATGCGAATTTTAATAGGCAACCATGCCAAAAAAAAAACATATTTTACCCCCCAAATGTGATTTTTACCGGAGAAGCCCCCCTGAAACGCGATTGGGCTTGTTTTGGGCTAGTTTTGAGTAGCAATTGTGTGGGTTTTGTTGTGAAAACTTGGCAACCCTGGTGGCTGGCTGCGCACAGATCTCTGCTGGCAGTGCTAAAGCAATAATGAGCAGCTGATACGAAGTGCAATTTGCAAACTTCCCAGATAATAGAAAGTCTGAAGCAGTAAAGAAGCAACACAATCATCTTTCTCTTGTGCAGAAAGAGAGGGCTGTGTACTATGACATGACTGAAAAAAAACATACATACAGCTTATCTAAATGAGATTTAAATGAGCCCTATTGTCACTCTCAGCAGGTGAGAACAGGTGAGAACTGCAAAATGTTTAGAGGTAATTTCCTCCCTATTAAGGTTTTTTGAGTGCCTACTCTCAAATAGCCACAACTTCTCCAAATATTTCCATGTGTTACACATCGTTGGAATGCTTGGAGACTACAATTTCAGAATCTGTGAATAACTCAAAATGCCCCAGAACTGACGTGTCCCTACTTTCCGTGACTGGTCACATATATATACTGTATATATATATATATATATATATATATATATATATATATATATATATATATATATATATATATATATATATATATATATATATATATATATATATATATACACAGGTGCTGGTCATATAATTAGGATATCATCAAAAAGTTGATTTATTTAACTAATTCCATTCAAAAAGTGATACTTGTACATTATATCCATTCATTACACACAGACTGATATATTTCAAATGTTTATTTATTTTAAGTTTATAGATTATAACTGAAAACTAAGGAAAATCCCAAATTCAGTATCTCAGAAAATTTTAATATTACTTAAGACCAATACAAATCTTGGCCAACTGAAAAGTATGAACATGAAAAGTATGAGCATGTACAGCACTCAATACTTAGTTGGGGCTCCTTTTGCCTGAATTACTGCAGCAATGCGGCGTGGCATGGAGTCGATCAGTCTGTGGCACTGCTCAGTGTTATGAGAGCCCAGGTTGCTCTGATAGTGGCCTTCAGCTCTTCTGCATTGTTGGGTCTGGCATATCGCATCTTCCTCTTCACAATACCCCATAGATTTTCTATGGGGTTAAGGTCAGGCGAGTTTGCTGGCCAATTAAGAACAGGGATACCAGGTACTGGTTGCTTTGGCACTGTGTGCAGGTGCCAAGTCCTGTTGGAAAATGAAATCTGCATCTCCATAAAGTTGGTCAGCAGCAGGAAGCATGAAGTGCTTTAAAACTTCCTGGTATACGGCTGCGTTGACCTTGGACCTCAGAAAAAACAGTGGACCAACACCAGCAGATGACATGGCACCCCAAACCATCACTGACTGTGTAAACTTTACATTGGATCTCAAGCAACGTGGATTGTGTGCCTCTCCTCTCTTCCTCCAGACTCTGGGACCCTGATTTCCAAAGGAAATGCAAAATTTACTTTCATCAGAGAACATAACTTTGGGCCACTCAGCAGCAGTCCAGTCCTTTTTGTCTTTAGCCCAGGCGAGACGCTTCAGACGCTGTCTGTTGTTCAAGAGTGGCTTGACACAAGGAATGCGACAGCTGAAACCAATGTCTTGCATATGTCTGTGCGTAGTGGTTCTTGAAGCACTGACTCCAGCTGCAGTCCACTCTTTGTGAATCTCCCCCACATTTTTGAATGGGTTTTGTTTCACAATCCTCTCCTGGTTGCGGTTATCCCTATTGCTTGTACACTTTTTTTCTACCACATCTTTTTCTTCCCTTCGCCTCTCTATTAAAGGGATAGTTCAGCCAAAAATGAAAATTATATTATCATTTACTCACCCTAAAGTTGTTCCAAACCTGTCTGAGTGTCTTTGTTCTGCTGAACACAAAAGAAGATATTTTGAAGAATGTTTGTAACCAAGCAGATAGAGCAACCATTGACTACCATAGTAGGGGAAAAAATACTATGGTAGTCAATGGTTGCTCTCTCTATGCTTTGTTACAAACATTCTTCAAAATATCTTCTTTTGTGTTCAGCAGAACAAAGAAAAGCCTTTGCGGGTGTTTTGAGTTAATTAGCTGATTAGAGTGTGGCACCAGGTGTCTTCAATATTGAAACTTTTCACAATATTCAAATATTCTGAGATACTGAATTTGGGATTTTCCTTAGTTGTCAGTTATAATAATCAAAATTAAAATAAATAAACATTTGAAATATATCATATATTGAAATATGTGTGTAATGAATGCATATAATATACATGTTTATAAATTTAATAATATTTCTGTTTGGGACAGAAACAAGAAGCAAGATTTCAATCAGAAACAGGATTATTTTTCTCACCCCATTGGCAGATAATTTTGCTTGTTTTAAGCAAAAATTCACTTCATTTTGATTTTATTTTCAACAAAACAAAACAAAATATCATGTAATTTTACTTATCAAGTAAATTATGAAATTAACTCTTAGAAATTAACAGCTTTTCATGAGGTCAATTATTCCAGGATTATTCCTCAAATATTCCTCAATATTTGAGTTGCTGTGGGCGTTGATGCATGGAACGCCTCAGTATTTGAATCTCTAAAGAACGCGCGCTCTCTTGCAGGAAGGCCGGGCAGGCTCGCTGTTCTCGGTGAAGGTGAAGCTTTCGTGGAGGAAACAACAAGGTAAGTAGACCGTCGCTGAAGGAGAAAAATCTGAATAAATGGCAATGTGAGTGTCTATGCAGTGTCTCGTTCTCGCCTCTCAGGGAACCAAGGTTACGATAGTAACCAGAGACGTTCACTTTCGAGAGCGGTCACTTCAACACTGCGTTTAAAATGCTGCGGGAACCAAATACAATCCCGCCGTGAGAGCTGCGAGGTAGCAGACAAGTTGCACCAAACGCAGAAGATAAAACCGCCAAGGGGCGGAGTCGCCAGAAGCTCTTATGATAGGCGAAGCCAGGCCAATGAGAGACGTGCTAAAGCCTATACAAATTTGCATATTGAGACAGATACATACAATATATAGCACAATAACGTAGAAATGGAAGATACGAGCGAACACAGCGTCAACAGCATAGCGGTAACTAACTGTGCTGCAAAACAAACAATTGAAATAATGGATGGAATAAAAAGTGTCTGCTGCACTGATAAGGGCAGTAAAAGTGACAACAGTGAGTAAATACACTTAAGCACGAGCATACACAGCATCAACAGAAAATGGTAATTACTGTGCAGTATAAAACACTTGAATAGTGACTTAACTCACCGAGAGCACTTGCCAGCAGCCAAGCATATTTCTTGAATGAACTTACCTTTAGACCAAGCCCATGAAGATGCAATGGCTCTCGTAGAACGTGCTGATGTGGAAAGGGCAGTCCTGGCTCAGACTAGCGTACGCCAACGCGATAGCATCCACTATCCAGTGGGACAGCCTCTATCTAGAGACAGCACGTCCTTTAGAACAGCCCACATAGCACAAAAAAAGCTGGTCTGACTGACGAAAGGATGCCGTTCTATTAACGTATACCTTAAGCGCCCTAACCGGGCAAACAGCACTCAGCGGTGGAGCATCAGCGTCATGCGAGGTCGCCGGTTCAACTGATAAGGCCGATAGAAAGACGACCTGTGCTTTAAAGGGTGTGGATAGCGATTTTGGCACGTAGCCATGCCTCGACCGGAGAGTGACATTACAGTCGCCATGACTGAAACACATACAATCACTGTTCACAGAGAAAGCCTGTAATCCACAATGCGTTTAGCAGAAGCAAGGGCCAGGAGAAGAGCGGTTTTAAGAGAAAGCTCTTTTACTGCCATAGATTCCAGAGGCTCGAACGGAGGTAGAGAGAGGGCTTTTAAAACCAAAGCCAGGTCCCACGGCGGCACAGAAGGTGGCCGTGGAGGATGTAACCTCCTTGCTCTTTTGAGAAATGACCACTAAATAATGCTTACCGATCGACTGCCCAGATACCGGGGAGCGAAACGAGGCAATAGCAGCTACATAAACCCTCAGAGTGGAAGGCAGACTGCCATTA
Source organism: Gobio gobio (assembly GCF_949357685.1). NCBI lineage: Eukaryota > Metazoa > Chordata > Actinopteri > Cypriniformes > Gobionidae > Gobio > Gobio gobio. The sequence continues at coordinate 20,816,695 of NC_137112.1, read as the reverse complement.
TTCATTCTAAGTTGTAGAAAGCATAGTACGTCGGGTCGAAAGCATGCTCACAGCACCATTTCTTGATTACTCCCCATTTTTAGAGCATAAAGGCGCCTGGTGGCTGGCGTGCGAGACTCTGTGAGTGTAGTGAGGACATTCAAAGGCAAATCGATTACACCTTCTAACGACCCTGAAGCATCCACACTTGAAGTTTCCACAGCTCCGGGCTGGGGTGCCATATCATGCTGTTTGCTTGTGAGAGGATCCCTTCTGAGAGGAATTTTCCATGGAAAGGCTCTCAGCATTTCCCTGAGATCCAGAAACCATGGCTGGTTGGGCCAGTTGGGAGCGATGAGAATCACAGATGCTCTCTCCTCCATGATTTTGCATAACAAAATAGGCAAAATCTTCACCGGAGGGAACGCATAGAGTTTGGCTCTCGGCCAGCTGGACGTCAGAGCATCCCCCGACAGCGGGGAGTGGGACAGCGTGAAGAACAGCGGGCAATTTGCGTTTTCGCTCGTTCGCAAATAGATCCACTTCCGCCCTCCAGAATCGGGCCCATATTTCCCTCACCACTCCAGGGTGAAGTCCCCACTCTCCCTGAGGAATCTCTTTCCTCGAAAGCAAATCCACTCGGCGGTTTAGACGGCCGGGGATGGAATTCGTCCTGATGGGGAGAAGGTGACGATCCGCCCACAAAAAGGAGGTGTGCAGTCTGCTTGAAATGGGTGGGTTCTGGATCGTATGCCACCCTGGCGATTTTATGTACAAAACCACCGTCATGTTGTCCGTGTTTTTAGGTAGACTATCAATATTCTCAATCATCAGTCGATGTCCACCCCTGTGATGTGTGGCAGCAGCTGCAGCGCAAGATATCTTGGGAGAATGCTCAAGGAACCACAGACGCAGTGCAGTACTATAACATTCTCAAATGTATTAAAAGGTAACTAAACCCCTGCTCAGAGCTTAACTCCACCCACTGGCAAATTTTGAAAAATGCTGGAAAAGTGGGCAGAGCCCAGCGGAGACAGAGGGGACGAACCGAGGGCGGGGCTGAGCGGAGGGTGTGCACCTGAGATCCGCAGTGACGGATTGATTGATTGCTGTCAGACTCGCGAGTCGCAGAGATGGAGAATGACTGGAGTGACGCCAGCTTTGCAACAGAGCGGTCATTTCTCCTACCTTCCCCTGAATTAGAGGAGGGTGAATTGTCTGTAGACACAGACCCAGAGCCTTATCAATGCGAGCCGCTGGCTCAAACTGCGTTAACTCCCGATGCCGACGATGCTAGCGAAGCAGCAGCGCAAGAGAACTGACCTAATCTATGAACAGTCAAATCCTTACACTGAATGCCACTAAAAATAGATCAGATATCTATATACACATACAATGTATTTTCATTCAAATTAACTGAATCAGCGCAGCAGCGCAGGACCAATAAGTTCAGACCTAAAAGCCTATTATAAACAGATTTCCTCAAATAAGTTAGACTATATACGCCAGTACGTTACAGTATTGTTGTTCGTTACCGCGTCCGCGGCAACCACTCGCGTGTCAGGGTTTGTAAGTGCGTCTAATGTATGAAAATGATCTGTACACATGACGGGCAGCAATAATATCGCAAGAAAAGCCTGACGTGTACTGGCAACTGCATTATTTAACCATATTTTCTTCAATACAATGTTAAAGCAAGTGTCAAGTCAGTTTCATTCATAATGTTTCTACTTCATGTAATATGACAGTTCATACTGGAGTGAAGCCGTTCTCATCATGTGATTGGGGGAAACATTTCTGAGGAGCCGTTGGAAGTGCCATCCTACGTCACGATGTACCACAACGTCCAATAGGAAAATTCAACTGCAGTAGCCACATTCAACCTTAAGAGGGCAGCACTTTGGCGGTTTTACACCATATTTTATAGAATTAAAACACTTTATACTCAAATGTCAAAACATTTACTCGAATCAATGAACAGCATTAATAAAGCCCCAGTATTACAGATCATTAACTAAAAAAAGTTGGTTTAGGGTTTAGTTACCCTTTAAGGAAGAAAGGTCATATATAAAGGTGTTAGTGAAACATGTATGTGCGCAAAATGTGTGTATGTGTAATTGTGACAATTTTACCTTTTGAAAGTTCACAAACTCTCGTTAGTGCCACTAGTTCCGCTGCCTGTGCTGATGTGTACGGCATGGTTCTGCTTCCACCACTTCATCAGGGAGTCTAACGACTGCATAACCACATAAATATACACCATCTGATGGTTTAGAACATGAACCGTCAACATATAGATTATCCCCCTCTTCTAGGGCCGTATCTAACAGATCGGGCCTACAAGCAGTTTCGGCTTCAATTGTTTTCAGACAATCATGCACCTCATCAGTGCTGTCAGAGGTTTGGTCTGCTGCATCCAGCAATTCTCTCAAAGCAATGACATTAATGTGTTGAACAGTTGATGGCTTAATGGTTAAATTTGTTGTCGCTAACAGAGTTGCTTCGTAACCTGAACAACGTTGTGCTGTCATGTGTTGTGTGTTAAGATTGTGTAAAATTGCGTTTACCTGGTGTGAGGTGTGCAATGTCAATGGATATGACAGAACTGTTTTTTCAGCACCCCTTACCATCAAGGCAGCAGCAGCTACTGCTCAGAGGCAAGTAGGCAGACCTTGTGCAACATTGTCTAAAGTTTTTGATAGATAAGCCACTGGACGATAACTTGCACCATGTTCCTGGGCCAGTATCCCCGCCGCAATGCCCCCACTCTCATGCACATACAGATGAAAATTATTTTTGTTGTTCGGAAGGCCCAAAGCCAGTGCTGACATGATAGCTTGTTTTAATACCTTAAAGGACACATCCATTTCATCAGTCCACTTGATTGTTTGTTTCGGTGAAGCTTTGGTGTCAATTGCTTGTCTCTGAGTCTAGTCATACAAAGCAATTGACTCAGAGACTCAATTGACTTTCTTTCTTGAGACTTTAAACCCCGCCTCTGCCAACACATTGCAGACAATGATGGAGGCCTGCTCACAGGCCTCTGCCGTCGTGGCAGAGATTAGAAGGTTGTCAGCGTACTGTAGTAAGCACGTAGTCAGTGGTGGGAGATTAATAGTGCTGAGGGTTTTGTGCACGATCGCAGAGAACACTGCGGGCGAGTCAACGTAGCCCTGAGGAAGACGTGTCCATGTTATTTGTTTTGGTTTGTATGTAAACGAAAACAGTGGCTGCACCTCTCTGCATAGCGGTATGCTGAAAAATGCAGAACATAAATCAATTACTCTATAGAACTTGTGTGTAGGTGGTATTGAGTTTATTATAGTTACCACGTCTGGTACCACTGGAGAAAGTGGTATGATCAAATCATTGATCTTTCTCAAATCTTGTGTCAGTCCCCAGCTTTGACCATCTGCTTTTAGAACAGGATTAATAGGTGTGTTATATGGTGAATATATATCTATGATAATGCCTTGTTTCAATAGATTATCTATTACAGGTTCAATACCCTTCTCTTTCTCTGGAGAGAGAGGGTATTGTTTTACATAGACTGTTTTTTTTGTTTTTAGCAACGCAGTGTACGGTTTAACATTGATAAAACCTGCTTCGTCCTTGTGCTTAGCCCATAGTTTTGGATTCACTCGTCTTAGTGGCACTATCTCCTCTCCCTCCCCCTCCACTTCACTCGCCATGTAATCAACATGAAGAGGGTGAGGCTCAATGGACACCATCAGCACAGAAGGGAAGAAAAGAGACACGTTAGTTTCAGTAAACACAATTTCCATCCCCAATTTGTGCATTATATCCCTTCCCAGCAAGTTCAGAGGTGACACTGGAATAATAGTAAATTTGTGTATTAAATTTTGACCATCACTTGTGACCACAGGCAAAGGATGTGACACTGGGCAGGAGATCGGAACCCCATCTATACCCAAGGAGCGTGTAATTCTTGCTGAAACTGGGCCCTCGTATATTAAACCAGAAATAGAGGAACAACTAGCACCAGTGTCAAGCTGCGGCTGATTATTTCGGCTCCTGTCTAGTGTTCGCGGCATATGATATGTCTCTTTTAGAAATCACCCGTTTTTCTAAGATTTTTTGCAGCTCCTCATAAAAAGTCTCTAAATGCTCTTCCTCTTCCCAAAGCAGCTTATTAGGATTATCTGCGGTACCTTTACCAGTCATTTTATAATTTTCTGTTCTCAGAGAAGGACACCCATCAATTATATCTGTCTCTGTCACGTCCTCCCCCAGAGTTCTGAGTAATATTACTTTAAAATCTGGCCCTGTCAATTGTGCATATCGTGTATGACTTTTTAGGATCTGGACATATTTCACTGGATGAGAGGGAGAAGGCAGATTGCCTTACATATACATACATACATAGTACATATACTTTCAATATCACTCGCCTTAGCAGGGCGTATGGAAATTTGATTTCCCCTTCTCACAAACATAAATGCAGGCTCTGTTTTCTGTTCATCGTTTGCCCGGTCTGCCTGTCTACTGTCAGCTGTGGCCCCCCCTGCCACACACAGTTCAGTCTCACTCATAATTTCATATCCGTCTCTCTGCTCTACTCCGTCTCTACTCTCTGTCAGAGTGGGGTATAGTTTTGTTTCAGGGATAGGTTGTTTCAATTCTTCTAATTTAGGAACATTATGTTGGTAAGTGCTCGATTTGAATTCTACCGCGGGGACATGTGTCACCACAGCTGACTTGTATTCTACCGGTGTGACATGGGTAGTACTGCTGGCTGGTATGGGGGTGACTGGTTTTTCTTTTTTGAGTTCGGCCTCTCTGGACCCTTATCCCAGTATTTTTTCATTTCTTTCCATTTATTGTATGCCTCTTGCATGTACTTATAATTCAATTCTGGATTTCCCCATCCCCCATTAATCATTGAATCTGCACTATCCATATCCTCTGGCTTAAAAGAACCATCTTCAGGGAAATGATCCAATTTTATTTTTCCCTGAATCCACCCTTTCAAATTTTATGAATACAGTTCGGTCCAATATCCACAACTATTTCTAAACATCCAATCTTGGGGTGTTTCCCCTTGTTCTGGTCTTGATATTTTTTGACCCATCCTTCACTTAATCAATTTTGATTTGATTATTTTGTTAGTTTACCACACCACATCACAGGGGTCTCTTTATCAATTTGTCAAATATTTACAAATTTTATTAATTTTCAAAACTGAAAATTCCCATTAACACTTAGTTTGACCGTCAGAGCGGATCTACACGGTCCTTCCTCCTACTGGAGGGCTATCTCAGAATACCCGTCAGAGCAGATCTAAACGGGAGGGAGGGAGTACTCAAAAAATATTCGTCAGGTAACTGTGCATTTAAACATTACCCTTATAGACAAATCTTCCTGGACAGGAACACCAGGGCTATCTCTACCTTCTATGGAATCAATCAATCAGTCAATCCTACCACCACAGGAAATCATACAAAGATAACTTACCTGTGATGGAGGATGACTTCTCAGTCCTATGTTTCTTGGGAATATCCCGGACGAGCCCCCAGCTGTTAGAATTAACTTTTAGGTAGACTATCAATATTCTCAATCATCAGTCGATGTCCACCCCTGTGATGTGTGGCAGCAGCTGCAGCGCAAGATATCTTGGGTGAATGCTCAAGGAACCACAGACACAGTGCAGTACTATAACATTCTCAAATTTATTTAGGAAGAAAGGTCATATATAAAGGTGTAAGTGAAACATGTATGTGCGCAAAATGTGTGTATGTGTATCTTAATGTTTTGTCTGGGTTGTCTGGGTGTGTGCGAATGTGTCCAAGGACTACTGAATGTTTTGTCTAATTGTGCACACGCACCATGGCAGAAAAGTCAGTGTTATACAAGGAAAGTTAGAAAGTGAAGCCCAAGAAATAAGAAAATATTAACACCGTGCAAATCAGAACATGCTGTTGCTCCGCTGAGGCAGGAAGCTTTCAGGGCTAGAGAGACCACGCGCAGCTCCAAGTGGTTTATGTGCCAGTGCGATATGTCCGAAATGGCTCTCCAAAAAAAAGAGACAGTTTATACGGCTGTATACTGTCCTTGACAGTTGCTGCCGGTGGCGGTGTAGCGAAGCTAGATCTAACCCCGGCGAGACTGAGAGTGCTGGGCAGGACACAGCTCGAGAGGGGTGTGCTGGTCGCCAGCTGATCGTGAATGACGTCGATGATAGGAGGCTCTCGTCAATATATATATATATATACCGCGGCTCTGCACTGCCCTTAGGCAGGGCGAGGGACGCAGTGTAGCGAGGATGAGGAGGAATATTTTTATTACGCAATGGCCTGGCGTTAATGATCTCCACGGGACTCAAAACCAAAACTGAATCAGGCGCATGTGCAGGAGACCCAGATGGCTGACCGAGGAGGTGGATGCCATAAACACCAGAAGCCTCTGGAAATACTTCAGTGGCACATTCCTGCCCGGTTAGACACACCGCAGGGCAGAAAGTAAGGTCTCCCCACGTTGATGAGAAAGACTGGCCCTCATAGTTGTCGAGTCGAACAAACCCATTTTTTATCGACTGACATGGGGTGAACGTACTTATCTGCATATTCACTCGTAGACCCCGGCTTTCCAGATGATGCATCAATGTGTTTGTATGACCGTTCAGCACATCCCAGGAATGGGCTAAGATCAACCAGTTGTCCAGGTAGTTTAAGATACGCATAGCGCTCTCTCTGAGAGGGGATAACTCTGCATCAACACACTTAGGGAACGTGTGGGGGCCAAAGCCAAGCTGAGCGGGAGAACTGCGTATTGGTACGCCTCTCCTTTGAATGCGAACCTCAGGAAGCGCCTGCAACGCAACGCTATCAGAATGGAAAAGATATAAAACTCTACCGTACTGTTGAGATGTCAGTTTATGGTAAATCTTGCTTTACATTTACAGTATTTTATGAGCTTTTTTGAATAATACACATACCTGTAACAATGTTAGAACTGTATACATTTATTGTACTATATTATACAACAATCAGGCATAACATTATGACCACATAATATTGTGTTGGTCCCCCTTTTGCTGCCAAAACAGCCCTGACCCGTCGAGACATGGACTCCACTAAACCCTTGAAGGTGTGCTGTGGTATCTGGCACCAAGATGTTATCAGCAGATCCTTTAAGTCCTGTTAGTTGCGAGGTGGGGCCTCCATGCATCAGACCTGTTTGTTCAGCACATCCCACAGATGCTCGATTGGATTGAGATCTGGGGAATTTGGAGGCCAAGTCAACACCTCAAACTCATTGTTGTGCTGCTCAAACCATTCCTGAACCATTTTTGTTTTGTGGCAGGGTGCCTTATCCTGCTGAAAGAGGCCACAACCATCAGGGAATATTGTTTCCATGAAAAGGTGTACATGGTCTGCAACAATCCTTATGTAGGTGGTACATGTCAAAGTAACATCCACATGGATGGCAGGACCCAAGGTTTCCCAGCAGAAAATTTCCTTCGCCGGCTTGTCTTCTTCACATAGTGCATCCTGGTGCCATGTGTTCCCCATGTTAGCCATGTACACGCACATGGCCATCCATGTGATGTAAAAGAAAACGTGATTCATCAGACCAGGCCACCTTCTTTCATTGTTCTGTGGTCCAGTTCTGATGCTCACTGCTCGACTTTTGCTCGCGCTTTCGGGCTGTGGACAGGGGTCAGCACGGTCACCCTGACTGGTCTGCGGCTATGTAGCCCCATACGCAACAAACTGCGATGCACTTTGTATTCTGACACCTTTCTATCAGAACCAGCATTAATTTCTTGAGCAATTTGATCTGCAGTAGCTCATCTGTTTGATTGGACCAGACGGGCCCAGCCTTCGCTCCCCTCGTGCATCAATGAGCCTTGGCCACTCATGACCATGTCGCCGGTTCACCACTTTTCTTTCCTTGGACCTCTTTTGATAGATACTGAGCACTGCAGACCAGGAACACCCCACAATAAGCTCTGACCCATTTGTCTAGCCATCACAACTTGGCCCTGTCAAACTCGCTCAAATCCTTATGCTTGCTACATATGCCCATTTTTCATGATTCTAACACATCAACTTTTGAGGACAAAATGTTCACCCACCCACTAACAGGTGCCGTGATGAAGAGATAACCAGTGTTATTTATCACCTGTCAGTGGTCATAATTTTATGCCTGATCAGTGTATGTGTGAGTAACATTATTGAAATAATATTGTTTAAATCCTTTTTTTTATATTTTTACTGTCTGCTTGATGAAAAAATAAAATATCCCAATGGACATCCTCATAATCCACTCTCAGAAGGCCCTATTGTCACACTTCAGTCTGTCTGTCACGATTCACCATTGAGAGTGCCCCTGTTTACCACCAGAGGGCACTCCACCCCGGACTGTCATTCCAACAAAGACTACATTACCCATAATCCTTTGCCCGGACTCATCAGCACTCATTGTTTACACCTGTGTCTCATTTACCTCAGCCAATATCTAGCCTGTTAACTCTGTCATTCGCAGCAAGGCTTTGTATGTTGTTGCACTGCATCTCTGAGCGTTTCCCTGGTTCTTGTTACTTGGTTTTTGGATTTCTTGCCTGTTCTTGGATTACCCTTTTGTCTGTCCCCTGCCTTGTTTGCTTGTTTGGATTGCCTGCCTGGATATTGACCTATTGCCTGTACTTTGGATTACGTGTCTGGATTGTCTCTCTAATAAAAGCTGCATTTGGGTCTCCAACCTTTTGAGTCTCGGAACAATATGTAACAGAAATGCATAAAGCTCTGATGGAAACAGAGCTTGGCCCATCATGATCACCAGCATGTCCAGGGATAAGGCTTGCCACTCCCGTCCTTTTAGCACCTTTCCGTCCTGTGGGTTCCCCACCAGAACCTGCTCATAATACAGTCGCCACGCCAGAGCCTCCTGCCCGCCACGCCAGGGCTTCCAGCTGTCACTGCCGCTACACCAGTGTCTTCGGACAAAATGGCCACTGAACCTATGTCTTCGGACAAGATGGCCACCAAGCCTGTCTTCAGACAAGATGGCCGCCAGTCCTGAGCCCTCTGCCAAGATGGCCGTCACGCCCGAGTCAGAGTCTTTGGAGTGTGCAGCGCTGACCATTGTGGCCATGGCAATGTGGTGTGTGTGGGCAGCACATACATTGGCTCCAGCCCCTGTCCAGAGGCCAGTGAAGGCTCCAGCCCCTTTCCAGAGTCCAGTGAAGGCTCCAGCTCCTTTCCAGAGTCCAGTAAAGGCTCCAGCCCCTTTCCAGAGTCCAGTAAAGGTTCTGTCTTCAGTCCAGAGTCCAGAGAGGACTGTCTCCTGTCCCGAGTCCAGAGAGGACTACGTCTCCAGGCCCGAGTCCAGAGAAGACTCCGTCTCCTATCCCGAGTCCAGAGAGGACTCCGGCTGGGCCATTTGCTCAGCCATGGGGGTCTTCTAGCCCATCTATTCAGCTGTGGTCATCTGCTCCGCTGTGGAGGTCTTCAAGCCCGTCTAGTCAGCTGTGGTGTTTGTCTGCTCCGAAGTTGGTGTCTTCAAGCCCATCTGCGCTGCTGTGGTGGTCATCTGCTCCGCCATGGGGTTCAAGACCGTCTGCACTATTGTGGTGATCGTCTGCTCCACTGTGGGGGTCTTCAAGACCGTCTGCATTGCTGTGGTGGTCCTCTGCTCCGCCATGGGGTTCTTCAAGACCATCTGCACTGCTGTGGTGGTCATCTGCTCCACCGTGGGGGTCTTCAAGACCATGGTCAGCCCTTCTACCCTGGTCATCTGCCCGGCCTGCTCCGCCATGGCTGCCTGTTCGGCCTGCGCCACCCTGGTCATCTGTCTGGCCTGAGGCACCCTGGTCATCTGCCTGGCATGCTCCGCCCTGGCTGCCTGCTCTGTCTCCAGGCCTTCTTCTGCTCCACGGGCCTGGTTGCACTGCATCACTGAGCGTTTCCCTGGTTCTTGTCTCTTTGTTTTTGGATTTCTTGCCTGTTCTTGGATTACCCTTTTGCCTGTGTCCCCTGCCATGTTTTTTTGGATTGCCAGCCAGGATATGGATCTATTGCCTGTACTTTGGATTACGTGTCTGGATTGTCCCTCTAATAAAAGCTGCATTTGGATCTCCAACCTTCTGAGACTAGGAGCAGTACGTAACACTGTCCTACTATCTGGTTATTTTGTAAACTTTCACAGATGCGAGCTTCAGGCTGTCAGTGGCCGTTCAGCGTTCGTGTACCCGCCTAAATTTGCTTCATCATGGCCAGTCATTCAGGAATTTTCCCCCGGCTCTTACTTTGTGTAGATAGTGGTTAAACACGAGATAATTAATATGGGGTATATCAAACAGGCTATCTTTGGTCTTATTAATCTATTACTTGTTCCAGAGCAAACCGATTTGGGTTTAGCGAAAAATTTGTGATATATGTACACATGAATCTGATTAACTGACAATGTGTGGAAATTTACCATGACTGTTCATTTTCTCTAAGCCAATCAGAATCATCCACCTGGCAGTAATGATGTGGTTAGACCTTGAAAACAGTATAACTATTGTTGTTGTTATAAATAACACCCATCACCATCCAGATGGACTTCACATAGTTTTATTAATATAACTGATGCATGAAACAACAATCAGAATGGTAAAAAGAGATAGAGAAAATACAGCCATATACTGGTATAGCAAACAATTATCATGGACAGCTTGTCTAAGATTATTTGAGAGTAAACTAACCTGTTGTAAAGCACTGCTCACTTAAGTAGACACGCAAGCGCCAGGCGCGTTCTCTGCGAGATGTTCTAACCATAAATATCTATGGTTCTAATAACATACTGGTCTAACAGAACAGTCACTGACAGACGCGCGTAATCATTTCTGTGTTCTTGCTCCACTTCATCTGCCAGTAAACCCATCGCTTTAATAGCTCTGCTGCCGCCATGTTTCCAACACCTGGCTTGATGCAGTGATTGACAGGGCGTGGCGGAGACTTGATCGGCTCGGATTGCATTTTCAATTCCACATTGAATTTTGCTCCATTCATTTGGGGACATAAAATGAAAATGCAATCACAAGTATCTTAACTGTGAGTGTAAATGCAATTAAGAAAAATAACATTTAAATGATAATTTTGCCACAATTTTTGATTGAACATGTTAAACACATCTAATAATTTCTGTAATACATTTTCATTCTCATTTTGCAACTTATAAAGCGTTAAAATATATATTTAAATTATATGTTAAAACTAGCAAATGCAAATTATATTATTCAATTTTAATTATCATTTTGCTCCAAATTTTGCACATATGGTATGTAAAATGAAAATTTAAATACTGAAATGCATTGCAGTTTGATACACGTAAGCTTCCATAGACATCACCCAGACGTTGCAACACCCCCACAGCCAAGCACACAACCGCTAAAAATAGATCACATATATGCGAATGCTTGCCTTGCATTATGATCATTGTATTAAACTTGAGCGTTCACTTAAGCATGTACGTTAGCCATTATAGACATATTCAAATCAACTGAGTCAATAGGGGGACCAATAATTCAAACCTTATAGCTTATATTATAAACAGATTTCCTCAAATAAAAGTTAGTCCACATAAGTCAGCACGTTAAGGTATTGTTGTTTGTTACCACAGCAACTACTTGTGTCCAGGTATGAACATGCTTCTCATGTATGAAAAGTAACTGCACACATAACGGTCGGCAAAATCCCAAGAAAAGCTTGGTGTGTACTGAAAATTGCTGAAAATCTTCCATTGTCCTTTTTATGTTTTAGAATAAATATATCAAAATATCCATAAAAACAAAATTTTATAAAATACTTCTCAGATAATTTTTTTTTAATAAAGTTGCATCAAAATTGTATTGTATTTAACATAATTGTATGCATTTTAAATATAAAGATGGGTTCTGTTTTAATGTACCCAAGTGTACCTAAAATAAAGTTTAATATACAGGTTTGTGGCTCTTAATTTATTTTTAATTACCCACCTGTAAACGTATGTTCACTGATCTTTTTTTATAAATATAGTATTTGTATTAAATCTATATTCATTGAGTTGAATCGAGAATCAAAATCGAAAATTTAATCGAGAATCGAGAATCGAAATCAAATCGATTTGAGAGCTTGCGAATCGAAATCGAATCAAATTGGATCACAAAACTTTGAATCGATACCCAGCCCTTTCATTTAAACCAGATGATCCCATAACCCAGGTGAAAAAGTCGTATTATTAAATATATTAAAAATATACTTGGAATTCAAGTAGCATGCTTATAATACATTTGTATTCCCAACATGCTTATTTGAAGTGCATTAAAATATATTGAATTGCATTTTAATATATTTCTAAAAAGTATACTAAAAGTACTTTGGTAATAAATATATACTTAATTATACTTTTAAAAAATATGCTAAACACAAGCGTACTTTTAATATATTTCTAAAAAGTATACTAGAAGTACTTTGGTAATAAATATATACTCAATTATACTTTTAAGAAATATGCTAAACACAAGCATACTTTTAATATATTTCTAAAAAGTATACTAGAAGTACTTTGGTAATAAATATATGCTTAATTATACTTTTAAGAAATATGCTAAACACAAGCGTACTTTTAATATATTTCTAAAAAGTATACTAGAAGTACTTTGGTAATAAATATATGCTTAATTATACTTTTAAGAAATATGCTAAACACAAGCATCCTTTTAATATATTTCAAAAAAGTATACTAGAAATACTTTGGTAATAGATATATGCTTAATTATACTTTTAAGAAACATATCTTTAGTGTATTTATATATGCAATATATTTATGCAATATATAATACATATATAATATATTTATGCATTTATCTTTTTAATATTTTCAAAAGATATATTTTTTAAACATTTAACATTTAAAATGTACCAAATTATATGTATTATAAACATTTACAAACTATTATTAAGCATTTCAATATGCATACTTATTCATATCATAGATTCACATGTTGTTCATTACATTATCTGTTTGTAATAGGCTACTACTGAAATTCCCATAAGGATTTCAACATCATATTATTTGAAATGCATCATAAACACTGATCTATATAGAGAACCGTGATCATAAATCATAAATCTTTAATAAAAAAATCCCTGTTTTTACTTGTGTTTAAATTCAAACCACACATGATTAAACTCCTGATTGGTTCCAGAGCCGATGAGCGGCTCTGATTGGTTCTCATGATAATAATGAGCTCAGCCTCGCTCGTACCTCAGATTCCGTTTATCTGATGCTGTGCGTGTATATGTTGCTTGAATGCGATTATAAATCTAAATTTAAACTGTAAATCATATAGAGCGATCGTGTCTCTTCAGAGGACTTTGAGGAAAACATGCGATTCATATGGATTACTTGGGCGATGTTTTTTTTGTTGTTGTTTTTTGCGATGTGCATTTTGAAACGTGATCAGTTTTGGCGACTTGTCTTTCATCGGAGGGTTATAAATCTCTCATTGTTTTGTGACTCCAGGTAAGATTTGTATTTAATCAACGTTATTTTCTATGTCAGTCGTATTTTTGACATCAAATATTTGACACTTTTTCGTTTTCAGTTAATGTACATTCAATTTGACCAATCTGAGCCAAAGCTACATTTAATCGAAGCAAACACGAAGAGATGAAGATTCTGCCCACAGAAGTTTCTGGTAAGTTTTAAAAGCTGTTTGCATAAATAAATAGCTCACTGTTTAGTTTTGTCCTAGGTGGATAGGGCTGCTATGCATTTGCTAGCTAACAGTGGAATACCGCTGTAACATGATACTGACACCAGCTAATGTTAGATATCTAGCAACTTCAGCACTATAGTCATATATAAAGTCCCTTTCTAAAGACTTTGATGAATCTGTTTAAAATTGACCTGGTGACATTTGTCTGTCTTAAAACAACTATAAAACATTGTCCAATGCATCGGCAGAAAACATAATTAGTCATTTTAACATGTACAACATTACATTAACATTATTTTTATTTGCAAAATAATAATAATAATAATAATAATAATTAATTACATTTATATAGCGCTTTTCTAGGCACTCACTCAAAGCGCTTTTACATAGAAGGGGGGAATCTCCTCAACCACCACTAATGTGCAGCATCCACCTGGATGATGCGACGGCAGCCATATTGCACCAGTATGCCCACCACACACCAGCTGATTGGTGGAGAGGAGACTGAGGGATGATACCAATCGTATATATATATGGGGATGATTAGGAGGCCATGATGGACAGGGGCCAATGGGCACATTTTTTTGGCCAGGATGCCGGGGTTACACCCCTACTCTTTATCGAAGGACATCCTGGGATTTTTAATGACCACAGAGAGTCAGGACCTCGGTTTAACGTCTCATCCGAAGGACGGGGCTTGTTACAGTATAGTGTCCCCATCACTATACTGGGGCGTTAGGACCCACACAGACCACAGGGTGAGCACCCCCTGTTGGCCTCACTAACACCTCTACCAGCAGCTACCTAGTTTTCCCAATTTGGTCTCCCATCCAGGTACTAACCAGGCTCAGCCCTGCTTAGCTTCAGTGGGAAACCAGTCTCTGGCTACAGGGTGATATGGCTGCTGGCCATATCTGCATTGGCCATATGTATGGCCAAAATGTAGTTGTGTATTTATTTCTGATTTCCTGAAAAAATTGGCTTCATGGTAATGATGTAAATGATCTTTGAGGTAACACTTTTCAATACGGTCGTATTAGCTAACATTAGTTAATGCATTAGTTAACATGAACTAACCATGAACAACACCTCTGTTCAGCATTATTAATCTCTGTTAACGTTAGTTCATAAAAATCCAGCTGTTCATGGTTTGTTAATGTTAGTTCACAGTGCATTAACTAATGTTAACAAGATTTTAATAATGCATTAGTAACTGTTGAAATTAACATTAACAAAGATAAATAAATGCTTTATAAGTGCAGTTCATTATTAGTTCATGTTAACTAATAATGTTAACTAATGAACCTTATTGTAAAGTGTTACCAAGTTTGAAATAACCATGTTGTCACAATCACCAGTGAGAGTGCCCCTGATTACGACCTGAGGGCACTCCACCCCGGACTTGTCACTTCATCACAAACTACATTACCCATAATCCTGTGCCCGGACTCATCATCATTCATTGTTTGCACCTGTGTCTCATCACCTCATTACCCCATTACCCCAGCCTATATAAACCATGTTCACTCTATCATCAACTGCGAAGTCTTGTTTAGTGTATCTACTGCATTTCTGAGCATTTCCCTGGTTTCATGTCTCTGGTTTTGGAGTTCTTGCCTGTTCTGTGGATTACCCGTTTGCCTGTCTCTCCTGCCTTGTTTGCCTGTTTGGACTGCTTGCCTGTGTATGACCTGTTGCTAGTGATGGCCAAATGAGGCTTTCTGAACCACTGAGACTTTCCAGCCCATTGGTTCACCAAAAGGTTCATTTAGCCGAAGCCTCATGAAACAGTGTGCTCCCTAGTGACACATGTATCGCACACAAATCTATTTATCCTGAGCAACCAAATTGTCATAGTGTGGGCACACCCTTTTTCTATTGCCTGTGTATTAAATAAAGTATTTTACTCTGCTTGTATTAACCTATGCACACATAACTCACACAAACACACAACTTTGTGTTCAACTATTCAGTAGTTCTTTGGGTTAGTGATGACAGTGAATGGCCCAAATGATTGTAAAGAAATTATTGTGTGTGCAGTGCTGATTGGGAGTGCAATAGTGCATGGAACTGGGAGGCTATATATATATATATATATATATATATATATATATATATATATATATATATATATATATATATATATATATATATATATATATATATATAATATATATATATATATACGTATTATAGGTATTACAACTAGATATAGGCTAATTTACTCTAATAATCTACTGAACTAATTTACTCTAATAATCTACTAAACTAAGTATAATGTAATATAATATATAATACAAGCTATGATATATAATGATAACTATGCTACTACAAACACGCTACTACTCGCTACTACGTACAACCAACACCTCAACACCAATGCAAACGCCTACTGCAAACCCCACAAGAGGCACGAGGTTTCGAACCACTTTTATCCGGAAGCGATACTCAGAATGAAGCAATGACGTATTCAACAGAAACCGAGGCCTCGTTTGTCATCGTCATGTGACTTTCACGGAAACGATACAAGCCTCGAATCGGGGCTTCATCTGGAACGCCCCTTTTTGCTCGACACAAGCTCCGGAGCCTCGCTTCAGATGTCCCATCACTACCTGTTGCCTGTTTTTGACTACGATTGTGGATTACCCCTTACAAATAAAGCTGCATTTGGATTCTCAACCTCTGTCTCGAAGCAGTACGTTACAAAAGACTTCGCCAACAATGGATCCAGCAGCAGTCACCCTTGTTCGACTACGCCAAGGAACTCACTCACTCGAGGACCACATCAGAGACTTTCTGAACATATCAAACACCACCAACCTCCCGGACTTTATGTTGATTGACTTTTTTTGCTATGGACTCAACCAACACTTACAAACCAAACTGATCCGTGATTGTCCTCGAGGGTCCTTGAGTGAGTTCCTTGATTATGCCCTTCAGGTGAGCGGTTCTGCATTCACTGTGGGAGTTTCAGAAGAGGAACACTACACTCCCGCAGTACCCACCAGTCCAGAGACTGCTCCAGCCACAGACCAGCATCCAGAGACTGCTCCAGCCACAGACCAGCATCCAGAGACTGCTCCAGCCACTGACCAGCGTCCAGAGATGGCTCCAGCCACTGACCTGCGTCCAGAGATGGCTCCCGCCACTGACCAGAGTCCAGAGAAGGCTCCCGCCACCGACCAGCGTCCAGAGATGGCTCCCGCCACCGACCAGCGTCCAGAGATGGCTCCCGCCACTGACCAGCGTCCAGAGATGGCTCCAGCCACTGACCAGCGTCTAGAGATGGCTCCAGCCACTGACAAGCGTCTAGAGATGGCTCCAGCCACTGACCAGCGTCTAGAGATGGCTCCGGCCACTGACCAACGTCCAGAGATGGCTGCTCCGGCCACTGACGAACGTCCAGAGATGGCTGCTCCGGCCACTGACCAAAGTCCAGAGATGGCGGCTCCGGCCACTGACCAACGTCCAGAGTTGGCTCCGGCCACTGACCAACGTCCAGTCACGAGTCCAGAGAGGACTCCGCCTCCAGTAACGAGTCCAGAGAGGACTCCGCCTCCAGTCACGAGTCCAGAGAGGACTCCGCCTCCAGTCACGAGTCCAGGGAGGACTCCGCCTCCAGTCACGAATACAGGGAGGACTCCGACCGTGCCACCTGCTCAGTCTGCTCCACCGTGGGGTTTTTCAAGACCGTCTACACTGCTGTGGTGGTCGTCTGCTCCACTGGGGGGGTCTTCAAACCTGTCTCCGCTGCTGTGGGGGTCATCTGCTCCGCCGTGGGGGTTTTCAACCTCGCCTGCACTGTGGTGGTCGTCTGCTCCGCCGTGGGGGTCTCCAAGACCGTCTGCTCTGCTATGGTGGTCGTCTGCTCCGACATGGGGGTCTTCAACCTCGTCTGCGCTGATGTGGTGGTCGTCTGCTCCGCCATGGGGGTCTTCAACCTCGTCTGCGCTGCTGTGGTGGTCGTCTGCTCCGCCGTGGGGGTCTTCAACCTTGTCTGCACTGCTGTGGTGGTCGTCTGCTCCGCCGTGGGGGTCTTCAACCTCGTCTGCACTGCTGTGGTGGTCGTCTACTCCGCCGTGGGGGTCTTCAACCTCGTCTGCACTGCTGTGGTGGTCGTCTGCTCCGCCGTGGGGGTCTTCAACCTCGTCTGGGCTGCTGTGGTGGTCATCTGCTCCGCCCTGGCTGCCTGCGCCACCCTGGTCATCAG
The DNA here is from genome assembly GCF_949357685.1 of Gobio gobio. Classification (NCBI taxonomy): domain Eukaryota; kingdom Metazoa; phylum Chordata; class Actinopteri; order Cypriniformes; family Gobionidae; genus Gobio; species Gobio gobio. The sequence goes on along the minus strand of NC_137112.1, from coordinate 20,798,798 downwards.
TCCAGCCTGCTCCTTCCTGGCGTTTTGCGGTGCCTGAGTCTCCAGGCCCTCTTCCGTTACACGGGCCTGGTCCTCCATCCATACGATTGTGGATTACCCCTTACAAATAAAGCTGCATTTGGATTCTCAACCTCTGTCTCGGAGCAGTACGTTATAGATGTTATATGAACATACATTTACTTTGTCTTGAGCTGACCAGCCAACTATGGCAACGTTGATTGGTGTTTATATTTGTTCGAGCTTGTCAACCTGCCTTTTTGTTTATTTTCTAAAATATATTTTTAATTTCAGATATGTACAAAGATTAAATTGTAAAAAGGAATGCTTATAAGAGAGTGTACATCTGAAACTGCTGAGGCTGTGAAGGGTTTTGGTTATATTACCCACCAGGTACATTCATTGTACTCGAGTCATTCTTAAAAAGAAAACAAATCATTCATCATCATTTGTCTGCCTGTTTTTTGTGAAATATTAATTAATTTGTTTTTCCCTTTAGATCAGCTGCTATAGAAGACAGAGTGCAGAGACAAGCAAAGAAGAGAGAAGTAAGTATGATTTAATCTCGTATCACCTCTGTTGTACAGATTTTGAATCATGACTAATGGAGGGTGATTCGAGTCTTGATAGGAAAATTATATCACAACTGGCTCCAAATGGCTCATTTCTGTGCTTCCTTTGAGTCATTCATGTAAAAATCTGTCTGTTATTTAATTGTTTTTGTTTATCGGTAAAGCCCCAGGTCACTTTTCATAGTCGTCCTGGCATGCCATTTTGCACTACTTCTTATTTCCTTAAATATCTGCAACAGAGGTGAAGAATGCATGTTATCATGACCACAATAGACACATTAATTGGAAATATAGGTTAAAATAAACCACAATAAAGTGGCGCAGGGGTAATACTGATGTGTTTTATGTTGTAGAATAAAACGTGAAAGTGTCTTGAGCTTGTGTTCACCACAGACCTTATTTCAGCCATTTAAACAAAATCGCATTAAAAAAACACATTGACTGCGGTACGAGAGAACCGGAAGTGCCAAACGCTAACTCGCTTCCGTGTTTTGGCCTACAAAGTGATGTAAATGGTAATTGGACTGCATTTATATATGTTGAAATACCTGAACCTGGTATATAACCTGAAATACACAGGTTGCATTATTGCTTCAAATAAAAATATCAGTGACTGATGAATCTCTGCTCACTGTAAGTGGTGTTGTTGGTCTTCTTCTAATCTTATGTTCATTGTAACTCATAGAGGTCTGTCTAGTGACGACAGACAAGAGGATACAAATGGACAAGCTTGATGAAGATATAGTCAAAGATTTGAAAGGTAAACTGAGAAGTCACGGAATTGTAATGCATATCTATGTAAATTATATATTAAATATTATATTCAAACATGGATGCAAAACTGTTAATCATTGATTCATTTTATATAAATATTTTTTTCGCTTTCACAGATCCTGTGATAAAGAAGTCTTCAAACATTACAGAGTCTGAATCGCAAGCCCTCCGTTGCAGAAAATGCAAGTCGTACTCCGAAGTGAGCGTCCACTTGAAGATGATGTAGCATATAAACTCTTCTGTTTCTTTGTTTGGTTCAGCCTTTTGCAGGCTTGTTTGTTAAATTTTAAAAAAAGTCCCAGGTGAAAAAGACACTATTAAATGTATTAAAAATGTACTTGTATGTTTTTAGTACAATTCAAATATAATATAAACATACTACTTGAATTTTAATTGCATTTCTAATACATTTGATAGTATGTCTTTTTCACCTGGGCTTTGTTTCTGACTTTTATTCAATGTCATATTCATAGTGTGCTTTTCAGTAATATAGGTATAACTTAAATGTTCTACAAGTGGATGAAAATAGCTCTGCCATAGCATTTCACTGATCTTTAATTTATTATAATGTATTTGTCAAGAGATTATGTATGCTGCTGTACCTTTTTAATGTACTCATGTACTCAAGGAATTTATTTTGTAATGTTTATAATGATATAGTACATTAAAGTGTTCTAGATTTCAAAGTGTGTACGTGTCTTAACATATATATTTAATAATTTTGCACCTTTTTATACCATTTTGAATGCTGAAAAAAAACAGCTTTATAATATACTAGTAGTGTAATACTAATGCATTTCTAATGTATTAAAAATGCTATTAAAATGTTCTTGAAGTGCATTAAAATGAATTATTAAAAAAATATTTTAAATTAATTTTAAAGAAATACATTTAAATTGCACTAAATGTACTTAAAGTTGTTCCATTTTAGCACAATTTAATATATTAAAATATATTGCAAATAGCTTAAAATTGATCTTAAGCATATCTTAAAATGCACTTAATATACTTAAAGTTGTTTCAAAATAATACATTTAATATGCATTTAGTATAGTATAATTTAAATATAATAAATATGTCCAAAAAAGCACAATTTAAATATATTTATTTTTCACCTGGGAAGGCTTGTGCAAAATTCTGAATTTCAGAATTGGCCTCCATTCAATTCATGAATTGGAATTTGAATTGACTCCGCCCCACAGGAAGTTGAATTTGAATTTGAATTGGAATGACAGGAAGTAAATTCAAAGAAATTCCACACAGTCACACAACAGAAAGAATGTGTAAGACCAGAATGTCTGGTTGAGGAACAAGGACTCTCTGAGAAAATAAAATAAATTAGCATCTGAACTCACTCATACAGTTAGCACTCCCATCCGAGACGACGTCACACTGATTGAATCATATGAGAATGGCATTCATTTACATGCCTTTCCTTTCACCTGAATCTTCCCCCATCCTTCCTCTAGAATTCACCCAAAATTTATATGGTTTAATGTAAATTCTCACTATACAGTATTATACATGTTTGATATCGTTTGAAATGTCTCAGTGCGACTGGTACAAATATCTCATCCCTGCAGAAGTAAACATGAAGATAATAAAGGTTTTAAGAGTTTAGAGATATTTAGCCTATTATGGTGGGCATGCCTTCAGCCATTTGGTCTTTTTTCAATACAGGTCTATGGGACAGTGATTAATGTAAATTCCCATTGTTTACATGTTTCTATTTGAAAGAGGTTTCTGTCTTGGTCTAAGCATTTAAGGAGTTGTGGAGAAAGGGTCAGGGCGCAAACTTTTAGATCATTCAGCCCATAACGCTGGGTGTCTCCTACAGATGCTCAGCGTTATGTAATTTTCAGAAAGTCAGGTATCCATATTTTATGCTTTACATCAGAGTATTTGATGTTATGTATGGATTATCTTTGAATTGATTATGTAATTGGCATTATACATTTACCTGACTGTTAATAAATTGTTACATTTTGATTTATTCTGATTTACTCTGGAATTATTAGTTATCTCTAGTAGATTATGAATGAGTATAATTTCAACAAAGGGTTAAACAGAATAAGTAAATATGTGGTTAACTATTAACCACTTCAGCTCTGCACCCCCCACCCGTGGGTCCAATATTGCATCATCATAATCATTTAAAAAAATCTATAAGTTGTGCAGCACAAAACTAGACATATATGATATCGTTTGAAAGATTAACACGAACCTCAGCTTTCTTGATAACCTAATCACTAATCACCCCCTTGAGAAAATCATATCAATAATATTAAATTTCATATTTATATCACACAATCTCACCAAAAATAGACAAGTCATATATCAAATGAAAGCTCTTACCCTCAAGAATATCACTCTACAGTTTATTTCATCCAACACTTTACAGTAACGTTATTATCAAAATAATCACGAAGATGGAAATGACTCCTTTGAAGAAGCAAACACATGAGTCATATTCCTGTTCGAATCACTAACGCGTTGTGGAGATACTAGCCTCAACATCAGCTCGTTCCTTAGGTTGTTTTCTTCAAAATGAGACCATTTTCACATGTCTGTGAGCATGCATGGCCAAACCACACTGTAATATGTCACCGATGTCCAGATCAAAATATGTGATGCAGACAAATACCCTTATTAGGGGCCAAGCACCGAAGGTGCGAAGGCATCTATTGAAACCGTTCCCGTTCTTATTAGGGGCCAAGCACCGAAGGTGCGAAGGCACCTATTGAAACCGTTCCCGTTCTTATTAGGGGCCAAGCACCGAAGGTGCGAAGGCACCTATTTAAACCGTTCCCGTATTTTCTTCTTCCGCCATGGGAGTCTATGGCAGCCCATAGTATGGTAAAAAGTTGTGAAATTTGGCACACTAATAGAGGACAGTCTTATCTGTCACCATAGCAATTTTGGTGTCTCTATCTCAATGCCTCTAGCGCCACCACCTGTCCAAATGTGTACTCATGTTTATGCGAATAACTTTTGAACCTTAAGGGCTAGAAAGAATATTTGTTCCTCTGATTCCTGAGCTCATGCCGATTCGATCGCACCCTATGACGTAATTTCCCGTCATTATAAATTTCCTGCCGTTTGGAATTTTCCCAAAAACCTACTTTTGCAAACTCGTCCTAGACGGTTCGTCCAATTTGCACGAAAATTGAAACAGATCATCTTCAGCCGGTGCCGGCAAAAAGTTATGGAATTCAAGTTGATTCGTCAAATTGTTTCCGATAAACGCGCAAACAAATTTTACGTAGCACTTGCGAAAACAGACGTATGGCTGTATCTCCGTAAAGCTTGATCGTATTCAGACCAAACTTGGTATATGTCAGCACAAGCAAGTCTTGAGGCAACATGCAGCGTTTCAGCGCAGCGCCACCAACTGGTCCGGAGATATGAAAAATGGCTATTTTTGCTTTGTTTTGCTGAACCGTTTGTCCAAAAATCTTAAAAGTGGTCTCGTTAGATTTGGGACGTCATGCTGAGTCGACTGATATCCAAACCCTATCGGCCATTTTGGCTGTCGGCCATCTTGAATTATGTGCTAAAATGCTGTATTTTATGAACGCATGAACGGATTGTTACGAAACTCGGTATGGGTCATCACCACGATACCCTGAAGTAGCCTGACAAGTTTCGAAACAGTGCCACCTAGTGGAGATTTTTTTAAAAATGCTTAAAACTTTGGGTGTGGTTGACTTATTTTCACGAGACTCATCTCCTTAGACTCCTGAATCATTGCCGAGTCCAACGATACCACACTTGCCAGGTTTCGCCGTATGGTTTGTGCGCCATTGTAATTTAGCGCTTAAAACTTTTTTGCTGATATCTTCGAAACCGCTAGTCCGATCAAGACGAAACCAGCGTCAGAAGTTCAGAAACATAGGTCGTTAGGCACTATAGCGAGCCCAAATGTCAAAATATTGATAGTAAGAGGTAGTAAAATCCAATCAAAGTCAGGTGTCAGGCTGAAACCCTATTGTAACTGTTCATTTTCCCCTGATGCATCATTCTCCAGCTAAAACTGATTAGGCAGACCAAACCGTAAGTCATAGAGACTTGAAACTTGCAGTGCTGGTAGTACTCACAACGACTACTGACGTCACCGAAGCACGCCTCGATCAGCCTCACGGGGGCGCTACAGCGTTTAAAAGTACGAAATGGCGATCAAAAGTACGAAACGGCCCATAACTCCTCAACCGTAGGGCGTAGCCTCGAGTGCCTTATATCGCTGGAATCCTTGGCTCAAGACGGATAAAATGCATGCCTCGGATTTGATCGCCCTTCGGGCGCCAAATTCGAGATATTTAATTTTTTTTGTAAAACCTACTTTTGCAAATTACTCCCAGGTTATTTACCTCATCGGAACCAAACCATTGCAGAAATGTGGAGAGTTAATATCAATATTTATCAAAAAAAAACAAAACATTTTGATTCATGGTGGCTAAGGGCCGCCAAAATGTTTGATGTGACCGGGACCTCTTTTAGTAAAATGGCTATAACTTGTGAACGGAATGAGATATTTTCACCAAATTCAGTTCACATGTGGGTGAGCTCAGTCTGAGATCACATAAAAAATTGCAACAATTGACCACTTGGTGGCGCTAAAACAGGGGAAAAACACATGAAACTGGCAATATATGCACCCAAACATTAGTCAGATGAAAATGGGCATTCATTGTCTTCATCCAGGTTGCCATGATAGTCAATGAGGACACTGGCATATCTCAAAAAACTCTTTATCCGTCATTGGCACAATGCCCTGAAGGAGCCTGAGAAATTTCAAGCCAGCGTTTTTCACAGCATTCACCTCCTTAGACTCCTGAATCCTTGCCGAGTCCAATGATACCAAACATGCCAGGTTTCACCTTATGGTTTGTGAAAAGGTGTACTTTAGCACCTAAAAACCTTTGCAAATGTCTTCAAGACAGTTAGTCCGATCAAAACAAAACCATAACAGGAAATTCGGAAACATAGGTCAATAGCTAAACAATAATGACCAAAAGCCAACATTTTGGAAGGAAGTGGCAAAAAAAAAATCCAATCAATGCAGCCCATTCTCTCATAAATATAAGTGGCTATAACTTTAAAATAAAACGAGATATTTACAACAAATTTGACACATATATTTATAGGCACACTTTGAGGACACCTAAAAAAGAGCAGAGATGTGTTATAACTGTCAAAAAAAACATATTTTTCCTTAGTTAAATTGCCTGTATTGCTGTGAATGCTCTTTCCCATCTATGATCTAAGTTTATTTGTTTATTTGGATCCCCATTAGCCAGTACCTAGGCAGTGACTACTCTTCATGAGGTCCCAAAAAGTAAAAAATACAAAACTACATTAAAGCTGCTGGTTCAATTCTGGTTCAATCTTAATGAGGAGTTAATCACAGTGTACTGTTGCCCACATGTGTGGTACTATAACTGACTAAACATTGGCATGTAGACCACCATCGGTGCTCGGGCCCTAATTAAATCAACAACAATAAAATGAAACATACAAATCCCATTAAATGTTCCTTACTTTTAAAACTCATCTTACTTCTTAAAATATGTAATATCTGATGGTAAATCATTCAATATTTTAATTCCTCCAGAAATTATAGTCCATTGTTGTGCAGTGGTTTTCAAAAAAAAAATACATGACTGTCTGTGCACAGTTTAAAACAGGAGGAAGATCATTGGTAAAATAATGATGATAATAATAGTCCTAAACAACTTCTTTGAGGAACACCACATTGCTCTTTAAAATATGAATACCTTCCATAATAACATAAACATTGTCAGTGTCACATATTAAACATATAACTTTTAAACCAATGCACACAGTAAGAAGTACATTTCTGATATTTCAATTTATCCAGCAATAATTTATGATCCATTACATAAAATTATGAGCTAAAATCTAACGATACAGCTTCTACTAAGTTATTGTCATCAATTTGTGCTCATACTACTCCCTAATATTGATCTGTAATTCATATTTAGACATTATAAAATCCCCATTATAACATATACAATCACATTTTGTAAAATGCATCACTTCCTTTCTATTGAAGTATTGGTATTGACAATTGTGCCACATGATGAGTAATGTGAAACCTGAAAAAGACTTAAAGTAAACTGCAGTAAACATTTTAAGTTGACATAGGGTTGACAAAACTCGGTATGGGTCATCATGCCACCTAGTGGTGAATTTTCCCCCCCAAATGCTTATAACTTTGGGTGTGGTTGACTTGTTTTCATAGGAGTAACTTTTTTTTGTCTCCTGAATCCTTGCCAAGTCCAACGATACCAGACTTGCCAGGTTTCGCGCATGTTTTGCGCAGCGTAGGTAACTTAGCGCTAAAAAAACGTTAGCGTATATCTTCGCAACTGCTAGTCTGACCAAGACGAAACCAGCATCAGAAGTTCTGAAACATAGGTCGATAGCCAAGTGTTAATACCAAATGTCAAAATATTGACAGTAAGGGGTAGTAAAATCCAATCAAAGTCAGGTGTCAGTCATTTTTCATGTGTTTTTTCATATAAATGTCTATAACTCCAAAACGAAAGGAGATATTTTCACCAAAATTGACAGACATAATTATTATCGACTGTATGTATCGTATATTTTCCCTAAAATCACCTTAATAGGCCTTTAATTGCTCATTGCTGCAGTTGATCTGTCACCGCCAGCTATTTTGGCATGTATTGTCTTCTTCTTTGCGCTTGGCCCCGATAATGGCTGCTTGCAGCTATATTTATCCTTAGTTTTGATCATAGACAGTAAAAGAAATGGACACAGCGACCCCATAGACTTTAACGGAGAGAAGTGAAGTCAATTAGAAGCACTCACTTCCTGATGGCTGAGCGTACTGCGCAGTCTCAGACTGAGCTTGACGACGTAGATGTGACGTAAGCAACCTGTCTGGCAGTTGTAAGTCTTCTAGTAGTTGTGCAAAGTGAAATCTGAATCACAGCAAGACATGTTCGCACGAGGGAAAATATGCTAGCAACAAGTAAATTGAAGTAAATATTTAGCACAATGAAATCACGAAAAAAGGCAACAAACAGTTAACACACTGAATTATCAAAATACCACCTAAACACAATACTTGTCTTGAATGATGATCAGAAGATTCCAAGGTCAAAGTATCACGGCTCTACAGAAATAATTGCTGCGCTGTCTATTGCCAGGTGTTATCATAAAGCACAATCAAGCTGACCTCAGAACGGTCAATGATACATTGGAGTTAACTTGTCACGGCGTGAAGGGAGGACACAAACGCAGAGGATGCGTATAACAGTTTATTAGGACAAACAGAAAGTCAAATAAACATCCGACGTGTGCAAGGATTCACACGTAACAAAATAAACTGTAGAACAGATTCCAGAGCCGTCCGTACAGCGAACTGCGGACACAGGCTGTGGAAAACACCCCCGGTGCCAGCCCAAATGGGACGCAGAAAAAGAATGAGGAAGGCGGGCACACGGCCAGCCGAAAACCTCCTCGTCTAGGCGTCCTGAGCACAACAGCGGGAAACAGGTAAGACACGAGACATACCACCGTACAGGACAACAACACAAATCTACTGACAACCAGGGAACGACACAGCTGGGAATATAAGGGAGGAAGGGAATAAGCGACAGGTGAGGGCAAACAGCTCGTGATCAGAACACACCTGCGCTGAATCTCAGCGCTGATTGCCCTGGCCACGAGCTGCCGAAATTGACAGGACAAACACAGACAACAGGAAGGCCGATGACACACCCTGAACCCGTGACAAACTAGCATTGAACATTAGGCTAATGTGTGTGTGTGTGTGGGTTTTGGAAATCAAATCGTATAGTATAGTAATAACAGAATACAATGTATAATAATATATTACAATATCATTAATAACTGACAAAAGAAGTGGCTAAAATCGACTTTAAAATATAGCCTACTTTTGGATTGTAATTGTAATCGTTTGAGTAGCCTATCTGCAGTTCTTAGTAATTTGAGTTAGTTAGTTTAGCTTGAACATTTTATATATAAATAAATAAATATATATATATAAAATATATACACGCATAATAAAATAAAAAATAACAGATAAGTACATGTACATCTCAACACAATCTTCCAAAATTAATAAAAGTGTTTCAAATAGGCACAGCCCACATACATGCATAAACGCACACATTTACAATTGTTTTTCCTTTCCCATCTAAAGTATCTTCTTTGTTTCCTTCTATCTACATCAAACCGAATAATAACCCATCCAAAACAGACTTATAAGCCAAGGAACCATACAATACTATCCCCTCGAGTCATTTTCGTATCCATTTCAATATATTCATTTTAAATAGTCTCTTAAAATTGCTCATTGTTCTACATGATTTCATACCTTCACGTAAAACATTTGACCATAATATTCCAATATATAAAGAATTGTGAGCTAGCTGTTAAATCATGTAGTTTTGGCTAATAAATCATGGTCAAAAACACTTGAACAGAAACGTTTTTCTTTATATTACATTAGGTTATGTAGGCTAGGACGTAGATGTTGTAGATGGCTTTCAACCAGGATGGAAGGGATCACATTCATCTTCAAGCGTAGATCTGTAACTAAATAAAGGAATAACGTTAACCGCGATTGACATGGAGATGGATTTTTTTCTTCTTCTTCTATTGCCTGTATAATTTCCTGATAATTTCCCCATCGTCCGTTAATATAGGTATACCCCATTACCCATACTTCATTATTTAATGAAATAGATAAATTATTTAAAGTTTGTGGATAAATGTTACTTCATATGTATTCACTTGCCACATAGCCTACCGAATCATTTCCAATTCCTCAAAACGTTAAAATATTTTGTCCCGTTGCTTTTGGCTCTCTATGGGCTTCTCCCCATGCTTCTCCCTTGACTTTATCATAAAATTGTGAATACAATATAATATATGCAATATTCCACCACTATGTTAAAATTTAGAGTGTTTTCTGTAAAATGAGACAATTTTTATAAATTTTAAAATTCTAAATATGCTGCAGAGCTGAAGTGGTTAAATTTAAATGACCAAATAACCAATTGGCATTCTAACCTAAATTTAAGATTATGATAAAATGGAGTCAGATAAAAGATGAATTGGAATTAAATCCCTTTGCCCAGCTGAAAAGACCAAACGTGCAGCGACCTTCACTCGCGACCGTTAGCCTCCATTGGAATGATTTTGAGCGGGCCTTACAAATGTGTTGAATCTCACCTACATTCAGTGTTAGGAAGGTTACTTTGGAAATGTAATTGCTTACTGTTATAAGTTACCCATTATAAATGTGGTTTGGATTACTTTATTTGGATTATTTTATCAATGCAAAGCAATTTCATTTTAGTATGATTAGTAACTAATTGAATTACACATTTTACCTCAGTAATACAACTAAATACAATAACAATTTCATTACATGTAACTACAGTCCCTAACAAAAGTCTTGTCGCTTGTGTACAAATTGACCTAAAGTGCCGCTGAAATATATTTCTAATCAAGATTTTTTTTACAAGACATGGCTCATTTTAATCCCAACAGCTTTTGTAATAATGTTTTAGTGCAAAACAAAACTGTCAAAAAGTATTCTAATATTCACAGCTTGGTAAAGCCCATTGAGTACATTTTTGCAAAAACATAAGTGTTGTCGCCTTGTCATATGAGCTTCACCTGTGGCTAATAATGGATCAATTAGGTCTCAGGTGTGTATAAAAAGAACCCCGGTACACTAGACCTTCACAACAACTGCAACTAGACCTCTGCAAACATGCCTAAGAATCACCCTGAGACTAAAATTTTGATTATCAAGAGGCTGAAGACCAGATCCACTGTTGATGTGGCAGACACCTTCAATTTATCTCAGCGTCAAGTACAGAGGATAAAAAAAAGATTTGAAGAGACTGGAGATGTTTTTGACAAGCCCAAGTCTGGCAGACCCTGCAAGACAACTGCTCAAGAGGACCATTTGTTGGCTCGAAAATCCAAGGCCAGCCCATTTTCCAATGCAGCAGAGCTCCACGAGACCTGGTCACCTGAAGTCCCTGTGTCAACCAGAACAGTTTGTCGGATTCTGTCTCGAAATGGCCGAATCAGTGCCCAGAAGCCAGCACTAAACAAAAGACAATTGAAAAACAGTGTGGCATTTGCCAAGGCCCACAGCCTGCTAAAAGGATGGACGCTGGAAAAGTGGCAGAAGGTGGATTTTTCAGATGAATCTTCTGTTGAATTACACCACAGTAGCCGCAAATATTGCAGGAGACCTACTGGAGCACGCATGGATCCGAGATTCACCCAGAAAACAGTGAAGTTTGGTGGCGGAAAAATCATGGTCTGGGGTTACATCCAGTATGGGGGTGTGCGAGAGATCTGCAGGGTGGAAGGCAACATCAATAGTCTAAAATACCAAGAAATCTTAGCTACCTCTTGTATTCCCAACCATAAAAGAGGCCAAATTCTGCAGCAGGATGTTGCTCCATCGCATACTTCCATCTCCACATCAAAGTTCCTCAAGGCGAAGAAGATCAAGATGCTCCAGGATTGGCCAGCCCAGTCACCAGACATGAACATCATTTAGCATATGTGGTGTGGGATGAAAGAGGAAGCATGGAAGACGAAACCAAAGAATATTGATGAACTCTGGGAGGCATGCAAGACTGCTTTCTTTGCTATTCCTGATGACTTCATCAATAAATTGTATGAATCCTTGCCAAACCGCATGGATGCAGTCCTTCAAGCTCATGGAAGTCATACAAGATATTACATTTGGATCTCACAGCACCACTACTTAATTTTCTGACATATTTTTGTATTTGCAGTAAATTTGTTTAATTTCTGTATAGGCGACAAAACGTTTGTTTATTCAGAACTCTCAGATACAAACAAAATAAACTCGCGTTCACAGCGCTCTCAACAACTCGGTACAATAAAACTTTCTCAGCTATCTTTCTCCAGCTCAAAGGTCTCTCTGGTCCACATGCAGTCCGTCTCTCTCTTTGGCAGCGCTTGCAGACCTCGCTAAACCACGCCCCCTCCGCCACATAATCTAATACTCATTTCAAATGCAAAGATGTCAGCCAATCACAACAGACACACCCCTTGAAACAGAGCATTCAAGCCAGAGGGCTAATATCAGTATAGAAAAAATGCTTTTTATATATAAATTATGACATTTTTTGATGTAAAAACCATACTAACAATATAAGTGCACCTCAGGAAACATTATAAAATTAAAGCTGCTAGCAGCGATGAAAGGGCCCTCGCACATGCACCGCCACCCGGTGGCCTCAGGAATACAGTGAATAGTGGGCGACATGCATTTAAGCAGGTCAATATAGGAGAAATATGGCAAACTCACTTCAATGTGCCACACTTCCTTCTGCCAGCAGGTCGCGCTTCGACTATAACTGAATATTGCCATGTAGAATCTTCAGGTCAGGACTATTATCAAACGTGAAGTTTGAGGCAGATCGGACATTGTATACCTGAGTTACAACAACTTCCTGTTTAATGGCGTAAATCACATACAGTAGCACGTATCCACGTGTTGCAAGATTTATTGTGTTTCTAGCATGTTTGGGATTTCATGGCATATTTAAAAGTGTTTCTGGGAGTGAATTATAGTATAAAGCATGCCATTTCCTGTTGCCAGCAGGTGGCGCTATGACTAACTGAACATTGGCATGTAGATGGGTTTAGGTCAGGACTCTTATCAAACATGTGAAGTTTGGGGCAGATCGGACATTGTATGCCTGACTTACTACAGCTTCCTGTGTCATGGCGAAACATCAGACTTTGTCAGGCCACCACGGACACGCCCTTCAGGGAAAACTCAAGATCTTCACAATATAACATCACCAAGGCCTATAGATTAGACTGACCAAATAGGATGTTGATTTGGTTACATCTCAATGAGGAGTTAATCACAGTGTTAAACATGCCATTTCCTGTTGCCCACAGGTGGTGCTATGACTGTCACTGAATATTGGCATGTTGATGTCTTTAGGCAAGGACTCTAATAAAACATGTGAAGTTTGGGGCAGATCGGACATTTGTATGTCCCAGTTACAACAACTTCCTGTTTCATGGCAAAACATCAGATTTTGCGAGGTCGCCACGGACACGCCCTTCAGTGAAACCTCAAGATCTTCGCAATTTAACGTTGCAAAGGCCTTTAGATTAGACTGACCAAATATGATGTTGATCTGATTAAATCTCTATGCGGAGTTGATTAAAGTACAACATCTGGAAATGGGAAAATTTGCAACAATTTAGTAAAGAAAAATCAAAATATCTCACTTCCTGTTGGTTTTCAGATTTCGTACCAGGGAACTTTTTTGTAGGTATTGGGCTGTTACATGTGTCTACCAAATTTCATACCTGTACATAAAACATTGCGGGAGGGGCACTTAGTTGAAATGTTGTAGGTGGCGCTATGGAGCCATTTTGCCACGCCTAATTCTGAAACTTATATGTAGATGTCTTCAGGCCAGGACTCTTATCAAACATATGAAGTTTGTGGCAGGTTGGACATTGTATGCCTGACTTACAACAACTTCCTCTTTCATGGCAAAACATCAGATTTTGCAAGGCCGCCACGGACACGCCCTTCAGGGAAAACTCAAGATCTTCGCAATTTAACGTTGCAAAAGCCTTTAGATTAGACTGACCAAATATGATGTTGATCTGATTAAATCTCTATGCGGAGTTGATTAAAGTACAACATCTGGAAATGGGAAGATTTGCAACAATTTAGTAAAGAAAAATCAAAATATCTCACTACCTGTTGGTTTTCAGATTTCGTACCAGGAGACTTTTTTGTAGGTATTGGGCTGTTACATATGTCTACCGACTTTCATACCTGTACGTGAAACGTAGCGGGAGGGGCACTTAGTTGAAATGTTGTAGGTGGCGCTATGGAGCCATTTTGCCACGCCTAATTCTGAAACTCATATGTAGATGTCTTCAGGCCAGGACTCTTATCAAACATAAGAAGTTTGTGGCAGGTCGGACATTGTATGCCTGACTTACAACAGCTTCCTGTGTCATGGCGAAACATCAGACTTTGTCAGGCCGCCACGGACACACCCTTCAGGGAAAACTCAAGATCTTCACAATATAACATTACCAAGGCCTTTAGATTAGACTGACCAAATATGATGTTGATCTGGTTACATCTCAATGAGGAGTTAATCACAGCGTAAAACATGCCATTTCCTGTTGCCCACAGGTGGCGCTATGACTGTCACTGAATATTGGCATGTTGATGTCTTCAGGCAAGGACTCTAATAAAACGTGTGAAGTTTGGGGCAGATCAGATATTGTATGTCCGAGTTACAACAACTTCCTTTTTAATGGCGAAACATCAGATTTTGCGAGGCCGCCACGGACACACCCTTCAGGGAAAACTCAAGATCTTCGCAATTTAACGTCGCAAAGGCCTTTAGATTAGACTGACCAAATATGATGTTAATTTGATTAAATCTCTAGGAGCAGTTCGTTAAAGTACAACGTCTGGAAATGGCAAATTTTGCAACAAAATTTTTTAAATATCTGACTTCCTGTTGGTTTTCAGATTTTGCACGTAGAGACTTTTTTGTAGGTATTGGGCTGTTACATGTGTATACCGAATTTCATAGCTGTACGTGAAACGTAGCGGGAGGGGCACTACGTTAGGTGGCGCTGTCGAGCCATTTTGCCACGCCTAATTCTGAATACCATAACAGACGTAAATTTTCGCCACTTCTGACGCATGTGCAAAGTTTTGTGAGTTTTCGAGCGTTTTTAGGCCCCAAAAAAAGCGATTCATTTGGGAGAAGAAGAAGAAGAAGAAGAATTAAAGCTGCGAGCAGCGATGACGGGCCCAAGCCGGTGGCACCGCCACCCCGGTGGCATCAGCTTAACTGTGCACGGCAGGCAATAGGCATTTAAAATGGGAAAACATAAAAGGACTATGTCAAAGTCATCTGAATTCACCACATTAACTGCAGCAGTTGGTGCTGCTATGACCACAAACCACAACAGCCACATCTATGAGATCAATTAAATTTATATGAATTTCATGTCAGATTATGTCAAAGGTCAAATTGGAATGAGTTCAGAATACCATTCGAATGCTGATGTTGTTTTATTCTAACACTTCTCTTCATGTGTTTTTGAGCTACCTTAGCTACCGTTTGTGCACCAATCTTATGCACCATAAAACATGCTTTCATTTCAATATGGGTGGTCCAATAAATTTCTTTTAATAAAAAATGTATAAATGGAGCCAAATCACAGAAACTGCAAAGATGATTTTAATATCAGTGTCAGGTAAGAGTAAGATGCGTGTCTACATTTTATGGAAGTTTATTATAAATAGCCACTTTTATAAAATCATGTGAAATTTATGTTTTAATACATTTATATTATATCAGTAAATAATTAATTTAAAGACATGTGCATCATACGTGATCTTGGCAAACACATCACATGACGTTTTTATTTCAAGTGAAAGTTATTTGTGATAGCCTATATAAAAAGGGTTAAATTATCATCATCAAGAGAGAAAGTCACACACACACACACACACACACACAGTGATAGAGATTGAATTGACAGATTGACAGATTGACAGATTGAATAAACTGGCTGAACCTGCTACTACTCTCAGTTTAATAAACAAACAATATTTAACAAAAGATAAAATGTAACCAACTACTCTTCAATGACTCTACAGATTTCTTTTTCAAAAATATCACCATGATCTGACCTCAGAACACTTCTCTGTGCGTTCACTATGTCGCCAGCAGTACTAAAAACTCGCTCTGCTGGCACACTGGTGTCAGGAATGCACAGGTAACAAGCAAGGGTTGAAAGTACAGGTAGCGCTTTCTCCTGGTGGCTTGATAATTTCTCGCTCGTTGGCTTCTCCTCTGCCATCCGCCATGCTATGTTTTGTTTTCTCAAGCCCCGTTCACACCGCCAGCAACACGCAGCGACAAAGCGACACGATCCCATTCATTTCAATGAGCGCTGCTGCTGGTGCGTTGCGATGATGTCACAGATAGGCAGACTGAATCGAGTAACGTTTAACGCCTTTATCATTAAAAGTGCTAAGAAAAAACATCCATATAAAGTCTGACGTGCTTAAATCCAATGCGTTATTTCTTATGATCGATACAATCGATTGATTACCTTTTAAAACGATGTTAGATCGATATATGTCGTCCGGAAGGCCAACTTGCCGAGCACAGATCGATGTAGTTAGATCATAGGAAAATAAATCGATACATCGATGTAGTAGATGAATCGTTACACCCCGTTTTTATACTGTACAAACTGTACATTCTATCCCCCTACACTACCCCTAAACCTACATATCACACACACACACACACACACACACACACACACACACACACACACACACACACACACACACACACACACAGGGCCGTTTGAAGAAATTTGGGGGCCCCAAGCAAAATGGACATAGAGACAGTGCAAATACTGTTGTTGCATATACTGTCCATAAAATTTGAAAACATTTGCAAAAAACACCACTGTATCATTAAAAAAAAATTTGTAAACCTTTAACCTTTTTTAAAACATCTATAAACATTACATAGATAGACGGACCAGATATTCCTAACACTTTGGGAATCCTTAAGGGTTACTAGTTGGTTTGTAAACTGTCTATAAACATTATCTAGATGGTTATTATAAAGTTGCAACAGATGACTATAATACCTTGATAAATAGTTAATAAACAGTACCAGTAAAACATGTGGGTTGTCCTGATACTGTACTTCAAAATGTAACAGTGTAAAAATTGCCACAGAATAAAGTAATTGTTCAAGATCCATTGGTAACTTATAAAAAATAATGTCATATTTGCAAACTGTCACTACCGTATATATCCCGACACTAGCACATTAAGATAAGCTATGAAAAAAATCATGTTCCTCTGCCTCTTTCTGGTTAAATAATGTTTATAATAATTGTTAATATAGCATGCTATATTAACTATTCCAGGTTATTTATGCATAGCATAAATAATAGTTAGTATAGCATGCTATGCCACTTTCATCAAAACATATTACAAAGCTATAGCAATCTCATGTAATTTCGTCTGTTCGAAAAAAAAAGTTGCACTAACTGTTCGTTACAAGCAGCATTTGCCGTCAGGCAGGTAACGATAGCTAACATAAACATATTTTTGCTAGCCTACCTGCTGCAAACGTACACCATTTTTGTACAAGACAAGTAGAGCTATTTTATCCAGTGTAATTTATCACATACCGCTATCTTGTTTTTTTTCTTATCCTCCTCTTCCTTTCTCTATTTTCTTTTCTGGCTTCCTGAAGCATAAAATTCCGCTTCAAATCCGAGGATGTTTTGTATTTTGCCGCAGCAGAGATCGCGTGGTTGGCTGGCTGCTGTCAGCGACTACTGAGAGGGGGCCTTTTAAGGGGGATCCCGATAACAGTGTCATTGCACTTTACTGCATTGACTATCAATGGGGCGCTCACACAGTTTGTCGTTTCATTTTATTCTTAACCTGTCGCTGTCTTGGGGCCCCAGGCCAGCTCGGGGCCCCAAGCAATTGCTTGGTTTGCCTGCCTTGTCGCGACGGGCCTGGTGTGTGTGTGTGTGTGTGTGTGTGTGTGTGTGTGTGTGTGTGTGTGTGTGTGTCAGTGTCCCTTGATTAGCTGACATGAGACGCATAAAATAAAATAAATATATTGATCTGAAAAATAGTATGATTATTTTAAAGCTATTTGGTTACATTTTAATAAAACATTGTTTTAGTATGTTTTTAAACACACACACATACACGTTGTAATACCAGTGTAATACCCATGTCATTATACAAATTTGTGTCCTCATAAATCACAAACAAGAGAGAGAGAGAGAGAGAGAGAGAAACAAGTTTTTTTTTTATCCTGCTTCAAAACTAATACAATGCTGCCATCTTGTGTTCATTGAGGGGAGAGCAGCAGACACAGAGAATTTCTGTTCCCCTTTTTTGTCCTTATTTAATCCCTTGCCATGGAAACACCGTTTGAGATATCCAATATCCGTTCACATTTTAGCATCTTCAGTATCTTTGTTTCATGTTGACCGAGTTTGGTGGAGATTGAATAAAACGCCTACGAGGAGAACGTAAAAACTCAGACCCCGATTTAACCAAAAATTTACCTTCAAACCAAAATATCTGACTTCCTGTTGGTCGGAGCTAATGACTGTAAATTAGAAAGTTGTCCGGCTCGATGAGGTCAATATATATACTGAGTTTGGTGATTGTAGATGAAACGAAGCCCTTCACTTTTGTCAAAAGGTGGCGCTAGAGAGCCCCTCATCCCCGCCCGTTTCTGAGGCTTTGCCCATGTGTACTGACTGACATCTCTGATGTGTGTGTTGAGTTTCAAGCAGTTTCAAGCAATTTCAAGCATGCTAAGAGCCTCAGAACAGCCAAAAGATTATTAAACTTTGACACGTTGCCATGGCAACAGTATTTGAAATTTCAGGAATCCATTTCATACGTCTCTATCTGTCATGTTTTCACATTATACTGATGAAGTTTGAAATAAATCGGGTGAAAAAAATATGGTGATTCAAAGCATTTTTGAAAGTGACACACTTCCTGCTGCCAGTTGGTGGCGCTATAACTTTGACTCACAAAAGTCATATCCATGTGATCGGCCTCTTACAACGAACACACAGCTGAAGTTTCATCCAAACCAGTCAATGTTTGCACAAGTTAAAACACACTTCCTGTTTCCCTTTTCTCGCCATAAATTCGTTGCATCGCCACGGCCAGACTTTTCGAGATATCAAAAATCCGCTCGCAATTTAGCATCCTGGATATGTTCACTTAATGCTGACCGAGTTTGGCAATGATCGAAACAATGGCCTCGGAGGAGTATATTAAATTCCAGAGCATGCGTTTTCCGAACAACCCATAATAGCTCACTTCCTGTTGGCCTGACACATAACTATGAGCACGAAAGTTGTTTGGCCCGATGAGATCTATATGTGTACCGAGTTTCATACATGTACGTGCAAGTGTGTTTGATATATGGACCAAGTTTTCAGACCCCACTTTAGGGGGCGCTGTCGAGCCCCCCTGCCACGCCCGGGTACCAGCTTCAGCCCGGCTCTGATGGCCGCGCATTCCGACGCCTGTGCGAAGTTTCAAGAGTTTTCGAGCATGTTAAGTGCCCCAAAAGTACCCGAGAAGTCGAAAAAAAAAAAAAAAAAAAAAAAAAAAAAAAAACAAAGAATAATCTGAGGAAGAACAATAGGGCTCTGCGCCCTTTCAGGGCTTGGGCCCTAATTAAAGCTGCGAGCAGCGATGACGGGCCCAAGCCGATGGCACCGCAACGCCGGTGGCATCAGCTTAACTGTGCACGGCAGGCAATAGGCATTTAAAATGGGTAAACATAAAAGGACCATGCCATCTGAATTCACCAAATTAACTGCAGCAGTTGGTGCTGCTATGGTCGTGAACCACAAAGGTCATATTTATGAGATCAGTTCAATTAAATTATTTAATTTCATGTCAGATGATGTTAATGGTCAATTTCAAATGAGTGCAGAATATCGTACTAATGCTGATGTGGATTATCTTAACACTTCTCTTCATGTGTTTTTGACCTACCTTAGCTACCGTTTGTTCACCAATCTTATGAATCAAAAAGCGTGCTTTCATTTCAATATGGGTGGCAGGCAATAAAAAAAGTATAAAAATATTAAATGGAGCCAAATCACAGAAACTGCAAAGATGATTTTAATATCAGTGTCAGGTAAGTGAAGGATGCGAGTCTAAATTTTATGGAAGTTTATTATAAACAGACACTTGTAGAGAATCATGTGAAATATATTTTTTTAATAAATGTGAATATCAGTAAATAATTAATTTAAAGACATATGTGTCAAAAGTGAGCTTTGCAAACACAGCACATGAGAAACACACGCATTCCTCTGTTAAAAAAAGAGTTCTGTCTGAATGAGTACATGAAATCACAGCTGTCAGGTGATAAGAATTGTAACTCAAATTTCATTTAGAAAATTTGTCCTCTATGAATAGTGATATAGTGTCATAGTTTAATTTCTAATGTGAAGTTATCATTTGCTGAAATATGATTTTAAATCCATAAAATGAAATGTAAAATAACTATTTCATGTCATAAGATTTCAAAGGTCACAGCAGCTGTAGCCAACCCTCCCCCATGCGCGCACACACACACACACACACACACACACACACACACACACACACACACACACACACACACACACACACACACACACACACACACACACACACACACACACACACACACACACACAAAGCGAGCAGGAGGCAAAAAAGACAGAGAGAGAGGCAAGTTAAACCACAACAGCCACATCTATGAGATCAATTACATTTAAATTAATTTCATGTCAGATGATGTCAAAGGTCAAATCGTAATGAGTTCAGAATACCATTTGAATGCTGATGTTGTTTTATTCCAACACTTCTCTTCATGTGTTTTTTGAGCTACCTTAGCTACTGTTTGTACACCATAAAGCGTGCTTTCATTTCAATATGGGTGGTCCAATAAACATTTTTTTATAAAAAAAATAATAAATGGAGCCAAATCACAGAAAATGCAAAGATGATTTTAATATCAGTGTCAGGTAAGAGTAAGATGCGTGTGTACATTTTATGGAAGTTTATTATGAACAGCCACTTTTAGAAAACCATGTGAAATTTACTTTTAATACATTTAAATTATATCAGTAAATTATTCATTTAAAGACATATGCATCATATGTGATCTTGGCAAACACAGCACATGACATTTTTATTTCAAGTGATAGTTATTTGTGAAAGCCCAAGAGAGAGCAGAAAGAAAGAAATTGAATGTTTTTTATATCCTGTTTCAAAACTAACACAATGCTGCCATCTTGTGTTCATTGAAGGGAGAGCAGCACACACAGACACAGAATAGATTATTCAAAGAAATATTTTAAATAAATACATTCATCTGAAAAATAGTATAGTCATTTTAATTTAATCTAAGTTCAATTACCAAACATACAATCTTAATTTAATTGAAATCAAAATATGATTTTACAAGATATGAGACAATTTCTGTTCCCCTTTTTTGTCCTTATTTAATCCCTCGCCATGGCAACACCGTTTGAGATATCCAATATTCGTTCGCATTTTAGCATCTTCAGTATCTTTGATTCATGTTGACCGAGTTTGGTGGAGATTGAATAAATCGCCTACGTGGAGAACGTAAAAACTCAGACCCTGAATTACACAAATATTCACATTCAAACCAAAATTTCTGACTTCCTGTTGGTCGGAGCTAATGACTGTAAATTAGAAAGTTGTCCGGCTCGAAGAGTACAATATATGTACCGAGTTTGGTGACTGAAGATAAAACTAACCCCCCCACTTTTGTCAAAAGGTGGCGCTATAGAGCCCCTCATCCCCACCCGTTTCTGAGGCTTTGCCAATGTGTACTGACTGACATCTCTGATGTGTGTGTTGAGTTTCAAGCAGTTTCAAGCAATTTCAAGCATGCTAAGAGTCTCAAAACAGCCAAAAGATTATTAAACTTTGACACGTTGCCATGGCAACAGTATTAAAAATTTCAGGAATCCGTTTCATACGTCTCTATCTGTCATGTTTTCACATTATACTGATGAAGTTTGTAGTAAATCGGGTGAAAATAAGATGGTGATTCAAAGCATTTTTGAAAGTGACACACTTCCTGCTGCCAGTTGGTGGCGCTATAACTTTGACTCACAAAAGTCATATCCATGTGATCGGCCTCTTACAACAAACACACAGCTGAAGTTTCATCCAAATCAGTCAATGTTTGCACAAGTTATAACACACTTCCTGTTTCCCTTTTCTCGCCATAGATTCGTTGCTTCGCCACGGCCAAACCGCTCGAAATATCAAAAATCCGCTCGCAATTTAGCATCCTCAATATGTTCACTTCATGCTGACAGAGTTTGGCAATGATCAAAACAATGGCCTCGGAGGAGTATATTAAATTCCAGAGCATGCGTTTTCTTAACAACCCATTATAGCTCCCTTCCTGTTGGGCTGACGCATAACTATGAGCACGAAAGTTGTTTGGCCTAATGAGGTCTATATGTGTACCGAGTTTCATACATGTATGTGCAAGTGTGTTTGATACATGGACCAAGTTTCCAAACGCATTCTAGGGGACGCTGTCGAGCCTCCCTGCCACGCCCGGGTACCAGCTTCAGCCCGGCCCTGATGGCCGCGCATTCCGACACGTGAACAAAGTTTCAAGAGTTTTTGAGCATGTTAAGTCCCCCAAAAGTACCAGAGAAGTCAAAAAAAAAAAAAAAAAAGAATAAAAATAAAAAAAAGAATAATCTGAGGAAGAACAATAGGGCTCTGCGCCCTTTCAGGGCTTGGGCCCTAATAATAATAATAATAATAATAACCTGAGGAAGAACAATAATAATAATAATAATAATAAACTTTGCAATTCCAATAGGGTCCTCACACCATCGGTGCTCGGGCCCTAATAATAAAAACAATCCATGCCATGGGACCTTTAAGAAAATATACACACTGTTTTTAATTATCACCTTAATTTTTTTAGTGAAAATTACAAGACCCATGATTCATTTTTTACAGTGTAGTCACTCCTCAATCCTGCATACATTTTGTTCGAAAATATAGATAATGATCATTTTCTTGAAATAAATTACCCCCTCAATGTTGTTTATTTTGTTTTGTTCCAATGTTATTTTGTTTTCAAAGTAATCAAATAACACAAAGCCATAAATGCAGTTCCCTTTCAGTCGGTCACGTTCGACCGAACAGATCACATCTGGGAGCCCCTATCAGCTTTGAGATATAGAGAACGGGCCAATGGCCATTGGCGTGCAAGATTTGCATCTCGTGCTCCGCCCCACGGGTATAAACAGGAAGCGGATGCAGCACACATTTGTCATTCACTTTGGAGCCGAACAGCGTTGATGAAGCACTGTCTTGTTCAGCAGAGAGAGAGAGAGAGAGAGAGAGAAAGAGAGAGAGATCGAGAGAGGAGACACCCTTGTGCGGAGAGAGAAGGCACGATCAGCGCGACCGCATGCTCACTGTCAGAGCGAAACTGCTGTTATCACAGCATTTGTTTCCTGGTCGGTTCAGTGAGGGCGTTCCATTCAGTGAGAGCAGACACAGGCTGCACTACATTCCTGTGTCTGCCGCAGTTGTCCCTGGGTGCTTCAGCAATGTAAAAAGAGTGTTTCCTCTAAAAGAGCAACACAGGTGTGACACTGCGTATTTTTCAAGATGTCATTCCGGCCGTTCTGTGTTCCAGTGGCACCCAAAACTTCAATAAAAGAGCTGTTTCCAATATCTCTGGGTGCCAAGAGCGTGCGCTTGGCGGTGTACGGCGCTCCCATGCCTTGTCACCCTCAGGTGCCTCTCCTATCGTACTTTTAGACTCGGCTATGCAATTCAGTTCGCCCGGTGGCCCCCCCAAGTTCAGGGGCGCCCTCCTTCAACACGGAGGTGAAGTGGACGCCCCTGAACTTGGGGGGGCCACCGGGTCGAACGGATCACATCTACAGGCAGAGATCGCACTCCTACTGGCGAAGGAAACAATGGAGCCGGTCCCTCCAGCCGATATGAAGACAGGCTTCTACAGCCCGTACTTCATTGTACCCAAGAAAGGCGGCGGGTTACGGCCAATCTTGGACCTGCGGTTCTTGAACCGGTCCCTTCACAGGCTGCCGTTCAGAATGCTAACACAGAAACGCATCTTCAGGTGCATCCGTCCCCAAGACTGATTTGCAGCGATCGACCTGAAGAACGCGTACTTTCATGTCTCGATTTTCCTTCGACACAGGCCGTTCTTATGCTTTGCGTTCGAGGGACGGGCATATCAGTACAAAAAGTCCTACCCTTCGTGCTGTCCCTGTCTACCCGTGTCTTCACGAAAGTCGCGGAGGCGGCCATTGCTCCCATGAGAGAGCGTGGTGTTTGCATCCTCAACTACCTCGACGACTGGCTGATCCTAGCCCAGTCGAGAGAGCAGTTGTGCAAACACAGTGACATGGTGCTCAGTCACCTCAGCCAGTTGGGACTTTGGGTCAACTGGGAGAAGAGCAAACTCTGCCTCGTGCAGAGGATCTCTTTTCTCACGGAGGAGCGTGTCCAGTCGGTGTTGAACTGCCTAAATTTGTTCAAACGCAGGACAGCGGTAGCCTGGTCCTACCAGACTCTCCTACATTTCATTTGTAATGTACAGAGAGTCTAGCCACTGTGCATTGACAAGCGTTTACTTCCTTGAGGGTGGGTACTTTGTTGAATTTTAAAACTATTGGATCTGCCGAGAGCCACTCTGGATCTGCCATAACCAATCTCTAACGTTTGGTCGTGACGCATGTCATGCGCGGTGTTTACCTTTTTTTCTCACATGGAAATCCGTAAAAATAACTGTGCAGATTGTGCACGCCACCTCAGTGATAAAACCTTGTGCATTCAGATTGTGATTTATTCACGGTGGAGGGGAGAGTTTAGTGGTCGGGAACGCGCTGGTCACATGGTCCATAACATACTGTAAATAAAATATCATATGCTTG
Source organism: Gobio gobio (assembly GCF_949357685.1). Taxonomy (NCBI): domain Eukaryota; kingdom Metazoa; phylum Chordata; class Actinopteri; order Cypriniformes; family Gobionidae; genus Gobio; species Gobio gobio. Next base: position 20,773,815 of record NC_137112.1, on the reverse strand, counting down.
GTATGATAAAAATTAAATGCTGCTGTAAATAACGGCCCCATTCAAATGTTTACGTGCTTTCCTTCCTTTTATTTTTTGAGCGTGATGAAATATATTGCTCTTGAAAATACTTGCCAGCATTTAAAGAAATACAAGTCTAGTAATGCATCCAAATGACAGCGAAGTGCGGCCGTACGGTGCTCTGCAGTGGTCAAAAAGGATATAAACAGTGAATTTTGCAATTATATATTCTTGAAATCTCAGAGATGTGGATTTGAACAGCAATTAAATGACCACACGACCTTGGTGTTTGTCCTAAACAGTAGGTAATTCGGTCGGGAATTTTATGCTGGTGGTGGGAGACAGACGGCTATAAAATCACTGACTAGCCTCTGTAAATTATGACAATGCCTTATGACCGCACACAAAACAATTAACTTACTGGGGATTCAGCCAACTCCTTCACCACTAACGGAGCGAGCTGAAAAATCTAACTTTTCCCGGGACACAACATCATGGCCTCCAAAAAAACACAGCAAAGATTGTTCTTGCTCCGGCTTTAACTTCTGGATATTCAGCAGCGTTGCCACAACGGAATGAATGGCTTCGCTCGCATCTTTCTCCGCCGCCATTACTGAACTACAACTCAAACTAGCGCACGACATCAACGTCATCGTTCTCAGCCACTCCCTCTGTTCGGAGAAAACCTAAGACTATACAGCAGTCCCAGACGGAGTACTCAAGGAAAATGAAAATTCAGCGGAAGTACGTAGAAGGGCGGAGCCAGGCTAGGACAGCGGTACCACTGAAACATTTTCTGAGGCTCCTGGGGCATATGGCATCCGCAGCCGCAGTAACGCCGCTCGGATTGCTTCATATCGGACCGCTTCAATACTGGCTACATGACCGGGTCCCGAGATGGGCATGGCAGAACGGCTCACTCCGTGTATCCATTACACCGAAGTGCCGTCAAACCTTCAGCCCCTGGGCAGACCCTTTGTTTCTATGGGCGGGAGTTCCCTTAGAACAAGGGTCCAGGCCGGATGTGGTCTCCACGAATGTCTCATCCACCGGCTGGGGGGCCATGTACAATGTGCTTGCAGTTTAGGGTCTGTGGACAGGGCCTCAACTGCAATGGCATTTCAATTGCCTCGAGTTATTAGCAGTTCGTCTTGCGCTGGGCCGCCTCAAGGGGCCGTTACGAGGCAAGCACGTTCTGGTCCGTACAGACAAAACTGCGACCGTTTCGTACATTAACAAACAGGGTGGTCTACGCTCCTGCCGCATGTCACAACTCGCCCACCATCTTCCCTCTGGAGTAAGAAGCGTCTGAGGTCACTTCCCGCCATTCACATTCTGACGAGCTCTCACGACAGTGCTCCCGGGAGAGTGGAGACTCCATCCCCAGGCAGTCCAGCTGATCTGCAGACGCTTCAGGACCGCACAGGTAGACCTGTTTTCCGACCCGGACACGTCCCACTGCCAGTTGTTTTATTCCCTGACCGTGGGGACCCTCGGCTCGCATGCACTGGCACACAGCTGGCCCCGGGGGCCTTCGAAAAATATGTTTCCACCAGTGAGCCTTCTCGCACAGACACTGTGCAAGGTCAGGGAGGACGAGGAGCAGGTCCTGTTGGTCGCTCCATACTGGCCCAACCGGACTTGGTTCCCGGAACTAGTGCTCCTCGCGACAGCACCTCCTTCACCCATTCCTCTGAGGAAGGACCTCCTGACTCAGAGACGGGGCACCCACATCCTCTATGTGTTGAAGTGGAACCTGTTCGTTGAAAGGTGTTCTTCTCGACAAGAAGACCCCCGGAGGTGTTCGATTAGTTCTGTGCTTTCCATCCTGCAAGATGGGTTGGAGTGAAGGCTGTTTCCCTCCACCCTCAAAGTGTATGTTGTCGCTACAGCCGCAAATCACGACATGGTTGAAGGTAAGTCCTTAGGAAATCACGCGTCAGCTTCCTGAGGGGGGCGAGGAGATTAAATCCTTCACTCTATACCCTCTTGGGACTTGTCTCTTGTGCTAACCGTACTGCAGAGAGCGCCCTTTGAGCATTGGCCTCCATCAAGAGGGTAGGGGACCTGCACACATTTTCGACGAATCGTACCTGGAATTCGGGGCGGGTAACTCTCATGTAATCCTGAGACCCCGGCCCGGATATGTGCCCAAGGTTCCCACCACTCCCTTTCGCGACCAGGTGGTGTGCCTGCAGGTGGCAGACCCAGCCCTGGCTTTTCTCTATCCCGTTCGCACTCTGCGGACTTACGTGGACAGAACGCAAAGCTTCAAAACCTTAGATCAGCTCTTCATCTGTTACAGAGGCCAGCAGAAGTCTCCAAGCAGAGGATGGCCCACTGGATAGTGGATGCGCGAGCTCGGGTAGCTTCTTACTGGGGGCTGGCTCATGGCACCTCGCTGACAGATATATGTAGAGCTGCGGGCTGGGTGACACCTAACACATTCGCTAGATTCTATAGCCTCCGCGTAGAGCCGGTTTCTTCCCGTATGCTCGCTTCAAATAGTCAGTAACACCGAAGTGCCTGTTCTAAGTGTCGGCTTGCTGCGCCATTCCCCTCCTCATGGACCAAATACGTGCGCTTATATGCTCCAGTCGAGTTCCCCAGGTTGGTGAACCCTGTTGATTTCGTCTGCAACCCGTGGCAGTCAGACATGTCGGAGCATCCGACACCAGGTCTAACACTCGTATGCATTGGTGGAACTTGTGTTAGGCTGGGTTCCATATGTTGTGACCCCCACGGCAATCCCATATGTGTTTCTTCAACGGTACGGCTCCCAACAGCGAGCCTGTGTCTTTCCCTTGGCAGAGCTCCCTCTGCCATCTCTGTGCAGTGTAGTCCCCCGCCTGCATTGGCCGGGGCCACCCCTGGGACTCCCGTATGTTGCACTGCCCACAGCCAGTCCATACGTGTATATTCCACATGATACCATGATAGGATGTGTCTTTCGCAGCGGCTCCTCCAGGCACACTTTCCCAGCGTCATCCAATACTCTGCTGAGTGGGTCTTGCGGAACAGCAGCAGTGACTCTCCCTGCGTGCGTTTCCCGCCCTAAACAGACGGGGGTCTGAGGGGCTTTCACTGGGCGCTGGAAGTGGTAGTAACCATGGCGTTTTCCATAGGGATCCCAATTAGTCGGTTGCGTCCGACATACATCGAACTGTACCATCACTGCAGGGCCGAGTCACTAGTTCAGCTCCTCAGTGAAAAACAAATGTGCGCTGCATCCGCTTCATGTTTATACCCGCGGGGCGGAGCCATTGGCCGTTCTCTATATTTCAAAGCTGATAGGGGCTCCCAGAAGTGATCCCAATTCGTCGGTTACGTCCGGCGTACGTCTCCGTTCCCTCCTTCCTCCTACATATGTAAACGAGACGTTATAATTTATTCCAATGCAAAACTCACTGAGCAACACTGTTGCATCTATTTCTCAATAGCTCCTCAAATGATTTATCAGTGAGTCTGCACCGTTCTGGTCTGAAAAGCTTTACTGCAACACTAAAGATTCTCTCAACAGGTGCAGAGGAAGATGCTATAGCCTCCGCGTAGAGCCGGTTTCTTCCCGTATGCTCGCTTCAAATAGAATCCGACTCTACAACACGACTTTACCATCCAGCTAGGTTCATCTTTGATTACCCCTTCAAGGTCGGTCAGAAATCTTGGAGTAATCTTTGATGACCAACTGTCCTTCAAAGACCACATTTCAAAGACAGCTTGGTCATGCAGGTTTGCGCTGCACAACATCAGAAAAGATCAGACCGTTCCTTACAGAGCATGCAACACAGCTTCTTGTCCAAGCCCCGGTCATTTTTAGGCTTGACTACTGCAATGCAATGCTTCTGGCTGGACTTCCATTGTGTGCAATCAAAACGCTTCAAATGATTCAGAACGCAGCGGCACGTCTTATCTTCAACAAGCCCAAAAGGGCCCATGTCAAACCTCTCTTCATCTCTCTGCACTGGCTACCACTCACTGCTCGCATCAAGTTTGAGGCTTTGACGCTTGCTTATGGATCCACCACAAGCTCAGCACCCACATACTTTGACTCGCTCCTACGAGTCTACACCCCCACCAGAAGCTTTTGCTCAGCTAAGGAGTGGCGGCTTGTGGTACCATCACAGGGAGGCATGAAATCCCTCTCCAGGACATTTTCATTCACTTTTCCCAGCTGGTGGAACGATCTTCCCACCTCCATCCGGATGGCAGAATCACATTCAAAAGACAGCTAAAAACGCATCTCTTCCGTGAGCACTTAATCTTATCCTAAAAAAATAAATAAAAACTATTTATTTTTCCTCTGTTTTCCTTTATTCCCTCCCTATTCTTGCTTAAGCAACTCTGAGTAATGTCCAAAACTTAGTATTTCAGGCACTTTTTGCGTTTCTTTGCCTCTTCATGACGGATCACTTCCTGTACACATGTACACCTGTGTATGCTTACTAGTGTTGTCAAAAATATTGCTATTTCGCTATGTATCGATACTGAAATATCTGAAACAATACAATACTAATTTTCTACAGTATCGATATCAGCTGCGCTCTCCTCTCCTCTCCGACCGACAGCGAGTTGACACGCACCCGCCTCCTCTCATTCAGTCCAGTTAACCCTCTGAACATTGCGAATGCGTGTTCTGCTGGATTATTCTTCATGACAGCGTGTTAGTATTGGTGTGACCGGTCTGAATTTCACGCGGGATTGCCCTAGGGATGCAGCGATTAACCGGTTTCACGATTAACCGTGCTTAAAAACGTCACGGTTAATGAATTGTAAAGGTTCCACTAGACCGCGTTTCTGTTGTACGGAATGAAAACAAGGTTACACCAGCGGCGCGCCAGTTTAAGTGACGTGCTTATCGGAGACACGGAGGCTACTGCTTAGATTAACTATGGCAGAGGGATACAGCACCTGCGGGATATTCACCCAGCTTTGCACGCTCAATTAAAGGTAATACATAATAACTGAGTTAAATTGCGTGGCAAATTACTTAATGAAACATTGCGTTGAATATTGTATGAATATCTGAACATGTAATACATAGAAAGAAAGAACAAACAGAGTCTCTGCTTTGAAACATAAAAATCCATTTTATTCTAGCTTAATGCAATCCTTTTTAATCAACACTTGAATGTGGGCACGTCTCATCAAAAAAAAGCAACATTTTGAGCATAAAGCTGAGAAAATCAAGTTTTTGTCAAAGACTACATACAGATCAGATTCAGAGCGATGATCAAAAACAGATGGAGTAGATCGAGTCCATCAACACCCCGGAGCTCATCCTGGCATTTTATTCAGTAACATTAGGACGTTTTGATTTAGATGCTGTTTAATGTTGATGATTGCGTCTGCTTGCATGCGAGTTCATTTCTTTCTTCTTCTTCGTCTGTTTTGATCTGGAGAGTCGGCACAATTTCAGAAGATGCGCAATAGCGCCCCCTAGCGTATAACATGAGATGTTTCTTTCCATCATTTTTACTAAAACTTCAAACAGACAAACCTATATAATAGACATGCTTTTCTCAAGCCACATGTAAAATTAGATTAATTATTAAAAAGATCGTTAAAATGACTACATATTAATGACAATAACATTTCAGTTTATTCCCCCTAAAGTTAATATTAGTTTTATATTAATAATAATACTTAAATATTATAGAAATATAATCTTTAATGTAATCAAATATTGAAAATCAACTTAAGTCATAACATTACTAGTTATTAAGTCCAGTCAAAGTTCATCTTTGTATGGATTATTTATTTTCAATTTTCTTATGCTCTTTTAGCTTAAGACTGGTGGTGCTGTAGCTGCAGTTCAACAACCAACTGTTGCAGAATCCTTTTTTACCATAATTTCCAAGTTCTCTACCCCAAGTCCAAAAGGAATGTAGATTTTGATTATTATTTTGTGCTGTAGTTTTTGGCTTCTGTGTTCTTTCTATTTCAAAAGTTAGCAATAAATAACACTTTAAAATCTAATGAGTGTTCATGTGGTTTTATACATTAGTAGTTTTGTAAAAATGTATGAATGCATAATAATCGTGATAATCGTGAAACCGTGATTAATCCTCAGACTATAATCGTACCAACAAAATCTATAATCGTTGCATCCCTAGATTGCACATAACGTTAATTCTACCAATTCCCGCAGATTTCACGCTCGCATCTGAAGAGCACACACACATACCGTAATAAAGCCGCCTCTGACATACAAGTGCAAAAATGAGCTCCTTTTTCCAGTTTATTAATGGTCAAATACACTCAAAAAATGTCTCAATGCCCATCTTGGTGAGTTTTAACGTAAACACAGTCGTAACCAACTCACAGGAACAGTGGGATCCATGTGTGCGGCAGGTCTTAAAGGGACAGAAGTTATTTATTATTCAAACTACAAAAAGACAAACGATCACTTACGAGCACACATATTCTGAATGCCTTCGGCAGAATTCAAATGAGCCATTTTAATCCAGATTAATTCTAAGATTACAGTGAGATTAATCTAGATTATATATATATATATATATATATATATATATATATATATATATATATATATATATATATATATATATATATATATATATATATTATACACACACTCACCTAAAGGATTATTAGGAACACCATACTAATACTGTGTTTGACCCCCTTTCGCCTCCAGAACTGCCTTAATTCTACGTGGCATTGATTCAACAAGGTGCTGAAAGCATTCTTTAAAAATGTTGGCCCATATTGATAGGATAGCATCTTGCAGTTGACGGAGATTTGTGGGATGCACATCCAGGGCACGAAGCTCCCGTTCCACCACATCCCAAAGATGCTCTATTGGGTTGAGATCTGGTGACTGTGGGGGCCATTTTAGAACAGTGAACTCATTGTCATGTTCAAGAAACCAATTTGAAATGATTCGAGCTTTGTGTCATGGTGCATTACGGTGTTTCCCCTAGAATTTTTTCCAGCAGCGGTGCTGTTACGTGCCGGAGGTTGTTACCAAGCCGCTCGTTGGGGGGTCCGGGGGCATACACCTCCGGAATAAAAAAAAAAAAAAAAAAAAAAAAAAAACCTTGAACCATGACTTCTGGCAAGTTTTGTGGATAGAAATAGTTCCCTTTCAGTCGGTCACGTTCGACGTACGTCGGAACTGACCGACGAATTGGGATCTGATCTCAGAGACCAATCTACTTCGAGTGTATTAAAAACGAGCCAATGGAGATTGGCATGCGATCCACGCATTCCACGCACCGCCCCGCAGCGCGGGTATAAATAAGGAAGTGGAATGCTTGATCATTGCCTTTTTTTTCGGAGCCGAACAGCGTCATTGCTGTGTCTACGAAGAGTGTTATTCGAGTCTCGTGAGAAGGATTGCTGTTCCAGTGCGGGTGTGACGGCGCTTTTCAGCGGGTGGCCGCTTCAGAGGAGATAAAGAGCTGGTTTTGTTGGTTAGCTGGGCGTTTCCATTTCTGAGTGCTCACGCAGGCTTGCACTATCTGAACTGCGTGAGCCGCGGTCATCTCCCTGAGTGCTTCAGCACTGAAAGAGCGGTTTTCCTTTTCTAAAAGAGCAACACGGTTTGACCCTGCGTCTTTTTCAAGATGTCATTCAAACCGTGTGTTTCTGGATGCGGTTGTTTCCTGTCCTCATTTGACGGCCACGATCTCTCTCACATATAAACATGTGTGATTGCGTTCGTGGGTGATCCATGCTCTCTCAGGAGAGCATGGTCACGTCGGCGCGTTGTTCGTCTCACCTTTCTCGTAAGGGCTCGAGCGTTCAGCGCGCCGTGTGCCGTCGAGCGCCGGCTGACAGCGGGGGTTGCCACAGCAACCCAGCGCGTCACTCGGCACTCTCTAGATGCGCGGTCCAGACTATGAAACCTCAAATGGGGTTGAGTCCCTTTCCTTATTCCCTGATCTAGTTTCTTTTCTGGTGCATCAGAAAAGGACTACTTTAGCTAATAAGCTTTGGTGGACCTGAGGATTACAGTGGGGCATCCCCGCCGGGTACATCTCTTCGGGCCCCCACTCCTCTATCGCATCATGAGCATGCCGAGACTTTGTTCGTGGGTGGTTCATGTTCTCTCATGAGAACATGACCACGTCGGTGCGGTGTTCGTCTTGCCTTTTCATAGGGCTGGAGCGTTCAGCGCACCGTGTGCCGTCGCGTTTGACGGCCACGTTCACTGTTTCACATGCCTGCTGGTAGCTTACAGATGGGATTGCTGGTCCTTTTAAAACAAGGAGACCTAATGTTTCATTTGTGGCTCTGGCAGAGGACAGATGTCAATTGCAGCATCGGAGAGAGGGCTGTTATGCACTGGAAATGATGAGGCTGAGTTTCCCACTATAATGGTGTGTGCTTTTGCTGAATCAGATTCAGAGTTGGCAGCCATGCTTTCCCGGGTGGCTGAGGCGTAGTGCAACGCTTAAATCGCCTTGCCTACCCCCGTGCCTTTTTGCCCGGATGGGCATTGGAAAAATTAGCAGTATGGAACTATTTGGTGTCAAAATATGGAACACCAAAAGGGCCGAAATCTGTATAAATTTTTCCCTCTCTCACTACCCTCTGTCCTGCATGTACGAGGGTAGTCCCGACCCAGGGGTTATGCAGGAACTGCGTGCGGAGGTGGACCTCGCTCTCTGTGCGACGGAAGTCACTGCACGCTCCCTGGGTCAGGCGATGTCCACACTAGTGGTCCAGGAACCTGGGGCTAAACCTGGCAGATATGCGTGAGTCCGACTAAGTTCGGTACCTTAACGCCCCTGTCTGTCAGGCTGGCCTCTTCGGCGACGCCGTCGAGTACTTTGCCCAGCAGTTCTCGATGGCCTAGAAGCAGACAGAGGTGGTTTAAAAAAAAAAAAAAACCTAATTCGCAGCACCTCTGCCTGCTTGTCGCCGAGGGCGCCCCCCCTGCGTCCGCCTCTGCCCCTGCGAAACCCAGGCAGCAGCCTCCATCTGGGAGGCAGGGTGCCGGACGTAAGGGAGGCGCCCAACCCACTCAGGGCTTGCTAGTCTACAAGCAAGCGTAAGGGCAAGCGGCCCTGAGATGGGCAGCCCAGGGAGAACAGGAGCTGCTCCGAGGGAGTTGGTGTCCGCACCCCTCCCTCACCCCCCCGGAGGAGGACCGGGGGCCCTGACTGGTGTCAATACTCTGCCGCTGGCTCTCCGGAGTCCAGCGGTACCCACATTTTCAGAGCAGTTTCCTCTCTCCCTGGGCCCCAAGAGGGCCAGGTTGGCAGTGTGCGACGCCCCCGGGCCTTGTCACTTCTTTCCTCCCCTCCCTTCGCCAGGGGGCAGCAGTGTGGGCACCGAGAACGCCCCCGGGCCTTCTCACCCACACTCTGCCCCACCCTGGAATACTCAGACAACACTCCGGGCCGCCTCCGGGCCTCCAGAGTCGGGTCTGTCTATTCCGCCTCGCTGCCCCACCCCGGGTACGTCTGCGGTGCCGTTGGTCCCGCTTGTGCGGTCTCTGGGCTTCGGCCCCCAGGCCGTCTCGCTGGCTCATCCGTACCAACAGACTCGGCTACGCGATTCAGTTCGCTCACCGGCCTCCCAAGTACAAGGGCATCCTCTTCACCTCCGTGCGAAGCAGCGATGCTCAGGTCTTGCGGTCAGAGATCGATGTCCTACTGGCGAAGGACGCAGTCGAGCCGGTTCCTCCAGCCGATATGAAGGCGGGGTTCTACAGCCCCTAATTCATTGTACCCAAGAAAGGGGGTGGGTTACGGCCAATCTTGGACCTGCGTATCCTGAATCGGGCCCTGCACAAGCTCCCGTTCCGGATGCTAACGCAGAAACGCATCTTCGAATGCATCCGTCCCCAAGATTGGTTCGCAGCGATCGACCTGAAGGATGCGTACTTTCATGTCTCTATCCTTCCTCGACACAGACGTTCCTACGTTTTGCGTTCGAGGGGAAGGCATATCAGTACAAAGTCCTGCCCTTCGGGCTGTCCCTGTCGCCTCGCGTCTTCACGAAAGTCGCAGAGGCAGCCATTGTTCCGCTCAGAGAACGCGGCGTTCGTATCCTCAACTATCTCGACGACTGGCTCATACTCGCCCAGTCTCCGGAGCAGTTGTGCGAACACAGGGACATGGTGCTCAGTCACCTCAGCCTGTTGGGCCTTCGGGTCAACCGAGAGAAGAGCAAACTCTGTCCCACGCAGAGGATCTCTTATCTCGGTATGGAGCTGGATTCGGTCAGCCAGACTGCGCGCCTCACGGAAGAGCGGGTCCGGTCGGTGTTGAACTGCTTGAATTCGTTCAAGAACAGGACAGCGGTCCCACTGAAATTTTTTCAGAGGCTCCTGGGGCATATGGCATCTGCAGCTGCGGTAACGCCGCTCGGATTGCTTCATATGAGATCGCTTCAACACTGGCTCCATGGCCGAGTCCCAAGGTGGGCGTGGCAGAGCGGCCAGTACCGGGTCCCCGTGACTCCTTACTGCCGCCAAACTTTCAGCCCATGGTCCGACGCTTCGTTTCTCCAGGCCGGGGTGCCCTTAGAACAAGTGTCCAGGCATGCTGTGCTCTTCACGGATGCCTCCTCCATGGGCTAGGGGGCCACGTACAACGGGCATGCAGTTTCAGGTCTGTGGACGGGACCTCAATTGCATTGGCATATCAATTGCCTCGAGTTGTTAGCGGTACACTTGGCACTGCGCCGCCTCAAGGGGCCGCTACGTGGCAAGCATGTACTGGTCCGTACGGACAGCACTGCGGCCGTTGCGTACATCAACCGTCAGGGTGGTCTACGCTCCCGTTGCATGTTCCAACTCGCCCGCCACCTCCTCCTTTGGAGTCAGAAGCATCTGAGGTCGCTTCGTGCCATTCACATCCCAGGTGCGCTGAACCAGACAGCCGACGAGCTCTCTCGCCAGTCGACACCTCCGGGGGAGTGGCGACTCCATCCCCAGGCGGTCCAGCTCATATGGGACCTCTTCGGAGCCGCACAGGTAGACCTGTTTGCCTCTCCGGACTCGACCCATTGCCAGTGGTACTATTCCCTGACCGGGGGCACCCTCGGCACGGATGCACTGGCGCACAGCTGGCCCCGGGACCTGCGCAAATATGCGTTTCCCCCAGTGAGCCTTCTTGCACAGACCCTGTGCAAGGTCAGGGAGGACGAGGAGCAGGTCTTGTTAGTTGCGCCCTACTGGCCCAACCGGACCTGGTTCCCAGAACTAACTCTCCTCGCGACAGCCCCTCCTTGGCCGATCCCCCTGAGGAGGGACCTTCTTTCTCAGGGACGGGGCACTCTATGGCACCCGCGTCCAGACCTCTGGAAACTCCATGTCTGGTCCCTGGACGGGACGCGGAGGTTCTAGGTGGTCTACCACAGGCAGTGGTAGACACCATCTCTTCTGCTAGAGCCCCCTCTACGAGGCGCCTCTACGCTTTGAAGTGGAACCTGTTCGTTGAATGGTGCTCTTCCCACCGGGAAGACCCCCGAAGGTGTTCGATTAGTGTCGTGCTTTCTTTCCTGCAAGATGGGCTGGAGCGAAGGCTGTCTCCCTCCACCCTCAAAGTGTACGTCGCAGCAATAGCGGCGTATCACGACGCAGTCGAAGGTAAGTCCGTAGGAAAGCACGACTTAATCGTCAGGTTCCTCAGAGGTGCGAGGCTAAATCCTCCTCGTCCAAACTCGTTACCCTCTTGGGACTTAGCTCTAGTGCTCAGAGCACTTCAGAGCCCTCCCTTTGAGCCTTTGCCGTCTGTGGAGCTTAAAATCCTGTCAATGAAGACAGTGCTTCTGACGGCTTTGGCCTCCATAAAGAGGGTAGGGGACCTGCATGCACTTTCGGTCAACGAATCGTGCCTAGAATTCGGGCCGGCCAACTCTCACGTTGTCCTGAGACCCCGGCCTGGATACGTGCCCAAGGTTCCTACCACTCCCTTCCGGGACCAGGTAGTGAACCTGCAAGCGCTGCCTTCGGAGGAGGCAGACCCAGCCCAGGCTTTGTTATGTCCCGTCCGCGCTCTCCGCGCTTACGTCGACCGGACTCAAAGCTTTCGGACCTCAGAGCAACTCTTCGTCTGTTACGGAGGCCAGCAGAAGGGAAAGGCTGTCTCCAAGCAGAGGTTGGCCCACTGGATAGTGGATGCTATCGTCTTGGCTTACCAGTCCCAAGACGTGCCTTGCCCGTTCGGGTTGCGAGCACACTCAACAAGGAGTGTTGCTTCTTCCTGGGCGCTGGCTCAAGGCGCCTCGCTGACAGATATATGTAGAGCTGCGGGCTGGGCGACACGTAACACGTTCGCTAGATTCTATAGCCTCCGTGTAGAGCCGGTATCTTCCCGCATCCTCGCCCCCAGTGGCCAGTAGCGCTAAGTGCCCGTTCTAAGTGTCGGCTTGCAAACGCCACTCCCGCCCTCTGGGCCGGATACGTGCGTCTATTTTCTCCAGTTGTGTTCCCCGGAAACGGCTAACCCTGTCGAGCTCCTCCGTCACCCCTGCGGTGCCAGACGTTGCGGCCGTCTGGCGCCAGGCCTGCACCCGTATGCTTGTGAAACGTGTGTGTAGGCTGGGTTCCATATGTAGCGGTCCCCTCACGGCTACCCCATATGTGTATTCTTCCACGGTACCAGCTACCCTACTCGGCTAGCCCCGTGTCTTTCCCTTGACAGAGCCCGCTCTGTCGTCTCTGGGCGTGTTCTTTCCCCCCTGGGACCAGGCTGGAACCACCCCAGAGACTGCCATATGTTGCACTACCCTGCCAACTACTAACTACCCTGGTTAGTCCTTATGTGTATTCTGCCACCTAGCCTTCTACTGAAGGACGTGGCTCCGCAGCGTACCATCTCCCGAGACGGGCACGCTTTCCCAGCGTTATCCAATAGTCACACTGAGTGGGTCTTGCAGAAACAGCAGTGACTGACCTCCCTGCTTGGAGCCCTGACTTCCGTACCATCTAAGACGGTCCAGTGCGCTCAAGCAGGACGCTGGAAGGGCCAGCGCCCTGGCGTTTTGGTAGGGATCCCAATTCGTCGGTCAGTTCCGACGTACGTCGAACGTGACCGACTGAAAGGGAACGTCTCGGTTACGTATGTAACCCTCGTTCCCTGAAGGAGGGAACGGAGACGTACGTCCCGTCGCCAGGTGCTGTGCTTCCGCTAGGGGGCCGAGTCACTAGTTCGGCTCCTCAGCAGAAAAAGGCAATGATCAAGCATTCCACTTCCTTATTTATACCCGCGCTGCGGGGCGGTGCGTGGAATGCGTGGATCGCATGCCAATCTCCATTGGCTCGTTTTTAATACACTCGAAGTAGATTGGTCTCTGAGATCAGATCCCAATTCGTCGGTCAGTTCCGACGTACGTCTCCGTTCCCTCCTTCAGGGAACGAGGGTTACATACGTAACCGAGACGACATTTTGAATATTAAAATCCAAATTAAGCTTTTCTTTCGTTTAAAAGGTGACTAGCTTATAGCCTATTTTACTTCAATAACCTGCAGGGACGTGCAGAAAGTTCCTAAGGGGCAAGGGCTCAAATGTAAGAAAGGGGCAATATGTAAAAAAAAAAAAAAAAAAAAAAGGGTTTGGATACCATTTTATGTTTTTGCAAAAAGTCTCATGCTTATCAAGCCTGCATTTATTTAATCAAAAATACCGGAAAAAAACAGTAGCCTAATATTGTGAAATATTATTACATGATATTTTTTTTAACCTTTTAAATAATCAAATTATATATATATATATATATATATATATATATATATATATATATATATATATATATATATATATATATATATATATATATATAGATTAATAAAAAGGTTAAAAAAAAAAAAACATATACAAGAGCTGCAAGTAATTTTCTCTTTGCCTTTTGTTGTTTGATTCACATTAATGGCTCAATCGTCACCAAGTTTATTAGATGCTGCCCCTTTAAGACACAGATCTAATATCATTCTCCCTTTTACGCCCATTTAAGCTAAACTGTGTTTAAGTGAATACTCTCCAAGCCTGTCATTTTGAGATATAGGCTATTTTGTTGTGTAGGCTATTTGATGGTTTAGTCGCGCGAAGCATATGCAAGTCGTCCGTTTCGCAGCGTGCGTACACACACACACACACACCCGCCTTGAACTTGGAAACAGCGTCTATTGCGCGGATTATTGTGCTTTTAATTTAATCAAACACGTTCTGCAATTTAGCCAAAGTGGAGAGTGCATTTGACAACAATCACGGATTGTGCTGAATCTGACGTTAAATGTTTGGGGAGAAATGACAGCACGCGCTGTGAAGGGAAGGAAGTTGAGCATAGTTTATAATAGTTTTACCTCATATCTTCTTTTTTTAATCCTTGGAAGCGAAAATAAAATAAGATTAATATCACAGCCCTGTGATATTGTGAAAGTGTAAGCAGACTACATTTTTGTTTAGTTCTCTGGCCATAGTCAATCTTTCTCTCTCCTTTACAGTGTGTAAGTGAATGTCGTGATATTACTGATCATGTGAAGATTTTGCAGTGCGCCGCTGTGAATACATTGTAGGGGAAACACTGCATTATCCTGCTGGAAGTAGCCATCAGAGGATGGGTACATGGTGGTCATAAAGGGATGGTGTAGATCTGAAAATTCAGCTTTTGTCCCCGTTATGATTGAATCACAGGACCGGAATACCAGTTGCCTTGTCAAAAAGCTCTTTATTGTCATATGTCTCGACATAGGAGAGAAACGTGTTGTTATCGTGCCAGCTGTATGTTTCTCTGAGGTTGTACATTAACAGTGAGCATTATATACCACTGACCACAGGATTTACAATTCCTTACAAGGTAAAGAAACATGTTGGTCTGTTTAAAATAGAATGTATACTTCATGCTTACATCAGTTGATAATATAAGCTACTGTTACATCATCGGAAACAGGTGCTACATGTACAGTGAGGTCCTTCATACAGAACATGTACACACATTCTTGTATGACCAAAATATCTCCCTGTCCTTCTCCCTCCATATGACAGTAATTTGTCATGCAAACTTAAGCTCATGCAGTATATATAACTTTCTCATGCACTTAAACTTCACAAATACATTATAGATTTAATTATACATATAAATAATATTAAAATAACAAATTTCTGATCTACAGCTCCCTCCATTGGAACTACCGGCCGTCAGTTCCACACCATCATCGCACATGTAATATAAGTTCTGTTGGTATAGCAAAACCAATTATCAGAGACTGGGGAAAAGACGGTGTGTGGGGTCTTCTGTGTAGCGTATATCCAGATGTTTGGGCTAAACACAAATTGGATTGTGGTAAAGCCAACATTGACCCTGTTATTATTGAGGGACCGATACATACCCCTCATAAACAATACCCCATTCGACCAGAAGCAAGACAAGCTGTTTTTGAGATTGTGGCAGACTTGGAAGCTGAGGGAATTGTTCGACGAACTTCTTCTACTACCAATAGCCCTGTCTGGCCTGTCAAAAAGTCAGACAATTCATGGAGATTAACCATAGATTACACACGACTTAACAGTGTAACGCCGAAACCACACCCTATTGTGGCTAACCCTGCTACCATTTTGAATGATATTCCAGGGAATGCAAGAATCTTCACGGTCTTGGATGTGCTGTCAGCTTTCTGGTCTATACCTATTGATGAAAAATCTCAAGAGAAATTGGCCTTCACTGTCGGCGCAAACCAGTATGTTTGGAACAGACTTCCGCAAGGTCTTAATCTTTCTCCAGTTGTATTTCATAGAGCCCTGGACCAATTCTTAACTGAGCGAAAAGCTGAAATTGAGAGTTCAGGAAGTGTTTGCCTCCAATATGTTGATGACTTGTTGATTGCAAGCCCAGATGAAAAAAGCCATCTATCTGCTCTAAATATTACTCTGCAAGCTCTAAGAAAAGGTGGATTTAAAGTTAACCCCGACAAAGCACAGCTGGCCAAAGCTAAAGTTATTTATTTAGGCCAAGAAATATCTGCTGAGGGAAGAAGAATGACAACAGAGCGTGTAGAGGCCTTGCAGCAACTTCCAAAACCTCTGACAGTTACAGGGATGCGGAAGGTGATGGGACTTTTTAACTATTGTCGTCAATATATCCCTGATTTTGCCAGCATCACTATTCCTCTCATTGATCTGTATAAAGGGGGAAAGCCTGGAGTGGAACAGCTGGAATGGACACCAGAAGCTGAGGAAGCGTTTACTGCTATGAAAAAAAAACTGATTTCAGCCCCAGCCTTGGGTCTTCCTGATGGTCGTTTGCCATTTCATTTGTGGACCAGGGTGGGAGATGAGACCTACTCAGCAGTACTGTGTCAAAAACCAGGTGATCGATACAAACCAGTTGGATACTTTTCCACAAAGATTCCTGTCACCATGATAGGTCAACCACGATGTATACAAGCCCTTGATGGTGCCACGTGGGCAGTGAATGCTGTGGAAAATCTGATTGGTGCACAAACTGTCACACTGCACACTCCACACAGTATAGTAACGCTGTTGAACAACACAAACATCAAGACTATCACTGATGCGAGGAGAGCAAAATGGGAAGCAACTTTGCTGAACAAGGACTTGAGAGTGGAAATCATCAGAGACACTTCACTTAACCCAGCAACAATGATGCTGGAACCGCATGAGGGAATGCCACATGAGTGTGAAAAACAGGTAGAAGAAGAAAGCCTTGGTCCAGTTAATCCAATCCCTCTTGAAAATCCAGATAATGAGTTATGGGTCGACGGATCCAGTTACTACATTGATGGAAAACGACATACTGGATGGGCTGTAGTAAAGGCTGATGGAACTGTTGTGAAGCAAGGAGCTCTTCCTGGGCAATTTTCAGCACAAGTAGCTGAGCTCATGGCGCTTACGGAAGCTCTTGAGCTATCGGAGGGAGGTCGAGTCAACATCTATACAGATAGTCGTTATGCTTTCGGAGTGGTCCATGACTACCTTGCCCTATGGAAAAGACGTGGACTCATCACCAGCAGTGGGAGCATAATACAACATGCTTTCATAATTCGTCGCTTAATTGCAGCATGTCAATTACCACGAGAAGCAGCTGTGGTCAAAGTAAAAGCACATCAATCTGACAAGTCCAAGGAAAGCAAAGGAAATTCTGCAGCTGATGCGGCAGCCAGAGAAGCGGCTTTACTTTCCCCTACTCCTGTGACCTTGGTTCAAGAAAACAGAAAAGATAATCCTGAGCTGCATCTTCTGTCATATCACACAGAGACAGAAGAAGAGAAAGAACAATGGAAAAAAGCAGGAGCAAAAGAAGATGATCAAGGTATCTGGAGAATTCCAACAGGACAAGTGGTAATGCCTATCGGAACAAGGAAAGAACTAATGCAGCTGTATCATGGAAAAGTGCATGCTGGAGCAAAAGCAATGAAAGCTCAAATCAGCGAGACTTGGTGGTGGCCGCGAATGATGAGAGACATTGATGACTATTGTAGGAGATGTTTGATCTGCATAAAAGCAAATGTGGGAAAATCTGTTAAGGTGAGAATGTCACATGCACCCAGACCCACAGGTCCATGGACAAATCTTCAAATTGATTTCACAGGACCATTGTCACCCAGTGGAGGATACCGATACATTCTAGTAATCATAGATCGATTTACTAGATGGGTGGAAGCATTTCCGACAAAAACTTGCACTGCTGAAGCTGCAGCGCGAGTAATGGTGGAGGAAGTTTTTCCACGCTGGGGCCTTCCATATGAAATTGATTCTGACAATGGAACTCACTTCACTGGAAAATTGATGAAGGAAGCAATGAAACTGATTGGGATCAAACAGAAGTTCCATATCCCCTACAGGCCAGAAAGTTCGGGTTTCGTAGAACGCATGAACCGCTCGTTAAAAACGGCACTTACCAAGGCTATTCTGCAGACTGGCCAAGGTTGGCACAAGTTATTGCCTGCTATTCTATGGAACTTAAGAGCAACTCCAAACAGAGTAACAGGACTAACCCCTTTTGAACTGATGACTGGAAGAGCAATGGTTCTACCTCCTGATGCTCCGCCCCCTGCGGGAACAGGAGGAGATTCCACTCTGTTCCAAGAAAAGTTAAAACGTTATCTCACTATGCTGGACAAAGCTGCCAAAGGAAACAACCAGAGAGTGCGAGAAGCTCAGCAGCAGTGGGATGAAAAACACACCACTACTGATATTCCACACATTCCCGAGTTAGGCAGTTTTGTTATGGTCAAACGAATTGCTAGGAAAGGTTTAGAGGCTAGATGGGAAGGACCATATGAGATAATCTTAACTACAGATACGAGTGTTTGCCTTAAAGGGAAGGGTGTAGGGACAGATAGATGGTATCATTGGTCACAAGTTAAACCTTGTTTAGTGAATGAACAAAATGATAGCGATAGCTTATGGCCTGAAAATGAGCAATGTTCATCAGTTACTTTTAAAGACTGGGTAACAAGGAGTGGTGTTAATGATTTCTCTGCTTCCATTTCAGGAATCAATTCCATTGACATTGATTAGAGATGGTTGCAAGTTATTCTCGATACACAACGACGACGGTATGCTTGGTTTTAATTTTATTTGGTATTTACCAAGGAAGCGAAGCTTTATGGACTCCTCGAGTTCAAGGAATCACTCGGAATGCAACTCTGAAATCTGGTCAACATTTTACTCTACCCTTTATTTCCAAATGGGGATTATGGGATTGGGTGCCAAGTAATGACAAAGACCTGGCTAAATATCGAGAAGGCATCTATGGTGGATGTAACTATCACCATGAATGTTACAAAAGCAGAGTAATCTGGCCAGTTAAAGATGGGGGATATTCTAGTAGTGGTCAAAGACGAGAAATTTGTTCAAGAGAACAATGCGAAATTGTGGGATTGGACCTCATAACTTCTACTAATGTGGAAATTAACCTTATTTTGAATCGTACTCACATGCTTACAATATGGGATTCATTGACCCTAGGGTGTATTTATCCTATAGTGTTGCCATGTGAGGGATTCCTAAGGGATACTGCCTCAAGAACGACAAGATTCAAGGGAAATTATGTAAGAGTATGGCATTCAGAAGATGAAAATGAATATTGTGAAACTGAACTAGAAACTGGGGAAATTGGACGGTGTTTCTATCTTTCTGCCGAAAAGACAAACAAAGCTAAAACATGCCCGACTACAACTATTGCGCCAGTTCATGGTATTTTGTTAGCAAAAGAAACCAAAACCTTGATAAACGAAGCCCACATGGTGCGACAACGTATCAATTATAACTTGATGTCTCTGCTTACTGTTTTTGATCAGTCCTATTGTGGAAATTTCACACAAATAAGGAGTTGGTTGGAAAAGGAAGTAAAATATTATACCTCTAAAGATCCCCTGAGTAGTCGAAGTCGTAAACCTCGAAGTATATGGGGAGATATAGCGGGGGTATTTGGTTCTGTCAATTCAATTAGTAATACTGCTCAAATGAGTCAATTAAGTGAATACACTCAGTGGGTAGGGAAAATGACCGGGAAAGGACTTACTGAGGCTCTTCAAGGTTCTATACATATTATAGCAGCGGGTCAACATCTTAATAATGCTGCGAAGGAATTGGCAGACGCATTAGTAAAATCATCTAATTTTGAGACACACCGTGCGGCATGTTTATTTTTAGCTCAAAACTTAAAGGATCAATTGGTGGAGGATGTTCAAGTTATTCGGATGGGTCAAGTTCCTGAACGAATAGCTGAATCCTTGTTAGTGGTTTTTGGTAATCAACTGAATTTGACTTCTGCTAAACATATTCCATTAGTCAAAATCGCAATAGATGAAAAATCTTTGTCAGGTTCTGGAACATTACCTTTGATTATGGTATGGCCTCAGTATGGACAGCGCAATATAATGACAGTTAGGCAATTCCAATCAATGGGTATTAGACAAGGAAATTCAGTAATTAGATTAGGGAGAAATGGATATTGGGCTGAAGGGGAAACACCGATGATTTCTACCACAGACTGTTGTGTCGAGGAACATGAGTGGGTAATTTGCTCGTGTTCTACAATGTTTAGTCTATCCCTTAATGGATCTGCAGTTTGGGAGGTAGTTCCTTTAGATCAAGCCACAGGTGCATGGCAGGTGTCAGAAGCACAGTGGTGTATATTACATGATGGAATAAGTGAGAATATGATATATGGAGGGAAGTTGTGTCCAATTCCTCCTGATCCATTTTGCGTTGAAATTCTCTATCCTCTTCATTTAGGTGGAATCCATGTTCCACATGTGCAATTGCTGCAATTAGAACCACAGTGGTGGAATAATGATTTAGTGGAGGAAAGAAATTATGAACTCTTTGAGATGGTTAAAAGAGTTAAAGAAAGCGTAAAAGCAGCTCAAGAGGAGGGAATTCAAGCAATGGGACATGTTGTCGTTGCAAATGGAGTAGCCAAATTAATGTCTGAAAGGAAATTAACACAAATTCCAGGAAATTTATCATGGTCAGACTGGATAGTTCTAACTATGGTAGGAGTTCTTGTGTTTATGGTAGTAGTACACATCATCATATGTGTTACTAGAAAGAAAAGTACTAAACCTGTTAAATTGGTTATTTCTAACTATATGGATAAAGCCGAAAATGGAAAATACAGAGTAAAATAGGATATCTTATACATTGCACCACTTACAAAATACAACCCCACAAACAATCAACACCCGCTTACTGATTTACAACCCCAAGGGATAGGATTCTTTAATATCAACGTTTGTTTTAGTTTGTTATTTTGAACCAGGAACTGAAGGAATTCAGGTATTTTTACCGAAGGAGTTCAGGAACTGGCGAAGACTCATTAATGTTTCCTTTCTTAGATGTATGGGGTACATTTTAAATACGTACACATAGACGTAAGTTACGCACATAGTATGCGGGAACATATCATGGGTTGGGGTCATTTCATTTTATTTTGTTTTGTTTTGTTTGTTCTATTCCCGATTCCTCATGTTTCTACTTTTATGTCTTTCGTATGTCTTTTGTTTCTTGGTTTGCTTTTCTCTCCTTACTATCACTCCATTAGGTGGCGATGATGGTGTGGAACTGACGGCCGGTAGTTCCAATGGAGGGAGCTGTAGATCAGAAATTTGTTATTTTAATATTATTTATATGTATAATTAAATCTATAATGTATTTGTGAAGTTTAAGTGCATGAGAAAGTTATATATACTGCATGAGCTTAAGTTTGCATGACAAATTACTGTCATATGGAGGGAGAAGGACAGGGAGATATTTTGGTCATACAAGAATGTGTGTACATGTTCTGTATGAAGGACCTCACTGTACATGTAGCACCTGTTTCCGATGATGTAACAGTAGCTTATATTATCAACTGATGTAAGCATGAAGTATACATTCTATTTTAAACAGACCAACATGTTTCTTTACCTTGTAAGGAATTGTAAATCCTGTGGTCAGTGGTATATAATGCTCACTGTTAATGTACAACCTCAGAGAAACATACAGCTGGCACGATAACAACACGTTTCTCTCCTATGTCGAGACATATGACAATAAAGAGCTTTTTGACAAGGCAACTGGTATTCCGGTCCTGTGATTCAATCATAACGGGGACAAAAGCTGAATTTTCAGATCTACAGATGGACATGGTCAGAAACAATGCTCAGGTAGGCCGTGGCATTTAAACAATGCCCAATTGGCACTAAGGGGCCTAAAGTGTGCCAAGAAAACATCCCCCACACCATTAAACCACCACCACCAGCCTGCACAATGGTAACAAGGCATGATGGATCCATGTTCTCATTCTGTTTACGCCAAATTCTGACTCTACCATCTGAATGTCTCAACAGAAATCGATACTCATCAGACCAGGCAACATTTTTCCAGTCTTCAACTGTCCAATTTTGGTGAGTGTACAAAATTCCGCGCATGCGCACGTCAACTTGTTCAGACTTGTCTGGTGCATGCGCAGAGAGTTTTCATCTCAGCAGAGTCCAGTAACTGAGTTATACAGAGTTTTCTTGGCTTGTTTATTCCTTAAAAGTCTGTTTTTCTTTGTGTGGTATTGCTGTGCGCTAATAACTCCGTAAGTAATAATATTTATTGTCATTGTAGACGTGTTTCAGAGTGTGTCATCGCGTAATTCAGTTGATTTCACCTCAGAAGTATTTTGTGTCAACATACAATAGCGTAATGCTCACCTATTTGAATAATCATTTAGTTTTTTTGTTATCAACAATGTTTATTCGTTTATAGAAAATATTTGCTTGTAATGTATGTTGATGGAAATATGTATCAGGTCTGATCGGCATATTTACAATAGTTATACAGAGCGCATGGCAGTGCTAAAGCTGTGCACACTTTGGTAATCCGACACCGCTTGTTAGCAGCGGCAGCTCCGCTCCTTTTAATGCAGCTGCATTTAGCGCCGATGGTCCAATAAGCTCTGGCTTGCGGTTACAAATGTAACTTATAAGTATAGTCATACAGTTCTTAACTGTGTATCTTCTGTCATGTCATTATCATGTATATTTACCATCCTTATTTGTTCTCTGACAGAAACCACATTTATGTACATATCCACGCAAACCTGTTTATGCCTTGCAATTGGATGAATGAATAAACACTACTTATCAAAGTTCACTCTGGATTAGCTGCAGTTCTTTCTAGCAGAAGAATTAGGCCAGTTGAGTTCCAACCATCCCACTGCGCACAGAATATCCCACATACCCCTTTTCCACCAAGGCAGTGCTAGAGCTAGATCGGAGCCAGAGCCTAGTTTCAAATCGGTTCTTTGTGTTTCCACACCCAAAGCCCCAGCTCCGAGCCAGGAAAAGTGGTTCTTAAGTAGCACCAAAACATTGCTGGGCTAGAACAGGGCTAGAAGTAAGAACCGATTACGTCAGGTGCTGGGGGCGGGGTCAACAAGACCAACACAAACTTGAGATCTGCCATTGTTGAAATAGCAGCTAATGGAGCTAACAGCTGCTGCTCGTTTGTAATCTCCGTCTATACAAATTACGGCGAACTGCATGAATGCGTTGGATTCGCTGTGTTTTCATTGTGTTTTGATCCCGATGTAGGATCGTAAAGCCATGTGAATCAATAGTAACGCAACGTTTGCATTGTTGGTGGGAGGCTTGTTCGCAGCAGTGCTGTGCAGAGACCGATCGCCGTATGATAACGAGTCCAGCGAGAGCATATGACTCCTTATGCTTTTGATTCACTCATGCATTATTATTTTTTATATCATACGTGGATCGGTCTGCGCAGCGCCGATGCATCTCGAACAAGCCTGGTGTGTTTGTGTTTCCCGCTGCCAATGGTTGCCAGGTTTTCACATTTCACATTTTCACATCCCGCCCAATTGCTACTCAAAACAAGCCCAGTCGCGCTTCAGGGGGGCTTCCCCAGTAACAATCACATTTGGGGGTAAAATGTGTTTTTTTGGCATGGTTGCCTAATAAAATTTGCATTCCCGGGGCTAAATATCACATAATTGGGGTCGCTTCAACCCGCGGACATGAAAAACAGCCGCAGCATAACCGCAGACTTGGCAACACCTCGCTAGCGTTGCTGAGAGAGATGAGACGTATACAGTGACGTAAGACATGGCTCTGTTGTGGCTCTCAGCCCGTGGAAAAGCAAGCGGTTCTTAGAAGGCTCCTCAGTCGAACCAACTATGAACTGGGACTAGCTCTGGCTCTGAACTAGCTCTAGCACTGCCTTGGTGGAAAAGGGGTAACAGTGAGCTTGTGCAAATTGTAGCCTCTTTTTCCTATTTGTAGTGGAGATGAGTGGTACCCGGTAGGGTCTTCTGCTGTTGTAGCCCATCTGCCTCAAGGTTGTGCGTGTTGTGGCTTCACAAATGCTTTGCTGCATACCTCGGTTGTAACGAGTGGTTATTTCAGTCAAAGTTGCTCTTCTATCAGTTTGAATCAGTCGGCCCATTATCCTCTGACCTCTAGCATCAACAAGGCATTTTCGCCCACAGGACTGCCGCAAACTGGATGTTTTTCCTTTTTCACACCATTCTTTGTAAACCCTAGAAATGGTTGTGCGTGAAAATCCCAGTAACTGAGCAGATTGTGAAATACTCAGACCAGCCCGTCTGGCACCAACAACCATGCCACGCTCAAAATTGCTTAAATCACCTTTCTTTCCCATTCTGACATTCAGTTTGGAGTTCAAGAGATTGTCTTGACCAGGACCACACACCCCTAAATGCATTGAAGCAACTGCCATGTGATTGGTTGATTATATAATTGCATTAATGAGAAATTGAACAGGTGTTCCTAATAATCCTTTAGGTGAGTGTATATATATTTTTATTTTTATTTTTTATATTTTATATATATATATATATATATATATATATATATATATATATATATATATATATATATATATATATATATATATATATATATATGCTAAATAGGAAAAGGATCGGTTGATTTTGATATTCTAGGTATTATCAACTGGCCAGAGTTTTGAGACCGCAATAGACGTGATGGAGTATAATGCGTTAAGAGCTCGCTCAAGTACTGGGGAGCTAAACTATTAAGTGTTTTGTATGTAGTAAGCAATATTTTAAAATGTACGCAATGTTTAATAGGGAGCCAGTGCAGTGTTCACAGAACCAAGCTAATATGGAGCTGCTGCGTTTTGGACCAGCTGCAGTTTACTTATTAAGCGAGCAGGGCAACCACCCAGTAGAGCATTACAATAATCTAGCCTTGAGGTTATGAACACATGAACTAACTGTTCAGCATTTTGCATTGAAAGCATATGCCGTAATTTAGATATATTTTTAAGATGGATGACCTGGTATACCCAGGTTCCTAACTGACGACAAGGACTTGACAGAGCAGCCATCAAGTGTTAGACAGTATTCTAGGTTACTACTTGTGGAGTTTTTTTGTCCAATAACTAAAAATTCTGTTTTTTCTTAATTGAGTAGCAGGAAATTACTAGTCATCCAATTTTTTATATCAGCTATGCATTACGTTAATCTTGTGAATTGGTAAGTTCCGTCAGGGTATTGTCAGCATAACAATGAAAACTAACGCCATGCTTCCTCCAGAGATCTCCCAGTAGTAGCATGTCTTCGATCTTCGAATATTCCTATTTTATAATTATTTAATCAACATGTCATCCTCAATAAACCCGTCTCCGGCGTGATGACGCCGATCTTTCGAATATTTCGAACTAATATGACCTCTGACCTGTAAAGTTGCTAGAATAACAATCATACACTTTTTGTTAATTGGCCAGAGGAGAACTGGCACCCCGACTGAAACTGGTTTCTCCCAATGTTTATTTTTCTCCATTATGCCACCTGATGGAGTTTTGGTTCGTTGCCACTGTCGCCTTTGGCTTGGCTTGCTCAGTTGGGGACACAAAATTTTCAACTAAAATATCCAAATAAATCTAGTTACTAAACTACATTAACTATATCAACTAAATTACTGATCTGCCCACATTAATAAGCTTAATAACATTGACATGACATTGTCACTGTATGAGAACTGAACTGAGCTGATGACATCACCGTTTTCTCCAGAGCGGCCGAATCAAATTCTTTTGCATTATTTTCCTGTTTAACACTGTGAAGCTACTTGGAAACAATCTGCATTGTAAAAAGCGCTATATAAATAAAGGTGACTTGACTAGCATGTACAGGGTGAAAAGCAACGGTCCTAGCACTGAGCCCTGGGGTACTCCATACTGAACTTCTGATCGGTGTGACATCTCTTCATTTACTGCTACAAACTGATAACGGTCAGATAAGTTTGCTTTAAACCATGCCAATGCAATTCCACTAATGCCAACATAATTTATAGTTTATTTATATTTATAATTTATATAATTTCGAGTATATTCAAAAGAATGTTGTGGTCGATAGTATCGAATGCAGCGCTAGGATAGAGTAACACTAATAGAGAGATACAACCAGGATCGGATGATAAGAGTAAATCATTTGTAACTCTGATGAGAGCAGTCTCTTTCTAGTATTTTTGACAGAAAGGCTAGATTTGAGATTGGCCAGTAATTGATAATTCTATAGGATCAAGTTGCGTTTTTTTAAATTAGTGGTTTAATAATAGCCAATTTAAAAGTTTTCGGTACATATCCTAATGACAAGGATGAATTAAGGATATTAAGAAGAGGATCTATGATAGAGCTTGGCGGTATGACCAAAAATGTATATCACTGTATTTTTCTAAATTATATCGGTTTCACGGTATATTACGGTATTTTTTCCCCTATGCATGACTGGGTGTTAATCACATTTTCTACTGATTAAGAGAGGAAATACTGCAGGAGATTCACTAGAATGCCCTGTTTTACTGTCATGACGAGTGAATATTGTAGAAAAATTCCACACTAGAGTTAATAGGCTTGGTTTACAAAGCCTCACAAAATGATGCTGTGGAGAGACAACAACCAATAAAACACAGACCTGCAACACACTCAAGAGTCATACTTACAGACACCGGAATGTTAAAAGTTAAGTTGAGGGCACCTGAAGCATTTTAAAAATCTAACCCTATATAACAACAAACTGCCAAAACGAGGAGAAACGCGGATATTTGCAATACATTTAAGAGCACTCTATGAACGAATGACACACATCAGTTTAACACAGAAAGAATAAAGTAGTTACTTTTTTGCCCATTCTTCTTTGAATTGTCAGTTTATTTATTAATTTACATCATTGTCTTTTGTGTAGCAGAATCATCCATCGTGTCAGCGTGTTCGTGATCAGACATACGGTTGTATCAGTGTAATCAGGGCATACATTTCATTTTAATAAGATGTGATGAAATATGCGCGCATACACGCTTCTGGTTCATGTCTAGAGCACTAGAGTTTATGAAATATGTCCATAAAAAATTTTAACTTGCTCGCTCTGGTAAGTATCAGTGCTATATGATCCATGTGGTGGGCGTTGTGAAACCCATCGCGGCGCTCCACGCAGAAACCGCTCTCTCTCGCGCGACGCGTGTAGTTTGAATTCTCCACTATAATCAAGGGCTGAATCCGAAATCGCCCCCCATAACCTCAAATATAGCATTATTTGGAGGGGACAGCGCTTTTTAGTGCTGTCCGAAACCCTAGTGGACGTTATTGAGTGCACTCATTCTATCCCATTTCACCGCAATAACGAGTGTACAGCCGATGTACACACATTGCCTGTCAGACTTCACGCACGTTTTTATTCACTCCTTCAAATAAAGTGATAACATAGGGAATAATGAATGAGAGTATAGGATTCAGCCATAGGTTGTGCTGTTAATGCGATCTCAACTGTGCTCTGACTGCTCCTTACTACAGTGCATCAATGAAATGGGTCCCCTCTCAAACAATGACGCGCTGCGCCACGTTCCGAACGTTGTTTAAGCGACATATATCGGTATATCAGTATCATCAAAATTCATATCATAAAATAAATAAATACCGGTATTCGGTATGAACCGGTGTACCGCCCAGCACTAATCTATGACCTCTGGGAGCATCTCTTTTAATAGCCTAGTCGGTATAGGGTCGAGCATACATGTTGTTGTTTTTGATGATTTAACGAATTTTGCCAATTCTTCTTTTTCTATAGCAGTGAATGAGTAATTTTTCCTCAGTGACACTACAATGCACTGATGTGATACTGTAGTAGACGGCTGCATGGTTATAATTTTTTTCCTAATATTGTCAATCTTGCACGTAAAGAAGTTCATTAATGTCATTTATTACTGTCAAAGTCATTACTGCTGTGCTGTTTACAAACATCAGAAGTTGAAGCTTTATTTTTGGTTAATTTAGCCTCTGTATCGAATAAATACCAAGGGTTGTGTTTTTTATCTTCTAAGAGAGTCGAGAAATAAGCAGATCTAGCAGTTTTTATGGCCTTTCTGTATGCGATCATGCTCTTTCCACGAAATGCAAAAAAACTCAGTTTTGTTTTCTTCCAGCTGCACTCCATTTTTCTGGCTGGTGTTTTAAGGGCCCGAGTGTGCCCGTTGTACCACGGCGTTGACTATTTTTTTTTAATTTTCTTTAAGCACAGGGGAGCAACTGTGTCTAAAGTGCTGGAAAAGAGAGTATAATAAGTTATCATTCAAAATGAATTCCCCTATATGGGGAAAATGATTGGGATTTTTACATCTGGAACCCGGCAATTGCAGTCTATAAAACACTGAGAGGAAAGCTTTTGTAAAGAATGTTGAAACATGAAAATAACTAAGATTAGGGCTATTTCTGAGGAAGTAACAAGAGAACTTCAAAATTAATTTTGGAACATCAAGTGCTGTTTATCTGGAGCAAATATCTGAAATCCCTGTCATTAATAGCATGGAAATCAAAACTAAAGAGCGTTGATCCACTACACAAACTCTGTTGGGAAGGATTACGTTTTGATTTAGTTACAATCCCTTCTCTGTGAAGAGCAGAATGTCTTTTCAGACAACACAAATGAGGCTAGTGAAGCATGACATCCATTTAGCTGGCAAACTGGCACTAGTTACTTGTTTGACTATGCACTTGTCTAGTGTAATTACCTCACAAAAACACAAAAAAACAATAGAATGTTATAATCCTATTTATTTTTAAAATAAAGGAAGATGCTGTCATTTTAGCTGTTCTTCTGGGACATCAGAAGAAATGCTGCATAATGGTCTTTCTAATTGTTTTAACTCAATGTTTAAACTCTAACTTCAACTTCACATTAAAAAAGGAAAGAGGCCATGGTCGCGACAGGAAATTAAAGACTGAGATTCTTGGTTTGAAAGTGACTTTGAAAGTGGATTCCATAACACAGCAATAAAATCAGAAGCATTGCAGTGCAAGGGAAACCCACAGGTCAAACATTATTTCATGGTCTGAAAGTTTATCAGTTCCAGCAAAGTAGGGATGTCACGATACCAAAATTCCAGTAGTCGGTACCAATACCATAAAAATGTTATGGTTCTCAGTACCAATTTCGGTACCACAGTAAAATGTTTTTATTTTTATTTAACTATTTAAAAAAAGAGTTTATTATTTATGATAATCATTATAAGTAAATAATGCATAAACATTTAAAGACTACATTCTGTTTAAAAGTAAACATTGTTTATAAAAAAGATCAAGTGAAAAATAAGCAACCATCTAGGCATAAATCAGTAGTGTAATATATTTCTGTCAATTTTTTCAAGTGAAACCAAACTTTTATTTTTGACGGGTTGCCATGAAGACCTTTGAGTTTCTGTGTTCATGATATGACAGTTTTCTTAAATGAAATGGTAAATTCTCATGTAGTGACGGTTTATGCGTTAATGTTTTCATATAGTGACACGGCAGAGGCTAAGACAGCGAGTGCCACGCGTGCGTGTGCGTGCGTGTGTGTGTGTGTGTGTGTGTGTGCGCGCATCTGGGGCCGGCATTCACACAGAGACGCAGAACATGCAGGAGTAATATTTAAAGAGTATTTAGCCTTTTAATATTCACAGACACTAGTCAAGTCAAGTCAACTTTATTTATATAGCGCTTTTAACAATGCAGATTGTTTCAAAGCAGCTTTACAGTGTTAAACAGGAAAATAATGCAGCATAATTTTATTCAGCCGTCTAGCCATTCTGGAAAAAACAGTTATGTCATCAGTTCATTTCAATTATCATACAGTGACCGTGTGGGCTTTAGATCAGTAATTAGATCAGTATTTTAGTTTATATGGTTAATTTAGTTTAATAATTAGAATTATTTCGATATTTAGTTGAAAAATTTTGAAAAATGTAGTGTCCCCAACTGAGCACGCCAAGCCAGAGGCAACAGTGGCAAGGAAACCAAAACCCCATCAGGTGACCTAATGGAGAAAAATAAACCTTGGGAGAAACCAGGCTCAGTCGGGGTGCCAGTTCTCCTCTGGCCACTAGTATATATTCGGCTACAGACTTGTAGCAACAATGAGTTTTGGGGAATAATTAATTCAAATGGTATAATATTCATGAGTCTATGAATATGATTTGCTTGTTGTATAGACAATATTAACTTATATATACTTATATACTGTTCTGTTGGACTGGTGCCTTGTCGTGGCGGAACAGCTTGTGAGTCCCAATGACCCTGAGAGCTAAGCTGGCGGGGGACTTGTACCCCTGGTAGCTTTAAGCAAGCCAGACAGGTCAAAGGCGAGAGACCAGACGAAACCCAGTCCACCCTACCCTACTAGCCCGGCAGCAGGGGCTGGTATGCTGAGTATCAGAGCGCGTCTGCTTTCATAGCACCTGAGTCGGTCTGTCTCAGTCGCCCGGTGAGCAGAAGAGCACCTCGCCAATGGTCACGGGGCAATAGACCTAGTCAGTTGGTCACTGCGGGGCAACTCATAACTACACCAACTGTCACACACCTGTGTTCCGTTGGAATTTGTAGCGCTGAGTCCAAAGGTGGAAGTTTGACCTGGGCATGCATGCTTTCACTTAAATTTTTGCCCGGGCGCTCTCTACTCTGAGAATCTCATCTCTCCTTTATGACGGCAAACTTTCAGCTTCCACGACTGGCAACTCGGGAGCACTCTGTCTTTAAGAGTGCTGTCGTTGCTCGGCAAGGTTCGCGTGTACGGCAGGCGCGACCTGGTCGTCATCCTGCAACTGTCGCATACACCTCCATCGCATGCTGGAATGTACGCTCTCTTGGTGTTAGTTCTGACATGGACTGCGTCTCACCTCATAAATCAGCCCTGATTGATGCAGAACTACTCCGACTTAACATCTCCATCGCTGCCCTGAGTGAAACCTGGCTGACCGGTGTTGGTTCTGTCCGGGAAAAAAACTATACTTTATTCTGGAATGGATACCCAGACGGTGACAGACCAATGCACGGTGTTGATTTTGCAATCCAAAACAGGCTACTGTCCTCAGTGGAAAAACCTGTGCCCATCTCCTCACGCCTCTCCTCACTGCGCCTGCACACAAACTGTGGCCCAGTTACAATCATAGCCACTTACGCCCCTACACTGACTTCTGATTTAGATGTAAAGGAATCTTTCTACAATCAACTTAGCGCCATTGTTCAGAAGACCCCCTCAACTGAACGTTTGATGATCCTTGGTGACTTTAATGCCCGAGTGGGTGCTAACTCTAGTGCATAGCCTGACATTCTGGGAAGCCATGGATATGGCAACATGAATGACAACGGTCAGCGCTTACTGGAATTTTGTAGCACCCACAAACTCTGTGTCCCCTCCTCATTCTTTCAGGGCTCAAGCTCCTCCAAGGTCACCTGGCGCCATCCACGGTCTAAGCGCTGGCACCAACTTGACCATGTACTGGTGAAGCGTGAACATTTGAAGGAAGTAACACACTGCCGATCACTACACTCAGCAGACTGTGACACGGACCACGCCCTTCTACGTTGCAAACTAAGGATGGTCCCAAACAAGTTTCATTATGCCAGGCCTAAGCCTACTCCTCGTCTGGATGTTTCTGCAACCTATGTTCCTGCGTTGCAGCATGCATTCCAGGAACTACTTGCTTCCAGCTTTGACTCCTCACCTCCTCATGCAGACATCACGGCTGCCTGGCAGCACTTCCACTCTACTACCACAAAGGCTGCTTTTTCCATCTTTGGAAAGTGATCCAGATCCCAGCCTGACTGGTTCAAAACCCATGCCAGCCTGCTCCTACCTGAAATTGACTCTAAGCGCTCAGCCAGACTGTCCTACCTGCAGCATAACACTCAGGGATGAAGCAGGGATGCCGCAATGTCCAGCGGGTCACTCGCACAGCCATGCAGGCTTACTGGAGCACACTATGTGACCGTATTGAGTCAAGTGCATCCATTGGAAACATTCGAGGAGTCTTTGAAGGACTGAAAGAAGCCTTGGGCCCAATCCCTAAAAAATCGTCTCCACTCTGTTCCCTATTAGGTGAACTTCTGACTGATTTGGAATCTCAATTGGCGAGATGGGCAGAGCACTATAGCCTTCTCTATGCTCAGCCTGTCACAGCCAACACACTGGCAATAACCGCGGCTGTTCCTGAGCTCCCCACTATGTCTGATCTGGATGCAGATATTACCATTGAGGAAATCAAATCTGCAATTAAAGCAATAAAAAATAACAAGTCTCCCGGAGCTGACGGCCTGCCCCCTGAGGCTTATAAAGCAGGCGGTGATGTTCTTGCCTCTGTCCTACATCATCTGGTTGAGATGTGCTGGAAGAGTGGATATCTCCCAGATGTCCTTAGAGATGCCAACATCATCACCATCTATAAGAACAAGGGGGACCGTGCAGACTGTAACAACTTCAGAGGAATATCTCTGCTCAGTCTTGCTGGCAAGATATTGGCTCGCACTATTCTACCACGTCTACAAATCCTTGCTGACCGTATCCTCCCTGAAAGCCAGTGTGGGTTTCGTGCTGGCCGCTCCATAGCAGACATGGTGTTCTGTGTTCGTCAACTACAGGAAAAGTGTATTGAACATCATAAACCTCTGTTCTTGGTGTTTGTAGACTTGACCAAGGCTTTTGACTACGTTAGTCGATCTGGACTTTTCCTCATCCTACAAAGACTTGGCTGCCCTCCAAAGTTACTGAAGGTGATCACTGAGTTTCATGAGGGCATGAAGGCAACTGTACACTCTGAAGGCACTTGCTCTGAAGAGTTCCAGATAAGGTGTGGAGTAAAGCAGGGATGTGCCCTTGCTCCTACCCTTTTCGGAATTTTCTTCTCTGCCCTACTACGCCGTGCCTTCCCTGATGACTCAGGTATCCTGCTACACACCCGCAGCTCAGGAAAGCTGTTCAATCTGGCCAGACTGCGGGCAAAGACTAAAGTACGTGAGCTGCTTTATGCTGATGATGCTGCCTTTGTTGCCCACTCAGAGGCAGATCTACAACTACTCTGCTCATCTTTTGCCGCTGCATGTCTAGAGTTTGGTTTGCAGATCAGTCTTAAAAAAACAGTTATCCTTGCCCAACCTGCAACCCTGAACCCTACAGTATACATTAACAACACACCTCTATCTGTGGTAGACAAATTCACCTACCTGGGTTCCACAGTATCAAACAACAATAACCTTGACACAGAGCTTGACATGCGCATTGGGAGGGCATCATCAGTGTTTGGAAAATTGAGCAAGCGTTTCTGGCACAACAAGAACCTCTCATTGCTCCTCAAAGTCTGTGTATATCATGCATGTGTACTTAGCACCTTGCTATATGCAAGTGAGACATGGACAACTTACAGGAGGCACGAACATCGCCTCAACGCCTTCCATTTTCGCTGCCTCTGCTCCATACTGGGTGTATGCTGGAAGGACCATGTGCCAAACTCTGTCATACTTGGGAGAACTGGTTCCAGTGACCTGTACACCATCCTTCGTGAACACCACCTCCGTTGGACTGGACATATCTATCGAATGAAGGACACCCGCCTCCCAAAAATCTTGCTGTATGGCGAGCTGGCAAATGCCCCCCGCAAACATGGTCGCCCCCATCTACGTTTTAAAGATGTCATTAAGAGGGATCTTCAGGCCTTCTCCATCAACCTGGACAACTGGGAGGCACTTGCAATTGACAGACCCAACTGGCGTGCAGCAATTGACAACGGCCGCAGGGACTCTCAGGAGTCCTATAAGTCATTTCTGGAAGAGAGAAGCTCAAAACGGGAAGCAGCTCGTCGCACTTGACATGAACGGCCATAGTAGTAGTAGTAGTAGTATTAACTTATAACGGAACCTTGAATCATGTAAAAGTAACCTTTATCCAAAATGATTTCTTCATCAATTATCAATCTTACAAACCTTAAGAAACATTAATCTGCTTGATCAGGACAAATAATATTTCTTATGTTTGTACAATTTGTATTACTGAAGTAGTAATACAAGAAAATCAAGCTTAAATGGGTAACTAAAATCTTACGTCTCATTCACTTCGATATTTGTGAGCAAAACAATACGGATTCAATTCAATGAAATTATTGGGTTTTAATAAAACAACTACAGTATACAAAGCTACGAGCCACACGGGGTAAATATGCATTTAAATGTAGGAGAAAACAAACAATATTGTACAAACAAGGAAAAATTTCGTTACAAACTTAACGAATAATATTAAGGAGGAGAGAATGATGGAAAGAGAGAATTAACGAGAGAGAGAGAGAGAGAGAGAGAGAGAGAGAGACTTGACTTGACTTTTAAAATCCCTTTATTAATTCAATTACTTTAGGGATTTATCAATATAAATGTATATAAAAACAAGCAAAAAAATATCATAAACAATTCCTCATGTTTTCAATCATCAATACATTAGAAAATGTTTAAATTAAAACCTCCATTCAAATCAGGTTCACAGATAAAATTATTAAAACCCCAAAACTGAAAA
Source organism: Gobio gobio (assembly GCF_949357685.1). NCBI lineage: Eukaryota > Metazoa > Chordata > Actinopteri > Cypriniformes > Gobionidae > Gobio > Gobio gobio. The sequence continues at coordinate 20,739,534 of NC_137112.1, read as the reverse complement.
AAAGACTGAACATTATGTGTAAGGCCATAAAAAGCATACTCTACCGTTAACCTTTTTTTAACAAAACATTTTGTCAATAAAATGGGATCAATACACCCTCTTTCTTCAACCTTATTCTTTCTAGTACACCAAATTGCCAACTTCACCATTCCATAAAGGAAGTTAAGAATAATTGTTTTTTCCTTGTTTTCTACATAGTATTTTGGTCCATAAATAAACAAAGAACTGTTAAATATTCCCATTAACTTCAGACTCCAAGCCTTCACTAACTGCATCAAATTTTTAAGGCGATGAATATCGCATTCCATAAATGTATGAACCACAGTTTCTGATATATTACAAAAAGGACAACCCTCCCCGACTAAAGGATTCAGTCGTGCATTGTGTCTGTTTGTAGCTAAGACTCCATGTACAATTCTCCACTGCAGATCTCCTACTCTCTTCTCAGTGGGTTTTTTGTACATGGACTGCCAGCTACCTTTCGGGGAAGAGTCTGACAACACTAAAGTCCATTTGCTTTCTTTTAGGTCTTTAAGAGCTTGATAGTTCATATTTTTCACACTTGCTATGTATAAAGTTCTTTTAGATAGATCATTGAACACTCCCATTTCAGGAGTACTCAAAGAAAGCAATTTTGTAGGAATTTCTTCATGATAATCCTTTTTCATCGAAAAAAAAAAATTCTGGGAAAACTAGAGTCTCTGCTTCATCTCCTGTACACGTCTCTTTGAGAAAATCTTTAGCTGAAACAGGAAGTACAGCTTCTAGCATCCGTTTGGCGAGACGCACAGACCTGAAACCAACTTTTTGAGCAAGTTCATCAGCTTCAATCCACCCATTTTCTGCCCTTAAGTCCCGAAGCACAGATATTCCAGCAGAAAACAAACTTGATCTTATAGTCTCAGAGTTCAGAATCTCAACAGAAAAAAGAGGATTAAAAAACAGGGATTCATTAAACAGCCATGGACCTGGTTTTGGCCACTCTCTTGAAACAGAAAACAATTGCCATACTTCCAGAACGTTGATGTAAAAAGGGTTAAGTCCACCCAAAGGAGTTCTCTTTAGTGTCATGGTAAATAGCTGTTTGTCTAGACCCATTCTTCTAGCTTTGCGTAAAAGAGCACACATTAGTTCCATCCATCCGTGATTCTGGTGATATAGCAGGCACTGAACAGCTTGCAGTCGGAAAACTGCCACTCTAGCTCGAATGTCTATCAGTCCTTGTCCCCCTTCTTGTACAGGAAGGTAGAGGACAGCAGCTCTTAACCAGTGTTGACCAGACCAAAAGAAGTTAACAAGTCGCCTTTGAATTTCATCGATTAAACTTCCAGGTGGATCCACAACCATAAATTTGTGCCAAAGCATTGAGGCGATGAGATTGTTGGCAATCAGTGCTCTCCCCCTATATGATAGCTGGGGTAGCAACCATTTCCACCTAGACAACCTCGCACAGACCTTCTCCACTAAACCCTCCCAGTTTTTCTTTTTGTATTCCTCTTGACCAAGATACACTCCTAGATATTTTAACCCAAGTGTGCCCCATTGAACATTATTAGGGAGTTTTGGCAAAGACAGATTAGTTTCAGTAGAACCATACCACACAGCTTCTGTTTTATCCCAGTTCAACCTCGCTGACGAAGCTCTTTCATACATTTTTAAAGACTCCTCTAAATGTAATGCATCTTCCTGCTGTCGAACTATTACAGTTATGTCATCAGCGTATGCGGACAACATAATTGACTCTTTTCTCAAACTGCCATCTATAGTTAAACCTTTTAGTTTACGTCTAAGTAAACACAATAGGGGTTCAATCGCCAAGCTATACAGTTGGCCAGACATTGGGCAACCTTGTCTGATTCCTTTTTGTATTTTGACTGGTATACTTAAACCACCTCCTATTTTTATCATACTCTCAGATCCTTTATACAACACTTTGAACCATGATATTAACTTATCCCCAAAACCAAAACATTTTAAAATATAAAACAAGTACTGATGGTCGACACGATCAAACGCTTTTTCTTGATCTAAAGATATTAGACCAACACCAACATTATACATTCTTAAATATTAAAACAGATCTCTCATTAAAAACAAGTTATCATAAATACTTATTTTGGGAACACAATAAGACTGATCTTCATGTACCAAAGAACCTAAAACAGTCTTAAGACGATTTGCAATACATTTAGACAATATCTTATAATCAGAATTAAGAACAGCAACAGGTCTCCAGTTTTTTAGTAAACACAAATCTCCTTTCTTTGGAAGAAGAGAAAGGACAGCCCTTTGACAACTTTTGGGCAATACCTTCAATTTATAGCTTTCTTCAAAAACTTTGAATAAGTCCTGTCCAATAATTCCCCAAAAAGATTAAAAAAATCCAGCTGTAAGTCCATCAAGACCAGGTGCTCGACTAGTTGAGAGTTGTTTTACTGCATTAGTTATTTCTTCAAAGTTAATGTTGGAGTCTAGAAAAAGTCTTTCGTCCTCTTGCAGAGTTAGTAAGTCTTTAAAAAGTTCACTTGTTGTGTTGAGATCAATGTCTTCTTTTTCAAATAATTTAGAATAAAAATCAACAGCAGTTCTTCTCATCATTAAAGGATCTGAAGTGATGCTTCCATCAGGTTTTCGTAAACAATGCATACAATTATTATGAATAACCTTTTTTTCTAAATTAAAAAAATCCATATCATCGATAGAAATAAACCGTGCTTTAACAAGTGCTAACTTCACTTTTTCTTGTAAAAGAACCCTTAATTCGTGTTTTTTAGATAACAAATTTCCTTGAACTCCCATGTCATTATTATTAATCATCATACCATACAATGAAGTAATATCATCTTCTACTTTAAACATTTTCCTTTTTATATTACTCCAAGTTTGTTTTGAATATTGTTGGCAAAATAACTTAATTTGAACTTTTCCCACCTCCCACCATTGAAGCAGATTTTCATAATTGCTTTTTTGTTCAGTCCAGTGGCTCCAAAAAATCTTAAATTTTTTATGGAAATCAAGATTTTCTAATAACTTATTACTGAATCTCCAATAAGAACAATAAGGAGTTGTCTGAGTTGAAATAATATATAAAGAAATTAAATGATGATCTGAAAAAGAGATTGGGCTTATATTTGTTTTTTCAATTCTACTACACATTGTATTCTTGACATAAAATCTATCTAGACGTGCTGCACTGACCCTATTTTCTGTCACTTTAATCCATGTATATTGTTTAACTGCTTTATTTTGTTCTCTCCAGATATCAATAAGCCCACATTGTGTGGTAATCTCTCTTTAAGATGCTGCTGATAAAAAATGGGTTCCCTTTCGAAAGGGAACTCTCGCTGCGTCTAGCTGACGCTATGGGGAACGCCCTCGGCGTGACTGGTGTCTGAAGCTACTATCGAATCACGGCAAAGTCTTTGACCGACGTCAGCCCATGACGTCATCAACGTGCGACCCGGAAGTATAAAAGGGCGCCGTGCCAACACATACACATCTTTCTCGTCTTCAGGGACTGTCTGTTTGAACTGCTATACGAGTTAAGGTAAAACAAATTCAATTATTAATACACACGAGTGTGTATTTACTGCCTGGGATCAAGAGCATGCACAGTCAAGTTCATTTGAAGTTGTTTGTGTGTGAGTGTGAGCGGTTTTCAATCTGAGATCGCTCCACTCTAGTCTGGCTTTTTTCCTGAGGGAAGAAAGTTTGGCATCTGGGACTGGATGATGCTGTCCCGCTCAAGCTGAGGCTGAGCGTTGGCATACATCATGGGTTCTCAGATGCAGCTCGCCGATCGTCGCGACGATCTGGCGGTTAACGAGACTAAACAGCAAGTGCTCTTAGGGATGGCTGGTGAGAGTGGTATGAATCCTCTCAGCCACCTTGACCGTGTATGCTGAGCTGATGAATGTTATGGAACGTACTGCAGGCAGGCTGCGGCTGCCATGTTGGCGCGTTAGAGGAGAGATCGCTCGTGGTAGATTGCACAATCGTTTTCTCCTTGGCCATAAACCATCAGCTCAGATGAGCCTTCCATTCCTTCTTGATCTTCTTACAGAGATCGAGAGGGCATGGAAGAATCCATATTCGACCCAATTTTCATCAGCATCAGCGTTTAACTTCGCTGATGTCGAGGGGATAGGGGAATATGGATATGTGTTGAGGCTACCGACTGGCGAGGAAAGTTTGCAGACTTTTCTCGCATTTCGTGGGCATCAACACTGAGAGCTCAAACTGTGCTTTAATGGCAAGGGCATACACGGCAGCGGGTCAGGCTGGTGCTGCTTTTCACACCATGGCGGTGTTTCAGGCGTACCAGGCGGACCTGCTGGAGGATCTCGACCAGGGGGCCGGGCTGTCCCCTGAGGCGGTTGCTGAGCTGCGCCGCACCACAGATCTTGCTCTCCGGGCCACCAAGCAGACTGCTGCTGCCATCGGCCGCTCTATGGCGGCTATGGTGGTCACGGAGAGGCATCTGTGGCTGAGCCTGGCTGATATAGGGGAGAAAGAGAAAGGCTTTCTCCTCGTTTCGCCGACTGAACTTTTCGGCACCTCCGTTGAGGCGGGGGTTGGAAAGTTCAGGGAGGCGAAGGCGCGTTCAGCGGCATTTAAGACATGCATACCGCTGAGATCCGCGCCCCCACCCAGGCAGGCGGGACCTGGTCCTTCACGGTCTGAGGACCGTAGGCAGGACCAGAGAGCTAGCGTCTACTCTCGTGCCCCCCCCCTCCGTGGAGGAGCAGGGCACAGAGGAGATGGGATTCCCGGGGGGAAAAAGGATCTGAGGGAGGTGATCCAGGACCAACGCTCTCGGCGTTGGTGATGGATCACTTCCCTTGAGGGCGGTTACATCCTAGCCCTCTCCTTTTTCCTTTTTAATGTCTTTTAATGATTTTTTACCCAGGCACTTCTTACATCAGGCCTGAGGCGGGCCCATGATGAGTAGAACTATGTTCTGACGGCCCGTCCGGACCTGCTCAGTGAGAACGCCCCTTTCAGGCATTCAAGGGCGGTAGAACATGGTGGTGAGAACCGCACAATGAGTCTTCGCTCAGCATGCCGCAGGTGAGAGTGGTCATTTTTGTGTATTACACTAAAAATATGTATTTCTTACAGACCCCAGGTTTCCTGTATAGAGTTGGGTATTCATCAACGACTGAATGCTGAGGCGTCAGTTGGGATGTGGATGAAGGAGGCGCGTTGCTGAGGCACCGCCACCGTTGGTAATATGTACCACTTAGATCGGAGGCTCTAGTAAGGCAGGTGCCAATGCTGAGGCATCAAGGTACTGCTAGCCTAGCTGGCTATCAGGTTAAAGAGGGGCAAAAACGCTCTCCTGAAGGTCGGCTGTCAATTGTAGGCCTCAGTAGGCCTCTTGAACAAGGCGCGTTTTCAGTTGGAAGGCCTCAACCAGGCCTCACTGGAGGTATGTACCGATGTGCGCATCGGGACAGCTAGCCTGGCGGCTATCAGGTTGTAGGCCTCATCAGGCCTCCCTGAAGGCCCGCTGTTAGTTGTAAGGCCTTATTAGGCCTCCCTGAGGGTGAGCTCTCAGGTTGTGATCACTACCAGAGGCAGGTTGTAGGCCTCATCAGGCCTCCCTGAAGGCCTGCTGTTAACTCTAAGACCTTACTAGGCCTTTCTGAGGGTGAGCTCCCAGATTGTGGTCACTCCCAGAGGCAGGTTGTAGGCCTCATCAGGCCTCCCTGAAGACCTGCTGTTAAATTCTAAGGTAGTAGGCCCCATCAGGCCTCCCTAAGGTGTTCCTGGGATCCAGTCATCTAAAACAGTTAAGCACGAATTGCAAACAGGTAGCAGGCCTCTCCAGGCCTCCCTAAAGGCTGATTATCTGGTAGTAGGCCTCAATAGGCCTCCCTTGAGAGCGAGTTCCTTAATCAGGATGCTCGGATAGCCTGCGTAGCTTGACTGTCGACTAGTAGGCCTCAATAGGCCTCCCTGAGGGTGAGCTCCCAGGTTGTGGTCACTCGAACGAGGTAGTAGGCCCCATCAGGCCTCCCTAAGGCGTTCCTGGGATCCAGTCATTTGATACAGTTAGCACGCATTGCAAACAGGTAGCAGGCCTCTCCAGGCCTCCCTGAAGGCTGGTTATCAGGTAGTAGGCCTTAATAGGCCTCCCTTGAGGGCGAGTTCCTTAATCAGGATGCTCGAAAAGCCTGCATAGCTTGACTGTCGGGTAGTAGGCCTCAATAGGCCTCCCGGAGGGTGAGCTCCCAGATTGTGGTCACTCGAACAAGGTAGTAGGCCCCATCAGGCCTCCCTAATGTGTTCCTGGGACCCAGTCATTTGAAACAGTTAGCACGTATTGCAAACAGGTAGTAGGCCTCTCCAGGCCTCCCTGAAGGCTGCTTATCAGGTAGTAGGCCTTAATAGGCCTCCCTTGAGGGCGAGTTCCTTAATCAGGATGCTCGAAAAGCCTGCGTAGCTTGACTGTCGAGTCCCAGATGGTGGTCACTCGAACGAGGTAGTAGGCCCCATCAGGCCTCCCTGAGGTGTTCCTGGGACCCAGTCATTTAGCACGTATTGCAATCAGGTAGTAGGCCTCTCCAGGCCTCCCTAAAGGCTGGTTATCAGGTAGTAGGCCTTAAATAGGCCTCCCTTGAGGACGGGTTCCTTAAACAGGATGCCCGACTAGCCTGCGTAGCTTGACTGTCAAGTAGTAGGCCTCCATAGGCCTCCTTGAGAAAACAAGGGTAACCTCAGCAGGCGGTATTGCTGTCAGGTAGTAGGCCTCACTAAGGCCTCCCTGAGGACGGAGTCCCGAGCCTGGATGCTTGGGTTTCCAGCATGGCTTGCGGTTAGGTAGTAGGCCTCTATAGGCCTCCCTGGAATACCCGCTATCAAGTAGTAGGCCCACAGGGCCTCCTTGAAGTTGAAGTTCCTGAGCTAGGCACTTTGATTACCAGTTCTCTGTGAGAAATTGTGGTAGTTGGGCTTACAGCTGGAGGTTACTCGCCAGGCAGGCTCAGCTGCTCCCCTCTATGAGGGTCGTCTATGAGTGCTCAGCCGCCTGAGCCTGGTCAGACGGTCGTAGGCCTCTCATGATGCCTCCCTGTTAGATCAGTCATTAAGGCCCTTTCGGCCTCCCTACTGCTTTGAAACACAAGCACCTGGTAGATCCTTGATTTGAGCAGGCAGACTCCCCTCGATAGCAAGGGTTGAAAAGCACTACGCTGAGTGTTGCTCTCTTGGATAACCCGTCTCTGAGTTCCGGGCTAAGTAAGACTGCCTGTGTTTCAGTCCCTTAGCTTGGACGCCCCTTGGGCACCATCCAGAGGCTCTGTTTGAACAGACAGGGTTGGCTAAACCGAAGTGTCCATAACACTTAGGGCACCAGGTCAGGCCTCCCTGGTGGCACTCGGGAGAACATTTCCCGAGTAGTGACTGGCTGGGGTTCCTTCGGGTCCCCTAGCCACATTCCCTTGAAGGGACCCCTTCTTTGGAAGTAGTGGTCCCGGGCCTTCAAGCTGTCTAGATGGAACTCCACGCAGTGCGTTAGGGTTCCGTTTAGTTGTATAGCTTGGGCTATGACCGTAGGGAGTGCTGTCACTGTCAGCCCAGGACCTGAGGGGGAATCGCTCAGGTTTTTCTATGAATTACTTGAGTTGACAGTTGTCACTGCCAATGGGCAGACACTCCCCTCAGCATGGCGGCGTTGGTATATCGTTCCCCATAGCGTCAGCTAGACGCAGCGAGAGTTCCCTTTCGAAAGGGAACGTCTAAGGTTACGTATGTAACCTCTGTTCCCTGAGAACAGGGAACGAGCGCTGCGTCGCGTTGCCATGCTTCAGGGCCTATCTGCCATACAGTCCCTTCAGACGAGAAGATGTGTATGTGTTGGCACGGCGCCCTTTTATACTTCCGGGTCGCACGTTGATGACGTCATGGGCTGACGTCGGTCAAAGACTTTGCCGTGATTCGATAGTAGCTTCAGACACCAGTCACGCCGAGGGCGTTCCCCATAGCGTCAGCTAGACGCAGCGCTCGTTCCCTGTTCTCAGGGAACAGAGGTTACATACGTAACCTTAGACGGTTCTTCACCATTCCTATCACAAGTAAAATCCAATGTACAATTCCAATCGCCTCCAATCACTAAAAAATCCTCATTAATATAAGAAGAAATCACATCTTTAAGTTTAAGAAAAAAAAGCAATCCTCTCTCTACCTGTTGTAGGAGCATAAACATTTATTAAAACAAACACTCTATTTTTTATTTCAACTTTGAGAGCAAGTAGGCGTCCTTTAACTATCTCATTTTTAGACAAAATTTTTACAACTGGGTGAAAATAATATTGCTACCCCTGCAGAAAGGTTGGTACCATGACTCAAAACCTGATCTCCCTCCCACCACATTTCCAAATCAGTTTCATTGTCTTCATTACTGTGCGTTTCTTGTAGAAACATGACCTGTATACCTTTCAAATGTAAAGGTCCCATGGCATGGCATTTTTCTATTATTTTATAATGTTTGCTGAGGTGTACTTATATTGTTAGTATGATTTTTACATCATAAAATGTCATAATTTAGAAATAAAAGGCCTTTTTTTCCAATACTGATGTTTGCCCTGTGGCTGAATGCCCTGTTTCAAGAGGCGTGTCTGCTGTGAGACTTCAGTAAAAACGCCCACTGTTGTGATTGGCTGACATCTTTGCATTTGAAATGAGCGGAGGGGGCGTGGTTTAACGAGGTCTACGACGCACGAGCAGGCACGAGCTGCTGCCAGAGAGACGGATGGACCGGAGTTCACTTCACATCAGTTCTGTCAATCTCAGTTCAGTGAACTGTCGTAGTTACAGCATATACTTCAGGTTATTAGTCTATTTCTACTCGGAGGGACTGTCACTCATGTCAGAAAGTTAGTAACTTTAGTAAATTATGGATCAGCACTGACTGGAGATGCGAACCGTTTAGAACGATTCAGTCCGATTTGGTGAACTGATTCGGTTCACTAAAAAGAACCGATTCAAAAGAATGATTAGTTCGCGAACCGGACATCACGGAGATGGAGCTCAGCGATTGCTAACAGAGTTATTTATACACAGTAAAATCAGCAGTGTAAAAATTGCAGTGTTAAAAGTCATTAATTCCCAAAGAGTTAAATTAACAATCTACAGTGTTAAAGCGTAATTTTCTTCAGTGTAATTATGTGGGTGCTACATAGTGTAAATTTATTTTTACACTGAAAGTGCAAAAAAACGCGCCGAATAGTTTTGACTCCGCCCTTCGATGACTGCTGCCTCTCCAGACGTCAACGCCATTTTATCTTCATTCGACTGAGACGGTGGGTTGGATTGCTTTTCTTTCTAAAATATTAAGTACATTTGTTAACATTTTTAGTTAAATATGGTTATGAACACATTTATAAATGATTAACTGCGCGTTAATCTCAGGATTAAGGAAGCTCGTCAAGTTCATGAGATGCCGAGATGTAACTTACAGAAGAATGTGAACTTTTCTCATGCCTATTTGATTTCCTAGATGAAGGTGATTTTACGTCTAAAATATTTTTTGGGATGTGTTTACAATTTGTTATATTTTAGCTTATTTCATTTTGGTTTGTTCACAGCCTTCATGAAAGAATGCATTCCCGCCTCCAGTCACACGGAGGCCTGGTTTTACGACGAGTCAGTCAGGCAGTGAAGTCGATAAGAAGCTCTGAAGCAGCAACATTTGGGCTTTTTCTGCGCAGATGAGAGAATTCTTCAAATGGTAATTGTATATTTGTTTTGTAAGCATTAAGTGTGGCATTATGTTGTGTCCTTTTGTTGAAACGGTAAAAGTGTCTGTGTTATACATTTAACGCGTTAAGAATTCCGTTTGTGTGACGCATGCGCATTATTAACAGTGTGTTTAAGCGTATTGTAGCGCGCAGTGCTTTTTGCAGACTGAGGTGGGGAAGCGTTTAAACTTTTTATTCGCCCTATGTTTAAGTGTGAATTACATCAAATGTACGTTGCTTGTTCTTAGCACTGAATATGATATCATGTCTGTCAGGTCGTCATCTGCATCAAGACACAACTACGCTAATGTTAAGGTACCAGTTTTTTTTTATGACAGTTCAGTTCATTGTGAAAGTGAGTTAAAGCTAATCTGTAAATCCGTTTGTCTTCCAAATCAGTTAACAAGTAAACGTTATTTGCCTACGTACTGGCAGAGCATGTTACTTTAGAATGAAATCAGTGTTTATCAATTCATACTGCATGTTATTATGGGATAAAAAATGTCCTAAATATTTATCTCTTTGTGTTTTAATAATATGAATCTGTATTTTCTGGTCTAATTATAAATGCCATTAATAAGTTAATGGTAAAATAAATTCTAAACGTGTCTTAAAATATTATGTAGTACACCAAGTTCATTTTAAGATACCTTACTAACATTACACATTTAAATTATATAAATGTATTTAATAATCAGATTAAATAAATATGTAAATGGTTTCAGGCCTCCATGTGAACAAAGTTTTGTGGCTATTAAACTTTAACAGTCATTTAATTGATCCTAAAAACGAAGGGTGTGAATATAAATAATTTCACAATTTAACACCCATGTTTTATAGACAGCTCTCAGCATAATCAAAATTAAGCGTAATCACAATTATTTTTTACAAATTTAAATTGTATTGCATAACTGAATTTTGGAAATATTATTTTGAAATCCTTTTCCAATAGAATTGGCCCAGACCCCTGCAGTGTCAAGTGAAGGAAGCTCCTCTCATGAGATGGCAAACTGAGTCTGATGACACTGTTCTTCTGAGTGATGGAAGCCCTTCAAGAAAGCAACAGAATACTGAAGATGAATCCAGAATTGTGAGTGTCATGATATATTTTTCTATGTGCAGTACAAATTTTAAAACATGACAAATGACCATGTAAAATTAAAACGTAACTGGGCAACAACACGGTATCTTTGTTCAGACCTGGAATTTTCGTGTCTTGGGTGATTGTGAGTCTTTATCATAGACTGTAAAAAAATATGGACGTAGTGTCCGTGACGTCACCCATAGGATTCTGATGAGCAGTTTTGAAGCGTAAAGTAGGGTCGAGCTGGCCGTCGCCATCTTGGCAGCGCGTCACTCCCGGATAACAGAAAATGGGCAAAAAGGCGGGATGTGGGCGGAGCTTAAGTGACGTGATGACTAACAGACAGCAGATAAATGGCTATCCACCTGTCACTCGAAGTGGCCACACCCTTAATTATGCAGAACTTTAATGCTTTATATAATGTAAATGAATGAGTTATAAAAAAATTCACCCCCCTCACAGTTGTCATGAAGGGCAGAATTAGCCGTATAGACCAAAACCACAATTTGTACCAGACTGAAACATATTTTATTCTGCTGTAAAGTTGGGCATTTTAACATGGGGCTCAATGAGATTCTGCTCCTTCTGGAGCCGCTCTAGTGGCCAGTTGATGAATTGCAGTTTAAGGCACTTCCGTATTGGCTTCAAGAGAAACTGCGGGAGGTTGCCGCTTGGTCTTGATTCATGAAGACACATCAATCACTGTCATCTTGTTAATTCAACATATTAAACTGCAAAAAGTTTAAAATTGTTGTCATTTCTCACCCTCATGTCATTCCAAACCCAAGAAGACTCATCTTCAAAACTCAAATTAATATAAAAAAGTCCATGCAATTACCACTTAGAAGCTTAAAAAGTTAATAAAGAGATCATAAAACCAATCCAAATGAAGTGGTTTACTCAATTTACTCGATTGATTTTGAAATAGATTTAATGTAGACTTTTATTCACATATAAACATTAATCAACGAGCATAATAAGAAAAAGTAAATTTGGACTAAACTGATTGATTTATTTGGATTAGTTTTAAAATCTCTTTATGATGTTTTTGAAGCGTCAAAGTGGTAGTTGTCTAGCTGCCAATGGAGGGACAGAGCTCTCAGATTTCATCAAAAAGATTTTCATTTGTGTTTCAAAGACAAAAGAAAGTCCTGCGGGTTTGGAACGACATAAGGGTGAGTAAACAACAGAATTTTCTTTTTTGGGTGAACTATCCCTTTAATAAAAGAATGTGGCCTAGACCTTCTTGGGTGCATTTACACCTGAACATCGAGTTCACTTGTGCGTCACCCAAGATGAATGTTAAAGGGTTAGTTCACCCAAAAATGAAAATTCTGTCATTAATTACTGACCCTCATGTCGTTGGACACCCGTAAGACCTCCGTTCATCTTCAGAACACAAATTAAGATATTTTTGTTGAAATTCGAAGGCTCAGTGAGGCCTCCATTGGCAGCAATGTATTTTGCACTCACAAGACCCATAAAAGCTACTAAAGACGTTGTTACAAAGTCCATCTCACTACAGTGGTTCTACAATAATTTTATGAAGCAACAAGAATAGTTTTTGTGCGCAAACAAAAAATCAAAATAGCGACTTTATTCAACTTCATTCTGTGCCTCAGACGTGAACTCACAAAGCACCACGACGCATGCGCGAGAATAGAGCCGGCGTTCTGACACATCACTTGGAAACGAGGAGATTTGTTTACAAGCAGAGGAAGATTCGCCATATCTAAGCTGTTGAATTCTACATTGATTGTGCTTTTGGGTCTTGATGCTGCTAAAGTGTGCATTTCCTGGGTGCCCGAACTGTGCTCGACGTCATATTCTCGCGCATGCGTCGGGGTGCTTCACGAGTTCACGTCAGAGGCCCAGAATAAAGTTGAATAAAGTCGCTATTTTGATTTTTTGTTTGTGCACAAAAACTAATCTCATCGCTTCATAAAGTTATTGTAGAACCACTGTAGTGAGATGGACTTTGTAACAACGTCTTTAGTAGCTTTTATGGGTCTTGAGAGAGGAAATGTCATTGCTGCCAATGGAGGCCTTTCTGAGCCCTCGGATTTCAACGAAAATATCTTCATTTGTGTTCCGAAGATGAACAAAGGTTTTACGGGTGTCGAACGACATGAAGGTAAGTAATTTTTATTTTTGGGTGGCAGAATTTTTATTTTTGGGTGAACTAACCCTTTAATGCCAGGTGTGAGTGAATGGTACTACCCTGTGACTACACAATCATCTGAACAGAATGGTTCCTGAGAGTTATGCATGTCATTATTCTATGTAACTGTTTGGTGATTTTTTTTCTTTTTGTTCGTTTTGATTTTTAGTGAGAAGACCTCAGCTAAGTTCCCGGAAAGGCTTCTTCCAAGACCTTCAAGGACCTGATTGACTGCGTAATCTGCTGTGAAAGAGGATGAAACCAATGATTCAGGTTCGACTATAATTCAGAATAAGATTATCTATACACGTTCATGCATTTTTTGCTGAAGTTGTCACATTTGTTATTTAGAATCCGCAACGATCCTGCATCAATTCATCTCCTACTTCCTTCGATTCCACCATCACCATGAGGCTGCAAGAGACCTGGAAAGATGTCCTCATATCAAGCTGAAAAATATTTTCATCCTCAAAAAGGTACATTTGGACATTTCTGTCACACTTCCTCAAAATTAGTCTGCCTCAAAATATTGTGTGGAAAACTGAAATAAAGATGGCCAATTGGAGAGCTGACTTTGAGTGTTTTTTTTTTGTTGTCTATGATCTGTAGGCAAGGAATGACATACCAGAACACCTTGATTGAATTGAAGAGACCACACAGCTATACCTGCTCACTGATGGGACAGGGAGGAACAGCATTCATGGATGCTACACAACTGTCGACAAGTAGCTTTCTACAATCTTGTTCAAATCTACCTGTTATATTTGTTTGTGTCCAGGCAAGTTTGATGATTTTATGCGTTTTATTAACTTTGTTAAAATTGTATTTCTGTGCAACACCTCAAGAATGTTATTGACTAATTGACATTTACACATCTGATATGTTTTAAAGTAGCCGCTTTGTCCATTTGTTAAATAAACTTTGGATTTATACGTCTGAAGACTCTTGATTTTGTGTCTGATCTTGTACATTAACACCATATAATAGTGTAAAAAATAGTGTAACATTTTTTTTGCACCGAACAGAATATTTTATTAATAACACTTATAGTGGAATTAAATCAACACCAGGGGTGTTAAACACCCCATAGTGTAAAACTTGAACAACAATTGTAAGTGTAACACTTTACACTCACGGTGTAATTTTTCTACACTGTAGGGTGCTATATTAACACTGTAAATTCAACACTACAAATGGTGTACTTTTTACACTAATTAGATTGGGACCATATATGATCCGGAGTAGTGTTAAAATTAACACTTTAAGTGTTCATTTTACACTGCGTTTTTTACTGTGTAGTATCTACTGAGCTATGAGAGCGCTGTCAGTCAGCGCGAGTTTATTGTGTTTGTATCTGAGAGTTCTGAATAAACACGAGTCCCAGTCACACCGAGTCCGTCTTCATCATTATTACCAACTTTGTAACACGAGTTACGAGTAAGTGTTGATAATAGCATTATTTTTAGATATGTTCCTATCATATGAAAAGCGTCAGTGACGCGCATTGAGTACACAGCGTACTCAATGTTGAGTACACAGTGTTGATAATAGCATTATTTTTAAAATAAAATAAAAGCGTCAGTGACGCGCGTTGAGTACACAGCGCAAACAAAGACACAACAGCAGTAATCGAATGTAATCCAGTTTATTGTGGAGCTAGGCTGCCTAGCCCGGATATGCTCACGCTTACCCCCCTTCTGCTTAGTCTCGCGCCGCGTTTGGTGCCTCCGCTGTGGGCCAGATGCAGTACTGGGGGTCGGTGATGTTGAAGGCCGACCGGTCAGTGCAGCCCGAGCTTCGGCGTGTGTGAGGTTTATCTCTAAAGATGTTACTCTGCTGATGTTGAGCAGAAACGACTGTATGCACATTTTAGAACAGATAGACGCGACGAGGACGTACAAAAACACTGACTCACAAGATAGAAAACACGAAAACACTGTTCTGTCGGGAGAGAGAGAAGCCGCTGCGTGTGCACGAATAATAAATAGCACGAATAATAAATAGTTAGCTAAACAACAGAAATCACTGATCACAGATCAGAAGGAACTGAAAAAAGACTTCTGTTTTCATTTGTACATCCAAACACTGAGAAACTGCCAGCGTTCACTCTTCACAACCCATGATCTCTCGAGCGTTTGCATGGGCGTGCCAGATTCTCTGGGCGGAGGAAAGGGAGGTAACCGTTCCTGCTTGGACGTCAAACCAGGAGACTTCAGGATTGGCTAGTCTGGCCTGTCATTTTCTCAAAGGCAGAGAAAGACAGCCAGAACTCGGTTTTACACCGATTAACATTTCTATCCACTTGGGGGCAATATTCAGGCTAGGGGAACTCATATTAATGTTGAAAAACCTCATAAAATGAAAATTTCATGCCATGGGACCTTTAAACATTCTTTTAATAATGGCCATTTACTGCTATCCCTTACCCCATTTACATTTAAGGACCCTACTCTAAAAACATCCATAGTAAACAGGGAAAGAAAAAAAGAAAGATAGAAACACAGAAAAAGCCAAATCCCCATGTGCACTTATTTAGAGTTGGATCTAGTAGACCTACGTTTACCCTTATTCTTTTTTATTTTTTGCCTGACCACTATCAGATATTTCTTTGATCTAAACCTTTTTTGCTGGGACAAAACTTCAACGCTACATTCTTTACGAGCTTTGATTACGGATGCAATAAATTTCTCTAGGTCAGGAAAAATTTCTTCAATATCTACACTCCTCCCTTTAGTTTCATCTAGGAAACGATTAATCTGCTCGACAGAATAACAATCTCCAAACCTACTGACATCAACATCAACACACGAATCATCATCTCGTATACTGTCGTTCTCGGACTCAATTTCAGCTTCATCGTTTGAACATGTAATACTTTCCTGCATCCTATCATCCTTGAAACTCGAAGCACCAGAATCAATACAACTATTAGACGAAAATTCTTCGTCTCTACCCTCAGTACTTTCGGACACATTTGCAATCACCTTTACTCCATCACAAGCTTCATTTTCTCCTTTTGTTTTATCCTCGTTTCGAGCACCTGCATTACTCAGCGCCTTTTTCACCGCGATCACACCACTACTCTCACCCAACAAGCCTGATGTCCCTGCTTCTTCCTCGGCCTGTTTATGAGGACAAGAAAATCTCTTGTGGCCGATATCGCCACACTCAAAGCAACGCAAATTATCCGTACTCGCGTAAACCATGTATGAACTATCACCCTATGTCACACGAAATGAAACATCCAGTGTTTTACTAGGAGACGTCAAAAACATGAAAACTTGTCGTCTAAAAGACAACACATGTTTAAGTGCAGCAGATTTGCAACCCAACGGAATCGTTTTAACAGCACTAGCCATCTTTCAAAACCGGGTTAATTCTCGCACAATCGCATCATCTTTAACGAAAGGGGGTACGTTGGAAATTGTCACTTTTGTAGCTGGTGCATGAAGAGGTGTAACGGCTAAAAAAGTTTATTTTACACAAATTCCACTTTCAATTAACCTGAATACCAGTTGTTCATTTTTTACAAAGACGACGACAGCCTTGTTCATGCGAGAAGCAGAAATAATATTTTCATGGCCTACCTGTTCTCCTGTCGCTAACAGCACGTCCTCAATTGCTGTACCTGCCTCGGGAACACACCTGAAACCATTCCGAAGTGACAGTGGCTCTTCCCCCGCGGGGGTAGACGCCATCCCGCTCAACAACAAACAAACACCGCGCAAACTTAACGCAATCCAAATTATCAGTGAATCAGAAACACTGCATGAAAAGTGGGATTTTCGTCAGTATGTGGCACTGTAGATTGCCGTGAAACTTCAGGTTTACGACTGTGCACGGCAATTTGCAGGCAACACCGAAAACTGCCGTAAATTGACGGAAATTGACGTGGGCCTTGCTTGGCAGTTGTCCCCCCATGACCCCCCCTCCCCTTAATTCTAGGGGAGGCTTTATCATGTAAATGAACATGCTGTGAGCTACACAAATGCAAATCAGAGTAGCAGCAGGGGGAGTTTTATCTAGGTTCTGAATTTTTTAAACTAAAACATTTTAAGTTAAATGTATGTTTTAGTTCACATTACTAAATTTTTAGGGCAACCAGTTTGCTCCAATTTTTTAAGTAGATTCAACTTGTCCTGGCTAACAGAGTAGATTAATTACTCTGTATGTCATTAGCAATAACCAATGTTATGTAAAAAAAAATACACACAAAATAAAAAGTTACGGTGTTATGCCTATATGTAATTGAAGCACTTTTGCCACACCCATTAACTTAAATAAAGTGAAAATAAATATAATAGGTTTTTCTGGAGCTCCTTGGTGGTCTGAAACCTCAATAAGGTTGGAGAATATAGGGATAAATTAAGCCCCTCTGTGGACTGATTTCCTGACTCTTGTGATTCTCCATCTCTCTCTCTCTCACACACACACACACACACACACACACACACACACACACACACACACACACACACACACACACACACACACACACACACACACACACACACAAAGACACACACACACACACACACACACACACACACACACACACATCTGTGCAGGCAGGCAGACACACACACACACACGCGCGCACAGCCAAAATACATAACTTTTTTATTTTATTCCCCTCTTAACATTCTTTGTTTCATTTTCTTGTTAATTTAATACATTTCTTGAAGATACTTGACAATACTTCACGTGCGAGGTCATGGCCATGACGCGTACAAAACTTGAAGACGAGCTTTAAACAGACGTGTTTTGGGCCATGTCCACGCGAAGCCAGAACTTTAACCAATCCGATCTTTTTTTTCCCCCTCGTTTCAAGAAATATCAGCATACACACGAGAGCATGAAAACGGCTCAAAACAATGTAGTACACATGCCAGGCCAGTATGTGGCACTGTAATTCTGCCACAGAAATACACTAAAAACGGAGAAGAAGAGTTGTGGCTAGAAGGGGTACGGCAACAGTCGGAAGTGAGGTAAAATCTCACAATAAAATAACAATAAATAAATTTGCTACTTACCAGATGTGTTTTATTAACACATACACCTATACCAACCCTAAACATACCCTTATAATAATGCAAATACAGTAATTAAACAATGCAGTATTGATGTGCGCATGCCCAGTGCCCGTAGTTGTATTCCTTCAAGTCTTCCCTGCGCAGGACGTGGTGTGATGACATCATCGTTTCACAAAATATACGGATTGGCTGTATACACGAAACCGCAAGGGTGTCGTTTTCAGATTTATCCACTTTAGGACCAGGTTTAAAAAAATAGCGGTTTCAGTCTCCCAAAACGCCGGATCCGTGTGGACGAAACGCCAATCCGATAAAAAAATGTATACGTATACAGTGATACGCGTCTCTGTGTGGACGGACCCTTGGACTCATGGACGCGGCTAACTTTTTCGACAAATTTTCAGCTGTCTTCGTCTTCACAACTCTGAGGCAAACTGCAGGCGCTATGAACCAGAGCATGGGTAATGTAACGTTACGATTTAAAGAATATGCTTTTATTCAGCTGAATAAGGAAATGGATGCGTTAATAGATCCGAGCTTAAAACTGCACATTTTGTTTACACAGACTATCCTCGCCTCATAACGAAGCCGTGAGCTCTTATCTGCTTGGAGCGATTTCCGCGAGTCCAGATTTAACCGCTGAACATGACGACATTGTGTGTAAGTATAATGTCTAAGTTAATGTTTTTCTCATTCCTTGTTTAATTTTATCGTGACTGTTTTTATTAATACCAGTCTCATGTAATTGTTTTCCAGCTGCCTGTAAGACGTATTATGAATCGACACGCCGGATCTTCAGATACAAACAACCTGAACTTACATCGCAGGCGGATCAAGAAGAAAAAGGGTAAGATTTATTATATTAGATCCGTTTTTTGTCAATGTGAGTATTTTTCAGGTTGCTTATTGTCTTTATGGATTGTATTACAGTTGCTGGAAGCGAGAGTCTGCTGGCTATGGATGAGGTGGACATTTGGAAGTCCGCGACCATTGAACTCATATCGGACGAGGAAGATGGCATTGTTGACGGGGTGTCTGGATGGATTGGAGCTCACTGAACTCTGTAACACTTTGCAATCAAGATTAGAGGCCACACCGAAGTACAGGGCGACTCACCATATACGCCTGTGTTCCCCTAATGTGTTGGGCGCTTCTTTTTGACGTTTTTGGAGGACAACATAAGATACTGCTGCACTGTACTAGTTGTATTTGACAATAAAGCTCTTTCTTTGAATGAACAGCTGTGTGTTTATAAATGAAGCTCTTTCTTTGAATAAACGGCATGGTCCGTATAATTGTCCCATATATTCCTTGATGGTATGAATAGTGTACTTCATAGCACTTACATTAATATAAAACATAAATTATTACAACATAAATTTTATATTTATTATTATTATTGAGGTTTACATTTATGATTGGTTTGCAGTGATCTGCCAACCAATCACAAGGGTTTTTTCTTGTTTAAAAGTAGTGGCCTCAGCCAATACTGAGTGAGTAAATTCAAGTCTGGCCATTGACTCTCTGGTTTCGCTGCTATTCATATGCTAATTAGAGGCGTCGCACCTCCGCGTGGTCTCTCAGCGGGGTGACCATACGTCATGGTTCGTTTACGACAATTTGTGGCACAGACGAACGCGACGTTCGCTGCCTCTAAATTGTCGAAAACTGCCGAAAATTAGGGAGATTTCCGGGAGTATACAGGCGTTTATGGGGTCGAAAATCCCACTTTTCATGCAGTGACACAGTTTTATATTTGGATTTTAAAATGATTCGGTTGGTCCAATTTGCAAAACCCAGGGTTTTCTGCAGGTTTTATTAATGTAAATTTAAAACTTTTTTTAAAGTAAAGAACATTTAGAGATGCGCATGCACAGATGGTGATGGCTGCTTAATATCGACGCTCTACCTTAGTTGTCTATTTTCAAATTGATCTATCCCTACTAAGTTTTTGGCCGCATTTCACGTAAATCCATTGTTCTAGTGGTACTATAGATGGCATCTAAACGAGAATTAATCCACTCTCGGTGAAGAAAAAGCATAAAGACGACGGGCACCTTCACGACGCCATTGCTGAAATGCTTGATAAGCAACTGAGTGCCATAAAGCTAAGCATGACGATGATTGTTCGTGAGGAAATATCGACGATTACAGCACAACTGGATTCGCTGCAAAAGGATGTCAAATCATTCGGCAACAGATGTGACAGCATGCAGGCTACGGTGCGGGATGTTAAAAGGGACTCAAATGCTAGCAAGTCCTGCCTAGAGGAGCTCCAGGAGAAACTATTTCTTTATGAAGATAAGTCCAGACAAAATAACTTACGGTTGGTGGGCCTACGGGAAGGAGCTGAGGGAGGGAATGCAATTCAGTTCTTGCAGACCCATATTCCCATGTGGAATCCGGCTCTACAAGGGAAGACGACTGAGACTGAACGGGTGCACCGCCTGTAAAAGAATGAGGATGCCTCCAGGAATAGAGCGCACACTTTGATTTTCAAGCTCCTCCGCTACAATGATCGACAGACGATCCTGCAGGGAGCCAGGAGCGCATCGCCTTTGAGCTATGAAGGGGGTAATTTGCTGTTCTTTCCTGACTTCAGCAAGGGAACATCCCAAAAGAGGAAAGCTATGGCCAAAGGGAGGAAACGTCTTCAACTACTAGGCATCGAGTCATTCCTGCTCTACCCTGCGTCGGTTAAAGTGAGTAACGGCCAGGAGCACATTCTTTTCAAAACCCCCGGAGACCTGGAACGTTTCTAGTAAGAACTCGAGCCGCTACGTTTTGGACCAGCTGGAGTTTGTTTATTAAGTGAGCAGGGCAACCACCCACTAGAGCATTACAATAATCTAGCCTTGAGGTTGTAGCGTCTGGAGTGTCTCTCAACTAGGATCAAAGGGGTGGGATGCTTTCCTCCAAATGGCTCTGCATATAAATTAAATTCCTGCTCAAACGGCTCCAACAAGTCTGAGTCAAATATCACCTCCGCTGTTTAATGACCAGCTAGAGTGTGACCAGAGGCCACTAGGATGGCCCTTTTTGAGCTTCAATCAGATTCTAATCAGCCAGGATCCCTACCCCACCCTTCAGTCTGGAACGGCCGGGGGATGACACACACACACACACACACACACACACACACACACACACACACACACACAAGCATTCCTCTCTTTTAGCCTTTAATTAAACTATCCCAGGAATTACATATATGATGATTTCTTAAGTATATGCATGCTCCCCATATTTCTGCCTTCATGTCTGTAAACCAAGGCATGTTTGATGTCTAAATGTTCCCTTTTCTTTGTCTTAGTCAATGGTACAAAGTATATGATTATGAGATGTACCGCTAGTAGGTTTAGTCCTGTTTGAGTGAAACTTTACTAGTTCTGGCTTCCAGCAAGAACATTCCATTGAGTAATAAAGTCTGAACAAAGAAACACTCTCCCGCCTGAAATTCACACCAACGATTGGTCGTCTCAAGGAAAAGGGGCGTAGGTTAATGGACTTCAAAAGACAGTAACACTAGCATATCTGGGCTCAGTCGACTTGCAAGGACCCCGACGAGACAAATTTACTTTTCCTCCCATCTCATCAGCGCGGCTCGCGGGCTTCGACCTGCGAGCCGGCGCAGTCCAGCCAAGCTGTTGTTTCCTTTGAAGATCGACGCACTCCGCGACGCAGTCAGCGGCGCGCTCCACCAGACCGAGGAACTTGGCTTGGACGAGATGAACTTTCCCTTCCAAGACGCTCCCTTCCCAAACACCTTTAAAACTCCCGCGGACCAACGAAGCTCCGGAAGATCCAAACGGAGAGAGCGCTTCAGCGCTCGAACACTCTGAGAAACGCCAACGCACGCATCTTGCTTTACACAACACCAAGAAACCATGCAAGTATCAATTCTACCGAAATTTAGATGCGTTTTAAGATTGTACCCCTGTTTAAGGTGATATGGTTCTTGCTGGCTCTAGTGGTTATGTCTGGGAAGGTGTCGGATCGGACACGATCATACCCTTCTTCCTTTCCCTTCCCCTCATCCTCCTCTTTACCTTCCACTATTTTGTAAATACATGTATTCTTTATGTAGTCATATGTAATCGTAGTATTAATCTTTATTAAAACCATGATATTCACGTTTTGATTGTCATTGTTTTGCTCACAGAACACGAGTCCCTTTAATGTCAGATCTAAGCTACGAGCTCTTATAAGCATCATTGAATGCTTTAATTAATACCATAACTCGGAAAGTTTGTCCTTTGTGGCCAGAGGGATAAACTTCCCGAAAATTGGGTAGGAAGAATAGACCTGGTGAGTGGATAAAGAATTACCGCTCGTTCTTTAAACGGAACGGAGGGGAATTTTGAATCAACTCCCTAGGTTATTCTGTGATTGTTAATATAGATATATCTGTAGTTACTTGCAATAAATTGTTGTTAACCATATATATATTATATATTGTATAAACACCGAGGTTAGGTATCCCCCTTTTGGGTGATTTTGGAGATTTGTGATTAGGTTATTACCCGTTATGATTAATCATAAATCCCTAAATATTAATACCCACAATTCCCTATTGAGCTAATTTTTAATTTAAATATATATGCGATCCTAAGACGCTACATATTTTGGTGGAGAATGCGGGCACATTTTAAACTCTGTTTTGTGAGCAACTTTGTCAATTTTATGTGTATATTATTTGTGTTAACTGTTGTCTTGTACGCGCGCTTCAGTGAGACAAGTCGCAATCGCGAACTCACGTATCTGTAACTGAAAAGCCCAAAGCTCATTTCAGTTAGTCTTATGTTAACAGCGTCTATTTTGGTCAAACATTTTAGTCACTGTTAATTGTTAAAAAGAAACTGCAGTTCATAATATTAAAACTGTCTCTGCAAAGGGAAAGAAACTTCTTTTGCAGAACTTTTTAGTATTATAAATTCCACCTGTTAGAACGAAGAAATATTCTCTCAGCGTGATGATATGAAAAATTCCACCTGTTAGAACAAAGAAATCTTCTCTCAGCGTGATGATATGAAAAATTCCACCTGTTAGAACGAAGAAATCTTCTCTCAGCGTGATATGAAAAATTCCACCTTTTAGAACGAAGAAGTCTTCTTTCAGCGTGATGATATAACGATTTGAGCGTGTTCCTCTTATTTGTTTTGTAAAAGGCCTTATCAATCGCTAGATTTGAAATATTTCGTGTCCCAATATTATTCAACTGAGCGATCTCACCCCCTTGGGTGGAGTTTTGGCATAGCTAACCAGAACGCACACCTTGCACAAATCAACCAGAAAAAAACTGCTGGCCAGAATCTGCTTGATGTGTGAATGGGAGTATTTTATTTTAACCATGATCACGTTAAAATTTGTTGCAGAGAAAATACTCTGTTCTACATTTGTGTGTATATGCGGTAAATAAATCCGGCCACACACTCTGTGCTTTAAATTGGCACAAAGGAAATTTGAAAACAAATTCCCTTCACACTTGTGATTGCAGTTAAATCGATGCGTTAGGAAGCTAGACCCTCCCCATTGTCGGACGCTCAAGCTTCAAATCACCTAATTTATGGGTAATGTAATACCTCAGAGTAACACAAGGGGGCAGCCCGCTAGGGTGCTGCACCTCTCAAATTACCCACGCCTGACTCCACTACGCCATCTTGTGGACGTCTGCAGATGTTTTCCTTATTAAACTCTCTCAAGTGAACTCTCGTTATTTTATTTGTTTACTATTATAATTATTTTCATTTATTTCCTGTTATTGCTATTGTTTGATATCATTCAATCTTTCGGGTTCAATGACTTCTCACACTTATTTAAATTTGGTTTAAACAAAGTTTGAATTTGAATTTAAATTAAGTTCTCCTTTCAGCCAGTGAGGCTACCTAAGGGGAATAAGCCCCTTTTGTGACATCTTCTGCTAAGTCAGTTTCCCTTTCTTTCACATTGTTTCAATTTGAGTTATTTTTGCTTGTCTTTTCTTTTCCTTCCTTTTTATTTTTATTTTTATCAATTGGTTTCTTCCATTTCATACCTGTCTGATACCCTGCACTTATTTAAATTTTGGTTTAATCAAGTTTGAACCTGAATTTAAATTAAGCCTTCTCTTTTCAGCCTGCGACAGCCACTTATCAGTTGCACGCCCCCTGCTGGGCACTCTCATAAGTTGGCTTTCCTCTCTCTCTTCTCCTTTGGCTCCATTTCTGAATAGATTAATTTAATTAATTATATTTCTCCCTTTTTCAAGGTTGTTCTGATAATTACCAACATTATCATCATTTTATATTTTAGTACTATTTATTGAATAGTCTTTTACCTCACTCACTTTACAGAATTATTTGAATTTGGTTCAAACAAGTTTAAGCTTAAGCTGATGTCACGTTTTCCTTGTTAGCCATTTATATATTTACAGGTAGTACCTCCCCTAGTGCTTGTGGTGAATTTCCGGTTGTCTTCTGGCTGGGTTCCGGTGAGTGGAGTCACCTGGCCTGCGTAACTGACACTGGTCGTGGGTGAATCGCAGACACCTCTGTCTCCGTACCATTGGTGGCGGCACGCAGCAGACTAAGCATTTCGGGCACTCCAGGGAGAAGTCAACGAGTCCAACTGAACCGCTCAAGGGCATTTTGGTTAATTACTCTGATTCTCCGTTTGGACTCCAAAGGGATTTCAGAGGAAACCCAATTTCAACCCTTCAGTCTGGCCGTTGACCAAACTTACCTGAGTGCTGCCCAGTCATGCTAAAAGTCACACGCTGTTTGAGTGGGCGCACCGTGGTACCAAGGGACGAGGATCTGGGAACACCGCAGTCGAGTGTCCAGGGACCGCCGGTGAGATTGACCTCACCATCGGTTCTCACCTGAAGCGACCCCGATTCACCCCAGGCATAGTAAGTTAAATAAGCCCATTCACTTATTGCAAGCCCTAGAATATACATATTCCCGGTCATTTAAGTGTTTGGCCACACCTTTCTCCTTTTTTTTTGTAAACCATACCTTTCCCCTAGGCTTTATAGCTCAACAGCGCCCCCTCACTCGTTGGCCCTGTCATAAACCCTAGCATTGGTATTAAGCTTAGAGCCTTTCCATATCTATCTCTTCTCATGTTCTCATTTTGTTTTATTTCGTGCCTTCTTGGTATTCTTGGTTATTTTGCGCTTTTCTACTCTACCGTTCTGTTGTTTTGTTTCTTCCAGTTCAACTAAAGACAGAACCTATGAGAGCCATCAAGGAAAGCTGAATAATAGATTGACGATCAGCAGCCAGTGTCAGTAAATGACCCACTAGGCTACCGCACTGTCAAAATTGTTATTTAAATCCCACACTCACCCACACAAATCGGCCCCACCTGGCCGCTCACGGCCAAGACAACAGGTGCACGGCCTAGATTCCACTAACTGTCTGCACCAGTTAGTCCAAAATTGCACACACAATTAAATAGTCACATATGGCTATAAGCACTAAACCCTATACGGACTTGCATTGGCCTCTTTTGTGTTGTCTTCCTCTTGCCCACAGTAAGCGGTGTGTCCCGTTCATCCAGCCCCACCGCCACTGGGATCACGTCGAGACCTGATCGAGCACCATGACGACTGCGTTCCTGCCTAAAGCCACGGTGACCTGCAGCCCTTGAGCCAAGAACGGCAGCGTTGAAGCTCCAGGCTGAGGAGGCCCAGAGGAACCAGGACCACGCGCAGAGTCGACTAGATCAGCTACTCCTCGAGACCCAGGACCGACGCGGACGGAAGGATGGAACGGACCTTGGAACGGAACGGAAGTTGAGAGACTCCAAAATGGCCTGGCAGAACTTTGTGTAGAGACAAGCACAGAGAGCAGTTGGAGAAAGAATCCGAAGAGGAACCAAAAGAAAAACTCCAACGAGGTGAAGCTCTCCTAACAAGAGCAAAGATTGAACTGAAAGAAAGAGACAGCAAGGCCAAAGCTTGTGAAACCCACTTGCAAAAGGCCCATGCCAAGGTCCAAGATTTGGTTCAACAAAAAGACCATTCAAGACAAAGAACTTGAAACTGTTCACAGAGAACTGAAGTTCACATGTACATTGCACAGTGAACAGCAAGGGGAAACACACAGTTTCCCCTGACAAGTGGGCCAAGAAACCCCCAGCCAAGAGTTCCAAGCTAAAAAGGGCCCCCAGCAGCAAAGGGGGTGGGAGCCAATCCAGAGAATCGTGCTCACACACACCATGGCTTCCCAAGAACTCTACAAGCTGGCCAGAAACATCCCAACTTTCACCCCAAACCCTGCAGGATATGAATTTTCACTTGCAACCTGTGGCTAACGTGACCGCATGGAACCTATGAGGTCTACTCCGAGGTACGTCCAGTCGTGAGGCGTGGCATTTCCTCGATCGGCAACCTGAGACCGTAAAGCTGGACTACCAACAGCTACGGGACTGCCGACCAAAAAGACTGTTTCTGAAAAGACTGTGAGAAACCCAATGGTTTGCCCTGTCTCTGATCACCGTTCAGAGCTGGCTCCAGGGGGCGCCCTGCAACAACGCAGTGACAGACTTTGTAACCGTCAAGACCGTTCCAAGCCAGCAGAGAGCAGCGCAACCAGCATGGTGCCCGTCTTAAGCACCTGTCCGAGCACTCTGAAAGACTCTGAGACAAACCACGTCTGTCTAACCCCCCAAAGGTGGAGCCACGTGAGATGCCAGCCGACAGCCCAGAAATGGACGATCCTCATCGGCAGCACACCTAGCCCAAACAGCCAGCGGCGGAACGGCTCGCCCCAAACAAACCCAAGTCTGAGCACTCACCAGAGCCAAACGGTGCAGCTTCATCTGAGTCAGCAGAGATCCTGAGGATTCTGAAAGAGAACTTCTCGCAAGGGAGACAAGAAGGACAGGCCAGACACCTTACGACTGTGACTAAGACCGGCACCCAACGTCCTTCCTGACTACCTTCCGACTGAACCAAGCACTGTGCACCAACCACAGTCCAAAGATCCAGAGACTTCATCATCAAGTGACAGCGTCGCTCAATCCCTTAAGCTGACAGCTGCACTTCCTGAACAATCGAACTCTGAAATCCCAAAATGTGAGTTAAATGTGCAGTCATGCAGCCAAATGAGATCCAACTTGAACAGATAGCTCCCATCCAGCTAACGATGGGCCTAATGAGTCTGGTACACCCAGGGTACATCTAACCAATGGACATGTACCCCTTTCCCCTTTCGTCGGCAAAGATCTGCTAGATCATTTTGAGCCCCTACTAGACTTCAAACAGCTAAAGATTTGGGCTCAGGTACGAGAACCTCTGCCTCTCCAGCCACCCAGATCACCTGAGCCAGACTGTCAGGTCACAGAGGTCACGAGAAATCTTGCAACCAGCCGCGAGAACACTGTCTCAGCACCAGAGCAAAGTTCAAGCTCGCTACTCTGCACTTTTCAACTCACCATAGACTCTGACTTTCACTGCCCCAAGGTCATGACCGACCTCCAGCTGAATGATGTAACAACTACAGACATCATACTCTCACTATGGGCAGACAACTCAGCCATTAGTCTAGCACTGTTCAAAGCCCTCATGAAAGACACATCTAACCTTCCATCTGCAAGCAAGTGCACCCACTGCCCGTTGGACTCCTGCCTAACAACCATGGTAACTGTCAAGGGCACCTGCACTTTGAACTTGAAATGGAACGATCAGTGCCTCATACACCACATCCTGGTCCTTCAAGATCCACTACATAACGTCTACATAGAAGCAGACCCCTTGATTCGCATCAAGGCTCATGTGGACTTTACCAATGAGGTAGTGTGAGCCCCACTGACATCACAGCCCCCTGTGGTTCCTGCCAAACCTGAAAACCTCCTGCCAGGCCAGACCATTCCAAGAGTCTGTACTTTAATCAACGAACAGGATACTGCAGCACCAGCTGTCTTTCACCTTCTGCAACCGACAGCGTACTTTCACAAGGTGCCCAATCGGCTATGCCAACTCACCAGCCGAGTTCAACATCTTCCGAAACGAAGCATGCCCAACACCTGTTCGAAGCGTGTGATGACATCACAAGAACACACGACATGACTGTCCACCGGGAAAAGGTGACAGGACACTCAAGGCAACCCGGCCTTGACAAAGACTTGAATGACCAAACTGATTCCCTGGCCAAGACTGGCACACTTCACGGCAATCTATGGTCACCTCCCACCCACGCAACCACCCGTGATGGCGCTGCAATAACCCGCAGCAAACTGACTATTCCTGCGACGATTCCAACATCACAGCCGTTATTGCTGGCTCTACAATTTCCATCAATGACACAGCTGACATGCAAGCCATTGACACTGCCATACAAGCTATGAGTAACCACCTTCCAGACCCCTCCAACCACCCTGTCACGATGTCTGACTTCACTGCTACCACAGGCCTCAGACGACCGCATGACGGCAAACACATGCTGCGTGAGAAAACAAACATTCTGGGGCATGCCTCTGACGCCCTCACAGCGCTAAAGCTTATGATGCCACAGTGTCAAAAGGGGGGTAATGCTAAATGTATGCCCACAACGCACCATGTGCCGGACACCATGGTACCAGAGCCACAAGACACAGAAGCAAGCGGAATATTGGCCTGGCATGCAGCAAGTCGTGTCAGAGTATGTCAGAGAAGTGTCTGGTTTGCTGACAATTCTAACCGGCAAACCCAAACCCCAGAGCCCCTGCAACGCAGAAGAGTCACAGTCCCGTGGTCATACGTCCAAATAGACTGGGCGGGATCCCTTCCCAGATCGACGAGGGACCACAAGTACTCCCTCACAGTTGTATGCCAGTTCTCCAAGTGAGTAGAATGTCTTTGAGCACCCAACGACACCAAGTTGAACGAATCAATCGAGCTGGGGCCAGCATGCTGAGAAAGTATGTGTCTGCCAACCAGAAAGACTGGGATGTGAAACGTCCGTTGGTGCTCATGACCATCAGAGCCACCCCGCATGAATCAACTCATGTGTCTACTTTTGAACTTGTGACTGGGTGTCAGACGACCCTGCTGCATCAAACAAGAGACTCTAGTTTTGTCAGAACTTACACTGCTCACCAGCACATTGACAAACTACACCTGAAGTGGCTCAGACAGCTGTTGAACCATGAGAGCAGCTGGACAGATCAAGTACAGGACCCATGCAGAACTGTCACTAAGTACCAGACAAGCCACTGGGCGAAGCCATGGAAGACAGCGCGTCCAACCTGCGCACACCATAGGATGTCCCACAGCCGTCGACAACAACACCCTCTGCCAAACCCTTCACGCAGGTGTCAAGCGGAGGCTGCACAAGGACAGCTGGACACTACTATCTCAGGGTCACAGGAGCTGCTGACACCAGCAAAATAGCCCCTGAACAGGACTCACCAGATGAGTACTGCAAAGGACAAGCTTCCAACTCCTTCCCACACACAGCTCAGGCAAGCTCACAACAGCACTGCCAATTGGTTCTCTATTTGGGCTTTTGTTTTTTGGTACAAAGCAGGAATTACGGTCTGGCTGAAATGGGCTCGTGAAGGAATATTGTAACAGGGCTCAATTACTTTAAGCATGTTCTTAAAACCTGCGTTTTCCACTACAGAGTAAGGTCTCATATCCGCGGCTATAAATGTACCAATCGCCGCGGTGATGTCTTTTGCCCTTTTTGAATCAGTTGGAAATGTCTGTCTAAATGCTGCGGGGATAGTTTGTGGCGTGTATGTTTCTCCTTTTTTCGTCTTGTTCCAGATACTGACACACTGGGGTGATGTCGGCGTAAATGAGTTGACATGTTTGAAGTATTCCTGCTGCTGTTCCCTATTGTCATGTAGCAAATGCGACATACCGTTGTTGTTTTATCCACCACTCTCTTGCCATCACCATCATAGCTTACAGGGAATCCAAAGTGCACCCAAACACCAGACCTGTTGGTTAATGGAGGATCTTCTATTTCTGGTCTGTTAAACGCATTAGCCATTTTGCAACAAGCATTCAGCGCGTACTGAGTGAGCGAGCGCCTGACTGAGCGAGCACCAGACTGAGTAGCCTAACATAAACATATTTGGTGTTTTTTTTTTTTTCGGGGGTGCATCTTCCAGAATCTGGCAGTACGTTTTGGGAGTTCATTTTAGTCCATCCTGAAGTCCGTTTTGCAGAGATGGACTAAAAATGAACTCCCAAAACGTACTGCCAGATTCTGGAAGATGAATTCTTCAAACAGTGGTACAAGAGGATGTGGTGCTGGTCCTTCAAGAGTCACTCTCAACCTATCTGTCCATAAAGCCTATAAAAAAACCTTTTTCATGTATTTTACAACACTTCAGCTTGTGATTCTTATCTAGTGGGGGTCATTTTTTAGGATTCTTACCTAACTGAAGTCTCTGAGATCCTGACACCTTGCACTTCTGGAGACTCCAGGTAGGTTGCAGCTTTGGAAACTGGTGGCGCTGGAGACTAAAGGGTTCCTGATGGTTTCACCCTTAATTCTTCACCTTAATTCTTAATTCTTTTGCAGTTAACAGGTGTCTTTTCTTCACCACCTGTTTTTGTCAGATCCTGCTGACCCAACGAGCATTTCACTGTCCAATGGTCATGCCTTAACTGCAATGTCTAGTATTGCATTAGTATTGCATCCTTCTCATGGGCATTTAATACTTTTTGACTTTTCAGTCTGAGTTAAATCTCTTTTTTGGCTCAATTTATCTGTAAAAGAAAACATGCCTAATAATTCTGCACACCTGAATATTAGGTGATTTTCATTTCCAGCCTTCATGAACAAT
Source organism: Gobio gobio (assembly GCF_949357685.1). Lineage (NCBI taxonomy): Eukaryota > Metazoa > Chordata > Actinopteri > Cypriniformes > Gobionidae > Gobio > Gobio gobio. The sequence goes on along the minus strand of NC_137112.1, from coordinate 20,708,748 downwards.
TATCTATCACTTATACATTATTAAATACTAAATCAATAGTAGTTATTAGGATTACTGTGGTTTGGAATTGGTCAAATGTGCCTGGAAAAAAAATATGATCAGAAAATCAACGTGCCTAATAATTCTGCACTCCCTGTATATCCAAATCAAATGAAAACAAACTAATTATGTCTGAATCAAAACCCAGCAAACAGGGAATACACAGCCATGTTTATGTTCATATATAGGGATATACAGCCATCTAGAGGTTAAACGATTGTATTACAGATGATAAATGGTGCATAATTTAGAGATGCCCTTGATATACATGTTAAAGGAAAAATAATAATTTAATACTAACACTACTACTACTAATAATAATAATAATAATAATTCTGGAATCGCAGCTGATCAGTAGACAGGTGAAATTATGCATGCAGTAGTGCAGATACTATACTTTTAACAGCATCAAGATAACAAACTAATATCATGGCATGATGATGATGATGATGATGATGATGAGGATACACTGAATATATTTCTTTCTTAACACTAGCTCGGAATGCTGAGCCAAATGAAGATAAAGATGTGTTCTGGCGTCCGGGTGTTTATTGAACCAATCAGATAAGGGTAAATCGAGAGTCAGCGAGCAGCTCATTTGATTGGCTACAGAAGAAGGTGGACCCGCCTTCCTCCTCGCGCTTGCAAAACTCAACGAGTGAGATAATCGTGCCAAAACTTTAAGCGCAGCTAAAATAAAAACTTAACTGTACAAATCGGTTTCTTTCGGGAACTTTTTTGCCCTACATACACAACAAGTCATTTAGACATTGGCAACAGTTTATTTTTTTTACACAAAGGTTGGTTTTACACGGTCAATCTGTTTTGCAGTTCCTGACTCTGATGTTTTCACTTGCAAATCGATGTTCACAGTCGTGCAATGATTTTGGCCATATCTTGGCAAAAGAAACATGTCAAATCTTAGCACGGAAAAATTGATATCAGAAGAATACAGATCATATTTATTTTGTGTTAACATGAAGCTGCAGTTTCACAATACATGAATTACACTTACGAATAACAGTAAAATGCTGCAAATATTTTTTTCTTACACTTGAAAGGCAATTTACACTTTTACAAAACTTATCTTGCACATGCAAATTTAATTTACGCTTGCAATCTTATGTACACTTTCACAAATCTTACCCTGCAATTGCGATTCTTTAAGGCATCAATTTACCTTCATATTAGAGCCCTTAGCGCAGGCAATTCGGCAAGACAACATTCTCTCTCCAATTAATGTAGGCGACTCCAAGCATTCGCTCTCTTTTCGTGAATGATATCCTTCTCTACATGTCTAATATCTTCTCATCTCTACCTAAGTGTCTAAAATAATTTTCTAAAATATTTAATGACTTTAGCGTCATAAGTGGGTACTTATGTCGAGCCACGGTTGAATAATCCGCCATCTCTTTAGTGTGTATCCTTTGGAAGCACTAGTCTCTGTTGCGTTCAGTTTTTTAAAAAAATATTTTAATTTATTTATTTTCTCTGTTGCGTTCAGTGCTTTCTTCCGGAAACAACGGATCATATGAGATTCCAAGTCACAGTTCATCACTTAGCACAGCGTTCGTGGCTCAACTTGTCAAGACTGTTTTCCAAGATGGCTCCTGTCTGTTTACGCGCAATGTACTGTCTTTATAAAATATCTTCTTATTAAACTGTTTGTACACTTACAAAGTTCTCAATGCTTCGGTTTGCATGTAGAGACCCTCATTATGCTACCGTGTTAGTGTGAGGCTATTTTGAGCCTTGTTAGTGGTATTAACCCCCTCGAGTCGGCCGTTGCGCCGGCGTGATTGGCTTGCTTTTTTTCTTATCAGTGCCAAAGAGACTCAAATAACTCTGTCGTTTTTTTATCATTCAGGCAAGTGTTATACATCATTATAATCTATTAAGTTTCTATTTTTTTGTGTTCAGTCACAATAAAAACAAATTGTTGTGCTTTTTGCAAAATAATTGAAACAAACATGATTCGCGATCTTCAGCCTCTCTCTCAATGATGTCTAATCTGATTCTCTTCAGAAAATGACCTGTAGCTTAGTGAGAATTTGACACAGAAACATGAGACAAATGTCTAAAGAAACGTTGAAATGTCAGGTTTTAAATCATGTAAATCAAAACGAAAACAAATATTCTGTGTTTATGTAATCTGTGTGAAAAGTGGAAGATATCAGTCAACTCATTACTGCCTCATTATCCGCTAATGCGGCCACGGCCACGGCCCGCACGCTCATTCAGATTCAAATACAGGCAATCCATGCGTCGACGCCCACACACACATCAACTCATGCAAACAACTAGTGAAGCTATGGTTCAGATACATCGCTTTGAGTAATAATCCTGGAATAATTATCCTCACGGAAATCGGATTCTGTAGGGTAGGCTAAGTTTAAAAGGCTCAGTTAGCATCTGTGAATATTAAACGAAAAATGACTGTTTAAATATAAATCCTGATGCAACATGACGCAAGACTGTTTAGACAAGATTTATTTGGCCTGTTTTAGTTTAGTATAAATTGTATCTTAATTTTAATCAAAGTTTTTAATATAGTTGCTTCTTATTTTATAAGAAGTCAATATAACAGACAATAGCCTTAGCGCGGCATTGCACGCCTCTCATAAATGAACTTAAGATGGAAATATTTGAGTGTTAATTGCCTTTTTTACAGTGAATTTAGTTTTGTATAAATTGTATCTTAATATTAATCAATGTTTTTAAAACGAATTTTGCTTCATATTGATGTTTAAATATTATACCCTATGTTTTTGTTTGTTTTTTAGAAAGTTAATTGCTTTCTTTAAACTGAATTTCGTTTTGTATAAATTGTATCTTAATTTTAATCAATGTTTTTAATATATTTGATATAATATAACAGACTGGTATAATACATATATTAGTATATTTGATACCAATATAGCAGACAATAGCCTTAGCGCTGCCTCATGCATTTCACGTGTTTCTGACTGAAGCTCAAAATTATATTTGAGTATTTTGTGTATTTGATCGTTACAAATGATTCAGAAAATATTTGTTATTGACTGGGAAAAAGTGTCCCAATCAACCTAAAGTCACCAGATACTATTTGAAATCATGATTGCATTGCATCATCTTGTTTTAAATCCCAAATATTTTACTTATAACATTCATCATTAACAATTGTCACAATATTACTGTTTTTTTTTAGCTCTTCTTCCAAAAACATTTCTGATTGAAATCTCGTTTATTTTTTGGCAGATAATTTAGCTTGCTTTAAGTAGAAAACATTTAGATCCCCCCCAAAAAAGAAATCTTGTTTCTTTTTTTCTTTTTTTACTGTTACTGTACTTATCTAGTAAACCTAAAATCTAGTAGGCCTACCTAAAGCTCATTTATTATGCAGCTCATTATTATGCAGGTCTTTGTTTCTCAGGAGTGATCACATTATTATTCATGAGTCGTCACGCCTACTCGCATAAGGCCTGAGTAAAGAAAAAGTGTTTTACAAAATGTAAATTAATATACTGTTTTATGTGAATGAGTAGGCTCAATGATTCTCACATCAGTTTAAAGCAAAAACTCTAAACAAAAACACCCAATAATCAAAGTGCTTGTGAACACATATCTATTGTGTGTTTTGAAGCCTTAATTTCAATTTTTCTTTTTCTTTTTTTTTAAATTATGCATAAACATTATTCTCTCAAAAATACAAGCATGTACATACATGTTGCTCACATATTATGGTAGCCCAGTTTGTGCTGAATACAGTGTAATTACACTTTTGCCATTAATATGTTTATAAGCAACTAAAAAATGCACAAATGTCAGAGCATGTCAAAACTTCTAAAGGGCCCCAAAACAGCTCAGACTCATAGGGGTTAACTAGCGATTGAATTTAACTTATTCTATGCCCCATATACTAGCGTTATAAGCTAATCTGTTTTTAGAGATAAACTCTTTACATTCGATTTTCATGAAAACGCATCCCAGAGAACTATCTACTAAGTAACTATGTGTTAATTACCCCTAGGTTCATTTTTCACCGGAGTTGTCCTTTAAAGAAAATAGTCCAACGCCGTGGTACAACGAGCACACTCGGGTCCTAAAAACAGCAGCCAGAAAAATGGAGCACAACTGGAAGAAAACAAAACTAGAGGCTTTTCGTAATTCGTGGAAAGAGAGCATGATCGCATACAGAAAGGCTGTAAAAACTGCTAGATCTGCTTATTTCTCGACTCTCTTAGAAGAAAACAAACACAACCCTAGGTATTTATTCGATACAATGGCTAAATTAACCAAAAATAAAGCTTCAACTTCTGATGTATGTAAACAGCGCAGCAGTAATGACTTTATGAACTTCTTTACATGTAAGATTGAAAATATTAGGAAGAAAATATTAACAATGCAGCCGTCTACTAGAGCCCTGCGCGGGACTGTTTTCTTCATCCCGCTCCCGCCCATGGCCGCCGAATTTCTGACCATTACCGCCCGCTCCCGCAACGTATGTATTACACTCCCGCCCGCTCCCGCAATATGTATGTCCACTCCCGCCCGCACCCGCAAAACTCTGAGAATTTATTCCCGCACAATAATAGAGATGCATTGATTTTGTGTCTTCTCCCGTCCCGCAGGAAAAAAAAACACGTATTTGTATTGATATTATTAAAGAGATTCATGGGGTTATTTGTTTCGTTTCCCTGGCCTGCATAGCCTGGCGTGGCCATACTCAATTCTAGTCAGAATATGAGTCTGGTACCGCTCCATTGAGCTTTGATTATGGGGCGTGTTTCAACCGAGCCAGGAAAGACCTCAATTGGATAGACCCACAACCAATCAGAGCAACGGAGCGACGCGTAACGTTAGTTGTCAAATGTCAACAGAACTCAACTGCACTGTGTTACCAAGTCCGTGTTTTTCTCCATGTCCGCGGGTTGAAGCGACCCCAATTATGTGATTATATAAACCCAGGAATGCGAATTTTAGCAGGCAACCTTGCCAAAATAACATATTTTGCCAACCAAACGCCATTTTTTTCCGGAGAACCCCCCGGAAAGTTATTGTTTTGGGCTATAGTATTGAGTAGCAATTGTGCGCGACATTGCAAAAACACTTGGAAACCCTGTCTGCACGCACGCTGGATTAAGTAACGTTACAAGAAAAAGATGAGTGTAAACGATCTTTGCCAGTAATAAAATAATTTAAGGATACACAGAGTACTTACCAACACGATCATCGTTTCTGAGAGAAATAGTGAAGGTGAATGCATATACGAACAAGTTCTCCGTTTAGGATAAGAGCAAATTCAACCCAAGAGCCTTCGATGACGTGGATGATTACGTTACTGTTGATCATCTGTCCATCATCGTCTAAAGCCCGCCCTGATGATTTCATTGGTCCGAACAGTTTCTGTTCGGGCATAATTCCTCCTCTATGGAGCGAGTCCAGACCGATTTGCCCGAGCAAAACATTTTGTGGGCGGGGCTAAATTCGGCTGGCATCCAGGCTATGGCCTGCATGTAAAAAAAAAAAATAGACAAAACACACAATACATTCAAATATAATTTCGTTTTTATCAAAAACTTTCAGCCAACACGTCTGATGCAAATGCACTTGATAGGGTGACGTTCAGAATGTGCGCGTTGCAGTTCAGCCTGGTGTATCCACGCAGGGCAGCGACTATGTTGGCTCCACGGTCAGTGACAAACACAACACGGCCAGATAGAAGTGACGCATCTATTCCAAATTCACAGAGTTTCTGGAACAGCAGGCTCCTGATATTCTCCCCTGTCTTTGACACACCACTCTCAAAGGGAGCCGCGAATAACACCCTGGACACGAGGTCGAAGTTGTTATTTGTATAATGGATGGTGCCGGATATGAAGGAAGTTGTATGATAAAACTCCGTCCATATATCGGTTGTGATGGCACATCCATATGTATCAATGATAGGCTTTATCTCCGCTGCCACTGACGCCTGCAGTACATGGGCTCGCCCATCGACATGTCTGGATACAGTGGTTGGATGAGGTAAAACATCTTTAACATCAAATTTGCCATATTTACCTAATTTGCCTTATGTCTAGACAGCACATTTCCACACATTTCTCTGTAGTTTCTTGTTTAATGTGTGTAGGGAGATGTTGTTTATCCTTAAAAACCAGCTTACTTTGACCAGGGAGAACAGAGCAGGTGAGTCGCCTCAACCCAGACGTGCCGGATTTGTGCCCATTGTAGATGAGTATTTTAGCACATTTGTCACAATGAACAAAGTCCAGCTCCTTTCCATCTTTATCACAAACAATTGAGAAACTTCTCCAAATGTCAGACTTTCCTTGCTTAGCTTTTGTGCTGTAAATACCTCGTTTGAGGTTCTTTTCTACATCATCTATTGACATCTTCTCCATCATGTCGTTAGGCAACCTCCCTATCCCGCCGTGTTTTTTTTAGCCGCCCATTCCCGCTTGCAGCAAAATTCAAACTGCCCGCTCCCGCGAGATTTGCGTTGGGTCCCGCGGGACCCGGCGGGACTCAATCCCAATGCAGCCCTCTACCGTCTACTACAGTATCACATCAGACAAAGGAAAAATTTACATCAGGAAAAATTACACTCATTCACTGCTATAGGAGAAGAAGAATTGGCTAAACTTGTTAAATCATCAACATCAACAACAACATGTATGCTCGACCCTATACCGACTAGGCTATTAAAAGAGATGCTACCAGAGGTCATAGATCCTCTTCTTAATATCATCAATTCATCTTTGTCATTAGGATATGTACCGAAAACTTTTAAGTTGGCTATTATTAAACCACTTATTAAAAAAACGCAACTTGATCCTACAGAATTAGTCAATTACAGGCAGGGCTGGACTGGTAATCTGGCATACCGGGCATTTTCCCGGTGGGCCGACGCACTTTTGGGCCGATACAAGGTTATTTATTTATTCATATATTTCATGCAGGGACAGCGGCCCATTGGTTTGTCTTCTGAATTGACAGGCCAAAGCGAGAGAGACCTTCCCTCCTCCATATTAGGCGCTGTTTAAAAATTTGGGCGCATGAAACTGCAAAAGGCGAACATCCGCGCAACAGCGCTGCCGCTGACGAACGTGTGCTGCGTTTCTGCTGCTCTATGAAGTGATGAACCGGCACTTTGACTCCGAATGTTGTTTTATACAATCGTGTGATATGGGAACATTAAAGGTTCTGTGGTGAATCAGCTGAAAACAGCCGCGACCATGAAAAAATATCACAAGGTAAATTGGAAAACAGCAATACACACAACTACAAACTTGTCACTCTAGCACAACCAAATTCAATAGTTTATTATTATTTATTTATTTATTTTCGAAACCATATACCTATGGTAATGAGGAGCATGATTTTACCTGTGACTACCATGCCCATACAGTTAAATGAAACTGACCTACAGTTAAACTCAGTTAAAATGTCATTACATTACATTTTTTTTTAGAGTGTAGGGTAATTAAATTATAATTCAACAAAACAGCTTTAAAGCCTGGATCCCATGCAGTAAAGGGATAGTTCACCCAAAAATGAAACTTCTGTCATCATTTACTCACCCTCAAGTTGTTCCAAACCTGTATGAGTTTCTTTGTTCTGCTGAATACAAAAGAAGATATTTTGAAGAATGTTTGTAACCAAGCAGAGAGAGCAACCATTGACTACCATAGTAAGGAAAAAAATACAAACATTCTTCAAAATATCTTCTTTAGTGTTCAGCAGAACAAAGAAACTCATACAAGTTTGGAACAACTTGAGGGTGAGTAAATGATGACAGATTTTAAAAGCAGTAAATTCACTTTAATGTATCCTAGCTCAAAATCAGTGGTTTACTGTCAAGTGCATTTCTGTGTGACAAAAGTGCAATATTACGTTTGTTATCTGCATTTGCAGTAAATTTGATAATATCCATCATTAGTTGTCCCTGTCCTAGATTTATTTATTTACTCCAATTTAAGGCCCTAACCCCAGTTAAAACATTCAAGAGGAACTCATGGGCCGGATGGGCTGGATTTGCCAGGGCCGAATTTTAGCCCCAGTCCAGCCCTGATTACAGGCCAATCTCAAATCTACCCTTTCTGTCAAAAATACTTGAAAAGGCAGTGTCTTCACAATAATGCTCCTTTTTAGTAAGAAATGGTATCTATGAGGATTTCCAGTCAGGATTTAGACCGTATCATATTACTGAGACTGCTCTCATCAGAGTTACAAATGATTTACTCTTATCATCCGATCGTGGTTGTGTCTCTCTTTTAGTGTTACTCGATCTTAGCGCTGCATTTGATACTATCGACAACAACATTCTTTTGAATAGACTCGAAATTTAGTGGAATTGCATTAGCATGGTTTAAATCATACCTATCTGACCATTATCAGTTTGTATCAGTAAATGAAGAGTTGTCACACTGATCGCAAGTTCAGTATGGAGTACCGCAGGGCTCAGCGCTAGGACCGTTGATTTTCACCCGGTACATGCTACCACTGGGAGATATCATTAGAAAGCATGCCGTTAGCTTTCATTGTTATGCTGACAATACTCAGCTCTATATTTCTTCACACCCTGACAAAACTTACCAATTCACAAGATTAACAGAATGCATAGCTGATATAAAAAATTGGATGACCAGTAATTTCATGCAACTAAATTCAGAAAAAAATGATTATTGGACAAAAAAGCTCCACAAGTAGTAACCTAGAATAGTGTTCGACCGATATATCAGCCGGCCGATATTTGCGTTTTTTTCGTGTATCAGCATCGGCCGATACAAGGCTGCTGCGTTCGCCGATATTTTTCCCCCGCATTATTTACAGACAGGCGTCCACAGGCAGCTCTGAGCTGCTAGAGACGCTGCAGTTCATGCACTGCCCCTCCCCCCACTAGCAGAGAGCTAGAATCTTCTCTTCAAGAAAATGATAAGTTTTAAACTTTAAAAGCATCTTTAACTGTTTAACTTAGTTGAAATATTGCCATACACTTTGAAAGTGGAAACACGTTGCTCTATATGTGCTTGCAACTAGCTAAGCAAGTTTGTACGTCCAAATGGAAAAGGCAAATGCTGAATGCCTCGTCTATAAAACTGCTTGCCATTGTATTTAGGGAGCTGCAAATAGCTAAATTGTAGGCTATTCGTATGCATACGGTAGCTGTTATGAACACTGGTCATAGGATTAAGTAATGCAGACGTTGTTCCGTGGTATTTGTGGGAGTTTTATTCATTGACCACCTGGCTGCTGCGGTTTGGACGCGTGTGTGTCTCTCCAGTGTTTCCCACACCACACATAGACTAATTTGCGGCGATGAACCACAGAATCAACACCGGCCGCGACAGATTGCGTTTTTTGGCGGCTGCCAAAGCAAATTTTTACCGTAGAAACTGACTGTGCTGCGCTTGTGACAGGCTTGCTTAGAGAACGTGCAGTGCAGAGAGCGTGCACTGCCCCTCCTCCGGCCGCGCGCGTGCACTCACCGTCTTCAAACGGTCTTGCCCCCCCCTCCCTCCAGTGTTGCCAAGTCCGCGGAATTGGGCTGCTTCAACACTGTTGCCACATGTTTTTCATGTCCGCGGGTTGAAGCGACCCCAATTATGTAATATTTTGCCCCGGGAATGCGAATTTTAGCAGGCAGCCCTGCCAAAAAGACACATATTTTACCCCCAAATGCTTGTTTTGGGCTAGTTTTGAGTAGCAATTGGGCGGATTTTGTTGTGAAAACCTGGCAACCCTGCCTCCCTCGCGCATATTAATCAAAATCAACTGAGAATTGACACGATGGTAAAAGGTCGGAAGACCAAAGTTTCACGTGAAGCATAGGGAGATTTTTTCTTGGATTACCGGTGGTGTTGCTCTACAAGAGATTAAGTTAAGTGCACCTAAGCATTAAATGACTAGGTTGTAAATAGTTGGTTACTTTTAAAATTAAGTTTAGTACACTTAGTGCACTTTATTATGCTGCTTGCTTGTTGTACTGTGTGCAATAGTGTAATTATTTTATTTATGCTTAAATATTTATTTTCAGAATTTATTTTCAGCACTGAACTCTTTTTTTACTTGTTCTACCTCACCTGTTTTTACTATTTGTTGAATATTGTTTTTTTTTGTACAATAAATGTTCCTTTTTTAAATTGAGACTTGTAACATTGTTATCATCATGATCATTGTGTCATTTTTATGATGTAAATTGAGGGAGCAAAAGCAGTATCGGCTCCAAATATCGGCTCAAGAAAATCGGCAGCCTGTATCGGTCATCGGCTAAGGCTGATGAAAAAAAAATCTGTATCGGCATCGGCACTAAAAAAATCTGTATCGGTCGATCCCTAACCTAGAATACTGTCTAACACTTGATGGCTGCTCTGTCAAGTCCTCGTCGTCAGTTAGGAACCTGGGTGTGCTCTTTGATACCAATCCCTCATTTGAAAGCCACGTTTCTAGCATCTGTAAAACTGCATTCTACCATCTTAAAAATATATCTAAATTACGGCACATGCTCTCAATGCAAAATGCTGAACAGTTAGTTCATGCATTCATGACCTCAAGGCTAGATTATTGTAATGCTCTACTGGGTGGTTGCCCTGCTCGCTTAATAAACAAACTCCAGCTGGTCCAAAACATAGCAGCTTGAGTTCTTACTAGAACCAAGAAGTATGACCATATTAACCCGGTTCTGTCAACACTGCACTGGCTCACTATTTAACATTGCATACATTTAAAAAAAATTGTTTATTACTTACAAAGCACTAAATGGTTTAGCTCCCCAGTATTATACTCCATCACGTCTACTGCGGTCTCAAAATTCTGGCCAGCTGATAATACAGAGAATATCGAAATCAATTGCAGGCGGTCGATCCTTTTCCTAATATAGCACCTAAACTCTGGAACAGTCTTCCTAGCATTGTTCGGGAAGCAGACACACTCTGTCAGTTTAAATCTAGATTAAAAACACATCTCTTTACTATGGCATACACATAAAACACTTTTTTTCAATTAAATGATTGTTAGGCTGCATTAACAAGGTCAGCCGGAACCAGTAACACTTCCCATAACACCTGATGTACCCGTTACTTCATCAAAAGAATGGCATCTACTCTAATGTTAGTCTCTCTGTTTTATCCCGAGGTTTACTGCAGTCAGCCGGATCAGATGGTGGACCTGCGCCCAGACATGACCAACATATGACCCTGAAGTGTCTGCAGAGACCGTGTCAATTAGACTCCCCCTGAAATTACCTAATCGTCACGGCATCCCCAATAAACCCGTCTCCGGCGTGATGACTCCGATCGTTCGAATATTCTTATTTAATAATTGTTTAATCGATATGTCATCCTCAATAAACCCGTCTCCGGCGTGATGATTTTTCAAATATTGCAATTTAATAATTGTTTAATCAATACATCATCCTCAATAAATCCATCTCATGTTGCCTCCGATCTTTTGAATATTCTGATCTACAACCCCAAATCAGAAAAAGTTGGGACAGTATGGAAAACGCAAATAAAATAAAAAAGAAGTGATTTCTAAATTTACTTTGACTTGTATTTCATTGCAGACAATTTGAACACAAAATATTTCATGTTTTGTCTGGTCAACTTCATGTCATTTGTAAATATGCATCCTTTCCTGTCATTCAGACCTGCAACACATTTCAAAAAAAGTTGGGACAGTAAAGCATTTACCACTTTGTAATGTTGCCATTCCTTTTCACAACACTTAAAGACGTTTAGGGACTGAAGACACCAAGTGATAAAGTGTTTCAGGTGTAATTTTGTCCCATTCTTCCTGCAAACAAGTCTTAAGGTGGGCAACAGTACGGGGTCTTCGTTGTCGCATTTTGCGCTTCAAAATGCGCCACACATTCTCTATAGGAGACAGGTCGGGACTGCAGGCAGGCCAGTCAAGTACCCGTACCCTCTTCCTCCGCAGCCAGGACTTTGTAATGTATGCAGAATGTGGTTTTGCATTGTCTTGTTGAAATATGCATGGACGTCCCTGGAAAAGATGTCTTCTTGAAGGCAGCATATTATGCTCCAAAATCTCTATGTACTTTTCAGCATTAATGATGCCTTCACAGAAGAGCAAGTTACCTTTGCCAAGGGCACTGACACAACCCCATACCATGATAGACCCTGGCTTTTGGACTTGTTGCTGGTAACAGTCTGGATGATCCTTTTCTTCTTTGGTCCGGAGCACGGCGTCCATTCCTCCCAAAAAATATCTGAAATACTGATTAATCTGACCACAGTACACGTTTCCACTGTGTGATGGTCCATCCCAGATGCCTCCGAGCCCAGAGAAGTCGACGGCGCTTCTGGACACTGTTAACATAGGGCTTCCTTTTGGCACAGTACAGTTTTAACTGGCATTTGTGGATGTAACTACGTATTGTGGTACTTGACAAAGGTTTGCCAAAGTAGTCCTGAGCCCATGTGGTGATATCGCTTATAGATGAATGACGATTCTTGATGCAGTGCCGCCTGAGGGATCGGAGATCACGGTTGTTCAGCTTAGGCTTGCGCCCTTGTCCTTTACGCACTGAAATTCCTCCAGATTCCTTGAATCTCTTAATTATGTTATGCACTGTTGAATGTGAAATATCCAAATCTCTTCCTATCTTTCTTTGAGGAACATTGTTTTTAAACATTTCAATAATTTTCTCACGTATTTGTTGGCAAACTGGCGATCCTCGGCCCATCTTTGCTCCTTAAGGATTCGACCTTTCTTGGATGCTGCTTTTGTACCAAATCATAATTACAATCACCTGTTGACATCACCTGTTTCAAATAACATCATTATTAAACCATTTTACCTCATTACTAGCCCTAAATTGCTCCTGTCCCAACTTTTTTTGAAATGTGTTGCAGGTCTGAATGACAGGAAAGAATGCATATTTACAAATGACACAAAGTTGACCAGACAAAACATGAAATATTTTGTGTTCATATTGTCTGCAATGAAATACAAGTCAAAGTAAATTTAGAAATCACTTTTTTTTTTTTTTTCGTTTTCCATACTGTCCCAACTTTTTCTGATTTGGGGTTGTAATAGGACCGATGAATCTAATATGAATCAATCATCCGATCTAATATGATCCCTGACCTGTAAACTTGCCAGAATAATAATCATGCGCTGTTTGTTAATTGGCCAGAGGAGAACTGGCACCCGGACTGAGCCTAGTTTCTCCCAAGGTTTATTTTTCTCCATTAGGCCACCTGATGGAGTTTTGGTTTCCTTGCCACTGTCGCCGTTGGCTTGGCTTGCTCAGTTGGGGACACTAAATTTTCAACTAAATATCCAAATAAATCTAATTAAGTAAACTAAATTAACCATATAAACTACTGATCTGCCCACATGTCACTGTATGATAGTTGAAATGAGCTGATGACATCACCGTTTTCTCCAGAGCGGCTGTACAGCCGAATACAATTCTGTTGCATTATTTTCCTGTTTAACACTGTGAAGCTGCTTTGAAACAATCTGCATTGTAAAAAGCACTATATAAATAAAAGTTGACTTGACTTGACAATTGTACTTTTGGGCATGTCAGCTGCGCTCTCTCAAGACTTGGTTAAAGGTTGACTCACAGATTGCCTGGTGGGACATGGAAGCATCAGCTGTGCTTCCGCATCGGCTCCAGGATATTTTATTCACGGGTTTATCAAAAAAGGCCTTAAGTTTGGGAATACAATGGTGTGCAATTCTCTTAAAATCTGGCACGAGGTGTGCAAATTCATGTTAAGTTCAGCTAAGTTCATCTGAATCTCCGATTTGGTATAATCATAATTTACAATCCGACAACAGACCTTTCGTTTTTAAGCCATGGTCAGATCAAGGTTCACTGCATGAAAACACTGAAATCCGGCACTATCCGGGCATGGTATACTCCTGTGTAATTTGATGTTTACCGGATGTATGTGGGAAAAAGCGGATCAGAGTAACACGGAACAGTATATTTCCAGAAAAACCCGGAAACCTCACGTATGCGGACGTATACAGGAATCCGTGAAATTTCACGGACATATACAGCTGAAACACTGCTGGGTGTGCTAGGACTGAAGACTGTTAGGTGTGAAGAAGACCTTTCATATGTTAATGACTGACACTTGTGCTGGCTGTTCTCAGAGAGAGGGGGGGCAGGGGAGGACTTCAGGATTGAGAATTATCTCTGGTCTACTGTAGGCTACAGCAAACAAGCTTTTTGCACAGAAAAATAAATTCTTAAGGCCCTGAAACACTAAACTGAACTAGCAATGACTAAAGCCGACTGTGGGGTTGGTTCACGTTGCCTGGGTCTGGGCCAAACCATCAGAATGGTGTGTCAGGGCCTTAAAACCACTGCATGAAAAGAGTCTCTTAATCAAATATTTTTTATAAAAACAGTACAAAATAAAAACCCTGTCTGAACATATACGTTCACAAAAAAATCTGAATATGTAATGAAATAAACAAAGAAATGTAATGGAATTAACAAAGGATAATTAACCAAACATTTTAGACTATCCCCAAACAATTTTTGCAAAGTTTTACAAATTGTAGGCAATAATAGAATTAAATAAAAAGGAGATGAAATGTGGAAAATGATAAAGTTTGTTTTAAAAACACCAAAAACTGATATGCTCAAAATAAAAATATGGAATAAAAAAGAGCAGGGATTCACTTGCTCAAGAAACACAGAAACACAAGCAGATCTTTCAGCTCTGCAACTGTTAACAAAAAGTGTCACTCTAAGATTCTTAACTTTAACACGCTGCAAAAGAGGGGCGTTTTGAGGTTTGAAATCCACCACTCACAATAGATGTAGGTGCAACCAATTAGGTTACCAATAAAAATAAGGCAACCAATAAAAATAATCCTAATTTTACAGAAAAAAACTATTTTCTTGTAATTTTGAATTATGTTTAAAACGATGTAAAATTACAAACAATATCTAAATAAACAACTTGACTGTTATTTTAAGGATTATATCATTAATGACAAATTACAGTAATTCTCATTTTTTTATACAGGAACATCACTGTATTATTTTTCTGTTTTCATAAATAACAAATTCATGCAAAATTACAAACAATATCTGTAAATTAACAACTGTAATACAATATTTAGCTCATTATATTAAAGGTTTATGTTTATGTCCATACTAACAATTTAACATTATTCTTTGTCATTTTAAAGTAAATCTTATTAGTTTTATATTTACACTGTAAAAATAAAAACCTAAAAAAAACAGCAGCTACAGCTGCAAAACAAAAACCGTAAAATTAAAGTCAAATATCTAAAGTCAAATAAAGTTAAAAAACGTCACAGAAATTACATTAAACGTTTTAGAGAAAACACTATTAGTTTACAGATTTTTCCTTATTTAAATTAAACCTTATAGTTATATAAGTTATAGTTAAGTTAAGTTATAGTTATATAAGTTATAACATAGTTATAGTTATATAAGGATATTTTACTTTAATTTTCTGTTTTACAGTGAAGGTGTATTTTTACATTCAAACTGGTTTTACATTCAATTCTGGATACAAATATAACAAAATATATAGCAAACTAAATATCAAACAATAATTGTTTTTAAAGAGTACAAATCTGCACTGCTCTCCAGGTTGAAACTTCCAGGCCTCTGCCAGTGCCCACACCACAAAACACCATTTGACCAATTAATTAAATATAACAGCAAATAAAAATAAATATACACATTTTCTAACTGTTGTTTAAAACAAGTTTTTTCTATATTTGCAAGGCTATTTGCTGTCTTTCCGTGTTCTTTTGAGCGTGATTGGTCAATCTGAACGTCATCCAGAAATCTGGCCAATGACAGTGCGCGCCTTCAGTTTGAATTATACACCCGTTGTCTTGGAGTTACTCGTGGCTCGCGGGGACGCGACGCGATCGCGGCTTCTAATCTTCACGTCGGTCTATTAATGGCATTGCATGGACCATTTAAACCTGTTAAAATCTTATTTTGGACGAATTTTGATTGTGGGATGTCGACTGAGAACGAAAAAACATGAATACGAACAGACTAAGTTTCCAATGGCGGACAGCAGACGGCAGAAGGTAACGTAAATCCCTTTATATTGTTTCTACTGCTCATCAAGATATAACGTTAGTGCATTAAAGTCATATGCTAATCATGATTAACTTACATATTCTGTTTCTGTGTTTTGTTGTAATATTGTTAAGCTAGGGCTGGGTGTTATGGCGATCTGATGATACTGACTATTGTTAGCGATTTTGCTGTAAACGTTAACATTACCTTTTTATATTGCGGAATGGGAATATAGCGTATATAACGCAGCACTGACTGTACTAAAACTTTTTGACATTTTGACAAGGAAACATGCATGAATGTAGAATAATGAACGGGACATGTGTTAAAATAAGCCTCTCTCAGACAGCATGCGATCCCGAATTATCTTTCTGTAAAATGCACACAATTATCTCAGAAACCTTGTCATGTGAGGTATTCACTTGATTTAAACAGTCAGTTATGTCTTAAGTAAGTTAAACAGTTCAAGTTAACGTGGGGAAACCCGGATGCGTGTCATTCTGTGCATCCGTTCTTAAAGGGGCTGCAGCTTTGTCATCATTTTAATAAAACAAAAGAGATAGAGAAGACCTTCTGCTTCTTTAAGAATCAAGTGATATTAATTAATTGAATATCATACAGTGAAGACTTTTAAAGCAGTATTATTCTGTAGCATTTTAATAAAATATCCATCAAAATAAATATATTGTGATATCGTTATTGTAAAATATAATTTCTCATGTATGTATAATTATATGGTCATAATGCCCATCCCTACTGTCAGCTAGTTTTAAAATCAAGCTTGTCATAAATGTAACAGAGTTTTGGAAAGAGTAATCTGAGAACACTGTCATGTACACTTGTTCAACAGAGAGGACAGGAATCCACCATCCTTGGACTCTGAAGAATTATAGGCAAACCAGGATTTTGGATCTACTGTAAAGTTTTTCTATGGGCCTGGTGAGTATGTTTTGCAAGTCCTTGTCCGTAAGTTGATAATTAATATTAATGTTTTATCAAACAAATTAATATTCATTTGTGTGTGTGCATGTTTCTTCCCCCCTCATGATCCAGAAGTTTTGGATCCATGATCGTGAAGAACTTTTACAGATGTTGACCCTGAATGTGTAAAAGGTAATCTTAAAAATTATTTTAATGTTCTCTGTTTTTTTCTGTAATGTAGACACATGCATTTTCTGTGAAGTTGCTTTGAAACAATATCAGGGTTTTTCCTACATTGAAAAATTTTTGCCGGCCGCCAAAACAAATTTTTGTCCCGCCAAAGCCTTATTTGATCAGTTATTGTGATTTATGAGTGATGTAGAACAGATGACTGCTGCACTTGAGTTAACTGAGTGACAGAGAGAATGACCAGTGAGCTCCTCCCCCGCGCACACTCTCTCTGTCTTCAAAATAAGCATTCTTAGCTTTCTAATGTTTCACATATTACGTTAATCAAAATCAAAAGGTCGGAAGACCGAATCCATGTTGCACGTGGCGCTATCAGACGATGTTTTCCTTTAATTACCGCTGGGTGTGAAATGCGCTCAAAAAACATTGACTGATTCTCTGACCAGCTGCATAAAGCATACTTTAAATAAACAGGAAACAAATCCTATCCGGTTATGAAGTGTTTTCTGTGTGTTGACAAATCTTTCGCGATGTTCTAAAGACGGGATTCACACACAACGCGTCTGCTAATGTCCGATTCGCCACCTAATGACTCCTTTGAACTGAATCATTTTAACGACTGGTTAGAACAACTGATCAGTCCAACACTGAACTCACGAATTAGTTTAATCATTTACTCAGAACAACACCTGAAATGAGAACACAAGTGTGCTTACCCAATTTAGCAAGAGTGGATAGTAAGAATTATTTTTAATTATCAACAGTCTTTCAGCTTATTTATGTTCATAATGTGTAGTAAAATAAATAGCCTAAAATAATTTAGTTTAGACTGGAGTGAGGTGAACCCAGAACAAATTTGTTGTTAGCTAGCTGATTGTATATGGCAGAAAATTAGGCTATTTGTTCATTTTTTTAATATTAATATGATTACCAAAACAAACAATTATCAGTAAATAGTGTAAAAATGAGGAAAAAAAACAAACATCAAGGTATCAAAATAAGATAAGCAAAAGTTACAAACTTTCTTTGAATTTATTTCAAATTTATTGTCAGTTTTGCGCTTGCAGATCAAGTGGGTAGGGTATTTTTTTTTTACCGTGCGTATGTGTGTGTATGGATTACCATGTCTGTCAGCCACCACCGAAGACCATTTTTGACCCAGGAAAAACCCTGAATATGTATTGTGAAAAGCGCTATACAAATACATTTTAATTGAATTGTTTTACTTACTTTTATTGGCATTAACTATATATTATTAATGTATTATTTGGCAGGTCGCAAGATGTATTTTATTTTGTGAGACTTTGCTGAGGAAGTATTCTTTGGCTCAGTCTGAAAAGGCCCAGAAAAGAAACACTATGAAGAACATCACACAGAACCGTCAGAGAAAGAGACGGGTAAGTTAAGAAACCGGTTAAGCTTTTTCCCTCCAGAATGTTACTATACTCCTCTCTGAGTTTTAGTGGTTAATTTACTGTCATGTTTTACAGTTGCTGGAGACCAGGTCCAGGGTGGCACAAACCAACACAGAACCTGTGGGAGACCGCAACTATAGACCTGATGAAGATGAAGATGATGCTGTTGTTGATGGAAGGCCAGTGTGGATGGTTTGGCTAGCTCAAACAACATTGTGTTAGAGTTGGTCACAATTATTTTATAATTATAATTTTAATATTCAATTGGTCCATTTTATATTTTCTTTATTCCTATGTTTATATACTTATACTTTTATTGGTTCCCATATATAGAACATTTACATATATTTTATATACACTTTTTAATTTATAGATTTCTTTGTCTCGTTTTATATTGTATACTTTGTATGTTTGTTCCTTTTTAGATGTCCATGTTGCTTTTGATCTCCACGTTTTGTATTGTTGTTCCTCTTACGTCGCCTTCCTTTAGAAACATTTTGTTCACTTATCTTTTCCCCCATTCATTTGAATGTATGTTTATAATGCTCTTTGTTCTTTTTATTTGGTTATATTGTTTACTTGGAATATTTATGTGTATTTTATATACACTTTTTTTTGTCTTATAAATTTATTGTTCTCATTTTATATTGTTTAATTTGTATATTTATTCTTTTCCTTTTTATGTTCACTGTGTATTTTATTCCTTTACATCTGTCTTTTAAATGCATTTTGTTCATTTTTTTCCCCTTTTTGTTTCTTTACCAATTCATTTTAATGTATATTTATGTTCTTTGGACTGTTTATATTTTTACATTTGTTCCTTTACATTTTCATCCCTTTTAAATACATTTAGTTCACTTGTTTTTGTTTCACCATTGTTTTAATGTTCGTTTATAATGCTGTAAAGAATGTTTTTTTATTTTATTTTTTATACCTTTTTAATAAATATTTCAGACTTTCTCAAATTGTTTTGTGTGTATTTTTCTTTTGGGAGGGAGAGGGGATTCTTTTTTATATATATATTATATATTAATGAGCAAAATCTGCATAGCTGGCCTATAACCAATCAAGTCCCTATGCTACAAAACCTAGCCCACCCTTAGCCTTAGAAGTAACCAATAAAGTCACTTGACTGGGTTTTCAATGCGTCCTGTCCTCCAATAGCAGTCTGGGTTTTGGGAGTGGTTTTAAAAAAAACAACCAATCCAGTTTGAGATGAAGGACCAATAGGGGGTGGAAGGCAAAGCTGTTTAGAGGTGTGAAAATGTCTCCTGGGAAAAACTTGATGGGATTATTTGTCATGGCAACAAATGGCTGTAGCATGGGAGTATACGGCCACAACATACATCCGATTTGGTACCATTTCGGATGAATACGGACATATACGGATCCATGGAATTTGACCTATCCGGCCAGTATACTCCTGGATTCTTCCGAATTTCAGCAGTGTATACAGGAGTATCCTGGTCCGGATACACCTTTTTTCATGCAGTGGTTTACATAATCTGCGTGATTTATTCGACAATCAGGTCTTACGGTCATTTCAAGATCTGAAAGAGTGTTACAATCTTCCAGGACATTCTTATTTTCTGTATTTAAGTTTGAGAAGCGCTATGCGCGCTTATGGAGTACCATGGAACTGTAACTTGGACTCTCACCTTCTGATGGACTGTGTGAACTTTTCACAGACACGAGGAGCAATGTCATTTATTTACAACAGGCTGCTCAAGCACGGCTGCGGTAGGCTTCCTATTACTACAATATGGGAAAAGGAATTGGCTCCTTCCAAACCAAACTGGGACTGGATATGGGACACTATTCCAACAATGTCAAAAAAATCTTGCCCATCAGTTAATATATTATAAACTGCTTCATAAGGCTTATGCTGCGTTCACACCAAACGCGAATAGAGCGTCAAAATCGCGTCTACCGCGTGTAGTTTGACGCGCGAACATTTTGAATGCATTCGCGCATCCGCGGCGAATTGGACGTGCGTAGAAATCGAGCGCTAGAAGCGGAATTGACGCGCGTTCAAGCTGCTCCTGGAGAAATATGTCATAAAACACCACTCTGCCTCTTTTCATTTTCATTAAACATATATATTAAAGGCACAATATGTAATGTTTCAGCATTAAAAATATAAAAAATCCCTATATCTATGTTATATATTTTTTAAAGTTGTGTGTTTACATTATCCCGACAGTTCCAATTAACTTCTAAATCCAGAGAAATTAATATTTTAATTCGAAGACACGGACCGTGTCTTTATTTACGTTATGTCGCCCGTCTATCACGTCATATCCGCGTTATATCATATCCTCCAAACTCAAAGAGGAACAATGACAGTATAAGGGGAACATCCGTATAAAAAAGTCTGTATGATAATGGATCATGACTACTCTTTGCCTGTACGTTCTGCCAGCTCAACAAAGCGCAAACGTACGGGTTAAAAAAATGACCCGAGAAGATTTTGGGACAGTAAAAGAAGCAAGAGACGTGTAAACCTTGGAGAAGCCTTTGAAAGATGGCGAAATCTTCGTGACAAGCTCGGACTGCAGAGAGATGCTGATCTCGCTTGCGTTTTAATAAACAGGTAAGTTAAGTAACCATTCAGCTAACATCATAATCATATAATTATAGCATGCTGTATGTTTGCATATTGCATAGCGATCTTGACCACATTGAGACGCGTTTAGCTGAATACGTATACATTTTGTATTGTATCAGCGTTTCAAATAGGCGGATCCTGTGTTTTTGGAGACTGAAACAGCTATTTTTTAAAAACTGATTCAAAAGTATATTTCTATCCGTATATTTGGTGACACGATGATGTCATGTGTAAAACGCAGATGGACTAGCTATTATTGGTTTTATATGTAGCTGGAGAAAGTAACGTTAGCTTCATATGGTAATATGCCAGTATCTTGGTCAATTAATGTAAGGTGACCGTCACTTTTATCATATGTTAATACTAGCTACATATAATATTGATTTAATAATGATCTACTAATTCATATATCTCTGAGTTCCAAAATAAATGTTTATTAGAATGACTGATGAACGTGGGGAGCGACAGAGCGCGTGTTCCAATGAACAACGTATTGCTGGTTCTCTCACTCACTATGTATTATGGGTTGGTAATGATAAACTAAATTGAAATTTATTTCCTTATTGAACAGTTATGAAAAAGGAGGTCCATCCACATCAACAAGCAAAAGACATGTAATGCCCTTTCAAACTCTCTCAACCATTCCACCATCCAGTGAGTCATCATCACATAGGTAAGGTATACACAAGTTTTATTATATTACTTTTCCAGTTCGATACATATGAAAGTATAACAAATATCTGTTTTTTGTTGATGTTATTTTAAAGAGAAAAATGCATTCTGGAGTCTGATATTGAAGAAATTTCTATTGCTGAAATAGAACAACAGGCGCTGGATGAAAGGTGATTTTAAAATATTTTATAGAAGTAATAAATTGTTACTTTATGTAAAATTCATAATCGGAGATTACATAAAGTCCTTTCACATTCAATAATTTCTTTATGAACACAAATTACACAAATAGCAGTTGTGGTTCAGAATTTAGTTTGCAAAACTTCAACATAGTTTGTAATAAAATGTTATAATTATTATTTTTTATTATAGTTTTTCTAAAATGAGTGTTCATGATGAGTCCACCATTACCCTGAAAGAAGACGCTAATGATCTTCAAAACACAGTGTAAGTATCATTATAATCCATTATTTGTATATTACTCTTGTTTTATACCCATGATGAAAGCTCTCAATATTTGAAACTGAATCCTCTTAATAAACTCACCCTTTGTGTAATTTTATGTTTGATTAATTGAATTATGTATTGGTCTTTGTATTTTTTTTATTTTCAGAATTGACTGGAGAGATAAAGATGACGATGGTGCTTTGGAATCAGCAAGTGAAGATAGTAGTTTGGATGATGACTACATCCCATCTATTTGTATGAGGTTTGTTCATAGGTTTCACCATAGTTTAAAACTCTTGTGTGATTGCGAATGTAAGTTGCTAGTCTTGGATCAATGGCAAACTATACATAGACTGTATGTTATTCCTTCTAGTTGAATGGAAGAGAAGTGAAACAATTTGGCCTATATATTGTATATTTTAGTGTAATGATGTGTTTATAATGAGTTTCTTTTTTACTGATATCTTTAAAAAAAAGAAATACATTTTCCAAAAAGTAAACGCATGTTAATAATGCATAATGTAATAATTGTTTTACAATGACAGAACTGGTGGAGGAAAAAAACATTGGAGATGATGGAAAAGCTTCCGTTCATCAGCCTGGAAGAAATGGTACTACTTTCCACTGAGAATGATGTACCGCCCCAAGAAGAAGATTTGGTCACGTCACCGTCTAGCTTACAGGTCTTGTGTGAGGATGATGTAATTGGACAGAAGGCATCAATAGTGTATCAATTGAACTTGAAACAGCTGGTTACGTGTCTAAAGCTGCCTGTTTTGAAATGCAATTTCACAAACAATGTGACAAATCAGGCTTGCCAGGCTTCAGCACCATTTGAAGTAAATCTGACTTCAAGAGGCACAGGAACAATCATTGAATGGGCGAGTCAAAAAGTATCTACATACCACAACAACGTATACATCTACATTATTTATTGAAATGTAATTTATACAGAAAAGTTGAGTTTGAGTTTGTCTAATTATAATATTGTTTTAATATTTTACAGATATGTTCCAATGGTCACAAAATATGGAAGTGGAACTCACAGCCCACACTAAAATATGGGATCCAGGGGACTTCATGATGGCTACAAATGTACTACTGTCTGGGAATAACTACTATAAAGTTTCCCACCTGTTCAAATACATGAACATGGGATTTGTTGGGAAGGACCTTTTCTTTAACATACAAGACACCTACTGTGTAGGAACAATCAGGGAATTTTGGGAAGTGAAGAGATCTACAGCGATCCAACGGCTGCAGGATAAAGACAGTGTTGTAGTGCTAGGTATGTAATTTCATTTCAAACTATATTTTTGTGTGTTATATCCTTAATTCATGATTTAGTTCAAATTTGTTGTTTTATATAAATTTTTTTAAAGTACAATGTTTCTAATCCATTTTGATCTGGTTTTTATTTTATCCTGTCTTGGACTTTTTTCTAGTTTGTCATCGCATTTCTCATTTAGAAATCATTTTGGTTCTTGACTTTTACAGCAGATGGAAGAATGGACAGTCCAGGACACTGTGCACAGTACTGCACCTACACCACAATGGAGAATGAATCAAAGGAGATTATATCTGTTGTGACCATTGACAAAAGGCAGACCCAGCGAAACTCTGTAATTATGGAAAGAGAGGCTTTTGTAAGGACCATGGACAAGCTTCTAACTGAAATAAAGCTCACAGAAATTTGTACGGATGCTCACAATCAGATTTCTTCTCTTATGAGTAAGTACGGTAGTTATTATTTACTGAATAAATATATAATCTTTTGTTTAGTAGATGTGGATGGTTTTTTTCTATTGCATATATTAGCTTCAAAATAACTTGTTTTTGTTTTGTTTCCAAGATCCTAACTCTGGTAGGTACAAGGACTCAGGAGTACTTCACTCATGGGATATGTGGCATGGTGCGAAGAATCTGGCCAAGAAGATCACAGCAGTGGGTTTTTATATTTTTAAAGTTTCAACTTGGACATGTGAACACATATTTATAACATATTCTAAATATGTTTTTTTTTTTTTTTTTCATACTAAGGCAGGACAGCTGTCAGGGCAAAAAATACTTCTGAAGTGGACCAAATACATTGTTAACCACTTTTGGTTCTGTTGTAAGACAGCAGAGACTGATGGGCATTTCAGGGTAAGTAATAAATTTAAAATTTTATTCCAAATTCGTATAAATAAATAAATAAATACATAAATGATGTTTAGATATACTCCAATATTGTTAACTTTTTTGAGGAGGCCTTTTAAAAACAAAGTTTAATCATATGGCTAGACTGACCATAAACTTACCTGACCTTGATAATGGAAAAGGCTCCAGATTCGTATTCCGAAATAACTTTGTAAAAAAATAATGGGCAGTGTACATAATACATTTTTTTGCAATTAAAAAAAATTGTACACACAGCTGACTTGGAGGTATGTATTTAATCTTTTGACACTCATCCACAATTAGATCAGAGAACACTAAGTACAACACATTAACATCTAAACTTGTATTGTTTTAACACTGTCTGATCTAATCTGCAACTATTTCTTGTAGAAACTCTGGAGCAGTGTGCTTCATCATGTTACCAATGAGCACACATGGTACCTTGGCAAATGCTTGCATGATTGTCTGGCAGAAAATAATGAGAAAGAATGGCTGGAGAGTGGGTCACAGGCTCACAAGGCACTAGAAAAGATTGTGCTTAACAAGAGATGGTTTAAAGATGTGCACAGATATCTGCCTTTCAGGTAACTAGCTATAACCTCTAACCTCTTTATAACCTCTAGTCTGTGTTATAATTCTTCAGACATTATTTACACAGATCTACCTGTCAACTGGAGTCCTTTCACAACCATATACTTATGTACGCAAGCAAACGTTTCAGTTTCTCGCCATTGGTTTATGAGGCACATACTCTCCTGGCAGCACTTGACTACAACCATCATAAAAACAGACCGCCAATTCTCAACAAAGAAGGCCAATTGATGTAAGATGACCAATAAATTATCAGTGCACACTATTCTTAAAAGCATATTTATCTGCAGTGTATAATTTGTGTAACATTTGAAATAAATAAATAAATATATATATATATATAACTTATTTTAGACTCAGGACTTTTTTAAGAATGTTAGATTTTTTTATGTTTATTAGTGCATTCAAACTAAATACAACCTATATTGTCAATTTATGTTTTATAGCTTACGTCGACAATACCAAAAAAAATCTGGGAGATGGACTGTCTACACCATGAAAGGTCTTTGTATTTTTTTTATTTTCAGAATTGACTGGAGAGATAAAGATGACGATGGTGCTTTGGAATCAGCAAGTGAAGATAGTAGTTTGGATGATGACTACATCCCATCTATTTGTATGAGGTTTGTTCATAGGTTTCACCATAGTTTAAAACTCTTGTGTGATTGCGAATGTAAGTTGCTAGTCTTGGATCAATGGCAAACTATACATAGACTGTATGTTATTCCTTCTAGTTGAATGGAAGAGAAGTGAAACAATTTGGCCTATATATTGTATATTTTAGTGTAATGATGTGTTTATAATGAGTTTCTTTTTTACTGATATCTTTAAAAAAAAGAAATACATTTTCCAAAAAGTAAACGCATGTTAATAATGCATAATGTAATAATTGTTTTACAATGACAGAACTGGTGGAGGAAAAAAACATTGGAGATGATGGAAAAGCTTCCGTTCATCAGCCTGGAAGAAATGGTACTACTTTCCACTGAGAATGATGTACCGCCCCAAGAAGAAGATTTGGTCACGTCACCGTCTAGCTTACAGGTCTTGTGTGAGGATGATGTAATTGGACAGAAGGCATCAATAGTGTATCAATTGAACTTGAAACAGCTGGTTACGTGTCTAAAGCTGCCTGTTTTGAAATGCAATTTCACAAACAATGTGACAAATCAGGCTTGCCAGGCTTCAGCACCATTTGAAGTAAATCTGACTTCAAGAGGCACAGGAACAATCATTGAATGGGCGAGTCAAAAAGTATCTACATACCACAACAACGTATACATCTACATTATTTATTGAAATGTAATTTATACAGAAAAGTTGAGTTTGAGTTTGTCTAATTATAATATTGTTTTAATATTTTACAGATATGTTCCAATGGTCACAAAATATGGAAGTGGAACTCACAGCCCACACTAAAATATGGGATCCAGGGGACTTCATGATGGCTACAAATGTACTACTGTCTGGGAATAACTACTATAAAGTTTCCCACCTGTTCAAATACATGAACATGGGATTTGTTGGGAAGGACCTTTTCTTTAACATACAAGACACCTACTGTGTAGGAACAATCAGGGAATTTTGGGAAGTGAAGAGATCTACAGCGATCCAACGGCTGCAGGATAAAGACAGTGTTGTAGTGCTAGGTATGTAATTTCATTTCAAACTATATTTTTGTGTGTTATATCCTTAATTCATGATTTAGTTCAAATTTGTTGTTTTATATATATTTTTTTAAAGTACAATGTTTCTAATCCATTTTGATCTGGTTTTTATTTTATCCTGTCTTGGACTTTTTTCTAGTTTGTCATCGCATTTCTCATTTAGAAATCATTTTGGTTCTTGACTTTTACAGCAGATGGAAGAATGGACAGTCCAGGACACTGTGCACAGTACTGCACCTACACCACAATGGAGAATGAATCAAAGGAGATTATATCTGTTGTGACCATTGACAAAAGGCAGACCCAGCGAAACTCTGTAATTATGGAAAGAGAGGCTTTTGTAAGGACCATGGACAAGCTTCTAACTGAAATAAAGCTCACAGAAATTTGTACGGATGCTCACAATCAGATTTCTTCTCTTATGAGTAAGTACGGTAGTTATTATTTACTGAATAAATATATAATCTTTTGTTTAGTAGATGTGGATGGTTTTTTTCTATTGCATATATTAGCTTCAAAATAACTTGTTTTTGTTTTGTTTCCAAGATCCTAACTCTGGTAGGTACAAGGACTCAGGAGTACTTCACTCATGGGATATGTGGCATGGTGCGAAGAATCTGGCCAAGAAGATCACAGCAGTGGGTTTTTATATTTTTAAAGTTTCAACTTGGACATGTGAACACATATTTATAACATATTCTAAATATGTTTTTTTTTTTTTTTTTCATACTAAGGCAGGACAGCTGTCAGGGCAAAAAATACTTCTGAAGTGGACCAAAGACATTGTTAACCACTTTTGGTTCTGTTGTAAGACAGCAGAGACTGATGGGCATTTCAGGGTAAGTAATAAATTTAAAATTTTATTCCAAATTCGTATAAATAAATAAATAAATACATAAATGATGTTTAGATATACTCCAATATTGTTAACTTTTTTGAGGAGGCCTTTTAAAAACAAAGTTTAATCATATGGCTAGACTGACCATAAACTTACCTGACCTTGATAATGGAAAAGGCTCCAGATTCGTATTCCGAAATAACTTTGTAAAAAAATAATGGGCAGTGTACATAATACATTTTTTTGCAATTAAAAAAAATTGTACACACAGCTGACTTGGAGGTATGTATTTAATCTTTTGACACTCATCCACAATTAGATCAGAGAACACTAAGTACAACACATTAACATCTAAACTTGTATTGTTTTAACACTGTCTGATCTAATCTGCAACTATTTCTTGTAGAAACTCTGGAGCAGTGTGCTTCATCATGTTACCAATGAGCACACATGGTACCTTGGCAAATGCTTGCATGATTGTCTGGCAGAAAATAATGAGAAAGAATGGCTGGAGAGTGGGTCACAGGCTCACAAGGCACTAGAAAAGATTGTGCTTAACAAGAGATGGTTTAAAGATGTGCACAGATATCTGCCTTTCAGGTAACTAGCTATAACCTCTAACCTCTTTATAACCTCTAGTCTGTGTTATAATTCTTCAGACATTATTTACACAGATCTACCTGTCAACTGGAGTCCTTTCACAACCATATACTTATGTACGCAAGCAAACGTTTCAGTTTCTCGCCATTGGTTTATGAGGCACATACTCTCCTGGCAGCACTTGACTACAACCATCATAAAAACAGACCGCCAATTCTCAACAAAGAAGGCCAATTGATGTAAGATGACCAATAAATTATCAGTGCACACTATTCTTAAAAGCATATTTATCTGCAGTGTATAATTTGTGTAACATTTGAAATAAATAAATAAATATATATATATATATAACTTATTTTAGACTCAGGACTTTTTTAAGAATGTTAGATTTTTTTATGTTTATTAGTGCATTCAAACTAAATACAACCTATATTGTCAATTTATGTTTTATAGCTTACGTCGACAATACCAAAAAAAATCTGGGAGATGGACTGTCTACACCATGAAAGAAGAGAAGAACTACAGCTACATCCCTGATCTACAGGCAGCCATTTTGAGAAAAAGACTGGATTCTGACAGGGGCTGTCCAAGGCGGAGGATTCTACGTCCTGATGACCCTCGAACACTTGGACTACTTCCAAGTGTTCAACCTCCAGCTGTAGACACCATTGTTGAGTCCCACGTCAGTATAGGCCTAGGTATGACCAGTGACCAGCTGAAAGTTTAAACTGTAAATACATTTCACTGAAACAAATTTGTCCTTAGACTGTAAAATAAGACTTGACCTATATTTTTACATGATGGGAAATTATACTTTTATTACTGTATATTTAAATT
The DNA here is from genome assembly GCF_949357685.1 of Gobio gobio. Lineage (NCBI taxonomy): Eukaryota > Metazoa > Chordata > Actinopteri > Cypriniformes > Gobionidae > Gobio > Gobio gobio. The sequence goes on along the minus strand of NC_137112.1, from coordinate 20,679,722 downwards.
TAAAAAAAAATCCTCTTATAGGGCCCGGCAATACACATCAAGAGAACAACTGAGCAATTTGTTTTTAGCAAACAGTATTTTTTTTTTTTTTGGAGAGAAGACTCCATTTTTTTCCGAAACATGACATGTAAATAAATATGACGCAAGTTTATTTGTTCAATTCCAACACAAGTTTTTATTTTTATTTCAAAAATTTAATTACTTGCAAATCAAAATCACCTATGTATGCTGCTCTAGATATTGATAAATAAATTAATAAAATAAATAAACATCAAACACAAATGAAAACAACAACAGTAAGGTGTCTTTATCAACTAAAGTTTATAAAATTGTTTCTATGAACCCAGTGTATCTTCCAAATGGGTCCGGGTATTTATCCCGTATTCTGGACACACAACAGCTGGGGATGACAACACGGTTTCCCGCACCAAGGGCACCATAATTCCACAAAACAAAATTTCGGTAAGCGGCATAGCGAAATTCCCGGTTGTCATCCCCAGGCAGCTGTGTGTCATGGAGAGCATAAATGTCATTTCTGAGACGCCGTGATAATCTCAGTACATGCTCATCTAAAATATACAATGACATGTGGGACAATATACTGACGCAGTTGGCCTCCCTCTTGCCACAACATTTATTTTCCAAGTCGGATCCCATTTCCCTGCATCTTGAGCAGCTGCACCATCCAGGCACACCTGGTAATGGAACTTCTTTTCCCTGAGCAGCTGGCTGGAGCACATCGAAGATAAGGCAAGGCTCTCTATCCATGACTCTGATCAAGAGTGAACGAGCGTCATCTGGATTAGGGCTGCACGATTAATCGGAAAAAAAATCACGATCTCGATTCAAACATAAATGCGATCTCATTTCTTAATGTTGGCGATTCTCTTCCGTGTATTTCCCTCAGATCATGCTGCGTTCACGCGTTTTTGGTCACACCAGAGCTTATCACACTCACACAATAAAAAAACACTAACCAATCAATCATAAATCTCCACTTCTCTCCTCTCCCTCATTGGCCACGTTCCGCTGTTACTGACGTGTAACAAGTCGGCAGACCTAAACGGAGTCAGATTTGTAGGGGATAAGAGGTAAAAAATTAACCCCAGTGTGGAAAATCCCGGTGGCGACGGTGAGAGTGAGGATGTAACAACAACATTGGTACAGAAAAAAGGAGCACATTCCACCGTGTGGAGCTTTTTCGGGTTTAAACCTGAGAACGATGCGCAAAGAGTTATTTGCAAAAATTGCTTTTGCATCGTCGCAGCACCGCAAGGTAACACCACTAATCTATACAATCACCTCAAACGTCACCACAAAAAACAGTATGAGTTAGCCATGAGAGACAAGGGAGCCACATCACAAAATACCAGCCGCCAGACCACGCAAACTTCCATAACTCAGGCGTTGTATGGAGCATCGCCATACCCTCCAAGTTCCCAGCGGCACAAAGATATAGCCTAACAAAAGCCATTAGGGCTGTCACTTTTTATTCGATATTCGAATGTGCATTCGAACATGACGTGAAATATCCGTAATCGAACTATAAATAAACTATCCGGTTTTTAAAGTGCCATGCAGAGCGGGTACCCGCGAATATTGCTGAAACGGGTGAAAAACATCCCAATTGAAAAAAATATTTTATTTATAGTTTTCATTTTTTACAAAAAACACTAAAACAAAAAGAAACAACGAAATAAGACAACAAAAACCCTCTCTCCACAAGCCAAGATATTAAATAATCATAAAAATAGAAATAAACAGTAATAAGCATAGATTTACAACTAGTCTTTCTACATTTGTTGTTTCTACATTTTAATTTAATTGTAACTAATTACTTTTATTTAAAATGTTGATAATTTGTTTTTTAAAGTATAAGAAAAAATGAGAATCGTGTAAGAGAATCGTGATCTCAATTCCCATGGAGAAAAATCGTGATTCACATTTTAGCAAGAATCGTGCAGCCCTAATCTGGATCCATATTCCAGATCTGCTCCTGAAAATAACAATGTTAAGAATTTAACAAATGTAACACTGACTCTAAGAATAATCCAAAATGAAAATATTTTTCACATTCTTGTCTCTATTAATATATATATATTTTTTTTTTTCATTGATAAAAGGAAGTTTAATCTTATCCTGAGACTTGCAGTCTTCTCTAAGATACCTGTGTCTGGGACTTTCTTTCCTCTTGCAGCCTCTGCACCCTCACTCTGTCCTCTTCAGAGATTCCAAGTGCTGCTCTAGTCCCTCTTCCTCTAGCTGCCTGTCTACCCCTGGTTGCACTGCTGTGTCCTGCAGTACTTTCCGCTCTTGTCGTCCCTCTCCTTCTACCTACAGTCCTTCCTCTTGGTGCTTCGATCCCTACAGCAGCTCCAATCACTCCTGCTTCAACGATGACTTCGACTGCTCCACTTGTTTCTGCTCCACTGCTTGCTGCTCTTCTGCCTGCTCTTGTCTTTCCCCTAACTACCGGTCTTCCTCTCCCACTCACTCCAGCTGCTCTACTTGCCCTTCCTGTCCCTTTCCTACTTTCTCTTGCAGTTACTCTTCCAAATAACAAGTCTTTCTTTCCATGCTGGGGACTCGACGTCTCATTGCTAATATCTAATGATGCTATTGAGGCATCCGGTGAGGAGCCATCTGTCTCTCCCTGCAATATATTCACATGTTGACAGGAAAACAAACATTATTTTTAGATGTTATCTCATACCCCATACTTGAGTAAAAAAATGTAAATAATAGTTTTTTGTCTATGTAAAATTTATAAATTATATTGTATTATATTTTTAATTAAATTAATATGTTTTTTTGACTATTCTTTTATTATAAATACCTACATATTGTTTGTTCTTTGTCTTTGCTAAAGTTAGATTTAATATAATACTTTGTTTTTAATTGTCAAATATTACTACAAAATTCTAAAAAAAAAAAGAAAAAAACTCTTGAGATACAGAAGGGACATGATCAGTTCACCATAGGTCTTTTTTATTTATTTGATAATTACAAAATAAATGTTTAACATTATAATTCGATAAGTACAAAACCATAGCAAAAAGTCTTATGGTCACATAAGATGCATGTGTATGAGATGTACATCTTATGTGATCATAAGACTTATTGCTATGGTTTTGTAATTATATAATTACAGTTTTCTTTACAACACGTTGTTGGCATAGCACAATATAATATAAGTGCTACCTAATTGTGAATTAATTTTACAGGGAGCTGAAGTCTCCAACCCTCGTTCTGGAGAGCAAACGTTACCATCCTGTACGTTAGGTTTTCAATCCAAACACACACAATGACACCTGATTCGGCTTATGAAACCTATAATTATTACAATTACATGTGATGAAACATGTTTTGTAGCGAACAGAGTCTGGACAACATCTCTCCAGGACGAGGGTAGTAGATGCCTGATCTAAACGTTAGTAGCAGCGACTCAAGTTGATAGACAGAATGTTCGACAAGCGCGGATGCCATGTCAACATACCTATAATTTGAGTAACTCAAATTATGATGCGCGGTTAATATGTCAACATACCTATAAGTCACTCAACTTATAGGTATGTTGACATAGCGACCGCCCGCACAACATTCTGTCTCACACATTAGCTAACGTTACTGATAAGTTTGTTAACTAACGGTAGCTCGCTGCTATTTCATTAGATTGATTATATAAAGTGAAAAGCCATAACTAAACGTAACAACAATAGATTAACAATAGATAAACGTAATAACAATACATTACCTTGTCAGTGAACATGTTTTCTGCTGGAGATGCCAGATTCGCTGGTTGACAGTGACAATGACAACAACTCCCATGAGCCCACGCACTTTCCCGACGTCATCAAAGTATGTCTGTTGTTATTATTTTGAATGAGTGACCCCTAGTGGCCAAAAGTTACATACTGCACGTTTAAGCATTAATAGCCACACAGATGTGGTCCAGGCAACTCCTACATTATCTTCACTGCATGTATATTTAAATATCCTTAAAATATAAAGTTATGAAACTTCTCTTTGCCCTCAGTCAAAATGATTTGGCAGACAACAAATTATAGATTCATGAGAGCAAAGATCGGCCGTTAGATCTACACAAGATGCACCACTACAGGACATCAGAGCCAGCGGCAAACGTCAGAAGGACTGGCCGAGAAAAAGGCTGCCCTCGCCGGGGTTATGAGCGATGATTGCCAGGTGATCGCCTGGATCTCACAACTCCAAAAACACAAGATTTTTTTTTTTAAATAGGCTCTTTATAAATAAACCACAGATTTGAGCTTTAACCAACTACATTCTCACCTGAAAAAGTCTTAAAACTACATTTTGTGACACAATAGTAGTATTTTTAAATTATGCAGGGTTTCTCATCACGTCACTGTACCACGTGACCCCAGCGAGCAGGCTCCTGATTGGTTAACACGGCGCGAAATGACGGCAAAGTTCAAATTTTTCAAAATTGGCTTCAAACGCGTGAATGCACAAAAAGCACCACTCGCGTGCAAAGCCTTGTTTATACTCGCCGCGGCCACAAGAGTGCGAGGGTGCGCGTGGCAAAAATGACGTCAACGCGGAGGGGGCGGTCTCGCACGTTGGCTCCGCAAGACCCCATTTCGCCTGGCGGTGCGCAGCGCATTTTTTGTAACTCCGCGCGCACCTTCGCATCCGAAGATGTACAATTTTGGCAACTTTGTCCGAGCTGGTGCGTCAGTACCGGCACATTTATGACCCTTCCATGAGGGATCATCGCATAAAGAACAATTCTATATAAAACAATAGGCTAGTGGATTTTACAGCTTGCTTCAACATGTAATACAACATAATACCATTTTTTGTTGCATTTTCTACCTTAGAATTCCTTTGATTGAGTGATATTGTAGAGTCATAGATTACAGTGTATGATTGGTACACATTCAGTAGCCTTCTACAAAGAAATGTGTTTAAAAAACTGTTTTTAATTAATTTTTTGCCTATTGATTGTTTAAAGGAGGAAGATGAACAGACACAAGAGAGGTTCAGTTCCACGGCAACACCGTCACCTGGAACATCAGAAACTACTTCTTTGCTCCTGCTTTCGATGGATTTAAGAACAATTACTCCAAGTCGCCCCCTGTCGTTTCACAGAATACTACAACGGCGCGTGCGTCGACTATAAACGCCGCGCGAAACGCGCCTTCCGCACCGCGGGACCTCCAGACGCGTGTCAACGCGCCTTTCCATTGACTTAACATTGAAATCACTCGCGCCAGACGTTCTATTCGTGTTTGGTGTGAACGCAGCATCATGCTACTCCAAACATCTTGCACAAAATGAAGTGTTTGCCTACCCCTTTCTGCTCACTATGTAATTAAAATTCTGTGGGTACCTACATGTTTTATGAGTGCCAACATATTGGCAACTTCTGGGAGGAGGTCTTTCATGTTGTGACAGAACTATGTGACAAGGTTATCCTTAAACACCTCAGTCTCTGTTTGCTGAATGATGATCTGACTGTTAGCCAGCGCAAGATTCTTCACACTGCTCTAACTGTGGCCAAAAAAATATCTTTAAGATTTGGCATGAGCCTACAATCCCAGCAGCCAAATTATGGCTCCTAGAACTAAAATACATTGCCCTGTTAGAACTCACAACAGCGAGAATCAATAAAGCAAAACCAAAAACACTTAAGGCCTGGACTGAATTTGTTACAAAACTATCCCATATAATAACTCGACAGGCCACCCATACTTAATGTTATCAAGGAGGAGCAGTGGGAATCCTGGAGCTGTGCTGGTGTTGTTAATCCACCCCCATTTTGGGGGGGTTTAAATTTATGTATGCGTATATGTATGTATGGAAAAAAAACATTTATATATTTATTTTTTATTTTTATTTTTTATATACAGTATATTATATATATATATATATATATATATATATATATATATATATATATATATATATATTATTATTATTATTATTATTATTATTATTTTTTTTTTAACAAGCAAACCCTGGTTTTGTACATAGTTATTTGTGATCGCACATGTGGACCATGTTCAACCTTGCAATAGTAAAAAATAATCATAAATCACAAAAAATCATAAAAAGTAAAGAACATTTAAGTAAAAAAATGTAAGTAAACACAATAAATTGTAAAAGCTGTTCTCTAAATGTAAGGAGAAAAGGAGTTGTATTTGCAACACTTCAGAGTTTCAAAATACAACTTCCAACAAATATCCATTACTTTTACAAAGAAGTAGCTTGCATACCTCTGCTCTTGTCCACTAAAATGTGGAATTATCTTTTTGCTGTAGGCTACCCTCTGATCGCACTGCATACCCTCTGATCGCACTGCAAAAAGTGATGTTCTTCCCGTACTATTTTGTCTTCTGGTGCAAATGTCTAAAGAGTCTTAAATCAAGATGCATTTACTGGAGACAAAAAATTGACAAAATATTAAGTCTCTTTCCTGTTTATGATAAAAACAAATAGCCTATCTGCTAATGGGCACAGAAAAAGAAAAACTAATTCAAAAGTGAATTTTCATAACTCGTTGACAAGAAATAGGGGAGCACGGGGCACAACCTAACGCGGGGCTAGTTGTAACCACACATGGTTTAAAACTTTCCACACATGCCAGGATGACGAAACTGTTAAAAGTGTATTTACTAGTTGCCATATCAACATTATTTAGAGAATAAAATGTGCCAAAATTAAAAAATCTTTGGAAGATATTACTGAACATTTATTTAACCAAAGCAAAAATTAAATTTCTTACTAAAGTTTATTTTTCATCTGTTTTTGTGTTTAATTAAAATAAGACAAATCTGATATTATTGTAATCTTATAGCCTATCTGTTATTTAACAGTTGAGATTGTTCTTTAATGCTGACCTAACCAGCAGAAGACACGAGCCCAGTTGCGCAGATGGGGCATGTTGTAACACTGCGTTACAATGAGCCCCTATTAGAACTATGATATTCTATTCTATACTTTTATTAATTATTATGAGAAACCATGAGAAAAGGTTGAATAATGCATGAGAATCAATGTTCAGAAATTATTCATCATTATGTTTTTAACTATGCTGTATAGCGGCATTTAGCGATGTGTTTGTTATCAAACTCAAAAATGTGTATATTTTTAATTATTAAAAATGCCATTAATTTATTTTAAAAAGTTAATAATTGTATTTTATTGATAAAATATTTTAATTTGTCTTGGATTTTCTTTTTATTATATCAGGTAACATTTTAAGCTGTCATTTGGTCATGTTACAATGTACCCCACCTATGGGACATGTAGTCACATTTCACTTCCATTCTTTCGGGGTAAATCAAGAAAAAAGTATACACTGTATTAATGAAACAAAACCACATAATTGTAGGCTACTAAACATGTGTAAAATAATGTGGGGAAAAAATAAATACTCAGAACCCAAAGTGGATTTACACAAACTAAGAAAGTCAAAAAGCATTAGGTGGTGCCCTGCTCTCCCCTATTTGTTCATGATTTCAAAGAGGTTTACATATTTGTAGCCTATTGGAAAACAGAACAAAAATACTGAGTTTTTGCAATGTAGCCTATGCTATGCAACAAAAAATGCCATGTCTTTATGATTTTAAGATGTTCTGCTCTGATTTAAAGACCATTGTAAGGCCTTAAGCTGTGTAGGTGAGAATTAAGACTTTTTATGACCCACAGAAACCTTAAAAATAAAATAGGATTGGTAGTGAGAAATAGGCCTATTTACCAGTGAAATTAATAAGCAACCAAAATCTTATTACCTCATTGGTATCTTGACTCTCAGATAGCGGTCAACAGCAATAGCCAGGAGGGCGAGGATTGAACTTTGCGTTAGTACCAGGACCGTACATGCAACGAGAAGGCAGCTGTAAAAATTAGTCTTCAGTCCGATGCTTATGATTATAGCCAGGGGAATGACAAGTGCACCGACCGCAATGTCCGCAAGAGCCAGGCTGACGATAAAGTAAATAGTCGTGTCTCGTAGAGATCGGTTGATTCTCACAGCCCAGACCACCATCACATTCCCAATGACAGAGGAAAGGGCAATGAACACCTCCATCCCAATGTACAGACCCAGGACATCAGGCATCCTTGCTTTGAATACAAGTGCTTCTGTTGAAGAGGATAAAATATTCCCCAGATTTGTTATGTATTGACGTGAAAGACTCCCGGTAAATCAAACGAGTCTAAACGGGCGTGTTTTTTTTATGGCTACATGTCGGTGCCAATGTTACATGGCGCAGGATGAAAACAGAAGTTGTGTTTCCTCTCCGAAATACGTCCGCGGCACCATGATCATCATCATCAAGTCCGGGTGTGTAGTCCAGTTCCACAGTGAACCATATGACTCACTTCAGACCCTCCACGAGCATTCCCCGCGCATTACATTAAGTCACAGCTCATCAGAAGCGATCTACGCGCGCCACCTGTGCACGAGTCACATAAGACAGCTTGTCTGTCGATGTCGAAAAGTCCAGTAAGGTCTGACGGTTACCTTAACTTTGAAACAGCTTAATAACACGCACATCGGCTCCACCGAAAGGCTCCTCATGCACGCTAGGGCGACCAATACAAGTTTAACCAATCATGTGCTACGGGGGCTGAGACGTGAGCAACAGCACCATATTAACTTGAGTTGCTGACCATCACTCAAGTTGTTATTCACATCTTTTAAATTTGAATTAGGTTGCTTATTAGATTGTCCTAAATATGATGATATATGCTAAATGTATACCCAGATAGCAATCATTGAAACAATGTTGAATCAATGTTGATGCATTTACGGTGTCCGGGAGTGCTCAACTTGCTGCAACTGACGAAAACACCCAGCTGAAAATGTTTTATTAAAAATGTACTTGAGTATGTTTTTAGTACAATACAAATAGACTATAACAAATTTTTAATACATTTAATATTACGTATTTTTCACCTGGGCATGCAAATAGGAAAAAACACCAGCAAAAAAAAGAACACCATATTTGCAGTGTTTTTCTGTTTTTTGCTGCGTTGTGAATATTTGCAGTGTGTTTCTGTATTTTGGTGCTTTGCGAATATTTGCAGTGTGTTTCTGTATTTTTGTGCATTGTGAATATTCACAGCACCTTTCTGTATTTGGGTGCATCGTGAATATTTGCAGCATGTTTCTGTATTTTGGTGCATTGTGAATATTTGCTGTGCGTTTCCATATTTGGTTGTGTTGTGAGTTTTTGCAGCGCGTTTCTGTTTTTGCTTGCTGTGCTTTTCTGTACTTGGTTGCAAACTTTTGCAGCACATGTGTTCAGTGCTTTCAGTGGCGGCGCCCGGGGGGGGGGGGGGGTAGGTGGTGCTGCAGCTCCCCCTATAATAGCCATGGCACCTGCCCAGCACCCCCAAGAAATGTCTGTAATTTTTTTATATTTATATTTTAATGTCATGTTAGAATATTCTTTTTCATGTTTTTAAAATAGGAATTAAATAATTATTTAAAATTATATATATTTTAGTCTAAAATAACATGAGGCCCAAACAGGTGATATTCTTTGGCCAATGGGCTCGGCGCTCGCGAACCTCTGACCTTAACTCATTTCAGCTTGTTTTTGATAGCGAGTTTTAGCAAAATAAAATAACGTTACACCAAAATGGATCGTTTTTTGCTCCTTAAACGTCCACGTTCTGAGTCACATCCTGAAACGAGAAACGAGACTGTGAAGGTGCAGACACAGCACTCGTCGTCAAAGAGCCTCAGGAACAAGAAAATCCTGGGGATGAACTTGAAGACGGAGAATCGGCGGCGGCGGTTTCCATTGAGGATGCTAACGTTACAGTTTGTGCTGCAAGTAGGGTTGCCACCCGTCCCGTAAAATACGGAATCGTCCCGTATTTACAAGCAAAATGACGCGTCCCGTATCAAACCAATACGGAATGCAAATTATCCCATATTTTACATAGGTCCACTCATAGTTCAATTAACATACAGATTTTGCAGTGTGGAGAATTCTGATAGCAAATATAAAGAAATCAATTTCACAATAAGTAGTACAGGAGCTCATTTGTGCGTGATTGCGTTTTAGCGGCTTTGTTGCCATAGCGGTGGAGTCTCGAGAACATTCGCTGTGCCGTGTGCCTGTAAACTTGCGCGTTTTTAAAAACATGTCGAGCTCGCGTCGCGTCCACCGTTTGAACGCAAGATCTCCAGATATAGAACTGAATATCAAAAAGGTATCAATGGGTCTGTCCAGTAACTCATGATGAACTTCAGGCCAACTGCACACTTTATGAGAAGCATTTCAGTGTCTCAGACTGACTGACTTAAAGCAGCAGCGGTGACAGACCGGTCTATGTGACACACACCTCCGTGCTTCTAAAGGTATAACTTAGGCCTATAGTTTTTTTTTTTATGGATAATATGTAATATAATATTCCATACATTATCAGAGCTTGGCAGAGAGAATTATTAATTTTTTAGACAGGGTAATTAATAGATTATAGCCTAATAAATGTTATTATTAATTTATAATTTAGCTAGGCTATATTAATCATACATAATAAATAATCCTGTCATATAAAGTTTATGACATTTAAAAAATATTTAGATAAAAATGGGACAAATAATTACATGATAATATAGTCATCATTTAAGTAAATTAATAAAGAAATAAACATTTTTGAAATTCAAGAAAGTGATTACTGGTTCAGAATGACTGCTTAAAGGGACAGTTCACCCAAAAATGAAAATTCTGTCATCATTTACTCACCCTCAAGTTGTTCCAAACATGTATACGGAACAACTTGTGGAGAGGTGGTGGTCCAGTGGGTTAAACCACTTAACTGATATGCAGAAGGTTGCTGGTTCTATCCCAGCGGTCACCACCAGTGTGTCCTTAAGCAAGGCACTTTACTCCACGTTGCTCCAGGGTATTGTCCCTGTAATAAGTGCACTGTAAGTCGCTTTGGATAAAAGCGTCTGCCAAATGCATAAATGTATACATTTCTTTGTTATGTAGAACACACAGGAAGATTAATATGGAAGTCAATGGTGCCCCCAAAGCAGCTTGGTTACAAACTTTCTTCTAAATATCTTCTTTTGTGTTCAGCAGAACAAAGAAACTCATACAGGTTTGGACATCATGAGGGCGAGTAAATGATAACAGTATTTTCATTTTGGGTGAACTATCCCTTTAAAGTGCACCAAATAGGCTCTAAAGAGTTCTTTAGAAATAAATGAATGGGTGTCCCTTATTTGGCCACACTAAAGGTGGCAACCCTAGGTCAGACTAGTGTGTTGGTAACTGGCTGTGTGATTTCGTGATCTGAGCATTTTAGGCCGAAGCATGTGTCTGTTGCTGCTCCGTTGTATTCAGGGCTCGACTGTGACATAATTGTGTGAAATAATATTTCCAGAGGTTTACATTGGCAGGCTTATGTATGTTGTATCTATAGCTCTTGCATTGAATACTTAGGCCTATTATATATATATATATATATATATATATATATATATATATGCCTATAGTTGCAGAACGAATATAGTTAATGCGGGCGTGTACGCATTAATTTATACCAGGGTGGTCCAATGCGACTCCATAATGCCATAATGACGCCGCAAAATTCAAAGCACCTTCTCTTAAGTGTTGAGCATCCCCATAGCACCTGCAACAGAAAATCTCTGGAGCCGCCACTGAGTGCTTTAAGTGGGCCGGTACGCGCCGGTACTCAGTACCGCCACTTCCAAATATAGCTCTTGAGCGTACCGCCACCTCTCTGTGCGCCCAGAACGTGCTTTTAGCGTACCGGTATGCTCATTTGCAAGCAGAGACTACATTACTCATACACCCTTGAGTTTTACAAGTGAAAAGTGCATGCGTCGCTTTTGCCGCTGTCAGTGTCAACAACTCAACGTGGTCCGGAGAGGGTGTGCAACCATAGCTGCTCGGTTAAAATACGAAAGCACTTGTGCCGCAGTCACAAGTGGTGACGAGGACGAGAGTGACACTACTTCTACCGATGACAACAGCCGCATGTTGTAGCTATAGTTTCTAACTGTGTTGCTATTTGATTAGAAAAAAAGAAAGAACAAAGTTAACATTGGCCAGCATGTTAATGAGGTGCCGTCAATGGTCTTGCTTTGTAAATAAACCCTTATTGTAACAAATTATATAGTTAAACAATTACAAGAACTATATGTTCCCTTTCGTTCAGTCACTACGACGTACGTTAGTGACTAACGAATGGGGGGTTTCGCCTAGAAGCCAATTACCTTCGAGGTGTTTAACAGCGCCCAATGGCGTGCCAATGCCATGGGCAATGCGGAATTTGCATACGTAACTCCGCCCCACCGCGTGGGTATATAAGGAAGTACGCTGGCAACATCGCATTATGTTTCTGCTTTGGAGCCAAGAGTATCTCTTCACTCCTTCAAGCCTTTAACTGAGTCTTTGTCAGCCTTCGAGACGAGCAGCTTTCCAGAGGCGTTGGATCTACGGCGCGTTCCAGTGATCGCATACTGCCTGCCTGCTGATCTGCGCAGTGGTCCGTCTGACAGCTGGTGTGTGGTCCCTGGGCGCTTCGGCGTCTCTGCGAAGCTTCTTCTCTAAAAGAGCATACACGTGGCACGTCCTTTTCAGGATGTCTCGCCCGTGTACTTCTGGGTGTGGCCGGTCGTTGACTTCCTTCGATGGGCACGATCTCTGCTTGGTATGCTTGGGCGTTCAGCATGCTCAAGCAGCGTTCGTGGATCAGTCATGTTCCCACTGCGGGAACATGACCATCGCGGTGCTGCGGTCTAGACTCAAAGACCTTCGTACTGAAGTGAGAGTCCCCTCAACCACACCCCGATCTACCGCGCCCCCCGTGGCCGGTACTTCGGCTGGTGGTCAGGGTGACCTGAGGGTTACGGTGTGGAACAAAGCCCCGACGCTCATGCCTCGGGCCACACCCCCCTCTAGCGTACCGCAACCCGTGAGTGTCCAGGCTGAAATCGCGGGGCCAGCTCCGGCTCCCCCGCGCATTTCGTTTGGCGCTCCGGAGGATGATGCGATGTCGGTCACCGCATCACAAGGTGGGCTCGAGTCCTCTGAGGATGACGACTCGGCTGTGCTGCCGCCTTCGGGCGCGCCAGCATTGCCCGAGTCAGACCCAGAGCTGACAGCCATGTTGTCTCGGGCAGCCGCGAGTCTAGGGATAGAGTGGAACCCTCCGCCCTGTCCCGAACGCTCGCGGCTCGATGATTGGTATCTGGGGGCCCGCGCTGACTCACGTCAGTCCCCGCCCTCAATACCTTTCTGTCCCGAGCTGCATGAGGAGATTGCCCGGTCCTGGAAGTCCCCGTTGTCTTCCCGTGTTCGGTCTGCAGTCTCCTCCGCCTTCTCCATCCTTGATGGGGCCGCGGCCAAAGGGTACACTGGGGTCCCCCAGGTTGAACGTTCTGTTGCGATGCAACTGTGTCCTCAGAGCGCTTTGACCTGGCGTGGTGATCCTAAGCACCCCTCCAAAGCCTGTCGATTCACATCAACCTTGGTGGCGAAATCGCACAGCTGCGGGGCAGGCTGCCGCCTCTTTGCATGCCATGGCGATCCTACAGGTCTACCAGGCCAGGATCCTCAGGGACATGCACGAGGGTGGAGTTGATCCGGGGCTCTTAAATGAGCTGCGTGCCGCCACCGACCTCGCTCTCCGGGCGACGAAGGTGACCGCACGCTCCCTGGGTCAAGTGATGTCCACAAATGTGGTCCAGGAGAGACACCTGTGGCTAAACCTGGCCGATATGCGGGACACCGAGCGGACACGTTTCCTCGATGCCCCCATATCCCAGGCTGGCCTCTTCGGCGGAGCGGTTGAAAACTTCGGCCAACAGTTTTCAACCGCCCAGAAGCAGACTGAGGCTCTCAAGCATGTACTGCCACGGCGGCCAGCTGCTGCTTCCACCCAGCCGCCGGCACAGTCGCCTCAGCCTGCTCGCCGCCGAGGACGCCCTCCTAAGGCTCCCGCCCCTCCTTCACCCGGGCCGGGTCGCGGAGGAAGCCGTAGGAAGGCGTCCAAGTCCCCTCAGGCCGCCCCGCGCCCCGCTAAACGCCAGGCCAAGCGGCGCTCCTGAGACGGACGGCTCAGGGATGGGAAATTCTTTCGAGGAGATGGTAGCAGGACCACTCCTTCCCCCGGTGGAGGGCCGGGGGAGAATCCTTTGTTCAGCTGCTGGCCTCCGGGTCAGCAGCACCCTAATATGGTCAAAGAAAGAATTAACACCCCCATCCCTGAGCCCCCAGAGTCTGGTGATGCCAGTGCGCGCCACCCACGGGTCCCGCCACTCGCATCCCACTCTGTCGCCAGCCCCCTGGCAGAGCAGACCCCAGTGGAACGCGCGTCCTTCCCTGGTCTCCTCTGTCAGGACGCAGCCGTTAACCGCACCCCCACACCGGGACGCCCAACAGCCTCCCTTGTCCGGGTCGGTAACGCTGCATCGCTGCCCCACATCAGGTACGTCTGTAGTCCGAATGACCCTGCTCGTACAGTCCCTGGGAGCCTGGCTTCAGATTCCAGGGCTGTCCGGCTGGGTCGAGAAGACAGTCAGGCGCGGCTACGCGATTCAGTTCACGCAGGTTCCTCCCTGTTTCCGGGGAGTCCGCTTTACTATGGTCGGGGCCAATGCCCCTGTCATGAGAGCGGAGGTTGCCACCCTACTGGCGAAGGGTGCGATCGAACCTGTCCCTCCAGCCGAGATGAAGTCCGGGTTCTACAGCCCATACTTCATTGTACCCAAAAAGACCGGTGGGTTGAGGCCAATCCTGGACCTGCGCATCTTGAACCGTTACCTTCAAGTTTCCGTTCAAGATGTTGACAGCGAAACGCCTTTTCGAATGCATTCGTCCCGGCGATTGGTTTGCAGCGATCGACCTGAAGGACGCCTACTTTCATGTCTCCATCTTACCTCGACACAGACCGTTCCTACGGTTTGCTTTCGAGGGGCGGGCATACCAGTACGCGGTCCTCCCATTCGGGCTATCTCTGTCCCCTCGCGTCTTTACGAAGATTGCCGAGGCAGCCCTTGAGCCCCTACGGCAGCACGGGGTTCGTATCCTGAACTACCTCGACGACTGGCTCATACTGAGTCACTCTCGAGAGCAGGTTTGCGAACACAGAGATCTGGTTCTCCACCACTTAGCCTGTCTGGGCCTTCGGGTCAACTGGGAGAAGAGCAAACTCTGCCCAGTGCAGAGGATCTCTTTTCTCGGTATGGAGATCGACTCGGTCGCCATGTGCGCGCAGCTTACGAGCGAGCGCGCGCAGTCTCTGCTGACTTGCCTCCGTCAAATCGAGAGCAAGAGTGCGGTTCCACTGAAACATTTTCAGAGGCTCCTGGGGCATATGGCATCGGTAGCCGCGGTAACGCCGCTCGGATTGCTACATATGAGACCGCTTCAGCACTGGCTTCGCGATCGAGTCCCGAGATGGGCATGGCGGTCTGGCACGCTCCAGGTCCAAGTGACCCGGGCCTGCTTACAGACACTCACTCCGTGGTCGAACCTCAGTTTTCTACGGGCCGGAGTGTCCTTAGAACGAGTTTCCAGGCATGTTGTTGTATCAACAGATGCCTCCGCCACGGGCTGGGGTGCCATGTGCAATGGACAAGCAGCCGCGGGCTCCTGGACAGGACCCCAGCGCCTCCTGCATGTCAATTGCCTCGAGTTGCTGGCAGTACGGTTCGCCCTGCACCGCTTCCGAGCGTTGCTGAGGGGTCAACACGTACTTGTCCGGACAGACAACACGGCCACAGTAGCGTACATCAACCACCAGGGCGGTCTACGCTCCCGCCGTATGTCTCAACTCGCCCGCCATCTCGTTTTATGGAGTCAGAAGCACCTGAGGTCCCTTCGTGCTATCCACATCCCGGGGGTCCTGAACCGTGCAGCCGACGAGCTCTCACGGATTCAGCCACTTCCTGGAGAATGGAGACTCCATCCCCAGACGGTCCAGCTGATTGGGGAACAGTTCGGCGACGCACAGGTAGATCTGTTTGCCTCCCAAGACTCTTCCCACTGCAGCCTGTACTATTCCCTGACCGAGGGCATGCTCGGCACGGATGCACTGGCGCACAGCTGGCCCCAGGGCCTATGCTTATATGCGTTTCCCCCAGTGAGCCTTCTCGCACGAGTACTGTGCAAGATCAGGGAGGACAAGGAGCAGGTCATGTTGGTCGCCCCGTATTGGCACGGCCAGACCTGGTTCTCAGAACTGCTACTCCTTGCGACAGCCCCTCCCTGGCCTATTCCTCTGAGACCGGACCTCCTCTCTCAGAGACGGGGCACCCTCTGGCACCCGCGTCCAGCGCTCTGGAAGCTCCATGTGTGGCTTCTGGACGGGACGCGGCAGGTTTGAGTGGCCTGCCACCTACGGTGGCCGCCACCATCACTTCCGCTAGGGCAGAGTCTACACGACACCTCTATGCGTTGAAGTGGAACCTCTTCGTCACCTGGTGCTCTTCCCGCCAAGAAGACCCCTGGAAATGCCCGATCGGGTCCGTGCTTGAGTTTCTCCAGGAGGGGCTGGAGCGAAGGCTGTCTCCCTCCACCCTCAAAGTTTATGTGGCCGCTATATCTGCCCACCACGATCTCTTGGAGAACAAGAAGGTAAGTCAGCACGACCTGATCATCAGGTTCCTGAGGGGGGCGAGGAGACTGAATCCTCCTCGCTCTCCTCTCGTTCCCTCTTGGGACCTCTCAGTAGTCAAGTCAAGTCAACTTTATTTATATAGCGCTTTTAACAACGTAAATTGTTTCAAAGCAGCTTTACAGTGTTAAACAGGAAAATAATGCAGCATAATTTTATTCAGCTGTATAGCCATTCTGGAAAAATTTCAAGTATCATACAGTGACAGTGTGGGCTTTAGATCAATAATTCGATCAGTAATTTAGTTTAAATGGTTAATTTAGTTTATTATTTAGATTTATTTCGATGTTTAGTTGAAAAATTTAATGTCCCCAACTGAGCACGCCAAGCCAGAGGCAACAGTGGCAAGGAAACCAAAACCCCATTAGGTGACCTAATGGAGAAAAATAAACCTTGGGAGAAACCAGGCTCAGTCGGGGTGCCAGTTCTCCTCTGGCCAATTAACAAACAGCGTATTATTATTATTATTCTGGCAGTTTTACAGCTCGGAGGTCATAATAGATCAGAATATTCGAGGGACCGGGGGCAACATGCTGGAGACGGGTTTATTGAGGATGATGTTCATTAAATAATTATTAAAGTGCTATATTCGAATGATCGGAGGCAACACGCTGGAGACGGGTTTATTGAGGATGACATATCGATTTAAGTATTATTTAATTGTAATATTCGAACAATCTGAGTCAACACGCCGGAGACGGGTTCATTGAGATGCCGTGCCGATGAGGCAGTTGCAGGGGGAGTCTAATCACGGTCTCTCAGACACTTCGGGGTCCTGTGTTGGTCTTCTATGGGCGCAGGTCCACCATCTGATCTGGATACGGCCTGGATCCGGCTGACTGCAGTAAACCTCGGGATAAGTAGTCCTAAGTGCTCCTCAGAGGCCTCCCTTTGAGCCTTTACGGTCAGTCGATATTAAGTTTCTGTCGATGAAGACGGCTCTGCTGACCGCATTGGCCTCTTTTAAGAGGGTCGGGGACCTACAGGCATTTTCGGTTGACGAAGCGTGCCTAGATTTCGGGCCGGCTAACTCTCACGTGACCTTGAGACCCCGGCCTGGATATGTGACCAAGGTTCCTACCACTCCCTTCAGAGATCAGGTAGTGAAACTGCAAGCGCTGCCTTTGGAGGAGGCAGACCCAGCCTTGGCATTGCTCTGTCCAGTACGCGCTCTCCGCGCTTACGTAGACATGACGCAGTGTTTCAGGACCTCAGACCAGCTCTTTGTTTGTTATGGTGGAGAGCGGAAGGGAAGAGCTCTCTCAAAGCAGAGGTTGTCTCACTGGATAGTGGACACCATTGTTTTGGCTTACCAGCAACAAGGTCGACCATGTCCCCTTGGTGTGAGGGCACACTCCACCCGGAGTGTGGCCTCGTCTTGGGCTCTAGCGCATGGCGCCTCGCTAACAGACATCTGCAGAGCTGCAGGCTGGGCGACACCCAACACATTCGCCAGATTCTACAATCTCCGAGTGGAGCCAGTGTCCGACTATGTACTCGCCCCCCCGAGGGGCCGGTAATGGACCAGGCTCTAGGTGTCTTCGCTTGCTCGCCACTCCACTCCACGGACTGGATACGTGCGATATTTTTCCTCAGGTGAGCTCCCCGAGAGCCCTGAGCTCCTCCAGCACTGTCGACGCCGACATCAGTTCAGTCTGCCCTTTCGAGCCCAGACCCTCATGTCCGGCCAGGTGCCCCGTGTGCATGGTTCCCTCCGGCGACCCCCACACGAGTATTTCCACCGTAAGCCTCCTCAGTAAGCAGGTGTCTTTCCCTTGGCAAGCCCTGCCACCCCTAGGGTTAAAAATCCACCTTCGGCTGGTACCTTAGAGTTCTTCCATATGCAGCCCACAGCGGGTCATATGTGTACTCTCTAAGTCCTCCCCACGGGTAGGCATCTTTGGCATTCCCTCACTGGGATATGCTTCCCAGTGTACCTTGGTAATCCTGTGATAAGTGGGAGTCCTACGACCTTAAGTGGAGGGACCTCTCACTTACGCAGGGCACTGGACGACAGCTGAGTGGCGTGGTTATATTGGAACGTTAGTTCCCATTCCCATCCCATTCGTTAGTCACTAACGTACGTCGTAGTGACTGAACGAAAGGGAACGTCTCGGTTACGTATGTAACCCTCGTTCCCTGAGGAGGGAACGGAGACGTACGTTCCTCAGCCACATCAGCTGTGCTGCTGGAACGCGGCGTTCAGATCTTGGCTCCGCAGCAGATACATAATGCGATGTTGCCAGCGTACTTCCTTATATACCCACGCGGTGGGGCGGAGTTACGTATGCAAATTCCGCATTGCCCATGGCATTGGCACGCCATTGGGCGCTGTTAAACACCTCGAAGGTAATTGGCTTCTAGGCGAAACCCCCCATTCGTTAGTCACTAACGTACGTCTCCGTTCCCTCCTCAGGGAACGAGGGTTACATACGTAACCGAGACGTTAGTTCTAAGGCTGAGAACAAGTTAGAAAGAGCTTTAAAATGCGGACCTTCTTGAATTATTGACTAAACAATCCCCCCATAACCATTACAAACAAAGCCCCGCCCCCTCTGGTGAGTACCGACACTTTATTTTTTCCACTTCAAGCACTGCAGGTGTTGTCAAATTGATGAAGATGTTTTCTTTATTTGCTGGTGTTTCTTTCTATTTGCAAGTGTTTTTTTCAGTTAAGCTCTCTCGGCCTCTGTACTAATTGCATTTAATTAACATTACAAAGTGATAGCACTTTTGCAACCATAATTAATATTGAAACAATGGTGAGATTTGAAAAAAAAGAAAAAAACAAAAAAACAATGATAATGTCAATTTATCTACGTTATGAAGTGATGTTGGTTCAATATCACTTTTGAACCCGCAATTAAAGTCCCTGTAAAGTCAAAACTAAACATGTGTTCTGAGTTTCTCACACCACAGATAAATGTGTTATTAACCACCCAGCCACATTTGAATCATTAAAAAATCCGCCAAGTACATAAAATAGCTTATCAAAAACTTGAAAAAATGAGCAGAATTCTCTGCTCTCAAACGCTGGGGGTGTGTCCGTTGTCGGTGCCGAAACCACGCCCACTCATGGGAAAGCTGCAGTAGCACACAAGACAACACTCACGTACTGAATCTGATCACAACCATCTATGATCACGATGCACCAGATGTCGGCGGGACGGGAGGATGAAGGCCTGGGCAGGTGATAGTCGGTTCTGCAGCGGATTATCAGTGAATCCCAGTTGTCTCCGGTGAAAGTTTGTAAAACTATCCGGTGTATTGTCACTGCAGACTCAGAGGCAGGCGTCGGTGGTTATCCTCAAGAGAGAGTATAGAGGGCAGCACTCGTCAAACTGACAGGTTTATTGCCCTCTAAGCCACGCCCCTTTTGACCGTGGGAATTTCCCCACGCTAGCTCCTCCCCCTTATGGATGATGTATATACACCATGAGAAAATTGGACACGTGTAACGCCCCTTATGTTTTGAACATCTGAAGTGTGGGAATTTTCCCACGCTAGCTCCTCCCCCTTATGGGGTGATGTATGTACACCATGGGAAAATTGGACATGTGTAACGCCCCTTATGGTTTGAACATCTGAAGCGTGGGAAAATTTCCCCAACGCAGAGAAGTTCAAAGTGATGTTAACTTTTTTAAAGAAATGTATAATAAAGACAGAGTCAGAGATGATATCAGTGTTTTTTTTATTTTATTAAAGAAGACGTAATTTCATTACATATGAGATCTTTTATCACTTTTAAAACGTTAAAGCATCGATAAGTTTAAATTGCATTTTTTCTCTAAAAGTTGTCCAGAAAAAGAGTTAGTGTTATTTTAAGATGTAAAGAAATCAATAATTTACACAAAAGCAAATGTGTGCATTCAGATTTGGAAAAAAAAACTATTGCATTTACATAAAACACAAAATTAGTTTCAAACTGTAACATAAAACACAAACTACAAACTAGTTTAAAAACATTACTAAAAAGACTAAGGTTTTTACATACCGGTTGTTTAAATATACACAAAGTGTCTTCTTCACCTCTCATGGGGGAAAGTAAAAACCTGCGTCCAGTCCTGCCGGAGTAGTGAATCGAATGACGTTGTGGCGAGCTTGCAGAGAGACACACGCAGACTCCTCCCCTACCCCGCCCACACCACGTGACCACCGTGGGAAAAACTAAATTACCTTTGGTTCTCCGTGGATAAAAACGCGTCAACGGGTCACATCGAGGAGTTAAACGGTTGAGGGAAATTTATAGAGAAGAATTAAACTATCCGGATGACAGTAAGTAAAAAAGTATTTTTGTCTAATCATATTTTTATTCATTGAATTTTAAAATAATATAATATTGTTTTTTTAGAAAACAGAAAACAGAAACTTTCAACGTGTTTTGGAAATCGCAACACTGCCTCTGAGCTATCACCAAACTGCGGATATTGTTGAAGAAGGCCAGAGGGGTTCTGTGGAGCTTCTACACAGAGTAATTGACACACAGAATCAGCACAGCGCCGACTTAAGAAGTGCGGTTGAATACTTATCCAACGGTCAAGCCCGTCTGCTCGAAGAAAATAGACAATTACGAAATGATCTGTCATCAGCTCAACGAGAGTTATCAGAGGTGAGAAACGATCAATCGATGCTGATCACAGCGCTGGCACTAGTCTCTGAAAGATTAAATATTATCCAGAGACAGTCGGCGGGTAGACCTTCATAAGTGTTTTGGATAGTATTGTTTTTTAATTATTTTTTTCTGTTATTGTTTTTTATTTCATTTTCTCTATTATTTGTTTTTATTTCATTTGGGTGTTATTTTCTCTATTATTTGTTTTTAAATTCGTTTGGGTGTTATTTTCTCTATTATTTTCTCTATTATTGTTTTATCTAATTTTATGTAATTTTGTTATACACGTTAGTAACATTGTGTTTTATATTTACTGTTCTGTTTCATACAATTAAAATGTCTTCTAAAAGAGTAAGAGTGGAGTCAGAGTCTGATCAAATAATTCGGTCGAGATTAAGACCTGCTGATGAGAATAACGAGAGGTTGCAGCTCCTGATACATCAACAATTGAGAGCTTTAGATACTGATGATTTGTCTAATACAGAAAGATTGGATAATATTATATCCGAACAACAAGATTGGATAGCACTGAATGATGCAGATGAGAGTGTACAAACAGGTGGGATGGAGGGAGGTGAAAGGCAACCCACGGAGTTAAGTCGAACGGAGATAGATGCGCTAATGACTTCAGGCGGTGTTATAGGTGACTTCACAATAACACCACGCCCGCGTTTTAATGGTGTAGAGTTACAGAGATTGTTAGATCTCAGTCAAATACAGACCACTGACTTTATAGAATATAATTCACATCTTCATACCATTCTTAACGATACGATTGTCTTTTCACAACAGCTGGCTGGTGAAAGAGGTTTCATAAACATAGCGCTTGCTGGCGAGAGTTTACCGGGGTCTGTAAATGCAGTATTAACTCCCGATAATAACCATGACCCCTCCTTATTCATAAATCAGATTGAACAAGCTGCCCAGAGTAATAATGATGTGGCCGGTGATGCAACTTTAACATTACAGATATCGATCGTGCGAGATAAAACAGGGGGCGGACCGAGGAGGAAGATTACTGACATAGCTATCAGCGAGAGTATTGGTAGGAATAAAATGCATTTATTTAGTCCGATTAATATCGATAACTAAATGTGTTTGAGTTACTGTCTAGCATATTTCCTCAATCCCAAATTCACAGATCAAGAATTGCACGCACCTGCGATGGATATTCACACAGGATGTGGGTTTAAGACAGACGAGCAGATAGGTCTTCACAATTTATCTGTTTTTGAAGATAAATTAGACATAAAAATTGTAGTTTTTTACAGGGATTGTTCTGGGGCGCTGGTGGTACACAAAAACACAGACAAATTACACGCAAAAACAGTCCATCTATTTCTGCACGAGGGACATTTTCATCTCATAAAAAATTTAACCGGATTTATAGGAGCGTCGTGCGTCTGCGAGTACTGTTTTAGAGGCCATAAAGATAGAAAAACACACGAGTGTCAGTTCGTTTGTAAAATATGTATGACATCCGAGTGTCGTTCGTATATGACCAGAACAAGACAATGTGCAGAATGCCTGAGATTCTGTAGAAACAGTTTTTGTTACGAATCACATAAAAAACCACAGGCCCGCGATGAAAGATCTCAGTGTAAATCTGTGAAATTTTGTTCAAAATGCCACGTCGTGTATAGGCCCTCGCATAATGATGAAAAAAATAAAAAAAACTCATAAATGCTCTCCAGAGTATTGCATACATTGTTGTGAAATTTTGGCGAGTGAAGGGACTCACGAGTGTTACATTCAACCTCTAAAACCTGAACAGTACAATGAAAAATACATTTATTATGATTTTGAAACATTCGTTCAAGATGGAAAACATATAGCAAATTATGTTTGTGCCATCAGTCAGGGAGGAGAGACGTTTGAAGCCAGAGGGCAAGACTGTGTCGCTGCTCTAATTAGACATTATAGACGACCGAAATATGAAGGCTATACATTTATAGCTCACAATTCATCAGGGTTTGATAACTATTTAATTGTCAATTATCTTGTTGGAGAGGGCTTAACTCCAAAACTCATTTTCCAGGGCTGTAGAATTCTATATATGTATGATACTACGTTTAAACTACGTTTCATCGATTCATGGCAATTTATCCCCTTTAAACTAGCAAAAATACCAGCAGCCCTTAACTTGGAGGAACGAAGCAAGGGTCATTTTCCTCACCTCTTTAATAAACCGGAAAATGCAGCATATATCGGTCCCTATCCTCCAAAGGAGTTTTACGGTTACGAGGCCATGAGCCAGAGCGAACGTGTCACTTTTGACACATGGTACGAAGATGTATCGCATGAGATCTTTGATTTTAAAAAAGAGCTCGCCTTCTACTGTAAAAATGATGTTGTTATACTACGCGACGCATGTGTGAGATACAGAGCTGAATTTATCAATTTTACAAACATTGATCCGTTTAGATCAATTACATTACCCGGTGTGTGTATGAAAACTTTCAAAACAAATTTCCTTTCGCGTGACACGTTAGCCCTTACACATAGTCACGCCTATATTAATCAGTTTAAGACATTTTCAAACGCATCCATCCAATGGCTTGAGTATGTCAAAACGAGTCAAAACGTGGAGGTACAGCACGCATTAAATTATGGCGAGCGGCAGGTTGGGCCATATCATATTGACGGATATTATGAAACTTCTGACGGTATTAAAACAGCTCTGGAGTTTTTGGGTTGCTTCTTTCACGGGCATTATTGTCGCTTTAAATCATACGAAATAAATCCGTTATCAAAAGTCTCTTTTGGTGATCTAAGGAGACAGTGTGAGAGCAAGCTGGACAGTCTCCGGAGAGTTTATGGCATGTGCGTCATCACTATGTGGGAGTGTGAATGGGATGGGCTGAAACAAAGAGACCCTGACGTCATACAGTTCACACTTACCTACCAACCACCCACGCGGCTCTACCCACGTGACGCGCTTTATGGGGGTAGAACGAATGCATTCAAACTCTATCACAGAGTAGCTGAAGATGAGAGAATCGATTATTTTGATTTCACTTCTCTCTATCCGTACGTTCAGTCTACTAAAACCTATCCTGTAGGCCACCCCAAAATTCTTTTCAAGGATTTTGAGCCGATAGAGAATTATTTTGGTCTCATAAAAACGATAGTTCCTCTTTGCAGATCATGTGCCGAGCACCAGATCCACGACACACAATTACGGGGACATGGGTGAGTGTCGAGCTCGAGAAAGCTATTCAACACGGTTATCGCGTGGTGAAAATACACGAGATCTGGCATTTTCCAGAGACATCTGACACATTGTTCAGAGACTATGTCAAAACGTTCCTCAAACTAAAACAGGAAGCCTCGGGCTACCCTGTCGATGTAGTGACAGAGAGCGAAAAACAATCTTACGGATCTGATTATTTGGATAAAGAGGGGATTCAGTTAGATCCTTCTAATATAAATCATAATTCTGCAAAAAGATCCATAGTGAAACTAATTTTAAATACGCTCTGGGGTAGGTTTTGTCTCAGATCTCCCCTAGCACACACTGAGCTTGTGACAGACTCACAAGAGTTCAGCAAACTTTTATTCAGTCGCGCACACGTATTACGTCACTTCTCCTTCGTATCTGAAACGGTGGGATTAATTCAATGGAGTTCTCCTACTCAAGACCCCTGCCCCACACGCGATGTTAACATTTTCATCGGGGCTTTCACCACTGCGTATGCTCGTTTAGCCCTCTACAATCTTTTGGATAAATTAGGGCGACGTGTTCTGTATGTCGATACAGATTCCGCTGTTTTTGTATCAAAATCCGAGGATTGGGTCCCTGAGACGGGTCCGTATTTAGGACAGCTAACGAGCGAGTTAGATTCCGTTCATGTCTCAAAGCTAAAGGGATCACGTTAACAGCAGAGAACGCTGAAATAGTGACGTTAGACAGTCTCACTGCCCTTGTGCGTGGTTATGTTGAGACAGGTGACAAGTTACATCTGTCAGCACACACACACACCATTATTCGCAACAAACGTCACCTCACCTTATCTAACAGATCACATCTGAAAAAAATCTCAGTGGTGTATGACAAGCGTGTGCTTCAACCAGACTTTACAATGCTGCCTTACGGGTTCTAGTCATATTTTTGAAAATATGTGTGAAACAGATGTGTTCGACTCGAGGTTAAAACACCCGTTTTCAGCAATTGTCGCCGGTCCGTCCAATAGCGGAAAGACTTTTTTTGTGAAGACTCTGATGTATAATTCAGAAAAAAAATTTTCTGTCAAGTTTGATAATTTTGTGTACGTGGATACATCCTGGCAGCCGATGTATGATGAAATGTTACATAGTTTTGATATTAAATTCATTGAAGGCATACCAAAGACATTGGTCGATGGATCCTTATTTCCTTCTGGTAAAACTTCGCTTCTCGTGTTGGACGACGTTATGACTTTAGCTGCTTCTAACGCTGAGGTGGAAAAGATTTTTACACAATATATACATCATAATAAGATTAGCTGTCTTTTGTTAATACAGAATCTGTTTTTCCAGGGTAAATCTACCAGAACAATAGGTCTCAATACAAATTATTTAATAATATTTAAAAACCCACGTGATAAACAATAGAGAGGTGTTTTAGGGAGGCAGATGTATCCGGGGAATACAAAGTTTTTTATCGAAGCCTATCAGGATTCAACCGAGCGTCCTTACGGCTACTTATTAATAGATTATAAAGCACAGAAAATTTCGCCTTAGAACGGATTTGCTGTCAGACTACCCGGTGGTGTACGTTCAAAAGTAACAATGAGCGGAAGGCTTTCCAGAAACCTCTATCTCTTAAAGTTATTATACAAGAGCTCGCCTAAGCAGCGGCGTGTTATTCTTCAGTCTTCCCCCGACGAGTTGATATTAGCTCTATGTGAAGTAGCTCTCAATATTCTTCATGGAAAGATCCCTCTAACTGTGAAACAGCACAGGGTTTTAAAAAGAAGAAGAAATTAAATCAAGTATGTAGCGAATAAAAAGATCAATATTAGCAGGAAGAGACATATGATTAATCAAAAAGGGGGTTTTTTGCTCCCTCTCCTCAGTGTAGCTCTTCCATTCATAACTAGTCTAATAACTAGAAACTGAAGAGGAAAAAAATGCAACATACCGAGAAATTATATCTTGTGCCAAAACATCAGCTGGATAAACTAAGAAGCACACCAGCTCATGAGAATATCCAATCGACTGTGGAGAATGATCTGGATTCATCAATTAGAGAAATATTACAGAGACATGATTTGAACACTTACGAAAAATCCAAACTCTACACTAATGTTCTACAACGATTCTTGAGCGTGGTAAAACACGGGGATATAGAAAGTAACTCTCTAACTCTTACACTACCGGAACATGAGACACCTGCCACCTCCCACATCCCTGAACTTAAGAATGATGACGTCAGTGATGACGCAATCGTGTCAGAAGTTTTAGCCAATATTCCTCAGAGAAGCTTAAAAAATGTGAAATATATTATTGATAAAATGTCCAAAGCCAAACACTTGTCTTCATGGACAGTAAACAGAGAATTTGTTCACAAAGGCAAAATCATTCCCGGGTCCCATATATTTGATCTGATAAAGAGCATAACATCACCACAGATGATGCATGAGAACCGATGCCCTGTAGGCTGGCATGAGTTTCTGGATGCATTTGGGGCATTAAAGATTCCTTATTCGACTATAACTAATCACACATCCCCGATGAAGATGTATTTAATTCACCCAGGCTAGATGTAAAACAATGGTTGGATTTTTAACAATGATATGTAATGAGATTGTTTTTGTTTACAAAATATTGTAGTGTATGTTATTGTACAACATATTGTATGCAACCTGTATCTGATGTATTGGTTTTATTGTTTTTGATGTTAAATAAAGAAGGAAAAACGAAATTATTCATTTGTTTATGACTGGTTTATTCATTTCATTTCATATACATATTCTTTATTTATTCATTACACAGGAATGAATAAGACTGGAACATTTTACCAGACTGTACACATTGGATACATTTAAATATTTTATTATTGCAAACACTGGGTTTCAATGTTTTCACAAAAAGAGAGACCATAGCATCATTTCTTAACAGATTATCGTTATGGTAAAATTCCATTATATTTTCATACTCAACACCTCGTGAAATATGATATAGAAAAAATAAACAATAATCCCCACAGGTGACTGACGTGTGAAAGTAGAATTATCCGTCATCGCTATAATGATGGATTTGGGCAATGTGCCGAGGAAGATATTTTCATGGTTTGAGACGCGCGCCCCTGACGGTATGGAGAAGTTCTTCACGCAAACTCTGTCAATAGGATATTTAGCCGTGGCTGACAGTAAGGCTTGAGCGTGCCCCAAGCGGAGGGAGGGGGAAACTGACACTCTCTTGATAAAAAGAGAAGCGGAGATTATTTTTAGTTTATAATCGATCGCGTCCCCACGCATAAGACAGAATGCGTCTTTCGCTCTAGTTAAACGAATACGAATATCGACCGCGTTCAATAGTAATTTCGGCTGAAAAAATATATCGCTGTGTATTGGACCGAGCAATTCCACGACATTGCTCCCCTCTGTGAAAGCAGCTCTTTTCGTTAAACCTGCATTATTACCAGCTGGATTTGTATCATCCATATGACCGGCTGTATCTTTGTAAAACAATCCGCCTGAAAAGTTATTCTCCAGGGTATCTTTTCCAAAATTAGTGAGCATCTCAAGAATACATCTGTACGGATACGTATTGGACGATTGTGACACTAGTCGATCTCAGAGGGAGACATCGACCTGTGAGAAAATAGTCGAAGACGGGTAGTTGATCAAACCCACCGGGGCTCCTTGGGGTATGTCAGCTCCATCTGGCAGAGTTATTTTGACACGTGTATATAACAATGTGTTATTCAAATCTGTGTAATCCTCGCCAGTCCCAGCGATGAAAAATTCAATCGGCGAAGAATCATTAATAGCTGCCACAGGCGGGATTTCCACATAAGTGTATTTTTCAATAGATGTCTGCGTTAAAGGAAGGGTAAAAATGTCCAATTCTGATTTGATGCACTCGTCCGACATACTATGAATCAGCGACATGATTTAGAAAATAGTATTGGTTCGTCTTTTCAAACTTGTAGATCTTTTCACAGTCTTCTTGCGACTTCGTCTGATTTTTGCAACTGAGGATTTCTTAGCGTTGCGTCTAGTCTTCTTTATGGCGTGACCACGCCCTCTCCTCATACGGGTCCCTGGTGGTTTCAAGCCTTTTCGCTGCATGACCATGAACCCGTGACCGCTCTGTCCTTCGGTGTTATCTTTATTATTATATGACCTTGATAGCGCGCTCGTAACCACATCGCTTACTATGTTTTTTGCTGCAGCTTTTATGTGGGGTTTTGCTATACTAAAACCCCTCCTTAGAAATGGAACTGCCATACGGTATAATCCACGGAACAAACCGCCAATTCCTGATCCGAAACCAGAACCATACATGACCCCCGTTCCGCTAAAACCTTGGATGGACCCACCACTTTGTGCTTGGTAATATGATATGTAGCGGTGAGGGTCTTCTTGGTACGGTGTGAGATAAGCCATTGTTTTAAAACAAATGTTTTCTCACCGGTCTAAAGTGTAGCTTCGTCACAACTTTTCCGTAGGTGAATCGCACGTCTTTATTTTGATCGTCTTTAATCTCAATTTCAATATCTGATATATAGTTTTTATTAAGACGCACGTAATGAGATTTGTCGTATCTTACGCTGACTGATTTACTAGTGTTCGGTTCAATATGTACCGCCTCTAATAAGGGGACATATGCGTTCCCCACTGATTGATATTCTATTATATCTATGTATACAAATAATGTATAAAACCCTCCACTTATATCTGCCTGGAATGGTGCGTATATGATGCTCCTCACACCCTGGTGTTCATCCGAAGTGTTTGCATTTTCTATAGAAACACCAGTTCCCTTTCAGTCGGTCACTACGACGTACGTCGGTAATAACCGACGAATTGGGATCACTTTAGAGAGCCCCTATCAGCTTCGAGATTTAGAGAACAGGCCAATGGGCCATTGGCGTGCGAGATTTGCATCTCGCGCTCCGCCCCGCGCCGCGGGTATAAACAGGAAGCGAGAGCATCGCACTGACGTCATTCACTTCGGAGCCGAACGGCGTTGATGAAGCAAGCCTGCTTTTCTAAAAGAAAGCCTATCTGCAAGAGAGATGCTCCAGAGAACGAGAAGGACGCTCTGTGTTGGCGAAAAGGCACGATCAGCGCGACCACATGTTCACCGCTGCATCATCATAACAAACTGCTGTTCTCACAGCATCTGTCGGTCTGGTGAGGGCGTTTGTTTCAGTGAGTGCACCACAGGACTGCACTTACCACCTGTGTGTTGCCGCGGTCTTCCCCTGGGTGCTTCAGCACTGTTTAAAGAGCGTTTCCTCACAAAAGAGCAACACGGGTGTGACACTGCGTCTTTTTCAAGACGTCATTCCACTCGTGCGTTTCTGGATGCGGTTGTTTCCTGTCCTGACGGCCACGATCCCTCTCGCATAAACATGTTGAGACTGTGTTCGTGGGTGATCCGTGTTCTCTCAGGGGAACCGGATCACGTCGACGCGCTGGTCATCTCACCTTCCGCGTGAGGGTTTGAGTGTTTGAGTGTTCAGCGCGCCGTGTGCCGTCTAGCTGCTGAGTGACAGCGCGGGTTGCCACGGCAACTCAGCGCGCGTCACTCGGCGGCTACGCATGTTGAGACTGTGTTTGTGGGTGGTCTATGCTCTCTAATGAGAGCATAGCCACGTCGGCGCGCTGTTGGTCTTGCCTTTTTCATAAGGGCTTGAGTGTTCAGCGCGCCGTGTGCCGTCTCACGGCCACGCCCACTGTCTCACATGTCTGCTGGTGGCTTACAGATGGGATTGCTGGTCCTAAAAAAAAAAAAAAAAAAAGGGGCTAGCGTTTCGTTTGGGGCTCTAGCAGAGGACAGATGTCAATCGCTGCATCGGAGAGAGGGCTGTTATGTGTTGAGAATGAAGATGATGCTGAGATTCCCACTATAATAGTGGGCGCTCGTGCTGAATCCGATTCATGCTCGACAGCCATGCTTTCCCAGGTGGCTGAGGCATAGTGCAACGCATAAATCGCCTTGCCTGCCCCTTGCCTTTCCCGGATGTGCGTTGGAAGGCTTTTGCATTATGGAACTATTGGTGCCAAAATATGGAACACCAATAGGGCCATAATCTGTATAAAGTTTTCCTCTCTCTCACTACCCTCATCGGTGGGGTGGCAGTGCCACTGGCAGGCCACCTCCGCCCTGCTTAGGGCATGAGGGTAGTTCTCAGCCGAGGTTGAGCTGCGCACAGCGCTGGCCCTTGGCTAGACGATGTCCAGAAACACCATTGACCCGGATTTGGTTCGGGACTGTTCTTCCCCCGGAGGAGGGCCGGGTAAAAACCATTAGTAATTCTGTTCCGCCACTGGGGTTAAAAACAGCCAGTGGTACCCAAAAATATATATAAAAAAAAAAAAAAAAAAGAGAAGAACAGTTCCAATATCTCTGGGTCTCGGGAGTTCAGGAATGGCAGCGTGTGACGCTACAAGCCTCGCCGCCCTCATTCCCCTCCCCACAAGAGGGCGAGAATGGCAGTGTGTGACGCTACAAGCCTCGCCACTCTCATTCCCCTCTTCTCAGCGGTGTGTGGACGACAGTGCGCGACGCTATGCCTCGCCGCTCTTGTTCCCCGCTGAGGAAGGAGGTGAGGCAGACCGTGTGCAATGCCACAAAGCCTTGCCACGCTCAGCCCCTCCTTCATTTGGAGAACGCGCTGGGCGGTGTACAACGCTCCCATGCCTTGTCAGCCTCTGGTGCCTCTCCAAATCACCAGCAGGGGGTGCCGGCTGTGGGAACGCACTCAAGCGGCCTTCCCACACTCGCGCACCCCCTCAGCGGATGCAGGTCGTGTGTCAGACCCAGACCCCTACACGGACCACTCCCATGTCGTCCTGGGGTCCCTGCATTCTGCCTCGCTGCCCTGCTGCGGGTACGTCTGTGGTACCGATGGCCCCGCTTGTTCGGTCTCTGGGAGCCTGGCTAGCGCTCCCCAGCCCGTCTCGCTGGGTCATCTGTACCATCAGACTCGGCTTGCGATTCAGTTCGCCCGGCGTCCGCCCAGGTTCGGGGGCGTTCACTTCACGTCTATTACGTGGGTGGATGCCCCCGTGCTTCAGGCGGAGATCGCTGTCCTACTGGCGAAGGACGCGATAAAGCCGGTCCCTCCAGCCGATATGAAGTCCGGGTTCTACAGCCCGTACTTCATTGTACCCAAGAAAGGCGGCGGGTTACAGCCAATCTTGGACCTGCCTTATTTGAACCGTTCCCTCCACAGGATGCCGTTCAGAATGTTAACGCAGAAACGCATCTTCAGGTGCGTCCGTCCCCAGGATTGGTTTGCAGCGATCGACCTGAAGGACGCGTACTTTCATGTCTCGATTCTCCCTCGACACAGACCATTTCTACGCTTTGCTTTCGACGGACGGGCATGTCAGTACAAAGTCCTGCCCTTCGGGCTGTCCCTGTCGCCCCGTGTCTTCACGAAAGTCGCGGAGGCGGCCATTGCTCCCATGAGAGAGCGTGGTGTTCGTCTTCTCAACTATCTCGACGACTGGCTGATTCTTGCCCAGTCGCGGGAACAGTTGTGCGAACACAGGGACATGGTGCTTCGGCACCTCAGCCGGTTGGGTCTTCGGGTCAACTGGGAGAAGTAACGCCGCTAGGGCTGCTCCATATGAGACCGCTTCAACACTGGCTACACGACCGAGTCCCGAGATGAGCGTGGCACAGCGGGTCCCTCCGTGTCCAAGTGACGCCGAGATGCCGCCAAACCTTCAGCCCGTGGTCGGACCCTTCATTTCTACGGGCAGGAGTGCCTCTAGAACAAGTGTCCAGGCATTCTGTTGTCTCCACGGATGCCTCATCCACGGGCTGGGGTGCCACGTACAACGGGCTTGCAGTATCGGGTCTGTGGACGGGGCCCCAACTGCAATGGCATATCAATTGCCTGGAGTTGCTGGCGGTTCGTCTTGCTCTCAGCCACCTCAAAGGGTCGCTCAAAGACAAGCACGTTCTGATCCGGACGGACAGCACTGCGGCCGTTGCGTACATCATCAAACAGGGTGGTCTACGCTCCCGCCGCATGTCCCAACTCGCCCGCCATCTCCTTCTGTGGAGTCCGAAGCATCTGAGGTCCCTTCGTGCCATCCACATTCCGGGCCCGCTCAATCGTGCGGCCGACGAGCTGTCACGGTTGCCCGTGCTGCCCGGGGAGTGGAGACTCCACCCCCAGGTGGTCCAGCTGATTTGGAGTCGCTTGGGGCCGCACAGATCGATCTGTTTGCCGCCCCGACACAACCCACTGCCAGTGGTACTATTCCCTGCCCGGGGGAACCCTCGGCACGGATGCCCTGGCACACAGCTGGCCCCGGGGCCTACGCAAATATGCGTCCCCCCCCCCAGTGAGCCTTAATGCACAGACACAGTGCAAGGTCAGGGAGGACGAGGAGCAGCTCCTCTTGGTAGCTCCGTACTGGCCCAACAGGACTTGGTTCCCGAAACTAGTGCTCCTCGCGACAGCACCTCCTTGGCCCATTCCTCTGAGGAAGGACCTCCTGACTCAGAGACGCGGCACCCTGTGGCACCTGCGTCCGGACCTCTGGAAACTCCATGTCTGGTCCCTGGACGGGATGCGGAGGTTCTAGGTGACCTACCACAAGCGGTAGTTGACACCATCACTTCCGCCAGAGCCCCCTCTACGAGACGGCTATATGCGTTGAAGTGGAACCTGTTCGTCGACTGGTGCTCTTCACACCGAGAAGACCCCCGAAAGTGTTCGGTCAGATCTGTGCACTCTTTTCTTCAAGACGGGTTGGAGCGAAAGCTGTCTCCCTCCACCCTCAAGGTGTATGTTGCCGCTATAGCGCAATCATGACCTGGTTAATGGTTAAATTCATTAGGCGAGCACGATTTGATCGTCAGGTTCCTGGGGGGGCGAGGAGATTAAATCCGCCTCGTCCTCCCTTTATACCCTCTTGGGACTTGACTCTGGTGCTGACGCACTTCAGAGGGCGCCCTTTGAGCCTTTACAGTCAGCGGAGCTTAAGATCTTGTCTCTAAAGACAATACTCCTGATTGCATTGGCCTCAGTTAAGAGGGTAGGGGACCTGCAGGCATTTTCGGTCGACGAATCGTGCCTGGGATTCGGGCCAGGTGACTCTCAGGTAACCCTGAGACCCCGGCCTGGATATGTGCCAAGGTTCCCACTACTCCCTTCCGGGACCAAGTGGTGAGCCTGCAAGCGCTGCCTTCGGAGGAGGCAGACCCAGCCCTGGCTTTTCTCTGTCCAGTTCGCGCCCTGCGCGTCTATGTTGACAGAACGCAAAGCTTAGGACCTCAGAGCAGCTCTTCATCTGTTACGGAGGACAGCAGAAGGGAAAGGCTGTCTCCAAGCTGAGGATGGCCCACTGGATAGTGGACGCCATCGTCTTGGCTTATGAAGCCCAAGACGTGCCCTGCCCGCTCGGGTTAAGAGCCCACTCCACTAGGGGTGTTGCTTCTTCCTGGGCGCTGGCTCGTGGCGCCTCGCTGACAGATATTGTGTAGCTGCGGGCTGGGCGACACCTAACACGTTCGCTAGGTTTTATAGCCTATGTGTAGAACCAGTGGCTTCTCGTGTGCTCGCTTCCCATAGTCAGCAGCTGAAGTGCCCGTTCTAAGTGTCGGCTTGCTGCGCCATTCCCTTCCCCATGGAACGGATACGTGCGCTTATTTTCTCCAGTCGAGTTCCCCAGGATTGGCGAACCCTGTTGAGTCCTCCGCACCCCTCGGCAGTCGGATGTGGCGGAGCGTTCGACGCCAGGTCTGGCACTTGTATGCATTGGTGGAACTTGTGTCGGACTGGGGTCCGTATGTCGTGACCCCTACGGCGGTCCCATACGTGTATTCTCCACGGTACAGCTCCCTACGGTGAGCTCGTGTCTTTCCCTTGGCAGAGTTCCTCTGCCGTCTCAGTTCGGTGTCATCCCCCGCCTGTATAGGCTGGGGCCACCTCTGGGACTTCCGTATGTTGTGCTGCCCACGGCCAGCCCATACGTGTTCTCTCCACATGGTAACTCCCTCCGGGCATGATGTGGCTCCCGCAGCGTCCTTCGGGCACGCTTTCCCAGCGTTATCCAATAAGTCTGCTGAATGGGTCTTGCAGAACAGCAGTATGACTCTCCCTGCGTGAATTTCCTCGCCCGCATCAGAACGGGGTCTGAGGGGCTCTCACTGGGCGCTGGAAGTGGTAGTAACTGTGGCGTTTTCCATAGGGATCCCAATTCGTTGGTTATTACCGACGTACGTCGTAGTGACCGACTGAAAGGGAACGTCTCGGTTACGTATGGTAACCCTCGTTCCCTGAAGGAGGGAACGGAGACGTACGTCCCGTCGCCACAGTTCCTTACCATCACTGCATGGCCGAGTCACTAGTTCGGCTCCTCAGTGAAAAACGTCAGTGCGATGCTCTCGCTTCCTGTTTATACCCGCGGCGCGGGGCGGAGCGCGAGATGCAAATCTCGCACGCCAATGGCCCATTGGCCTGTTCTCTAAATCTCGAAGCTGATAGGGGCTCTCTAAAGTGATCCCAATTCGTCGGTTATTACCGACGTACGTCTCCGTTCCCTCCTTCAGGGAACGAGGGTTACCATACGTAACCGAGACGGTTTTAATCCTAGAATGACGGCTAGCTTTCCGTGAAATGTTAGAGATGCTTTCTGAGATGTTTTCAGAAACACCTTATTTTTTATATGATCGTAACCTAGATGTACCCGTGATGGAAGAGTTGCGTTTATTTCCTTAAGTAATGCTGAAATATCCTCAAAATAACCGTATTTTATATTATTATGGTCCGTAGATATTTTTAGGGCTTTCCGGAAAGTTTGGATATTAACATCACCCCGCGGTTTACGCTCATCCTCTTTCAAACATTCCTCGCATTCAAAAGTAAAACCACCGTCTTCCTCGTTGAAAGTGTACCAGGTTTTAGGGTAGTGAAACTCAACCAGGGCCAATTCCCATAATCCTTTTAAATGTATGGCTTTTGCCAGTCTAGTTCTGTAATTAGATATGCTATTCTCGGGGTAAACATCCCCGGATGCATTGCAGGGGAGCGTGATGTAGAACCCCTCCTCTGACATCATGGATACTTTGCATAAATGACAGCGTCTGTCTCTCTCGCTAGCCCTTTAAGGGAGCCTGTAGATCAATCACGTGTTTTTCACGAAAGTTGAATTTTGACGGCCGCCCAAACCATTTCACCAAAACGTATGAGACTTTTCCACTGCGTTTTTTTATCGAGAATTTTCTCGACCTTAAACGATTTATCATCACTCACAATAATTTTTTGGAGTTCTTTTTCGTAAAAAAAACCCTGTATTATCTCCCCATCATAGTCCTGTAATTTATACATCGCTACTTTCCTGGGTATACAAGAAGCTATAGTAAAGTATTCCTCGGTATAGTTCTGCTCATATCCTTTGGTAAATGTATTCCGGACATTAAATATTCTTACCACGTCACCGACTGAGAATTTAAAGACCGGGGTCTCTTTACGTATTTTCCTGTATAAATTGTTGAACACCGTGGCTTCGTTTTCTTTATGCACGTCCAAGGGTCGCATTTTTATGGACTTGTGATAACTGGAATTATACCCCTCTGTCAAATCTTGCAAAATATCACAGTAACGTTTGGAATTTATCGATGTAAGATATCTCCACATTCGCCCCTTTAAAGTTCTATTAAACCTTTCGACCACACTCGCTTTTAATTCAGAAGCGGTTGCAAAATGTGTTATATTATATTTTTTCATCATCTGTTGAAAAGGTTTATTGAAAAACTCTGTCCCCTTATCAGTCTGTAGTTTGATAGGTATTCGTCCCTCTTTCAAAACAGACAAAAATGCTTTTGTCACTTCAGAAGCAGATTTATTTCGTAACAGCCTTGTCCAGGCATATTTTGAGAAAATATCAATGATAGTTAAAATATATTTAATATTACCATTCTCTTTAGCGTACGCCGACATATCGACTAGATCGGCCTGAAATTGTTGGTCTTTCCCATAAATCATCACACGGTTCCGCTCATATTTTATTGGTGCAGTTCGATGGAGAGTGTATCTTGACTACAAAGCCACCTGGACACTTCATTATCAGATAATCTTACACCGTGTTGTTCTAATACAGCTTGTTTTAATCTGTTTTTACCTCCCAAAGCTCCAGAATTGGCAGGATCGTAGTATATTTTCTTCATTAATTCTGCCATGTTAACGCTGCGAGTCTCAGTCAATAATGAGTCAAGTTACAAATTTTTTCAGACAAAGATTTTTTATTTTCACAATATAGTCACAACATTTTTATTTTCACAATATAGTCACAACATTTTTTTATTTTCACAATATAAAGTCACAACATTTTTTATTTTCCAAACAAAGATTTTTTATTTTCACAATATAAAGTCACAAACATAATATTAATAACGTAATATTAATTATATCCCGTAAAACAAAATATAAAATTTCACAGACATTTCAAAATTCTTCTCCAAAATGTATTCGACTAAAAAATCAATAATATTACATACATCCGGATCTTCATTAGTTAAAAAACTACAAACATCAGTTACATACGTACAAATACAAAGTATATCTCCTATTCTAAGAGTGTTCTGGTTTTCAGACATTAGATTGAGAACGTTTTTGATAATGGCATAGGTTGTGTTGTCACAGTTTACAGAGATGTTTACCATGTCATTCCAGCCATCCGATAATGCCCGCACGTCATCCATTAATTCCATTAGTCGTTTTTCATCCGGGCTTGTGTTGGTATTTGTAATCCAATTATTCCGGATAATCTTGTGGAGTAGGTTAGATATTCCATATTTAACACGTTATTTAAATAAATATTTTGTAATCCGAGCGGTACAACACAAGTTCCCCATTTTCAGTTGTTTTCAGTGGATTCACGTGTTTAGTAGATTTTAGTGGTCTTCAGTGGTGTTCAGCTGATTCAGGCTTTTTCAGGGTTTTCTGCAACGGTACGTTTCCAGTTATCCACAGCTGTGTAAATGATCTCCTCGCATGATTCATCAATCAATTTCTCACGGATGGAAGATAATTGCTCCACGATGTACATCTCATCTCTTAGGTCGAATAAAATGACCTCAACAGCACCCAGGATTCTCTGTAGATCAGGCCTGGCTCCATAATGACGTAAAGCTCCAGCCAAAATGTTTTTCAGGTCAGGCGTGAGGATTTTCAGTCTAATTTCTTCAAAACATCCGAAGAAATAATAAGCAGAGGGTTCAAACAAGCAACTATGTCTCGTTTGTGGAGGGTGATCCACAGTACATCCGTCGCAGTCTTTCTTCATCCGTTTGTCGATAAAATTTTCCAGAATGACAGCCAAAATAGCCTTGATAATCTGGTGACCTGTCTCCCCGAGACAGCCGTCCATCACGTCGCAGGTTGTGTCTGGTGCATCATAATCCACCACAGGTGTTACAAATCCATGTTTTGTAAGGAAAGTCAAATTATGATATCCAAGTTCAGTGCAGAATTTATTTATCCATTCAATGGTTTTCTGTGGTAATCCATTTACTCCAGGCAATAATCCATTTTTTTTGTAAATCCACCAGAATTTTCTCAAACAGTTGAGATGAAGAAGAGGAGGCGGCATCACTTTGTTGAGACATCGCTAGGGTTTGAATGAGGGAGAGTCTCTGGGGAGAGGGCTTTTGAATGCTTGTATTGAGTAGGCGGAGTTAAGTAGACACCCCTCCTACTAGGTGTGGCCCACTCAGGGTGGAACAATTTTGTTTTTATACTGTCATAGCGGTCATACGCATCGGTCCATTTGAAGAGTTGATTGATTTTAGAAAAAATATCCTCCATCACAGATAAATCTTTCCACTGAAACATGAATTTTAAATCATACAATTTCAGGTGTTCATCCTCCGAAATTGGCCAGCGGGCTTCAGGTGCGTTTTTTCCAAAATCACTGGAAAGAATATAGATGTAATCCTCGGGATATTTATTAATCTGGTCCGCCAGAATTCGGTATCTAGTCCCGATCGATATTTCAGTTCCAGCCCACTCCGCGATGAACAGTGGGACGTCCGCTCCGTCCTTCAAGTCTGGCCAGACCTTCGAATAAAATAAAATCCAATCCGTTTCGCCAAATATCAGATCAGGATCCATTCTTGAATTTGTAGTGAATCTCTCATTATTATCCACGTTAGCCAGTCTGACATCTCTGTGGTGTTTCTCATAAGAATACGTACACGCGCGTCTTCCAGATAAGTGAAAGGTATATTCCACGCGATCCTCCAGCTCATGAAGAAATCGTGTTAAACACGGTCCGTGTGATCCTCGTTTTTTTCGTTTTATGTAACAGTTTGAAACTAATTTTGTGTTTTATGTAAATGCAATAGTTTTTTTTTCCAAATCTGAATGCACACATTTGCTTTTGTGTAAATTATTGATTTCTTTACATCTTAAAATAACACTAACTCTTTTTCTGGACAACTTTTAGAGAAAAAATGCAATTTAAACTTATCGATGCTTTAACGTTTTAAAAGTGATAAAAGATCTCATATGTAATGAAATTACGTCTTCTTTAATAAAATAAAAAAACACTGATATCATCTCTGACTCTGTCTTTATTATACATTTCTTTAAAAAAGTTAACATCACTTTGAACTTCTGTGCGTTGGGGAAATTTTCCCACGCTTCAGATGTTCAAACCATAAGGGGCGTTACACATGTCCAATTTTCCCATGGTATACATACATCATCCATAAGGGGGAGGAGCTAGCGTGGGAAAATTCTCACGGTCAAAAGGGGCGTGGCTTAGAGGGCAATAAACCTGTCAGTTTGACGAGTGCTGCCCTCTATACTCTCTTCCTCAGCTCTCCATCAAGATGGCTGTTCACAAAATTAATCCACCTCTTCTTGATCATCGTGTTTGTTTTGTAAGCTGTTTTGTAAATTGTAGACTATAGTAACTAACAGTACTGACAGTAACTCGCGATCGAGCGGGCAAACTGATGCGAATGTGCTCTAGTTATGATCGTGTTAGGGAAGGAGCCAGGCTCAGTGGCTCCAGTGCGTCATCGAGCCACCGTTTTAGCCCCGCCCAGAAAATCCTGAACACAGCAACGGTGAAAAACTGTTTAAAGGGTTAGTTCACCCAAAAATGAAAATTATGTCATTAACTACTCACCCTCATGTCGTTTGACACCCGTAAGACCCCCGTTCATCTTCGGAACACAAATGAAGATGGCTTAGAAAGGCTTCAGATAGGCCGCCATTGGCATTCAGTACATTTACACTCCCAAGACCCATAAAAGGCACTTAAAACGTCGTTACAAAGTCCATCTCACCACAGTGACTCTACAATAATTTTACGATGTGACGACAATAGTTTTTGTGCGCAAAAAAAAACAAAATAACACCTTTATCCAACTTGTTCTTGTCTTCCGTGTGTGCCTCCACGACGCATGCGCGAGAATATTACGCAGATCCGGCATTCGGACACATGACCCAGAAGCGATTTGTTTACAAGCAGAGGAAGACGAGCGTATCTAAGCTGTTGAATTCTACATTGATCGTGCTTTAGGTCTCGGCGTAGTTCTCAAAATGGGGTTAAAGTGTGCATTTCATGGATTCCCGAACCCCGGCGCTACGTCATATTCTCGTGCATGCGTCGTGGAGGCACACACGAAAGACAAGAAGAGGTTGAATAAAGTCGTTATTTTGATTTTTTTTGCGCACAAAAACTATTGTCGTCGCATCGTAAAATTATTGTAGAGTCACTGTGGTGAGATGGACTTTAACAACGTTTTAAGTGCCTTTTATGGGTCTTGGGAGTGTAAATGTACTGAATGCCAATGGAGGCCTATCTGAAGCGTTTCTCAGCCATCAGCTTTCAACAAAAATATCTTCATTTGTGTTCCGAAGATGAACGGAGGTCTTGCGGATGTCGAAAGACATGAGGGTGAGTAATTAATGACAGAATTTTCATTTTTGGGTGAACTAACCCTTTAACGGTCTAACTTCTGAATTCAGTACTACATAGTTCACAGTCTTTGTAATTTGTTTCAGCAATACATTTCTAACATTTATAATGTGTTAAGAAAAAAATCTCAGAATTGCCTTTACAGGGACTTTAATGTTGAAACCATGGTAAGATTTAACATTATGAATTAACACTGAAATGATCAAAAAATAATCATTAGTAATATTGATCTGTCAATGTAATGTGATGTTTCTAAATCACTTTTGATTTTAATCAATGGTATAGTGCAGGGGCGATTCTAGGATTTAAAATTTAGGGGGGCTCAGCCCCCATGAGAGTATAATTAAAAAAATATTGTTTGACCATTTGGGTAGGGTTGTATTCTAACCTTATTGCATAAGGTCAATATTTGTGTTCCACTGTACTTCATAAGAGTAGGCCTACTGACTGCGCCAAATTCATTCTTCACTGTACACACACACATACACACACACACACACACACACACACGTTTCCTGTTAACACAGCATTTTACTGTTTGCATTTCTATGCTCATGTACAAACTTTAGAAACAGAAATTAACCAGAAAACAACATAAAACCTTAAACATATACTGACTATCCATATCAGCAATATAAACAACACCGGGGCTGTGATTCACAATCAGAACGAATGAAATACAAGCAAAAATGAAGCAGCCTGTTAGAAGCAGGAACAACGTGGTAACACTTTATTTTGATGGTCCCCCTATAGATAGTCTATAGACAGTCTGCTGACTATAAGTTACTTTACAAGTACATATCTACTTACTCTCATCAGAGTAGAATCTGTAGATTGTCTATTAAATGTTTTATAGCAATCATTACACTGTATGCAATATGTAAACAGCTATTAAACATTCTGTCAGTAAAGTGTTACCAATGTGTTATCCGTTTAGGTTGTAGATGTTCAACATCGTATTAGCAGACATGCAACAAATCCTCAATAAGGTCTCAGTACTTTAAAGCACAGCAAAATAACAGCTTTTAAGTAGTCAGTATGTAGCTATTAACCAGTGTATCAACAGACTTTCAGTAACAATTAAGTAGTCAGTATGTAGCTATTAACCAGTGTATCAACAGACTTTCAGTAAACATTAAGTAGTCAGTATGTAGCTATTAACCAGTGTATCAACAGACTTTCAGTAAACATTCAGTTGTCTGTTAGTAGCAACAGAACATAATTTCAAGTGAACTTTAAGAGCATGTCATGTTACTTACCCTTGATCTTTTGTTTTCGCAAGGATTTTCAGGAGTGCTCTACTGACTGTTTGTTGCGTATAAATTACCTTTCAGTAGACTGTCAGTTAACTTTGAGGTCAATTCATATAGTCCTCTGTTGACACATTAGGCCCATCAAAATGAAGTGAAAAACAAAGAAATGCTGTTGAATGACTCTTACAAGGATTTTCAGGAGTGCTCTACTGACTGTTTGTTGCGTATACATTAATTTTCAGTGGACTGTCAGTTTACTTTGAGGTCAATTCATATATTCCTCTGTTGACACATTAGGCCCATCAAAATGAAGTGAAAAACAGAGAAATGCTGTTGAATGACTCTTACAGGCTACTACTAGTCAGCAGATTTTCAACAGACAGTCAATAGATACAATAGATATTACAGACACTGATAACTATTTGGTTTCATATTAAAGGTGCACTGTGTAAATGTTAGCGCCATCTAGTGGTGAGGTTGTGAATTGCAACCACCCACCGCTCAGCCCTCCCTTTCGAAGCAAATAGAGAAGCTATGGTGGCCTACACGGGACAAAGATGTTGTCATCGGAGAGAGCAGAGAGGGACTAGCGCATTGTAGATAAGTTTGTCCATTTAGGGCTACTGTAGAAACATGGCAGCACAAAATGGTGACTTCACTGTACGGAGCCCGCGGTGTATGTAGATAGAAATGGATCATTCTAAATAATAAAAACAAAACAGTAAATTAAGTACATTAATTTATACACCACTGAAAACATGGTTAAGTATTTATATTGCATTTCTGTCAATAGATCCTCATACATACTACACACTGCACCTTTAAGAAAATAACAGTACCACAGTAATAGTGCATATCTGCCTACTGCAAAATAAATACCAGAGTCAATAGTTTGTCCAACTGCTTTTAATGAACTGCTGTATAAAAAGTTGCACAGCATTCAATTTCAACTCACCAAAGAGCAGGAAATAAAGAATAAACCATGGAAATAAAAACATATTGCCTAGAATGAAAAACAAGGAAGAAAGTTTGTGTTCCCTTCAGTTGAAAAACTGTTACAAATAACAGTTAACAAGGACATATAAACACAGAAAACAAACTATAAGGGAACACAGCAAACAAAAAATGTTTTTTCTTAACTCACTTATTCAGACAAAAAGGCAAAAGTGAACCTTTCATTTTCATCGATAGCACTTTTTTTTTAACCTCCCCCACAATGTGTTCTTTGCACTTCTCTGCAAACTCGGCTAGCTTCCCTGGGGTGAAGCTGATGCTATTGAAGAGGACCCTGTCCGCAAAGTACAGCTCTGCGATAGGGGCGAGCATGGCCACTGCATTCCGAGAGACACCCTCTTTTCTGAAAGCTTTTGTCATGGTTGCTCCACGTTGTGTTAGCTTCAGAAGCCTTTTGTATCGACATATGACATCACGAACATTGTTGGCTGAAAAATATTCAAAACAAACAAAAATTAATATATCGCCATATGTTTATTTGGTTGTTTTAAAAAGTGATTTTTACAATTTAATTCAAAATTGCTTTTTATTTATTTTTATTCAACAGTGGTTTAATGAAAAAATTGTGTCTGTCTTTAAATTAATTCAATTATTACTAAAAGTTTTTTAAAGATAATGATATAAACTATATGGAGCCCTTACTAATATTAAAGGTTAACAACAGAGCCCAAACTATTAGCCTAAATTCAGTTGCTATTTATTTTTAGATATAATAATCAACACTCATAAGCTTCATATAAGGCAGTTTTTGCATTAATTTCTAAATCTAATTATTATTATTTTTTATCCAATTCGTTGTTGAAATATAATCATTTATACACAGTGGCTGTCATTTTCATGGCAGATTTATTTAAACATACATTAAATAAACAAGACATCACTAACAGGCTAAGTATATAATGAATATATAGGCTAATATAGGTCATATATTTAGCCAAATATATAGCCAGTTATATATTAGCCAGTTAGTTTCTCTAGTGAACTAACAGCTGTAGACACTGAATAACTTCTGAGGTAAATGTGATGCTACATGACATTGTTTACAAGCTGTTTTATTGACTTTCCGCGGTTGAAACACAGATTGAGCGATTACACGACATATGATACATTTCAGTTAGTTTTAATGTATCCTCAACATACCTTAAGAGATATTAATTTATGTGTATACTTTACGAAGAGATGATCGTGTTCAATTGCGCGCCGCGCTGCCGCTTGAAGTTGAACTGACGCATCTATACAGCGCCTATACAGTCACGGCATTTATCGTTGAATTTCATGATAAAATGGACAGAATACTTAATATGTTCATGTGGGAACTCGGATTGAAGTGTGTTCCGCGCTTAAAACAAGCCGACTGTGAACTGTTAAAGATTGCATTCGGAACCGTTCGGTACACGCGTGCACCGAATCCAAAGCCCTGTACCGAAACGGTTCGATATGAATACATGTACTGTTACACCCCTATATTTATATCCAAATTTATCAATATGTTTGTAAAATGGCACAGCTTTTTAAATATCTGAACGTACATGCTTAACATCAGTCAATCAAGCATTATACTATGTTATGATATTATGATAATCAAGCACTATATAATGATACAACTTTAGTAATTAGAACTAAAACTGTTGGTAATCATGAATGCATATTTGTCATTTAACTGAACTTTGGACTGGTGATGCTCAAGATATTGTTGGTGTTTCTGTAAAAAAATAGATAATAGTAATTATATTATATTATTAAAAGATAAAATTAATACTACTAATTCTACTACTAATAAGTCAAGTCAAGTCAACTTTATTTATATAGCGCTTTTAACAATGCAGATTGTTTCAAAGCAGCTTTACAGTGTTAAACAGGAAAATAATGCAACAGAATTTTATTCAGCCGTATAGCCATTCTGGAGAAAACGCTGATGTCATCAGTTCATTTCAATTATCATACAGTGACAGTGTGGGCTTTGGATCAATAATTAGATCAGTAATTTAATTTATATGGTTAATTTAGTTTAATAAATATATTTATTTGGATATTTAGTTGAAAAATTTTGTGTATAATAACAACTAAATAATAACAATACACAACGCACTTACTAAGGATTGATTAG
Source organism: Gobio gobio (assembly GCF_949357685.1). Lineage (NCBI taxonomy): Eukaryota > Metazoa > Chordata > Actinopteri > Cypriniformes > Gobionidae > Gobio > Gobio gobio. The sequence continues at coordinate 20,634,968 of NC_137112.1, read as the reverse complement.
CTGCTGGGTTCATGAATATTAATCACATTGACAGCATTCGCTCAAACTGATTTGCTTAAATCAAAACAGGGAGAGTAATAGATGAGCGCCAGCCAATGAGATTGCCGTTTGCGCATTAGTTCCGCCCACTATAGGAAAAAAACTGCATATCTTCGGCTTGTTCTTAAAAGCTGAATAATTCCAAATTAACTCCATTATTTTGACAGGAAAATACAACAAAGAATATTGTTAACATGTAGCGCGTCAATTGTGTGTGGTATGTAATTTTCAAGCATGTTTAGGCCCTGAAAAATGCGATTAATTTGGAAGAAGAAGAAGAATCGGCTGAGCAATTACAATAGTACAATAACTACATGATCATGGAAAATTATACAAATGTGTCTTACTAACTGCTAATGACAGGTTAGCTACACATAGCAAGTTAATTAACTGACTCAAAAGGCTGAAACATCCTATGGTGTGACAGATAATATCCACTGATGTGATACCTGTACTGTTATGCCTTAAAACGAGCAGCCATATACTTTAAAAATGTGATTTTTAAAAACATGGTTGATGATTTAACAAAATGAAATGTTATTTCTTCTTTAACACACAAATGAATTACATTTTTAAAAAAAAAAGATTTTGGGGTTAAAGTTTTAATGATATTTGCTCTGTCAAGGAGCTGATTTTTTTTTTTTTTTTAGTTTTGTTGATTTAAAAACAACAACAACAACATGTTGATATTGTTTGTATCAAATTTAAATTATTTTATGCATATTGCAATGGCACACAATATCTGAATGATTTTAATTGGCTTCTTCAACATTGTGAAAAGTGTACGTTTTAGGTCAACGCATATAGCAGAGAATAGACTGGGTACACAGCTGTTACTTATGTGACCTGGTTGACGTTAAAGAGAGTTATTAAACACAATAACTTGCGAAAAACAACTCCTTGCAGTCTTGTGCTGTCTGCTGTCTGACACACACACCAAAACGTGCGCACAAGCCGCCTCTCTGAAAGCGTGTGATCCCTTCAGTTCTTTCAGGACCACTATCGTCAAATCAAAGATGATTATTAGCATATAGTTTGGCTTGCCGGTATGGTTCTGTTCTGGGCAAGAACTCCCTGCGCATCCATGCAGCCTAGCATGGATAAGAGCAGGGAGAGCAGCAATAAACCCCCCTTAGGGTAAACAGAACAGAACCAACATAATGTATTGCAGATATCATTAATGTTGATATTAAATGTACAAAATGATTCAGGAATTTAATCTGATTCAAGGGGAATTAGAATACGGACTACCGGCACATCCAGGAACATCCCCTTTTTAGGGGAAAATAAACTAGACTTCCCATAGACTTCCATACAAAATAGCAGCACAACACAACGTCTGTACACAGCTAGCAGGCGTGAATAACTTAAGAAATCACTCAGATTAAACATGTCAAATAATTATATGTCCAGCCTGCCTGCCAAGAGCGTGAAAGATACATCCACACACTTAATTTGGTAAATTTAAAAACATGTCCCTTCATTCACCCACTGTCAAATTGGTGTAACAAGTGAATGATTTTACTTTGTTTTTGCTAGTAAACATCTTTAAATGTATATATTATGTCTTTATATTTAGAGTACTGAGAGCATTTTTCTGTCCAGCCATAGTTAACTAGCCTGACTTAGCTTTCGATAGAATCATCCGTACTTCAGGATTCAAAAATGAATTCACTGGCTTACCTGGTGACTCGATGAGGTACATGTAAATGTCCGGGTAAGACACCTCTGGCCACTGGGTGGGGTTTTTACACCAATTTGACGGTGGGAGAATGAAGGGACATGTTTTTTAAATTGACCAAATTAAGCGTGTGGATGTATCATTCATACTCTATGGCAGGCCGGCTGGACATATAATGACTTGACATGTTTAATATTGGTGATTTCTTAAGTTATTCACGCCTGCCGGCTGTGTACAGAAGTTGTTTTGTGCCGCTATTTTGTATTGAAGTCTATGGGAATCTAGTTTATTTTCCCCTAAAAGTGGGCGTGAATCTGTTCAGAGACATTCTATGACGTTGCGCCGGTTGTGCACATACCAAATCCTGACTAGACATGAGGAGGAGCTGGGGGTGGAGGAGGGTAAATGAGCTCTGGAGAAACGATAGCTGCTGATAGTACTGAGGAGCTATATATGTGTATGCTGTGATAGACGTCGTGTTCCTATAGGTAGATGTGATCAGTTGACAGACAGCTGATGAATGCTTGACTAACGTGACCTGCCAGAACCGACGCTATACGCTTGATTTCTGTTTTGGGCCTTGTTACACACTCAAACTGTCAAATACACACACAGTTATGTCAAAATGGTCTTGATGAGTATTCATAACACACAGTCGGTTATGCTTTAAGTGAACTTTAAGGCAACACAGTGTGCCACAAGCAACTACTGTTTAGAGCAGCGAAGACGAAATTAAATATATACTAGTGTCTGTGAATATTAAACTGCAAAATACCATTTAAATAATACTCCTGCAAATTCTGCGTCTCTGTGTGGATGGCCTCACTATATGAGGACACAAATGCATAAACCGTCACTTCATGAGAATTTACTGTTTCATTTGAGAAAACTGTCATATCATGAACACAGACACTCAAAGATCTTCATGGCAACCCGTCAAAATAAAAGTTTGGTTTTATCCTTAAGAAATTGACAGAATATATTAGGCTACTGTTGTAGCCTACAGTAGATATAATAATAATTTGTCTCTACTAATAATAATATTTATGCCTAGATGGTTGTAAAGAGATTCTTTTCTGATTAATATATATATTTTTATATTCCTAGATTTATTTGTTGCAGTTTTTTTATACAGTTATATTGTAAAACTAAAAAACCTTTTTCAGTTTGCGGTGTTAGATTTGTGACTGCATTTGAAGTTCTTTTTCGCTTAAGAAAAATAAATAATATTACTTTCAAATGCATGTCAGATAATACAAATACTGTAATAAATACAGTAGTTCACCATGTATTTGTTTATGTTTTATTAAGGGATCAGAAGTGCATCATAAAATAATACTAGCAATTCATACAGGGCTAGTAGTATACAGATACACACCCAGGTATCGGATCAGTACTCGGTATTGGCCGATACCACAGGTATCAGAATCGGTATCAGGAAAGGAAAAAGGGTATCGGAACATCTCTAATTTTTATAATTTAATCTGGATGCCTACTACAACATGCCCTAGATATTGATTGAAAATGTTGTGATTCTTTAGTACATTACATTAATAAAATCAAAAGTTGTAACTGTATTATTTAATGGACCTAAGCTAACAAGAACTAACAATACATCTGTTGTATTTTTTTTAACTACCCACTGAGCAAAGTTATGTCCAAAAGACGTCTTTTCAATGTCTTTGCCCCTAGAGGCGTACGTTGAAAAGACGTCCACTGAGGAGCCAGAATGAAAGTTTTTATGACGTCTGTTTTTGACGAGATATAGACGTTCATGGAACCTCAAGGTTAAAAACTAGTTCAAATTGTGGACATATTTTCCATTTGTAATTGCTGTAGCAATTATGGGCTCAGACATATAGATGAATGAATCTTCCAAATTATTCAATCAAATGAACATCCCCCTCACAAAGCCCAATTCAGCTCCAGACCCCAGGAAATTGACCATCGATCACGAGAGAGATGGAGGCTCGATTCTGCCCGGAGCTACTAGTTGTTGATAACTGACTTCCTATGGACTTCTGTTCAAAACGTAGTTAAAGAGGACAGAGGACTCGTTGTGATCACAAGACAAAGAAACAAACCAGTCTCTGTCTTTTCAATGACCGGTAAATGAACTCCACGTGACACAGCTAAAACTCCCAGCAAACTCACAGAAACTGTTACATATGGAGTGCATCAAATCACTGATTATTGGACTTTCATTCAAATAGCCTTCGACATAGCTTGTTAGTGTGTTTACAACTGATACACGTGACGATTATGCATGTATTTTACTCCTAATTCATGCAATTATGTAACTATTGAATGAGTGGATGAAAAGGCACTGTGTTTGGTATTGTTGTGTTCGTATGGATAAAATCCAACAGATGAGCTGAATGAAATCTTTATAGAATTGATCATGTCCTTATAGTAAGAAATTAGGTCTAAATTTACTCCCTGCTTAAGAGCAGGAAACTCAATTACTATAGATGACCCAATTTTATGGGAGGGGTGGAGACACAGTCACCCCTGAAGCCTAATTGGCCAGAACCCATCCAGGGGATGGGCAAATATTTTTGTTTAATCTCAGAACACGAACGAAGTGTTCAGTTCAGTTCTGTTTTAGTTCGGTTCAAGTCAGCTCAAGTTCGGTTCCAGTTCAGTTCGAGCTGGTTCGCGGCCTGTTCGCAGTTCAGAGAGGAGCTAAGTCCTAGCAGTTTGACCAGAGTTGAGTTCTGAACGGAGAGCTCCCAGGAGACGATCTGACGATCGTGGCAGACCAAGATCAGAGAAAATTGGTTAAACAACGATTTCATTCAGGCCATCTGCCCTTCTCTCACTTTCCTTTCTTTTACTTAAAGTTTATTTTCTTTCCGTTAAGTCTCGGGTTCTGTTAAGTTTCGCCGCAAAAGTTTCTCAACAACGAGTTTCTAACAGCGCGCTCCAACTTCAAACAACGCCCACAAGACTTCCATCCAGCCGCCAACACGCCACGTGATTGGCTTCCCAAGACCTCGATCCAAGACACGACCAGACCTTCAGCGAATCAAAGACCCGGGAAAACCCCTCTCCGGCCAGGAAAAGGGAATCCCCTTGTCAGAGGACACACAAGACACAAACGCAAGTAATGCCTCTTGATTCCGAGCTGAACTGGTGCATTAGATCAAATGTAATAACCCTGCCTAAGAAACGATAGGAGGTTAAATTACTGATCAATGGTTTCTTCAGGTCATGTGTCATAAATGCATATATTGATTAGGATTTCATAATTTCTCTCTCTTAGAACTTATTCTTTTCTCACCTTCTTCCTTTCTGCAACGTGTGAATGTGCGTGTGCTTATGTTAGATATTAGTTTAATGTGTTAGAGTAATCAATAAAGTTCCGTTTGTATTCAAAGATAACTGTTCTTGTGTTATGTGCTTATCAATTTAATGTCTTGAACTGCCGATCTAAGTTACCTGGCTGTTAAATAGTGTTTCACTATTGTTCGGATAATAATATCCGCTGCAGAGTTGATATTTACGGCCCGTTCAAATGAACGCTGGAAGAGTCATTTGCTCGGCTGTAAAATAGACTCTCAAAATTCCCTATGAATTCATTAATTCATTCATTTGAGCTAAATATACATGTTTCCCTTAAACAGGGTCCCCTTTAAGTCCTTACATATCGGCGGACGAATAAGTTAAGGTGTAAACATTAATTCTGAATTATTTATAAATTATAGTGTCATTCGAGTCTCTTTCATTTTAATTCAATTCCCTGTTGAGTTATTATTTTAACTGACTCATAGTCGCTACATTGCAAAGCCACTCACAGACAGTGTGTGTTTGTCCAGAAATCATGGAAATAAAAGAAACTTAGCTCACACCTTTAGACACTTTAGACAACTTATCATCTGTAATTCACACATCTTTGGATCGTGAGAAAATCGTGGGATTCAATCCAGGATCTTCTTGCTGTGAGGAGACAGTGTTTCCCACTGAGACACTGGAGCTGCCCTTAATCACAGACATAAGACACACTTTGACTATTTCTGTCAGACTTCTACAGAAGCTCTTACTGAGAATTCTCAGAGCTTTAGATGTTGATGTTTATGGTTAATTTGAAGTCACCATTGTGGTGAGAAGCGTTTGCTTTAGTTGGGCTCTTGGTCCCTGTGTTTATGTTAGCTTTTCTTTGGCTGCTGTAACTGTGTGTGTGAAACACAATAGTTGTGGCTGAGAAAGCAAAGGTAAAGTGACTTCAGGTGTTGTCAGCTCGTTGTTGATGACTAAAGTTTTGGAAAGTGAGCATCTGATGTTTTTTTTAATTTTTGTGTGCTTGTTTAGCAAATACTCATTTATTATAACCACTATAAGCTTGTGAACCCACTGTATTGGCACCAATAGCATCCAATTGATCATTTATTCTGAAGGATTATAAAACAGCATGTGCACAAAATGTTTTGAACTAATATTACACAGTCACACACAGACATCAAGATTTTGCATATGATTCACAACAACGGTGACAATCAAGCATGAGTTTTGTACTATGAAGCTACCCATCATGCATTGCAGCATGAAGCTTTTTTTGTTTTGATTGTCACCGTTGTTGTGAATCATAGGCAAAATCTTGATGTCTGTGTGTGACATCAGATGCTCACTTTCCAAAACTTTAGTCATCAACAACGAGCTGACAACACCTGAAGTCACTTTATCTTTGCTTTCTCAGCCACAACTATTGTGTTTCACACACACAGTTACAGCAGCCAAAGAAAAGCTAACATAAAACAGGGACCAAGAGCCCAACTAAAGCAAACGCTTCTCACCACAATGGTGACTTCAAATGAAACATAAACATCAACATCTAAAGCTCTGTTAATTCTCAGTAAGAGCTTCTGTAGACGTCTGACAGGAATAGTCAAAGTGTGTCTTATGTCTGTGATTAAGGGCAGCACCAGTGTCTCAGTGGGAAACACTGTCTCCTCACAGCAAGAAGATCCTGGATTGAATCCCACGATTCTCTCACGATCCAAAGATGTGTGAATTACAGATGATAAGTTGTCTAAAGGTGTGAGCTAAGTTTCTTTTATTTCCATGATTTCTGGACAAACACACACTGTCTGTGAGTTGCTTTGCAATTACAAATGGAAAATATGTCCACAATTTGAACTAGTTTTTAACCTTGAGGTTCCATGAACGTCTATATCGTGCAGAACACGTCAAAAACAGACGTCATAAAAACTTTCATTCTGGCTCCTCAGTGGACGTCTTTTCAACGTACGCCTCTAGGGGCAAAGACATTGAAAAGACGTCTTTTGGACATAACTTTGCTCAGTGGGTAACGTTAACAAAGAATACACAGCATGAAAACACTGAAATCCGGCACTATCCGGGCATGGTATACTCCTGTGTAATTTGATGTTTACCGGATGTATGTGGGAAAAAGCGGATCAGAGTAACACGGAACAGTATATTTCCAGAAAAACCCGGAAACCTCACGTATGCGGACGTTTACAGGAATCCGTGAAATTTCACGGACATATACAGCTGAAACACTGCTGGGTGTGCTAGGACTGAAGACTGTTAGGTGTGAAGAAGACCTTTCATATGTTAATGACTGACACTTGTGCTGGCTGTTCTCAGAAGGAGGGGGGCAGGGGAGCACTTCAGGATTGAGAATGATCTCTGGTCTACTGTAGGCTACAGCAAACAAGCTTTTTACACAGAAAAAATAATTCTTAAGGCCCTGAAACACTAAACTGAACTAGCAATGACTAAAGCCGACTGTGGGGTTGGTTCACGTTGCCTGGGTCTGGGCCAAACCATCAGAATGGTGTGTCAGGGCCTTAAAACCACTGCATGAAAAGAGTCTCTAAATCAAATATTTTTTATAAAAACAGTACAAAATAAAAACCCTGTCTGAACATATACGTTCACAAAAAAATCTGAATATGTAATGAAATAAACAAAGAAATGTAATGGAATTAACAAAGGATAATTAACCAAACATTTTAGACTATCCCCAAACAATTTTTGCAAAGTTTTACAAATTGTAGGCAATAATAGAATTAAATAAAAAGGAGATGAAATGTGGAAAATGAAAAAGTTTGTTTTAAAAACACCAAAAACTGATATGCTCAAAATAAAAATATGGAATAAAAAAGAGCAGGGATTCACTTGCTCAAGAAACACAGAAACACAAGCAGATCTTTCAGCTCTGCAACTATTAACAAAAAGTGTCACTGCAAGATTCTTAACTTTAACACGCTGCAAAAGAGGGGCGTTTTGAGGTTTGAAATCCACCACTCACAATAGATGTAGGTGCAACCAATAAGGTTACCAATAAAAATAAGGCAACCAATAAAAATAATCCTAATTTTACAGAAAAAAACATCAGTTTTTTACAGTATTTTCTTGTAATTTTGAATTATGTTTAAAACAATGTAAAATTACAAACAATATCTAAATAAACAACTTGACTGTTATTTTAAGGATTATATCATTAATGACAAATTACAGTAATTCTCATTTTTTTATACAGGAACATCACTGTATTATTTTTGTTTTCATAAATAACAAATTCATGCAAAATTACAAACAATATCTGTAAATTAACAACTGTAATACAATATTTAGCTCATTATATTAAAGGTTTATGTTTATGTCCATACTAACAATTTTACATTATTCTTTGTCATTTTAAAGTAAATCTTATTAGTTTTATATTTACACTGTAAGAATAAAAACCTAAAAAAAACAGCAGCTACAGCTGCAAAACAAAAACCGTAAAATAAGTAAAATATCTTAAGTCAAATAAAGTTAAAAAACTTCACAGAAATTTACATTAAACGTTTTAGAGAAAACACTATTAGTTTACAGATTTTTCCTTATTTAAATTAAGATATTTTACTTTAATTTTCTGTTTTACAGTGAAGGTGTATTTTTACATTCAAACTGGTTTTACATTCAATTCTGGATACAAATATGACAAAATATATAGCAAACTAAATATCAAACAGTAATTGTTTTTAAAGAGTACAAATCTGCACTGCAAATCTGCACAGGTTGAAACTTCCAGGCCTCTGCCCACACCACAAAACACCATTTGACCAACTAATTAAATATAACAGCAAATAAAAATAAATATACACATTTTCTAACTGTTGTTTTAAACAAGTTTTTTTCTATATTTGCAAGGCTACTTGCTGTCTTTCCGTGTTCTTTTGAGCGTGATTGGTCAATCTGAACGTCATCCAGAAATCTGACCAATGACAGTGCGCGCCTTCAGTTTGAATTATACACCCGTTGTCGTTGGAGTTGCTCGTGGCTCGCGGGGACGCGACGCGATCGCGGCTTCTAATCTTCAACAGGACGGCTTCTTCTGTCCATTAATGGCATTGCATGGATCATTTTAAACCTGTTAAAATCTTATTTTGGACGAATTTTGATTGTGGGATGTCGACTGAGAACGAAAAAACATGAATACGAACAGACTAAGTTTCCAATGGCGGACAGCAGACGGCAGAAGGTAACGTAAACCCCTTTATATTTTTTCTACTGCTTATCAAGATATAACGTTTGTGCATTAAAGTCATATGCTAATCGTGATTAACTTACATATTCTGTTTCTGTGTTTTGTTGTAATATTGTTAAGATAGGGCTGGGTGTTATGGCGATCTGATGATACTGACTATTGTTAGTGATTTTGCTGTAAACGTTAACATTACCGTTTTATATCGCGGAATGGGAATATAGCGTATATAACGCAGCACTGACTGTACTAAAACTTTTTGACATTTTGACAAGGAAACATGCATGAATGTAGAATAATGAACGGGACATGCATGTGTTAAAATAAGCCTCTCTCAGACAGCAGGCGATCCCGAAATCAATTATCTTTCTGTAAAATGCACACAATTATCTCAGAAACCTTGTCATGTGAGGTATTCACTTGATTTAAACAGTCAGTTATGTCTTAAGTAAGTTAAACAGTTCAAGTTAACGTGGGGAAACCCGGATGCGTGTCATTCTGTGCATCCGTTCTTAAAGGGGCTGCAGCTTTGTCATAATTTTAATAAAACAAAAGAATAGAGAAGACCTTCTGCTTCTTTTAGAATCAAGTGATATTAATTAATTAATTGAATATCATACAGTGAAGACTTTTAAAGCAGTATTATTCTGTAGCATTTTAATAAAATATCCATCAAAATATATATATTGTGATATCGTTATTGTAAAATTAAATTTCTCATGTATGTATAATTATATGGTCATAATGCCCATCCCTACTGTCAGCTAGTTTCAAGATCAAGCTTGTCATAAAATGTAACAGAGCTTTGGAATGAGTAATCTGAGAACACTGTCATGTACACTTGTTCAACAGAGAGGACAGGAAAACACCATACTTGGACTCTGAAGAATTATAGGCAAACCAGGATTTTGGATCTACTGTAAAGTTTTTGTATGGGCCTGGTGAGTATGTTTTGCAAGTCCATGTCCGTAAGTTGATAATTAATATTAATGTTTTATCAAACAAATTAATATTCATTTGTGTGTGTGCATGTTTCTTCCCCCCTCATGATCCAGAAGTTTTGGATCCATGATCCTGAAGAACTTTTACAGATGTTGACCCTGAATGTGTAAAAGGTAATCTTAAAAATGTTGTCATTATTTTAATATTCTCTGTTTTTTTTCTGTAATGTAGACGCATGCGTTTTCTGTGAAGTTGCTTTGAAACAATATCAGGGTTTTTCCTACATTGAAAATTTTTTGCCGGCCGCCAAAAAAATTTTTTGTCCCGCCAAAGCCTTATTTGTTGAGTTATTGTGATTTATGATTGATGTAGTAGATGACTGCTGCGCTTGCGTTAACTGAGTGACAGAGAGAACGACCAGTGAGCTCATCCCTCGCTCGCACTCTCTCTGTCTTCAAAATAAGCATTCTTAGCTTTCTAATGTTTCACATTTTACGTTAATCAAAATCAAAAGGTCGGAAGACCGAATCCATGTTGCACGTGGCGCTATCAGACGTCTTCCTTTAATTACCGCTGGGTGTGAAATGCGCTCAAAAAACATTGACTGATTCTCTGACCAGCTGACATAAAGCATACTTTAAATAAACAGGAAACAAATCCTATCCGGTTATGAAGTGTTTTCTGTGTGTTGACAAATCTTTCGCGATGTTCTAAAGATGGATTCACACACGCGTCTGCTAATGTCCGATTCGCGACCTAATGACTCCTCTGAACCGAATCATTTTAACGACTGGTTAGAACTGATCTGTCCAACACTGAACTAACGAATGAGTTTAATAATTTACTCAGAACAACACCTGAAATGAGAACACAAGTGTGCTTACCCACTTTAGCAAGAGTGGATAGTAAGAATTATTTTTAATTATCAACAGTCTTTCAGCTTATTTATGTGGACAATGTGTAGTAAAATAAATAGCCTAAAATCATTTAGTTTAGACTGGAGTGAGGTGAACCCAGAACAAATTTGTTGTTAGCTAGCTGATTGTATATGGCAGAAAATTGTATATGGCAGAAAATTAGGCTATTTGTTCATTTTTTTAATACTATTTTTTTTTAATATTGATATGATTATATACCAAAACAATTATCAGTAAATAGTGTAAAAATGAGGAACAAAAACAAACATCAAGGTATCAAAATAAGATAAGCAAAAGTTACAAACTTTTTTTGAATTTATTTCAAATTTATTGTCAGTATTGCGCTTGCAGATCAAGTGGGTAGGGTATTTTTTTTTACGGTAGGGTGCGTATGTGTGTGTATGGATGACCATGTCTGTCAGCCACCACCGAAGACCATTTTTGACCCAGGAAAAACCCTGAATATGTATTGTGAAAAGCGCTATACAAATACATTTTAATTGAATTGTTTTACTTACTTTTATTGGCATTAACTATATATTATTAATGTATTATTTGGCAGGTCGCAAGATGTATTTTATTTTGTGAGACTTTGCTGAGGAAGTATTCTTTGGCTCAGTCTGAAAAGGCCCAGAAAAGAAACACTATGAAGAACATCACACAGAACCGTCAGAGAAAGAGACGGGTAAGTTAAGAAACCGGTTAAGCTTTTTCCCTCCAGAATGTTACTATACTCCTCTCTGAGTTTTAGTGGTTAATTCACTGTCATGTTTTGCAGTTGCTGGAGACCAGGTCCAGGGTTGCACAAACCAACACAGAACCTGTGGAAGACCGCAACTATAGACAAGATGTCTGATGAAGATGCTGCTGTTGTTGATGGAAGGCCAGTGTGGATGGTTAGGTTAGCTACTACAAACCAGACTAGACTGACCCACGCTACGCATCACATCACCAGCCCATTATGCCAGTTTGAAAAAATGTTCAAAACTCAAACAACATTGTGTTAGAGTTGGTCACAATTATTTTATAATTATAATTTTAATATTCAATTGTTCCATTTTATATTTTCTTTATTCCTATGTTTATATACTTATACTTTTATTGGTTCCCATATATAGAGTATTTACATATATTTTATATACACTTTTTAATTTATAGATTTCTTTGTCTCGTTTTATATTGTATACTTTGTATGTTTGTTCCTTTTTAGATGTCCATGTTGCTTTTGATCTCCACGTTTTGTATTGTTGTTCCTCTTATGTCGCCTTCCTTTAGAAACATTTTGTTCACTTATCTTTTCCCCCATTCATTTTAATGTATGTTTATAATGCTCTTTGTTCTTTTTATTTGGTTATATTGTTTACTTGGAATATTTATATGTATTTTAATATATTTTATATACACTTTTTTTGTCTTATAAATTTATTGTTCTCATTTTATATTGTTTAATTTGTATATGTATTCTTTTCCTTTTTATGTTCACTGTGTATTTTATTCCTTTACAACTCTGTCTTTTAAATGCATTTGTTCATTTTTTTTCCCTTTTTGTTTCTTTACCAATTCATTTTAACGTATATTTATGTTCTTTGGACTGTTTATATTTTTACATTTGTTCCTTTACATTTTCATCCCTTTTAAATACATTTAGTTCACTTGTTTTTGTTTCACCATTGTTTTAATGTTCATTTATAATGCTGTTAAGAATGTTTTTTTTTTTTTTTATACCTTTTTAATAAATATTTCAGACTTTCTCAAATTGTTTTGTGTGTATTTTTCTTTTGGGAGGGAGAGGGGATTATTATATATATATATATATATATATATATATATATATATATATATATATATATATATATATATATATATATATATATATATATATATATATATATATATATATATATATATATATATATATATATATATATATATATATTAATGAGCAAAATCTGCATAGCTGGCCTATAACCAATCAAGTCCCTATGCTACAAAACCTAGCCCACCCTTAGCCTTAGAAGTAACCAATAAAGTCACTTGACTGGGTTTTCAATATGCCCTGTCCTCCAATAGCAGTCTGGGTTTTGGGAGTGGTTTAAAAAAAAACAACCAATCCAGTTTGAGATGAAGGACCAATAGGGGATGGAAGGCAAAGCTGTTTAGAGGTGTGAAAATGTCTCCTGGGAAAAACTTGATGGGATTATTTGCCATGGCAACAAATGGCTGTAGCATGGGAGTATACGGCCACAACATACATCCGATTTGGTACCATTTCGGATGAATACGGACATATACGGATCCATGGAATTTGACCTATCCGGCCAGTATACTCCTGGATTCTTCCGAATTTCAGCAGTGTATACAGGAGTATCCTGGTCCGGATACACCTTTTTTCATGCAGTGATAACTGTAACAAATTTAGCTTAATCTGTTTGAAACATTTGTTTACTTTATATTTTTTATGTATTGCTTTATAGTATTTAAATGTTCAGAGTTATTTTTGTTATAAGCAAAAAAAAATTATCCAACCTGTTACAATACGACAACCCTTTTTTCGCAACTTATTTCAATATCATACTGTACACCATGATAAAAGCATTAGCAATTATCACAACATGAAAAACTGATACTGTGACTTGCCTAATATAACCCTAGGGTACAACGGGGCTAAAGGCACACATTAAGAACAATTTGCTCTTCATTACTCTAATTAGTGTATGGTTGCAGAAAAAAATGTATGTTTACACTTTGATGGAGCAAAAGAAAGTCTCCTACACAGTTTACGTTGGTCAGATCCTGCATCAGCATCACACGCATCACATGATGCTCACATGAACAGCACTGGTTGCCTTAGAACTCGAGAGCGCAACGGAAACAGCGAAGGAGACTGACACAAGCAAGAAAGAAATTATTGAATAAAGTTGTTATTTTTGTTTGTTTTTGCGCACAAAAAGTATTCCCGTCGCTTCATAAAATTAAGGTTGAACCACTGCAGACTATTTTAACGATGTCTTAATGATGACGTCATATGTCGTGAAGAAGCAGAACACCGAAGACGAGCGTTTGTAGTTAAAAAGTATATATTTCTTTTTTTTTCTTTTTTAAATGACCGATGGTTTGTCCTTTGAAGCCACATTTATTTGAATCTTCAATGTTTCATTAACACATTTTTGTCTGTGGACTGTTTCTGTAAGTGAAATCACTGTAAAACCATTGTGTGAACTGTGTTTACCTCGTTTTATCTTGTCATATTCTTTCTTGTCCTTCTTCTTGTTCTTCTTATGTTTCTTGTTCTTCTTTTTCTTGCTTTTGCTTTTCTTTGTTCTTCTTTGATGAGTCTCTTCTGAACTTGAACTTGAAGAGGAGTCATCACATGATTCTTCTGTGACTGATGACTCTACATCAGTTGATGTGTTCCCATCACTAGATAGGTCAACAGCGCCAGTTTCGTCATGTGCCACTGATGTATTAGGAATCAGATCATCTGAATGAAGAAATATAGCAAATATTGCATCAAAATCAATACAAATGCAAATACAATTTAGATGTTCTTTTATTGTCATTGCATACAATGAAATTGTATGTGTACTATCCAAAACAGTGTTCAAAATAAATTTTAAGAAAAAAAATGGAAACCAAAAAATCTATACAATCTAATATATACAATTTCAATGTATAGATTATACAATTAATATATTGAGCTCTTACTTTGCTGTGCTGAAAGCTCCACAACTTGCTGCCGAAGCTCGCTGTTCAGGGCTTCCAACTCATTTACTTTATTTTGTAATACTTCCGCCTTGTTCTGCCACATCAGTATTTCTTGCTTTATTGGCTTCATTGTATTCACTGGAGCTAAAACAACAACAAAAACACAGTGACAGTGATAACACATTTATGTAGTTATATGCAGAGTTAACAGCACTAATATATATACATTAAAGGGCACAAATAAACGAAAGAAACCAGTGTGTAGTAAGTGTAAGAAAACTGCTATTTGCTAAATGATTACTATTTGTCCAATGGCTTACCTTCACATTCATCTTCTACGCTGTCTTTGTTGCGTTTTTTGCGGGTGTTGTAATGGGACATCTAATAATCAAAATAATAATTAATTAAATCATGTCACATACAGTAGCATGCATCCAGTCAATGTAACAAATCATTTCAGAGGTTGGCAAAATGTTCAAGGTAAGACCATGGGCCAGTTGCATAAACAGTCTGTATGCTAAGATTGTCTTAAGAACATGTCTGACCAACTAGCCATTAGCCAAGAGACCGTAATAGTCAGTCTTATTTTGTCTTTTTGGTCTTATAGTTGACCAAAGTTTTTAATGCAAGTGACTTAAAATATTTTCAAGAAGTCTTAAAAAATAGATGACTAACTTTTAATACTATTCTAAGCAATTATTCAACAGGGCCCAGTCTTCCTGACTAATGACTAAGTGACAAAGTAAAATTTTTCCACTTTGTCATTGTTATATTTCTGGTATACTTATATATTTGTATTTAATTATTATAATAATTATGCTTTTAGACATTAAAAAAGAAAAGAAAAATGGTTTGCTACAAGTGACAATATAACTTAAGTTGAAATGGATCACACTATAGAAACAAATGAAGCCGATCACTTTTCACTACATGAAACAGGACTTTGAATTGAGTCAAATGACATAGTAAGTCAAAAACGAAATACAATACCTTTTTCCACAGTTGTTAAGACGCCTGGAGCGTTCGATCACAGGTTACAGGAGTTCAAAAATGGCTTTTCTGCCGTTAAGGAAGATCCATTGGGCGGCAAAACGTTTAAGCACTAAGCAGCTTTTGTTGTCTTCCTCAAGAGGGCGCTTGGCTGCTCACACTAAAACGTATAATCTTTTATAAAACGCACAATATATTATTTCAATTTATCTGACATACAAATGACAATCTGCCCTGGTAATCTTAATAATTCAATAAATTGTTTGAGTAATCGAAAATGACTGTGTGACGACAGTGCTGAGAAATGTATCAGGTTTAATCAAGTACCATGTGACAACGCGCCAGCACAGAAAAACTAGTAAATAATAACACAAATAGATGTTATTACAATTTAATAGTAATTAAATATTATAAAAACAAATAGCATAAAATATTATTTTATTTAAAATAATATTTGTTCCTAAAACAACTGGGCCGTCAAGTCCCGCCCATTTCCGGATTTGTCTGTTCGCGCCTGCTATTGGCAGAGCCATAGAGAGAGAGAGTTGCGACAACGGAAGTTCAAAACGCTTGATAGTCACGTGATTCATGTAGACCTCGAATAGTTCCAGGAAGTGCTTTGACGGGCAATTCAAATTGATAGTCACAGTGACAGAACTGCGCTTTTTGGTAATTAATAGTCAATAAATGCATTGATTTTCAATAATTTTATTACACATCGACATGTGTATGTACCATGAGTATGTAGTTACAGCGATGTTGTTTTTAAAATATATATTTTTTTAATGATGAATAATCTACACAAGCAGGCTTTAATGTACAAGTTATTTTGATTAAAATGTGCTGATCATTTAAAATCTTACTGATTAAACGTCTTACCTTTTAAAAGTGCATCACAAACGGTCTGTTCTGCTGTAACTCTATGGCGCGGCTGCTACTTCCGGGAACTATTGAGAGTCTCCGCGAGCCGCCATTGCTGTAAAAAAAAACCGTTCCATTGGAGTCTATGGAGTTGTCGCAACTCTCTCTCTATATGGCTCTGGCTATTGGAAACAGAAATTGCGCGCCATCAGATCTGGCTCAGAATATATATATTCATGTAATGAAGGTCGAATAGGAGGGAAGTAAAATAAGTAAGTAAAAGGGATAAACTAAAAGGTATAGATAGACGTTTCATCAACTGTGTAGATGAGCACTTTATTAAGAGCACTCATTGAAAAAGTTTATGTTAGTGAAACGAACAAGTCACGTCTGAAATTAATAAAGTGGATGCAAAGAAAAAGATTACTCCATGGTAAAATAAAATGCAGGCGATGCAAGAAACGCATGAAAATGGTGACCTCTTCTTGTAAAGATGGTTACATCTGGTAAGTATCTGATTTGTTTGATTATTTATTTATTTATGGAAATATCAGGCATGTTAAACAAGTTGAGAAAATAGCATCAATATAAGTAACATTTATATAAGATTATAAAAGGGGAGAAATAAAATAAAGGTTCCCGTTCACATAAGCATTAATGAACAATATGATACTGTACAAATTATATACTGAATTAGACTTTAACAAATCTTTTTGCTTTGCTACTTTTTGAGTTTCACTCTCTTATAGTAACACTGTAACTATCAGAAATCACATTTGGGTTAAGAATTGTGATGAAAGAATCTCCCAAAAATAATTAAGAAATGTGTAAATTTGTTGAAAATAGAAGACATAAGGTAGGTACTCTATTGAAAATAGAGTAAAATGTTGTTTTTATTAAAGGAAAAGATTAAAATATCCCCCCACTTTAAGTACTAAGTTAGATCACTGGTTGTTGTTGTATTTTTCACGCTGTGTCAACAGTAATGTATTTCATATGATGAATACTTCTCATTTGCAGGCAGTGCAAGAAGTCATGTGGACGAAACAGAAAAAGCATCAGGACCAAGTCCATTTTTTCCCATTCCCATGCAAGCCTTTTTAGTTGGATGAAGTATATACACAGGCAAGTTTATATTGTCTGTGATCTCTGCCTTTTATCCATAACAGTCTGCACATTACATTTTTGCTTCTGTTCCTTTCCAATAATATTTCATGGCATTATGTTTAGATTTTCACAGGGTCTCCATATGCGACAAGTGGATATGATGCTAGATGACATCTCAAGAAGTAGTGCGACTCTGTCCAAGATGTCCATGAAATTGCGAAGTGTATGTGTGAGAAGTATGCGGAGGCTCAGAAAAAAAAGAGGACAAAAAGTTGGCGGGCTCAATGTATGTGTACACATTGACGAAAGCAAGTTTCGCCACAGACGAAAAGTAAGCCTTAACCTCAGAAAACATATCTATTCTTTTCAAATGTGGATGTGTACACTGTTAAACATTTTAGTGTGAAATTACATTATATTCTAGGTTAATTGCATGGCTTTCACAGTAATTCCACAGTATAGGGTACCCACGGGGTCTTAAAAAGTCTTAAATTTGCTGAAGTATTGAGTTCTAGGTCTTAAATAATTTTAAACAGGGGCCAGTTGCATAAACTAAGCCATTATGTTAAGACAGTGTCTTAAGATCTAGTATGAGCCACTAGCAGTTAGGCAATTGTATCAAATTAGGCCAGTCTATGTTTTTATGTAACTGATTTAAAAAAGTTATGAACAGTCTTAATGAAAAAAATGTATGTCTAACTTGTAAGACTAGTCTTAACGGTTTATGCAACTGGCCCCAGGTCTTAATTTTCTTACGTCCATGTAACGCTATCTCTATTGCTCATTGAAATGCTTCCACAGGGCTTTAGTGTGTATGTGTGTGTGTTTATTACGGGGTGTTGTAGTTCTTTCTTTCACTAGTCCAACTATTCATGTGTACCGAAGATCTCACTTCCACTAGGCTCGCCGCCATTTTTGTGTTCGACAGGGCAATACCTCCAACTGTGTTTTGTCCCTTAAAGGGTTAGTTCACCCAAAAATGTAAATTGTGTCATTAATGACTGACCCTCATGTGGTTGGACACCCGTCAGACCTCCGTTCATCTTCAGAACACAAATGAAGATATTTTAGTGTAAATCTGATGGCTCAGAAAGGCCTCCATTGGTTCACTCTCGTTACAAAGTCCATCTCACTACAGTGGTTCTACAATAACTTTATGAAGCGACGAGAATAGTTTTTGTGCGCAAAAAAAACCTAAATAACAACTTATATAGTGATGACCGATTTTAAAACACGGCATCATGAAGCTTCGAAGCGTTATAAATCAGAGTCGATTTAGCGGTTTGGATCGCCAAAGTCACGTGATTTCAGCAGTTTGGCGGTTTGACACACGATCCGAATCATGATTCGACTCTTAACGCTTCAAAGCTTCATGATGCCGTGTTTTGAAATCAATCATCACTATAAAAGTCGTTATTTTGGGTTTTTTTGCACACAAAAACTATTCTCGTCTTCATAAAGTTATTGTAGAGCCGCTGAAGTGAGATGGACTTTGTAACTTTAGTCTTTAGTGTCTTTTAAGGGTCTTGAGAGTGTAAAGTGCATTGAGCCAATGGAGGCCTTTCAGAGCCATCAGATTTACACTAAAATATCTTCATTTGTGTCTGAAGATGAACGGAGGTCTTACAGGTGTCGAACGACATGAGGGTAAGTAATTAATGACAGAATTTTCATTTTTGGGTGAACTAACCCTTTAAAATCTGCGACGCCAACTTATACTTTTCTTGCCATTTCTATAGTAGTGCCCCCTAGAATAAGGTGGATATATCTTGTACATAATACAATAAAATACCTAAATGCAAACAAGTCATTGGACAACATTACTTAGGCTACATATTAGAAACAAAAAGCATGTGGTATGGATAAATAAAAGGAAATAGCCTCTGCAAAGACAACAAAGAAATGGTTTTAATCAAATCATGTTGTTGATGAAAATAATACGAGAGCAATGCAAGTGCTAGTTATTAAAAATAATGCATCAATGTTTTTGAAAAAATATTAAAAAAATTTGTTTTATATTACAGTAATAGCAAACATCTTTAATATGACTGTTTCAAATACCATCATTGCTTTTTGAGAGCGCTGAAGAGAATTAACACTCGTAAACTGACCCAGCAGGTACAGGGTTTAGACTTTTTTTTGGTTGAAAATTAAAATTGGTTTGACGTCTAAATCCAACGTTTGTTTGACATCGAGCTCCAACGTTGGGCAGACGTTGAATTTTGGTTGGAATAAACACCCCCGCCCACAAAAAAAAAAAACGTATTACCAGCTTCACTAGTTATTACTAACCAGACTGACTTTATTTCTGTCAGACGTCTACAGAAGCTCTTATTGAGAATTAACAGAGGTTTAGATGTTAATGTTTTGTTGAAAATGTTTTGTTGAAAATTTGTTAACATTATGGTGATCAGTGTTTGCTTTAGTTGGGCAGTTTGACTCTTGTCCTTTTATCATTATTTTTTCTCTGGCTGCTGTAACTGTGCTTGGTATGGCAAGAACTGCAAGAGAAACTGTATTCAGATGATGTCAGCTATTTAATGATGATAAAGATATGATCATTATGTAGTGTTTGATTCATTGATCATATTCAGAGTCTATTATTTGTTTAGATATCATGTTTTTAATTTCTCATTATTGATTGTAATAGTCATGTGATTGTTCAACAGTGTTCTAATCTGAGGGATTGTGCACCAAAAAGTTTTAAAGATACACACAGACATTAAAGAATCAGCATATGAATCTCAATAATGGTGACATGCTTCATGCCACAATGCATTCTGGGTGCATCATATAAAAGTAGTCAATGGCTCCCAGATTGCATTGTGGCATTAAACACGTCATCATTGTTGAGATTCATATGCTAATTATTGATGTCTGAGTGAGTCTAATAGATGCTGGAAATCAAAATGTTTAGTGGACAATGTAGAATTACAGGCTTGCTATAATTAATAACACAAAATTATCATGTATCAAAAGATTCGATTCTGGATGACATCAGTAAAATAGACCACTATACGATGATCATATCTTTATCATTAAGTAAAACAATATAATCTGATCACATTTTGTCTTGCTTGTCTTGCCATAACAAACACAGTTACAGAAGCCAGAGAAAAACGAATGTTAAAAAGTCAAGTCAAACTACCCAACTAAAGCAAACACCATTTTCAATAAAACATCAACATCTAAACCTCTGTTAATTCTCAATAAGAGCTTCTGTCTGACATAAATAAAGTCAGTCTGGTTAGTAATGTGTGAAGCTGGTAATGCTGTTTGTGGAGTTGTTTAATCCTCTCTACTCATACATTTCACCCTTTTTATGTTTTTGTTTTTTTTAACAGTGCGGTGCTTATTCCTAACAAAATTCAACGTCTGTCTGACGTTGGAGCTTGATGTCAAACAAACGTTGAGTTTAGACATCAACTCGACTTTCATTTTCAACCAAAATATGATGTCTGACTGACGTTGGATTAGTTGGAGTCCAACGTCTTTCTGAGTTCACATTGATGTACTGCGCCTGCTGGGGAAGAGCTTGTTGTGGATGTGTTCTTCCTGTAACAACACTGCAACTAAGCTCGAATAATTCACAACATTTTATTTCAATAGTGTATACTAGGGCTGTGCAATTAATCGAATTTCGATTTCGATTTCGATTTTGCCTCCCAACGATCACCAAAATAGTACAATCGAGAAAAAACGATTATTTCGCCATGTTCAGTTTTGCAAGAACAGTCGTATTTTGTCTTGCGTTCTGAATGAAACGTGCACGCGCTCATCCGCCCCTCCCGAAGCCACAATCTCTCTCAGTTCGTGAGTCTCGTGACTCGTGTGCACATCATCCGCTGGAATTTAAAAACTCGGCGCGAGTAAAGATGGCAGAAGGAGGGCAGTTACAGCAGCGTTTGGTGAGCAAAAAAGGCAAAACAAACTCCGTTGTCTGGGAACAGTTTGGCTTCGAGGAATCAGACGACGAGCAGAAACATGCTACGTGCAAGATTTGCTACATGGTATTTGGTAGTGACTGCAACGCAAGGGAACATCACGAATTTGTTTAACCACTTGAAAAAACACAGAGTGACCTATGACAATCTAATAAAGAAACAAAAACTGACGAGAGCAGGGATGCCGTGTAAACGTCCTTTTTTTCCTTCATATTTTTCAAATAATTCTCTCTTTGTAAACTTTGTTCAATGCATGCGAGTGCTGCCATTTCGCCGTCTTCACCCGGGTTTAGTGCCAGAAGACGCGAATGAGAAGACGCGCGCGCTGTGAGAAAATGTGCGTCTCACAGCGCGCAAATATTGAGTTCTCTTTGAAGTCTTGCTCTTGAACGGACAAACTCACACAAAACGTATGTCAACATGTCCATCTTGATGAGTATCCTAGCAGACATAGTCTGTATATGCCTTAAGTGAACTTTATACAGTCGAGAAAGACGACTCATATCCTCTTAAAGGGGCAGTAGCCTTTACTTCCGTCTGTTTAATCTCAAACAACAAAAGACAAGGACATCACTCACCGCTCTTGATTGAATAGCTTTTGTAAGTTTAATAGAATTAATCTTTAATTTATGCACTTAAATATGCAATGTTATTTTACTTTTTATACATTTCTGTACCTGAAAACTAATGTTAGACATACCTGAAAAGCATATCTAGCCGAACCATATTGTTGATCTTATTTATTTGTGGTTATCATTTTTACGTGAATACTTTTATACTTTGATTTTAATATATGTTATATTATTTATTTTAATAGTTCAAAAAGTACAACAAATGTTACAATTTCAATTGAATTGTTGAAAGGTGTATTTTTAATAAATGCAACACATTCCCAAAGTCATGTGAAATAATCGTGTTACATAATCGTGATTTCAATATTGACCAAAATAATCGTGATTATGATTTTTTCCATAATCGAGCAGCCCTAGTGTATACAATTATAATGTTATGAATATGACAGCCCAAATCAGTTTTTAATGTTTTGCGTTGCTGTTTGCGAGCGTGCGCTCCACTGAAGCTTAATTTGATCAGATACAATGAAGCAATGCGACCAGTAGTGCACAACACAGCAAAATTTAAAAAGCATACATAAGTTCACAACACAACAAAATCAAGCCACAACACAACGGACAAGCCACAACACAAAGAAATCAAGCCACAACACAACGAAATCAAGCCACAACACAACGAAATCAAGCCACAACACAACAAAAAAGCCACAACACAACAAAAAAGCCACAACACAACGAAAAGCCACAACACAACAAAATAAAGCCACAACACAACAAAATAAAGCCACAACACAAATAAATCAAGCCACAACACAACGAAAAAGCCACAACACAAAGAAATCAAGACACAACACAACAAAAAAGGCACAACACAACGAAATCAAGCCACAACACAACAAAATCAAGCCACAACACAACGGAAATGCTCCCGACCACTAGGGGACTCTCGGAGTGCGGTAAAGTTAGTTTTCCTTGCATTGTTCTATAGATTCGCCAGTCTTACAAATATTTAAACACTACGATCAGTTTTAAGTGTGGAATTGTATATCGACATGAAATATCAATTCAAAATCACCTATGTGCATTATAGCTGCATATTTATACTCAAGAACCCTTTGACCCGATACCACAGCGCTAAGGGAATGTCTGCCAATTCCACCAAGTTGAAACATATAATTTACTTTTTTTTTTTTTTATGTTCAAATTCCAATGTTGTGTTGTGCATGTCTGTTATTAAATGTTAAAAGTAATTTTAATTAATACAAATTATACGTTTCAACCACTTGGTGGAATTGGCAGACGTTACCTTAGGCGTCATGCGGCGTGGTATCGGGTCAAAGCATTCTCGAGGATAAATATGCAGCTATAATGCATGTAGGTGATTTTAAAATAAATTTTTAATGTCGATAAACAATGGTTAGCCTACATACTGCTAAAACTAATTGTGGTATTGATATCTTTTTAAGATTGACGATTCTATAGAACAGTGTCAACTTTACCGCACTCTGAGTGCCCCCTAGTGGTCGGAAGCATTTACGTTGTGTTGTGGCTTGATTTCGTTGTGTTGTGGCTTGATTTCTTTGTGTTATGGCTTTTTCTTTGTGTTGTGGCTTGATTCCGTAGTGTTGTGGCTTGATTTCATTGTGTTGTGGCTTGATTCCGTAGTGTTGTGGCTTGATTTCGTTGTGTTGTGAACTTATGTTTGCTTTTTATATTCCGTTGTGTTGTGCACATCTGGGCCACAGTAGTGCAGGTTATTTACCTCAACGAAACGCATCTATATGAGATTAATCAGATTTATACTACATAACTTAATATTACAACTTATATCTGCAAAAGTTAAGGTTGAACTAAGTTATGTGCTAATCACAATGTGTAAGCTGTAGACACGCTCTTCCCACAACAACCAAACCCTTCTGATTGAAGCCAACCATTTATTTGGTCGATCTAACGCTAGCTACTTTGGATCGAATAAAATTGTAGTTCAGTGTTTCTCAGAACAGATACGAACACAACATATTCCAGGCATATTGTAAACTAGGGATGGGCGATATGGCCTAAAATCCATATTGTGATATACATTGTAGCCTCTTGCGATAACGATATATATTGCGATATACAAATTATAATAGAACCATTTCAGAACGTGTAGACCCTAAGGAAAGCCAAACTGCTAAATGTATTTTCAAGTTTTGAGAACATTTATTGTGCAAAACTGTAATAATAACTGTCACAGAGTCACCAGTAACACCTGCCACACCATCAGAGTCCAATCACCCGACTCCGCCCATCCGCTCGTTATCACCAGATTACTGAAGTCACCACACCTGCACCCGCTCATCACCACCTCTTCATAAGCCTACACTTCCTTTCACTCTCTGTCTGGTCTCGTCAGAGATACACTGACTCTATTCTCTGCACCATACTTTGACTCGTCTGTATATCAGAACGTTTGATTCATCCTGATTACCTACCACCATCAGTCATCTGTGTCCTGTCAGTTCCTCCTGTGTCCACCTTTCATCTGTACAGCAAGTATCCTCAAGTCTTCTTCATTACATCCCACTCAGTTCTACTATTCCTCTGCAAGCTTGTGTGATACCATCTCCTGTCTCCATATTTCAAATAAACATCTACTTATCTGCATTCCCTGTTGTCTCTCTCTTCTGTCCGTGACAGAAGACCAGACCTACTGTATGCAAAGATCCATTGGATCGGAAGAGGACCCTTCACAGGTCTCTCTCCCCGAGCAAGCACAAGCTGGCGATCCACCACTTCCACCTCATCTTCACTCTCCTTCACTGCCTGCCTCTCACAGTCCCATGGCCCGACCTGCAACGTACACCGGTGAGGCGGAGGGATGCAGCGGGTTTTTACTACAATGTTCACTCTACTTTGAGATGCAAGTGCATGCCTTCCCTACTGATTGTTCTAAGATCGCCTATGTGATCTCCCTCCTCTCTGGTCCGGCCCTACAATGGGCTAAGTCGATCTGGGAAGCGAATGGCAACCTCACTCGCTCATGGGAGGCTTTCACCGCCCACTTCCAGGAAGTTTTCGGCCTCAACACCTCCGCTCTCTCCATCCATGATCAGCTGTACCGCCTTCGTCAGGGAAACTTGACCGTGAGTGAATATGCTTTACATTTCCGCACTCTAGCGGCCAACTGTGGATGGAATGAAACTGCGCTTATCACCTGCTTTCGTCAAGGACTGAATCCTACCATCCGCCATCAAGTAGCAATTTATGATGATGTCATCGGCTTAGAAAAGTTCATTCAGCGTACCATTCGCATCTCTCAACGTCTCACTGCCTGTGCTCTGGACCAAACCGCTGCGCACCTTCCGCCTCCCACACCATCTATAACCCTTCCAGCACCTGAGCCTATGCAAATCGACTCATACCATCTCACTGTAGGAGAACGACAACGACGCATTCACAATGGCCTCTGCCTCTACTGCGGTTCCGAAGGACATCTCATTCTGCAGTGCCCAGTGCGACCACCACGCCCAGCGGTGAGTACAATCCAGATTCCTCCTATGATATCTCCATTATCACGTACTCCGGTCATGATAGTGACCCGTTCCCACTCTGTTTCAGCGTATGCTCTCATTGACACCGGCTCCTCTGGGAACTTCATCTCACACGAACTCCTCAAGAAGCTCAGCCTCCCGAGGAGAAGGATCACAAAGAAGTTAGAGATCCATACCATCTTGGGTAAACCGCTGGGCCGTGGTCAAGTCTGTCATCAATCCCCCCCACAGTCTCACTTCGCATTGGATGTCTTCATCAGGAGGAGATTTCATTTCTGGTGCTGGAAGGGTCCACCGCGGACATCATCCTGGGACGCCCGTGGATGTCAGTACACTCACCACAAGTCAACTGGACCACTGGGGAAATTACGCAATGGGGTGAATCCTGCTCTTCATCTTGTCTACTACCCGTTACCAAGATCTGTTGTCAGAAACCTTCTCCCGATGACTTCCACTCTTCCTCAAATCTTCACCTCAACTCCACATCGATCGAAAGTCCAGAATCCAGCCATCCAACAGAAATTCCCCTCGAGTACCGGGCGTTCCAGGATGTGTTCAGCAAACAACAAGCGACACAGTTACCACCTCATCGGCCATGGGACTGCGCCATTGACCTGCTGCCTGGAGCCACACCACCCAAGGGCCGGATCTATCCACTGTCCATCCCGGAGCAGAAGGCCATGGATGAGTACATCAAAGAAGCCTTACAACTGTCATAGAGTCACCAGTAACACCTGCCACACCATCAGAGTCCAATCACCCGACTCCGCCCATCCGCTCGTTATCACCAGATTACTGAAGTCACACCTGCACCCGCTCATCACCACCACTTCATAAGCCTACACTTCCTTTCACTCTCTGTCTGGTCTCGTCAGAGATACACTGACTCTATTCTCTGCACCATACTTTGACTCGTCTGTTTATCAGAACGTTTGATTCATCCTGATTACCTACCACCATCAGTGATCTGTGTCCAGTCAGTTCCTCCTGTGTCCACCTTTCATCTGTACAGCAAGTATCCTCAAGTCTTCATTACATCCCACTTAGTTCTACTATTCCTCTGCAAGCTTGTGTGATACCATCTCCTGTCTCCATATTTCAAATAAACATCTACTTATCTGCATTCCCTGTTGTCTCTCTCTTCTGTCCGTGACAAACATTGTTGCAGATAAAAAAAAATTCAAGTACACTAGCTGCAGAGACTTTAATACCAAAAAGGCGCGCTTATCCATATAATGGCAGTGAATAGCGACCAGGCTAAAACTTTACAAAAATTATCACGCAATGATACAGGGAGATGCGTGCCAGATCTGTACCAATTTCGGTACCACAATTTTTTTTTAATTTTTTTAAGTATTTTAAAAAAAATTATGCAATTCAATAAGTTTATTTATGATGATGATCATTATAAGTAAATAATACATTAACATTTAAAGGCTGTATGCTGTTTAAAAGTAAACATTGTTTATAAAAAAGATCAAGTGAAAAATAAGCAACCATCTAGGCATCATTTTTATTATTATTAGTTGAGACAAATTATTATTACACAGAGACAGAGTTAAATCTACTGTAGGCTACAACAGTAGCCTAATATATTCTGAAAAATTTACAGCGCGCGCAACTTCTCATTCG
Source organism: Gobio gobio (assembly GCF_949357685.1). Taxonomy (NCBI): domain Eukaryota; kingdom Metazoa; phylum Chordata; class Actinopteri; order Cypriniformes; family Gobionidae; genus Gobio; species Gobio gobio. The sequence continues at coordinate 20,607,547 of NC_137112.1, read as the reverse complement.
CGTCTTCTGGCACTACATCCGGGGGATGACGGCGAAAATTACTGGTCATATTCGAATGTATGGCAGCACTCGCATGCATTGAACAAAGTTTACAAAGAGAGAATTATTTGAAAAATTTGAAAGAAAAAAAATGGTTCCGGTTGGAAAACACTGCAGAGACTACAAAGACAGTGAGCGAGTGTGTGTGTGTGTGTGTACTTGTCTACCTATCTAACAGGGGACCTTGGTGTCGCAACACACTCACTAACAGGGGACCTCTGAGCCAAGAGGGGAAATTTTTCAGGTCCCCTGTTGGTCATGCTTTAAATCATGTTAAAATCAAGTAAAAACACTACAAAAACGCTCTGGTGATTTTTTTTTACTTTTGACCAAGTGGGGACCTACAAGTGTGTGTGATTTTAAATCATGTGAAAATTAAGTAAAAACACTCTGGTCATTTTTTTTAAACTTATGACCAAGTGGGGACCTATAGTGTGTGTGTGTGTTTAAGGTCATACTCAGCAGCTCCCCTGTAGGCTGGAGCAGGAACTGTAAGGGCTCTTAAACACACGTCGTTCACACTCCTCTATTGTTTGAATGGCCTGCTGTCCCAGAGAGACTCTGCTGTTTAACAGGCTGCTTACTAAAGGAACAAGTATTACATCTCTTTACTAGATACCCTGACTAGTTTCAAACTTTGCATTACATTACAATTAAATTCTACACAGAATCCAAGAAAAAAGGATTTAAAAATCTAAACAACCAGAATGTAATTAGAAGTTTTGTTTCTGTATTTTTTATTTTAACATATTTTAATGACAGTAGCCTATATTCATTGAACAATAATGCATTATTTCATTTATCAAAATAAACAGACGTGTGTGTGTGTGTGTGTGTGTGTGTGTGTGTGTGTGTGTGTGTGTGTGTGTGTGTGTGTGTGTGTGTGTGTGTGTGTGTGTGTGTGTGTGTGTGTGCGCACGCACCCGCTCAACTGTGCTTTGGACGGCTTAAATCCGAACCAAGTCCAAACAATGGATGTTTGACTGGTCTTTTATACCAGCTCCTCCGTTTCGCTTTCAGCTATGTTTACTCAAGACGACCAATACGATGATGCATTGCTGCCAGTTGCAGCTCGTGGCTCTAAATTTCGCGGGTAGATTCTGTCATCAACATGCAAAATCTCTATCGTAGGCCAATTTTGTATCGTTTATATCGCATATCGTTTATATCGCCCATTACTATTGTAAACTTATTGTGAACCTTCTGGGAGTGTTTCGTTGATCTTCCTCTGGTATTTGTGGCTGCTGGGCCCATAGACTGAAACAGGTGGTTCAGCTGTGACCGGACACAACAATTGCAGCGATAAAGCACAGTGACATCACATGGTCTGCCAGAATAATTTTTCATTTTTGTGTCCGGTCACAGCTGTACGACCTGTTTCAGTCTATGTCAGTCTATGTCTATGTCAGTCCATTTATAGTATTACAACTATAAATGAGACCAACATGCATCTTATATTGCAGCCAATCAGATTCTGTGCACGTGTTTGCCCCATCAGCGCTCACGCGAGTATACCGAAATCCATGTGTTCTATTTCTAGGCTTATTGCCCTTGAACGATCAAATACACACATTATTATGCCTATGTCCATAATGCAGATTATGTTGTGTGTAAAAAAAGTTTGGGACCTGTGTCAGTATTGGATCTGCGCATTACTGTAGGTCTTAAAGGGAAAGCGATCTAATATAACCTATACCCGCTCCTGTCTGTGTTAATGTTAAACAAAAAACAACAACAGTGAAAAAACTAACAGTAGCTACCTAAACTTAAAGCACTGTTTGTATCTGTATCTTTATGTTGTAGTTATTTGTCCTATTGTCATTTGTTTATAAATTCTTATTTTATTACTGATCATTGGCATTTACTTCATTAATTACTTGAGAACTTTTTACTTATATTAAGCAACTGCTTATTGCTGTGGTTTACTTGTAAGATTTTGGTCATATTTTCCACTCTAAGCGATCAAGTTATCAAAACTAGATAGCACACCACTGCATTTTGTCTATTTTATTGTCATGTGTGACTATTGTGCATCTAACATAATAATATGGGATATGTGGCATCCTAATTATGAAAAATATTATTTATTTTTTTTTGTTGTTGCAAATTTCTGGAAATGACCACCACTATAATGAAATCCTGACGGGATTGAGCTACGAGGGAGTGCAAGTTTACTAATACTTTATTCAATTTGAGTAAATTAATTTGCTTTTGTGTTTCTGCATTTTTTTATTGCGTGATATAGATCTTAAATTTAATTCATAATGGTCTTAAAAAGTCTTAAATTTGACTTGGTGAAACCTGCAGATACCCCACAGTAGGAGTTCTCTTGTATCTACCTGCACTCTTGAAAATTGGTGCCACCATTGGTGTTTTGTATGTGGAGTATTGATGTTTGTGCATCATTAGGTAATGGAAGAAAAAATATGCTTTAAAGATGCTTTACTATTGTGAAATATTCATTTACAAACCATAATTATTTTAAAATAAGATATTGGTTGGTAAATCTTCATGCCGAAATAGCACTAATACTAGTATAGGTTGACTAACTTAAAATATGGCAATTTGCTTGTTTTATTCTAGCTGATTTTAACAAATGTTTTCATTTGTCACACTTCTGACTCGGCTAGATCAGAAATTTCCAAGATCCCAAACAAATGGAACACTATAATCACCATTACGGATGACTTCAAAACTCTTACAGTACTAAACAATATAATTTCTTACAGTGGCATGATTAAAGACTTTTATCATGTGAATTCACAGTAAAACAAGAGCAGAAAATTACTGTGATGTCAGCATCATTTTGCTGTTGATTCACAGTAATTCGTAAGAAAATGGCCCAGCATGCATTCATTTCACTGTAAATTTCTGACTACAGTAATTTATTGTAAAATAATCTTTAATCCTGTAAATTCCTGGCATTTTGTTACAGTGTAGACAAGACACAATATTAGTACATTGATCTAATAAAAGAAACTTAAGATCTTCTAAATCTTTTTTGTAAGACTAATAAAATGTGGATCAGTAGTAGGCCTATCAGTTATTTTGAGGCTAGCGCTTTTGACTTTTAGAAAACAGAAGTGTCTGACATAAATTTCTTTCATTCTTTTTTCAGTATGCCAGAGGGCATTTTGGAGGTGCATGGAGAAGGAAAAGCTGGGTATTCGGGATGGTTGAGATTTTGCCTTCCCGAAAACCAGTATTGCGGTTGGTGGACAAAAGAGACAAGAAAACCCTTTTACCAATCATAGAGAAACATGTAAAAAGAGGCAGCATCATTCATAGTGATGAGTGGCGTGCATACTCAGTGCTTTCAGCGAGAGGATACCAACACCACACAGTGAACCATAGCATTAATTTTGTTAATCCATTGACGGGTACATACACAACACATTGAAAGGGCATGGGCAAACTTCAAAAGGGAAGTGTGGAGGCTGCGTGCAAACCGGTCAGAGAAGGCTCTCAAAAAACATCTAATATATATAGAATGGACTTATTGGCTAGGCAGGAGACACAGACAGGGGATTCTCGGAAGGCTTCTGCATGATATCAGTCAGTTCTATAACTGACTTGACTTGATTTTTTTTTTTTTTTTAATCTTGTTTAAAACCTTAAAACTGTTTTTTTTTTTGTCAACTTGGTCATCCATATTTTTTATATTTTTTCATACCTGTGGACTTTCTCTCAGATGCACACACAAACATCTATGTAAATAAAGATACTTTTTCATTTCATGTTGTCCACTGCAGTTTTTATTTTTTATACAGCAGTTCATTAAAAGCAGTTGGACAAACTATTGACTCTGGTATTTATTTTGCAGTAGGCAGATATGCACTTGTACTGTGGTACTGTCATTTTCTTAAAGGTGCAGTGTGTAGTATGTATGAGGATCTATTGACAGAAATGCAATATAAATACTTAACCATGTTTTCAGTGGTGTATAAATGAATGTACTTAATGTACTGTTTTGTTTTTATTATTTAGAATGATCCATTTCTATCTACATACACCGCGGGCTCCGTACAGTGAAGTCACCATTTTGTGCTGCCATGTTTCTACAGTAGCCCTAAATGGACAAACTTATCTACAATGCGCTAGTCCCTCTCTGCTCTCTCCGATGACGACATCTTTGTCCCGTGTAGGCCACCATAGCTTCTCTATTTGCTTCGAAAGGGAGGGCTGAGCGGTGGGTGGTTGCAATTCACAACCTCACCACTAGATGGCGCTAACATTTACACAGTGCACCTTTAATATGAAACCAAATAGTTATCAGTGTCTGTAATATCTATTGTATCTATTGACTGTCTGTTGAAAATCTGCTGACTAGTAGTAGCCTGTAAGAGTCATTCAACAGCATTTCTCTGTTTTTCACTTCATTTTGATGGGCCTAATGTGTCAACAGAGGAATATATGAATTGACCTCAAAGTAAACTGACAGTCTACTGAAAGGTAATGTATATGCAACAAACAGTCAGTAGAGCACTCCTGAAAATCCTTGTAAGAGTCATTCAACAGCATTTCTTTGTTTTTCACTTCATTTTGATGGGCCTAATGTGTCAACAGAGGACTATATGAATTGACCTCAAAGTTAACTGACAGTCTACTGAAAGGTAATTTATACGCAACAAACAGTCAGTAGAGCACTCCTGAAAATCCTTGCGAAAGCAAAAGATCAAGGGTAAGTAACATGACATGCTCTTAAAGTTCACTTGAAATTATGTTCTGTTGCTACTAATAGACAACTGAATGTTTACTGAAAGTCTGTTGATACACTGGTTAATAGCTACATACTGACTACTTAATGTTTACTGAAAGTCTGTTGATACACTGGTTAATAGCTACATACTGACTACTTAAAAGCTGTTATTTTGCTGTGCTTTAAAGTACTGAGACCTTATTGAGGATTTGTTGCATGTCTGCTAATACGATGTTGAACATCTACAACCTAAACGGATAACACATTGGTAACACTTTACTGACAGAATGTTTAATAGCTGTTTACATATTGCATACAGTGTAATGATTGATATAAAACATTTAATAGACAATCTACAGATTCTACTCTGATGAGAGTAAGTAGATATGTACTTGTAAAGTAACTTATAGTCAGCAGACTGTCTATAGACTATCTATAGGGGGACCATCAAAATAAAGTGTTACCGGTTAAATTAGAGAATTATTTTTCAAAGAGGCAAATTAGTCATTTTGTGGAGTCAGCCTGTCATTAATGTTCATCAAAGAACAACGGGAACAGAGAAAATTGTAGCTTTAATGATGATTCATCTATATTTCATTTATTATTTATACAGTTAAGGAAGGTTTGATAACTATTACATTTCTGTATAACAGGGAAGGCCATGGGTAAATATAACATTTATTATTTTCATTTATTATTTATTTATTCCATTTATTATCATTTATTATTACTATACTCTCCTTGAAGTTTACTTCCCGCTACTTTTTCCCTCTTCCTCCCAACCGCGGCTGCAACTGTCTTCTTCTTCTTCGATAGTAGCCTAAGCCAGTGTTTCCCAACCTTTTTTCAGTCATTTTATCATACGTTACGCTAGGGGTGTAACGGTACAGATTGCTCACGGTTCGGTTTGTATCACGGTTTAAGGTTCACCGTTTCGGTACGGTTCAGTATTTGCTATGTTCAGGGAAAAAAGGACTACTGTCAAATAAAACAAAAGAAAATAATAAGAACAAATCATTTAAATACAAGCAGCAGCACAAATAAATACTATTGAGCAAAGATACTAATAAAATAAACTATGCTTTTCAGGTTTTTCAGGTACGTCTAACATTAGTTTTCAGGTACAGAAATTGATCAAATGTAAAATAACATTGCATATATGACTGTATGAATTAAAGATTAATCCTATTAAACTTACAAACGTTATTCAATCAAGAGCAGTGAGTGATGCCCTTGTCTTTTGTTTGACATTAAACAGACAGCAGTAAAGGCTACTGCCCCTTTAAGACCTCGGATATGCGTCGTCTTTTCTGGACTGTATAAAGCTTACTTAAGCCATATACAGACTATGTCTGCTAGAATACTCATCAATATGTTGACATACTTTTTGCGTGAGTTTGTCCATTCAAGAGCAAGACTTGAAAGAGAACTCAATATTTGCGCGCTGAGAGACGTGTGCGCGCTCTCGGATGAGTGCACGGAAAATTTTCTCACAGTGCGTGCGACTTCTCATTCGCGTCTTCTGGCACTAAACCAGATAGTTGCGTGTTCTGAGTTAACACAATCAGAACGTAAAAATACGGGATATTTTACGGGAAAATACTAAAACGGGAAGACAGCGGGAAAAGAGCTAAAATACGTGAGAAACCCGGAAAAAACGGGAGGGTTGACAGCTATGGTGTGTGTGTGTGTGCGATATGTAGGCTTAGGGGTAGTGTAGGGGGATAGAATGTACAGTTTGTACAGTATACAAACCATTAAGTCTATGGAATGCCATCTGCCTGTCTTTCCCCTTCCCCCTCTCTATCTGTGTGTGTGTGTGTGTGTGTGGGGGGGTCTCTCTCTCACCCTGTGAGTTTGTGTGTGTGCCTTTCTCTCAGTCCTTCCCCTCCCCCTCACTCTCACTCTATCATTGTGTGTGTGTGTGTGTGTGTGTGACTTTCTCTCTTGATCATAATTTAACCCTTTCATATAGGCTATCAAAAATAACTATCACTTGAAATAAAAACGTCATGTGATGTGTTTGCCAAGATCACGTATGATGCACATGTCTTTAAATTAATTATTTACTGATATAATATAAATGTATTAAAACAAAAATTTCACATGATTTTATAAAAGTGGCTATTTATAATAAACTTCCATAAAATGTAGACACGCATCTTACTCTTACTTGACACTGATATTAAAATCATCTTTGCAGTTTCTGTGATTTGGCTCCATTTATACATTTTTTATTAAAAAAAAAATTATTGGACCACCCATATTGAAATGAAAGCATGTTTTATGGTGCATAAGATTGGTGCACAAACGGTAGCTAAGGTAGCTCAAAAACACATGAAGAGAAGTGTTAGAATAAAACAACATCAGCATTCGAATGGTATTCTGAACTCATTCCAATTTGACCTTTGACATAATCTGACATGAAATTCTTATAAATTTAATTGATCTCATAGATGTGGCTGTTGTGGTTTGTGGTCATAGCAGCACCAACTGCTGCAGTTAATGTGGTGAATTCAGATGACTTTGACATAGTACTTTTATGTTTTCCCATTTTAAATGCCTATTGCCTGCCGTGCACAGTTAAACTGATGCCACCGGGGTGGCGGTGCCACCGGCTTGGGCCCGTCATCGCTGCTCGCAGCTTTAATTATTAGGGCTCAAGCCTGAAAGGGCGCAGAGCCCTATTGTTCTTCCTCAGATTATTCTTTTTCTTTTTATTTTTTTTTTTATTATTTTTTTTTTCGACTTCTCGGGTACTTTTGGGGCACTTAACATGCTCGAAAACTCTTGAAACTTTGCACACACGTCGGAATGCGCGGCCATCAGAGCCGGGCTGAAGCTGGTACCTGGGCGTGGCAGGGGGACTCGACAGCGCCCCCTAGAACGCGTTTAGAAACTTGGTCCATGTATCAAACACACTTGCACGTACATGTATGAATCTCGGTACACATATAGACCTTATCGGGCCGAACAACTTTCGTGCTCATAGTTATGCGTCAGCCCAACAGGAAGTGAGCTATTATGGGTTGTTCGGAAAACCCATGCTCTGGAATTTAATATACTCCTCCGAGGCCATTGTTTCGATCATTGCCAAACTCGGTCAGCATGAAGTGAACATATCCAGGATGCTAAATTGCGAGCGGATTTTTTATATGTCAAACGGTTTGGCTGTGGCGAAGCAACGAATTTATGGCGAGAAAAGGGAAACAGGAAGTGTGTTTTAACTTGTGCAAATATTGACTGATTTGGATGAAACTTCAGCTGTGTGTTCGATGTAAGAGGCCGATCACATGGATATGACTTTTGTGAGTCAAAGTTATAGCGCCACCAACTGGCAGCAGGAAGTGTGTCACTTTCAAAAATGCTTTGAATCACCATCTTATTTTCACCTGATTTACTTCAAACTTCATCAGTATAATGTGAAAACATGACAGATAGAGACGTATGAAATGGATTCCTAAAATTTCAAATACTGTTGCCATGGCAACGTGTCAAAGTTTAATAATCTTTTGGCTGTTTTGAGGCTCTTAGCATGCTTGAAATTGCTTGAAACTGCTTGAAACTCAACACACACATCAGAGATGTCAGTCAGTACACATGGGCAAAGCCTCAGAAACGGGCGGGGATGAGGGGCTCTCTAGCGCCACCTTTTGACAAAAGTGAAGGGCTTCGTTTCATCTACAATCACCAAACTCAGTATATATATTGACCTCATCGAGCCGGACAACTTTCTAATTTACAGTCATTAGCTCCGACCAACAGGAAGTCAGATATTTTGGTTTGAAGGTGACTTTTTGGTTAAATCGGGGTCTGAGTTTTTACGTTCTCCTCGTAGGCGATTTATTCAATCTCCACCAAACTCGGTCAACATGAAACAAAGATACGGAAGATGCTAAAATGCGAACGAATATTGGATATCTCAAACGGTGTTGCCATGGCGAGGGATTAAATAAGGACAAAAAAGGGGAACAGAAATTGTCTAATATCTTGTAAAATCATATTTTGATTTCAATTAAATTAAGATTGTATGTTTGGTAATTGAATTTAGATTAATTTAAAATTACTATAATATTTTTCAGAAGAATATATATATTTTTTATAAATATTTATTTGAATAGTCTAATGTGCCTGCATGTGTGTGCTGCCCTTCCCTCAATGAACACAAGATGGCAGCATTGTGTTAGTTTTGAAGCAGGATAAAAAAACCTTGTTTCTCTCTCTCTCTCTCTCTCTCTCTCTCTCTCTCTCTCTCTCTCTCTCTCTGTCTATCTCTCTCTCTCTCTCTCTCTGTGTGTGTGTGTGTGTGTGTGTGTGTGTGTGTGTGTGTGTGTGTGTGTGTGTGTGTGTGTGTGTGTGTGTGTGTGTGTGTGTGTGTGTGTGTGTGTGTGTGTGTGTGTGTGTGTGTGTGTGTTTCTGAGGACATACATTTGTAGACATTTCATGTGTCCCCATACATATATTGTTCTCTTCGAGCCGGACAACTTTCTAATTTACAGTCATTAGCTCCGACCAACAGGAAGTCAGATATTTTGGTTCGAAGGTGAATTTTTGTGTAATTCAGGGTCTGAGTTTTTACGTTCTCCTCGTAGGCGATTTATTCAATCTCCACCAAACTCGGTCAACATGAAACAAAGATACGGAAGATGCTAAAATGTGTGTGTGTGTGTGTGTGTGTGTGTGTGTGTGTGTGGTACTGCGCCCCTCATGAATATTCGCTCCCGTTTATCGTAATGTCAGATTTTGTCAGACCACTGTGTACAAGTGCGTTTATTCAGGATAGAAACAGCACCTGAGAAAACATCTGTGATTTGGACCTGTTTGCAGCAACTATTAAAAGAAAGGTAAGTTAATCTGCAGTTTAATCGCTTGTGGCTAAGTTTGGCTTGTTTGTGCGTGTTTTATAAGCTCTTTTCTGCTCGTTTTGCAGTCAGAAAGCAGCTAGCGCCTGATGCTAACGGCGCTAGCATAGTCATTCTGATCCCAGACTGTCAGGAGAGAATCAGAGATGCTTGTAAGATTTAATTTGTTTTAGATTCCAATATAATTGTAAATAACTTATTTTGAGCACATAAATCAGTCTAGCCATCGTAACAATGCATTGTCATGACTACAGTCTGTGAAGGGGATACAGTATCCTGACATGCTACCGTTAAATATTACTGCAGTTTAACGTTAGCTTGGTTTAAAGTTATTATTATTATTATATTATTATTAAGAAACAAAGCGATCAAGATATGCTTTTATTCCTCCTGAATGTAATAAAATATACTCTGTACCAATAGAACTGTAAGTATTAATTTTTATTATGAAAACAATCTTGCTGAAGAATGTCAAATTAAATGCAATGCTCATAATTATTGGTGTTTTTCTCTATTTCAGCAGACACATCAGATAATGGCTGAAATGAGAAAGCTCAAGCCACTGGAGGAGGCCGTAAAGTTTTCACTTCAGAGGAAAGAATGGTCTGATAGAGCTAAGTTTAAGTGAAAGAGCTACGGCTAACTTATCTTAAAATTTTCCACCCTGTTGATTCCGCCCTGTTAGATCTATAAACCTAACAGGGTGGACATTCTAATAGAATAAATCGTATTTAGTGTATATTGCAAATTCTATAAACACATATATGCATATATAAATATTATAAAACCGTGTTATAGGTGCAGTGCCACACATTACTGATGGCAAATCATGCAGGACAGTGAGGGAAAACTCCTCCACTGTTATGGTCTTCCACCCTGTTAGGCGAGTCATTTTTAAATAATAATTTGACTGCAACGTTAAATGTTTTGCATACTTATGTTTTATTTTGGGAGGTGAGGATCATTAACAGCATATACAATATATGTTTTTGAACACATTTTTTTATTATTTACCATCCTGTTGGCAAAAATGGGTACAAAAAGTACCTGTTCTTAATAATCAAGACATTCTATTCATCAATAATAGTTTTGTTATTGTTTCAAGAATTTAAAAAAATACCATGATGGCATAAGGGACATATACTATCCAAGAAAAACTTGTTATTGTTTAACATTAACATTTTGTGATAACTATGTATATGTCCCTAAAAGGGTGGAACATCTTCACGGCCCGTGTCTGAACAATGAATCTACCCATAATTATTATTTTTTTAGTCCCTGAGCTTGACCAATATGTATTCCGACTAGTTAAACATGTCACCATTTTGGTAGAATGCTAAAAACATGAAAATCATGTACTTTTTTTTAAAACATTTATGAAGCCAAAATGTTACCGCATACCAGGAATGACCCAGCTATAGTTTCTAACTGTGTTGCTATTTGATTAGAAAAAAGAAAGACAAAAGTGAACATTGGCCTGCATGGTAGCCTAATGAGGTGCCGTCAATGGTCTTCCTTTGTAAATAAACCCTTATTGTAACAAATGATATAGTTAAACAATTACAAGAACTATATGTTAGATCTAAGGCTGAGAACAAGTTAGAAAGAGCTTTAAAATACGGACCTTCTTGAATTATTGAATAAACAATCCCCCCATAACCACGCCCCCAACAAAGCCCCGCCCCCTCTGGTGAGTACCGGCACTTTATTTTTTCCACTACAAGCACTGGCGTTGGTAATGGTACTCCTGGTTTACTGGAATGGGGTTCAATTCCCTACTGTGTCCTTGTTATTTTGTACCAACTACATAGAATGTAATAGTTTAATTACATTTAAACTAACTACACATTATATATACAAGTGTTCCCACAAATAAAGTATAAATCATGTAAATTACTACATGTAATATATGGTATTCTGAACTCATTATGATTTGACCTTTGACATCATCTGACATGAAATTAATTTAAATGTAATTGATCTCATAGATGTGGTCCTATATGTGATCCTATGACATTACAATTCATCTATATTTAAATTACATCATGGGTGTGGCTTATGGTCATAATTGCACCAGCTGCTGCAGTAAATGTGGCATATTCGAGTGATTTTTAAAATATTCTCCTGTTTAAATGCATATTGCCTGCCATGCACAGTTAAGCTGATGCCACCGGCGTGGCGGTGCCACCGGCTTGAGCCCGTCATCGCTGCTCGCAGCTTTAATTATTATTATTTTATCGACTTCTCGGGCACTTTTGGGGCCCTTACCATGCTCAAAAACTCTTGAAACTTTGCACACTCATCGGAATGCGCGGCCATCAGAGCCGGGCTGAAGCTGGTACCCGGGCGTGGCAGGGGGGCTCGACAGCGCCCCCTAAAGTGGTGTCTGAAAACTTGGTCTATATATCAAACACACTTGCACGTACATGTATGAAACTCGGTACACATATAGACCTCATCGGGCCAAACAACTTTCGTGCTCTAAGTTACGTGTCAGCCCAACAGGAAGTGAGCTAATATGGGTTGTTCTGAAAACACATGCTCTGGAATTTAATATACTCCTCCGAGGCCATTGTTTCAATCAGTGCCAAACTCGGTCAGCATGAAGTCAAGACACAGAGGATGCTAAATTGCGAACGGATTTTTGATATCTTAAACGGTTTGGCCGTGGCGAAGCAACGAATTTATGGCGAGAAAAGGTAAACAGGAAGTGTGTAATAACTTGTGCAAACATTGACTGATTTGGATGAAACTTCAGCTGTGTGTTCGTTGTAAGAGGCCGATCACATGGATATGACTTTTGTGAGTCAAAGTTAAAGCGCTACCAACTGGCTGCAGGAAGTGTGTCACTTTCAAAAATGCTTTGAATCACCATCTTATTTTCACCAGATTGACTTCAAACTTCATCAGATTAATGTGAAAACATGACAGATAGAGACATATGAATGAATTCCTGATATTTCAAATAATGCTGCCATGGCAACATGTCAAAGTTTAATAATGTTTTTGGCTGTTTGTGTGCCCTCCCCTCTATCACCAAAAGGTGGCAGTGTTGTATTATTTTTGAAACTCCCTTTCTCTCTCTCTCTGTGCTTGTTTTTGTGATTTATGAGGACACAAATGTGTATGAAGACATGGGTATTACACTGGTATTACAACGTAGTGGTTAATGTGGACATGAACTATGACACTATATCACTACTAATACAGGACTAATTTTCTAAATGACATTTGAGTTCCAATTCTTATCATCTGACAGCCGTGATTTCATGTACTCATTCAGACAGAACTCTTTTTTTAAAACAGAGGAGTGTGAGTGTGTTTTCTATACATGTGCTTTACAGAAGGTCATGTGCTGTGTTTGCAAAGATCACTTTTGACACATTTGTCTTTAAATTCATTATTTACTGGCATAGTTCAAATTTATTTTAAAACAAAATTCACATTGTTTTCTACAAGTGTCTGTTTATAAGTGTCTTTTTTTCACAGAAAGTTTTTGTTTGAACGTGAATATTTGTATAATTCAGGGTCTGAGTTTTTACGTTCTCCTCGTAGGCGATTTATTCAATCTCCACCAAACTCGGTCAACGTGAAACGGAAGCTTAACGCATTAAAAATATTTAATGCAAATAACGCAGCGTCCGTTTTTATATCCATTTTTGCTTAGCGTTACATGATCACGCTCCTATTCATGTAAATGCTTCCAAGCGCGACAAGACACAAGAGAGCGCGCTGTATGCCAGTGTCCTGTCTGTGTGTGTGTGTGTGTGTCAGTGTCCTGTGTGTGTGTGTGTGTGTGTGTGTGTGTGTGTGTGTGTGTGTCCTGTCTGTGTGTGTGTGTATGTGTGTGTGTCAGTGTCCTGTCTGTGTGGATGCGTCTCATGTCAGCTAATCAAGGGACACTGACACACACACACACACACACACACACACACACTCGATGCATAGATAGACTCGCGTCAGTTTCCTGCTCACATCGAGTTCTCTTTTGCTCTTGAACAAACAATAACACAGAGGATTTTGAGTATTCTCATATTAGAGTCTTAAATTAGTTAAATAACGTCTTAAATGAACTTTAAAGAGTTGTGAGGAAATGAGATGCGCGGGACCGCGCGTGAGACCCGCGGCTGTTCTTAAAGTGACAGTAGCACTGATGATGCCTGTCATTAATGTTCATCAAAGAACAACGGGAACAGAGAAAATTGTAGCTTTAATGATGATTCATCAATATTTCATTTATTATTTATGCAGTTAAGGAAGGTTTGATAACTATTACATTTCTGTATAACAAGGAAGGCCATGGGTAAATATAACATTTATTATTTTGGGTTTATGTAAAGATTTTTTTAAGTTCACTTAAATTAAAAGTTGTTTTTTAAAGCCTAATAAATGTTGAAATTGGGAGCTTTCAGTTATACTGTAATGTAACGTCATTAATGTTTCATAGAGTAAATACTAACGTTAATAAAGAGTAAATTTCATAGAGTACAAAATAAATACTATAGAGCAAAGATACTAATAAAATAAACTATGCTTTTCAGGTTTTTCAGGTACGTCTAACATTAGTTTTCAGGTACAGAAATTGATCAAATGTAAAATAACATTGCATATATGACTGTATAAATTAAAGATTAATCCTATTAAACTTACAAAAGTTATTCAATCAAGAGCAGTGAGTGATGCCCTCGTCTTTTGTTTGACATTAAACAGACAGCAGTAAAGGCTACTGCCCCTTTAAGATCTTGGATATGCGTCGTCTTTTCTGGACTGTATAAAGCTTACTTAAGCCATATACAGACTATGTCTGCTAGAATACTCATCAATATGTTGACATACTTTTTGCGTGAGTTTGTCCGTTCAAGACCAAGACTTGAAAGAGAACTCAATATTTGCGCGCTGAGAGACGTGTGCGCGCTCTCGGATGAGTGCACGGAAAATTTTCTCACAGTGCGCGCGACTTCTTATTCGCGTCTTCTGGCACTAAACCAGATAATTGCGTGTTCTGAGTTAACACAATCAGAACGTAAAAATACGGGATATTTTACGGGAAAATACTAAAACGGGAAGACAGCGGGAAAAGAGCTAAAATACGTGAGAAACCCGGAAAAACGGGAGGGTTGACAGCTATGGTGTGTGTGTGTGTGCGATATGTAGGCTTAGGGGTAGTGTAGGGGGATAGAATGTACAGTTTGTACAGTATACAAACCATTAAGTCTATGGAATGCCATCTGCCTGTCTTTCCCCTTCCCTCTCTCTATCTGTGTGTGTGTGTGTGTGGGGGGGGGGGGGGTCTCTCTCTCACCCTGTGAGTTTGTGTGTGTGCCTTTCTCTCAGTCCTTCCCCTCCCCCTCACTCTCACTCTATCATTGTGTGTGTGTGTGTGTGTGTGTGTGTGTGTGTGTGTGTGTGTGTGTGTGTGTGTGTGTGTGTGTGTGTGTGTGTGTGACTTTCTCTCTTGATCATAATTTAACCCTTTCATATAGGCTATCACAAATAACTATCACTTGAAATAAAAACGTCATGTAATGTGTTTGCCAAGATCACGTATGATGCACATGTCTTTAAATTAATTATTTACTGATATAATATAAATGTATTAAAACATAAATTTCACATGATTTTATAAAAGTGGCTATTTATAATAAACTTCCATAAAATGTAGACACGCATCTTACTCTTATCTGACACTGATATTAAAATCATCTTTGCAGTTTCTGTGATTTGGCTCCATTTATACATTTTTTATTAAAAAAAATTTATTGGACCACCCATATTGAAATGAAAGCATGTTTTATGGTGCATAAGATTGGTGCACAAACGGTAGCTAAGGTAGCTCAAAAACACATGAAGAGAAGTGTTAGAATAAAACAACATCAGCATTCGAATGGTATTCTGAACTCATTCCAATTTGACCTTTGACATAATCTGACATGAAATTCTTATAAATTTAATTGATCTCATAGATGTGGCTGTTGTGGTTTGTGGTCATAGCAGCACCAACTGCTGCAGTTAATGTGGTGAATTCAGATGACTTTGACATAGTCCTTTTATGTTTTCCCATTTTAAATGCCTATTGCCTGCCGTGCACAGTTAAACTGATGCCACCGGGGTGGCGGTGCCACCGGCTTGGGCCCGTCATCGCTGCTCGCAGCTTTAATTAGGGCTCAAGCCTGAAAGGGCGCAGAGCCCTATTGTTTTCCTTAGGATTCTTATTATTATTTTTCTTATCGACTATTCGGGCACTTTTGGGGCCCTTACCATGCTCGAAAACTCTTGAAACTTTGCAGATACATCGGAATCTGCGGCCATCAGAGCCGGGCTGAAGCTGATACCCGGGCGTGGTAGGGGAGCTCAACAGCGCCCCCTATTAAAATTTGGTCTATATATCTAACACACTTGCACGTATATGTATGAAACTCGGTACACATATAGATCTCATCGGGGCGAACAACTTCCGCACTCATAGTCATAAACTTCGCCCAACAGGAAGTGAGCTATTTTGGGTTGTTCGGAAAACGCATGCTCTGGAATTTAATCTACTCCTCCGAGGCAATTGTTTCGATCATTGCCAAACTCGGTCAGCATTAAGACAAGATATTCAGGATGCTAAATTGCGAGCGGATTTTTGATATCTCAATCGGTTTGGCCGTGGCGAAGCAACGAATTTATGGCGAGAAAAGGGAAACAGGAAGTGTGTTATAACTTGTGCAAACATTGACTGATTTGGATGAAACTTCAGCTGTGTGTTTGTTGTAGGAAGCCGATCGCAAGGATATGACGTTTGTGAGTCAAAGTTATAGCGCCACCAACTGGCAGCAGGAAGTGTGTCACTTTTTTAAAAAAATGCTTTAAATCACAGTCTTATTTTGACCCGATTGACTTCAAACTTCATCAGTATAATGTGAAAACATGGCAGATATAGACATATGAATGGATTTCTGAAATTTCCAATACTGTTGCCATGGCAACGTGTCAAAGTTTAATAATGTCTTTGGCTGTTTTTGAGACTCTTAGCATGCTTGAAATTGCATGAAACTTAACACACACATCAGAGATGTTAGTCAGTACACATGGGCAAAGCCTCAGAAACGGGTGGGGATGAGGGGCTCTATAGCGCCACCTTTTGACAAAAGTGGGGGGGTTAGTTTTATCTTCAGTCACCAAACTCGGTAGATATATTGTTCTCTTCGAGCCGGACAACTTTCTAATTTACAGTCATTAGCTCCGACCAACAGGAAGTCAGATATTTTGGTTTGAAGGTGAAAATGTATATAATTCAGGGTCTGAGTTTTTACGTTCTCCTCGTAGGCGATTTATTCAATCTCCACCAAACTTGGTCAACATGAAACAAAGATATGGAAGATGCTAAAATGCGAACGAATATTGGATATCTCAAACGGTGTTGCCATGGTGAGGGATTAAATAAGGACAAAATAAGGGGAACAGAAATTGTCTCATATCTTGTAAAATCATATTTTGATTTCAATTAAATTAAGATTGTATGTTTGGTAATTGAACTTAGATTAATTTAAAATGACTGTACTATTTTTCAGATGAATATATACATATTTTATAAATATTTCTTTGAATCTATTGTGCCTGTCTGTGCTGCCCTTCCCTCAATGAACACAAGATGGCAGCATTGTGTTAGTTTTGAAGCAGGATTAAAAAAAACCTTGTTTCTCTCTCTCTCTCTCTCTCTCTCTCTCTCTCTCTCTCTCTCTCTCTGTGTGTGCTTCTGTGATTTCTGAGAACCTACATTTGTAGACATTTCATGTGTACCCGTACATATATTGTTCTCTTCGAGCCGGACAACTTTATAATTTACAGTCATTAGCTCCGACCAACAGGAAGTCAGATATTTTGGTTTGAAGATGAATATTTGTATAATTCAGGGTCTGAGTTTTTACGTTCTCCTCGTAGGCGATTTATTCAATCTCCACCAAACTCGGTCAACATGAAACGGAATGACTATACTATTTTTCAGATGAATATATATATATATATATATATATATATATATATATATATATATATATATATATATATATATATATATATATATATATATATATATATATATATATATATGAACTCAATGTACACAAGATGGCAGCATTGTGTTAGTTTTGAAACAGGATAAAAAAATCCCATCTCTCTTTCTCTCTAAGGGGTTTGTCTGTGTGAGTGTGAGTGTGAGTGTGAGTGTGTGTGTGTGTGTGTGTGTGTGTGTGTGTGTGTGTGTGTGTGTGTGTGTGTGGCCACCAACTGGCAGCAGGAAGTGTGTCACTTTCAAAAATGCTTTAATTCACTGTCTAGCTTTCTAAACAATGTTTTATTCAAAATGTAAAAATGCAGAATGTTTTCTATGATGGTAGGTTTAGGAGTAGGGGTAGTGTAGGGGGATAGAATGTACAGTTTGTACAGTATAAAAACCATTAAGTCTATGCAATGTCCTCTGCCTTTCCTTCCCCTCCCCCCCTCACTCTCACTTTCTCACTGTGTGTGTTTGAAGGGGGGTGGGGGTTGGCCGCTTAAGCATGCATCTCTGCCTGTGTGTGTATGTGTGTGTGTGTGTGTGTGTGTGTGTGTGTGTGTGTGTGTGTGTGTGTGTGTGCTTGTTTATGTGATTTAAGAGGACACAAATTTGTATGACATGGGTATTACACTGGTATTACATGGTTTATGACATTTCATGTGTCCAAAAAAAACCCAGACTAAACAATGTTTTATTAAAAATGTAAATGCAGAATCTATTTTGAAGATAAAACTTATTCCTATAGTAAAATAAAGTTTCAGACAATGAAATACCAACTCTCTCCCACTGTTTAGATTTTTTTTTAAAATGTTTTTATTCAATCAGAATCTCACTCTCTCTGTCCTTCCCCTCTCCTCCCCTCCCCCTCACTCTCTCTCTCTCTCTCTCTCTCTCTCTCTCTCTCTCTTTCTCTCTCTCTCTCTCTCTCTCTCTCTGTGTGTGTGTGACTTTCTCTCTTCATGATGATAATTTAACCCTTTCATATAGGCTTTCACAAATAACTATCACTTTAAATAAAAATGTCATGTGCTGTGTTTGCCAAGATCACGTATGATGCATATGCAGGGTATATGCAGGAATCCTGAAGTAAATTTTAATACCTTTTTAAGACTTTTTTAAGACCTTCTCAAAATATGTAAAGACCTCATCGGCGATGAGAACTACTGTTGAGCAATAAAATAAAAATATATAATCATAAGCTATGACAAAAATATATATTAAATTAGGTGAGTGGATAGTTAAAAGAAATTGCAATTACAAAAAGTAATTCTTGAAAAAACATCTCTGGACTAATTTTTATAAAATCTAATGTTCTAATGTTAATGAAAAGGTACAAATTACTTTGTGTTCTTATTAAATACATTTATAAAAAAACTATTTATATTTAATTTATATATGAATGTAAATAATTATATGGGCCTACACAAATAATATAACATTTCAAGATTTATAGTTTATTGTAAACATAATGTGCAGCTCTGTAAAGGGACAACAAATATATGATAGATACGTGAGAACAAGAATCAAAACTATGAAAATATATTAAAGCGCGGCACAATGTGCTTATGCACATCCCGGGTGCAGAATGATGCGCTTAAAGCAACATGGAGTCAGAGGGCGCAGTGCAGCGCGAGTGCACATTGAAAAGTTCACGGCATAAAGAGACGATGAGCGTTGAGCGCACAAATCCTAGTCTACTATGTATATCGGTCGGTTTCTTCACAGTTTTAAATTCCGGTTATTGTGCGTGTGATGCCTTGTGTTGTCACCCGGGTGGCGAGCACAACATCGTTCAGAAACCGCTAGATAAACTCCAGGAAGATACATTATTTTATCTACATATCAAGTATTATAACGGGAATATATCATCTTGGAGTGAGCTTTACCGAACAGCTGACTGACTGTAACTGTAACATATAGATCCACTGGAGGCAAATGTTCAGAACCCATGTGCAGCATTTATTTATCCAAACATAAATCCTAACATAACTCAAAACTTGGCAAAACAACAAACAAAACTTGGCTTGACAATAAACTTGGCTTGATTAAACATAACAGACTTGAGAACACTCACCACCAACGGGTACAACGTTAATAACAGACAAAGACACATGGAAAACATGAGGGCTAAATACACACACTAAATGACAAGACAAGTGACACCTGTGAACAGTGATTAAACAATGAACCAATGACAGGACAAGACACAAGATTACATGAGGGCATGGGAGTCACATGACAATGAAACATGACAAAACCAGGAAACTGAAAGGACAAGACAAACTAGAAACATGACAGTAAACTTGATGAACTAAACACATGAAACATGAACCAACACCAAAACACCATGTGACAGATCCCCCCCTCTATGGGCGGCCCCTGACGCCCAAACACCAACACATCAATAACCTAACAAAGAGTCTTAACAAAAAGTCTTGGGGGGCGGTCTTGGGGGAGGGATGGTGGGCCAGGCCCGTGCAGGGGCACCGGACCCAGACATGACCTGGACGGGCCTGGGAGCGTGGGCGGACCTGGACCCTGTGGCGTGGGCGGGCGGACCAGGACCCTGTGGCGTGGGCGGACCAGGACCCTGTGGCGTGGGCGGACCTGGACCCTGTGGCGTGGGCGGACCCTGTGGCGTGGGCGGACCAGGACCCTGTGGCGTGGGCGGACCAGGACCCTGTGGCGTGGGCGGACCTGGACCCTGTGGCGTGGGCGGACCCTGTGGCGTGGGCGGACCCGGACCCTGTGGCGTGGGCGGACCCTGTGGCGTGGGCGGACCCTGTGGCGTGGGCGGACCCTGTGGCGTGGGCGGACCCTGTGGCGTGGGCGGACCAGGACCCTCAGGCGTGGGAGGACCTGGACCCTTAGGCGTGGGTGACCATGGCGGCAACGGCAGTTCACCAGGCCATGGCGGCAACGGCAGTTCATCAGGCCATGACGGTAACGGCAGTTCATCAGGCCATGGCGTTAATGGCGGTTCAGGGGCCCACAGAGGCGTGGCCTTCATGGCCTCCATGTACCCCCTGCCCCCCCCCAAAATTTTCTTGGGTGGGACAGCGGGGCCGTGGGCTGGAGCCTGGACGGGGCCGTGGGCTGGAGCCTGGACGGGGCCGTGGGCTGGAGCCTGGACGGGGCCGTGGGCTGGAGCCTGGACGGGGCCGTGGGCTGGAGCCTGGACGGGGCCGTGGGCTGGAGCCTGGACGGGGCCGTGGGCTGGAGCCTGGACGGGGCCGTGGGCTGGAGCCTGGACGGGGCCGTGGGCTGGAGCCTGGACGGGGCCGTGGGCTGGAGCCTGGACGGGGCCGTGGGCTGGAGCCTGGACGGGGCCGTGGGCTGCAGCCTGGACGGGGCCGTGGGCTGGAGCCTGGACGGGGCCGTGGGCTGGAGCCTGGACGGGGCCGTGGGCTGGAGCCTGGACGGGGCCGTGGGCTGGAGCCTGGACGGGGCCGTGGGCTGGAGCCTGGACGGGGCCGTGGGCTGGAGCCTGGACGGGGCCGTGGGCTGGAGCCTGGACGGGGCCGTGGGCTGGAGCCTGGACGGGGCCGTGGGCTGGAGCCTGGACGGGGCCGTGGGCTGGAGCCTGGACGGGGCCGTGGGCTGGAGCCTGGACGGGGCCGTGGGCTGGAGCCTGGACGGGGACGTGGGCTGGAGCCTGGACGGGGCCGTGGGCTGGAGCCTGGACGTGGGCTGGAGCCTGGACGTGGGCTGGAGCCTGGACGTGGGCTGGAGCCTGGACGTGGGCTGGAGCCTGGACGTGGGCTGGAGCCTGGACGTGGGCTGGAGCCTGGACGTGGGCTGGAGCCTGGACGTGGGCTGGAGCCTGGACGTGGGCTGGAGCCTGGACGTGGGCTGGAGCCTGGACGTGGGCTGGAGCATGGACGTGGGCTGGAGCATGGACGTGGGCTGGAGCATGGACGTGGGCTGGAGCATGGACGTGGGCTGGAGCATGGACGTGGGCTGGGCTCACTGGGGTGGAGAGTACTGTGGGAACGTGGAGCTCCTCATCCACCGTTCCCACAGTAAAAGATGAGCCACTCAACTGAAGTGCATAGTCAATATATCCAGCTAGAGTTCCTGGAGAATTGCTCTCTGGCATCAAATACCTTAAAAGGTCATTAAGTCCATTTAAGAAAATACCCTTGAGGGCAACATCATTAAAGTTCACCTGGTAGCAAAGTCCACAAAACTCCTCCACATAGTTCTCTATGGCTTGGTTTCCCTGGCGTAGACGAAGCAAGGATACAACTGCTGGGTCCATTTTGTAGGTCTGTTATTCTGTAACATAGATCCACTGGAGGCGAGTTGCAGAACCCAAGTGCAGTTTTATTCAATATATCAAAACATAAAAACCATAAACAAAAAACTTGGCTTGGCTAACTTAACTAAACTTGACTTGACTTGGCATGACCTAAACTAGAACAGATAAACAGACTCACCACCAACGGGTACAACGTTAATAACAGACAAAGACACATGGAAAACATGAGGGCTAAATACACACACTAAATGACAAGACAAGTGACACCTGTGAACAGTGATTAAACAATGAACCAATGACAGGACAAGACACAAGATTACATGAGGGCATGGGAGTCACATGACAATGAAACATGACAAAACCAGGAAACTGAAAGGACAAGACAAACTAGAAACATGACAGTAAACTTGATGAACTAAACACATGAAACATGAACCAACACCAAAACACCATGTGACAGTAACCAAACGCGACGCGCAGTTTGAATTCTGAACGGAGAATGATGGACAGCTACAGCGGAGGAAAGACATTCAGCTATGGAATGGCTTTAGATGACTTTGTACTAGCAAATCATAAAATAATAATAATGATTGCTGAAAGATCATGTGACAATATATATTTCTGATGATTATTTAATTACCACGACATGCCTAATCTGAGCAAGGGACTGCCTGTCTTGAGTTTTGTCGACAGACAGCGGTGGCACGAAATTTGACGGATGCGGCCGCTATGCAGGAAAAACCATAGAAAAACCCTGCGGTCATTGTTTAAACTCATCCTTCTCCAACCAGGAGTCCGCAAATTTACATTTCCCCATTTCGGAGTCTGTTTCGCAATGTGTGGAGGGCGACACATCACCTAACCGCGCATTTCGCAAAATATGTGACGTCACCCGTAGACGGTGCGCGCGCCCCGAGCTGATCTCACTGACCGAGCAAACCGGTTTTTTTTTTTATATAGTTATGGGGATGAAAATAAATATATTCATGAATACTTTTTGGAGTCAAACTCTTTTGACAAAGCTTGAACAAAATGTAATACCTCATAAAATCGTGATTAAGACTTTTTAATACCTTTTAAGGGCCTTCATTTTCCAAAAATTAATTTATCAACTTTTAATACTTTTTAAGACCCCGCGGACACCCTGATATGCATATGAAGAGAAGTGTTACAATAATACAACATCAGCATTTGAATGGTATTGTGAACTCATTCCAATTTGACCTTTGACATCATCTGACATGAAATTAATTTAAATTTATTTGATCTCATAGATGTGGCTGTTGTGGTCATAGCAGCACCAACTGCTGCAGTTAATGTGGTGAATTCAGATGACTTTGACATAGTCCTTTTATGTTTTCCCATTTTAAATGCCTATTGCCTGCAGTGCACAGTTAAGCTGATGCGTGGCGGTGCCACCGGCTTGAGCCCGTCATCGCTGCTCGCAGCTTTATTATTATTATTTTTCTTATCGACTATTCGGGCACTTTTGGGGCCCTTACCATGCTCGAAAACTCTTGAAACTTTGCAGATACATCGGAATCTGCGGCCATCAGAGCCGGGCTGAAGCTGGTACCCGGGCGTGGTAGGGGAGCTCAACAGCGCCCCCTACAAAAAAATTGGTCCATATATCAAACACACTTGCACGTACATGTATGAAACTCGGTACACATATAGATCTCATCAGGTTGAACAACTTTCGTGCTCTAAGTTATGCGTCAGCCCAACAGGAAGTGAGCTATTATGGGTTGTTCGGAAAACGCATGCTCTGGAATTTAATATACTCCTCCGAGGCCATTGTTTCGATCGGCACCAAACTCGGTCAGCATTAAGACAAGATATTCAGGATGCTAAATTGCGAGCGGATTTTTGATATCTCAATCGGTTTGGCCGTGGCGAAGCAACAAATTTATGGCGAGAAAAGGGAAACAGGAAGTGTGTTATAACTTGTGCAAACATTGACTGATTTGGATGAAACTTCAGCTGTGTGTTTGTTGTAGGAAGCCGATCACATGGATATGACTTTTTTGAGTCAAAGTTATAGCGCCACCAACTGGCAGCAGGAAGTGTGTCACTTTTTTAAAAAAATGCTTTAAATCACTGTCTTATTTTGACTCGATTGACTTCAAACTTCATCAGTATAATGTGAAAACATGGCAGATATAGACATATGAATGGATTTCTGAAATTTCCAATACTGTTGCCATGGCAACGTGTCAAAGTTTAATAATGTTTTTGGCTGTTTGTGTGCCCTCCCCTCGATAACCAAAAGGTGGCAGTGTTGTATTATTTTTGAAACTCCCTTTCTCTCTCTCTCTGTGCTTGTTTTTTTATTTATGAGGACACAAATGTGTATGATGACATACACTGGTATTAAAACGTAGTGGTTAATGTGGACATGAACTATGACACTATATCACTACTAATACAAGACTAATTTTCTAAATGACATTTGAGTTCCAATTCTTATCACCTGACAGCCGTGATTTCATGTACTCATTCAGACAGAACTCTTTTTTAAAACAGAGTGTGAGTGTGTTTTCTATACATGTGCTTTACAGAAGGTCATGTGCTGTGTTTGCAAAGATCACTTTTGACACATTTGTCTTTAAATTCATTATTTACTGACATAGTTCAAATTTATTTTAAAACAAAATTCACATTATTTTCTACAAGTGTCTGTTTATAAGTGTCTTTTTTTCACAGAAAGTTTTTGTTTGAACGTGAATATTTGTATAATTCAGGGTCTGAGTTTTTACGTTCTCCTCGTAGGTGATTTATTCAATCTCCACCAAACTCGGTCAACGTGAAACGGAAGCTTAACGCATTAAAAATATTTAACGCAAATAACACAGTCCGTTTTTATATCCATTTTTGCTTAGCGTTACATGATCACGCTCCTATTCATGTAAATGCTTCCAAGCGCGACAAGACACAAGAGAGCGCGCTGTATGCCAGTGTCCTGTCTGTGTGTGTGTGTGTGTGTGTGTGTGTGTGTGTGTGTGTGTGTCAGTGTCCTGTCTGTGTGTGTGTGTGTGTGTGTGTGTGTGTGTGTGTGTGTGTGTGTGTGTCAGTGTCCTGTCTGTGTGTGTGTGTGTGTGTGTGTGTGTGTGTGTGTGTGTGTGTGTGTGTGTGTGTGTGTGTGTGTGTATGTGTGTGTGTCAGTGTCCTGTCTGTGTGGATGCGTCTCATGTCAGCTAATCAAGGGACACTGACACACACACACACACACACACACACACACACGATGCATAGATAGACTCGCGTCAGTTTCCTGCTCACATCGAGTTCTCTTTTGCTCTTGAACAAACAATAACACAGAGGATTTTGAGTATTCTCATATTAGAGTCTTAAATTAGTTAAATAACGTCTTAAATGAACTTAAAGAGTTGTGAGGAAATGAGATGCGCGGGACAGCGCGTGAGATCCGCGGTTGTTCTTAAAGTGACAGGAGCACTGATGATGCCAGTCATTAAAGCCAGCCAACCACGCGATCTCTGCTGCGGCAAAATACAAAACATCCTCGGATTTGAAGCAGAATTTTATGCTTCAGGAAGCCAGAAAAGAAAATAGAGAAAGGAAGAGGAGGATAAGAAAAAAAACAAGATAGTGGTATGTGATAAATTACACTGGATAAATAAAATAGCTCTACTTGTCTTGTACAAAAATGGTGTAAGTTTGCAGCAGGTAGGCTAGCAAAAATATGTTTATGTTAGCTATCGTTACCTGCCTGACGGCAAATGCTGCTTGTAACGAACAGTTAGTGCAACTTTTTTTTTTCGAACAGACGAAATTACATGAGATTGCTATAGCTTTGTAATATGTTTTGATGAAAGTGGCATAGCATGCTATACTAACTATTATTTATGCTATGCATAAATAACCTGGAATAGTTAATATAGCATGCTATATTAACAATTATTATAAACATTATTTAACCAGAAAGAGGCAGAGGAACATTATTTTTTTCATAGCTTATCTTAGTGTGCTAGTGTCGGGATATATACGGTAGTGACAGTTTGCAAATATGACATTATTTTTATAAGTTACCAATGGATCTTGAACAATTACTTTATTCTGTGGCAATTTTTACACTGTTACATTTTGAAGTACAGTATCAGGACAACCCACATGTTTTACTGGTACTGTTTATTAACTATTTATCAAGGTATTATAGTCATCTGTTGCAACTTTATAATAACCATCTAGATAATGTTTATAGACAGTTTACAAACCAACTAGTAACCCTTAAGTATTCCCAAAGTGTTAGGAATATCTGGTCCGTCTATCTATGTAATGTTTATAGATGTTTTAAAAATGGTTAAAGGTTTACAAATTTTTTTTTAATGATACAGTGGTGTTTTTTGCAAATGTTTTCAAATTTTATGGACAGTATATGCAACAACAGTATTTGCACTGTCTCTATGTCCATTTTGCTTGGGGCCCCCAAATTTCTTCAAACGGCCCTGTGTGTGTGTGTGTGTGTGTGTGTGTGTGTGTGTGTGTGTGTGTGTGTGTGTGTGTGTGTGTGTGTGTGTGTGTGTGCGTGTGTGTGTGTGTGTGATATGTAGGTTTAGGGGTAGTGTAAGGGGATAGAATGTACAGTTTGTACAGTATAAAAACTAGGGGTGTAACGATTCATCTACTACATCGATGTATCGATTTATTTTCCTATGATCGAACTACATCGATCTGTGCTCGGCAAGTTGGCCTTCCGGACGACATATATCGATCTAACATCGTTTTAAAAGGTAATCAATCGATTGTATCGATCATAGGAAATAACGCGTTGGATTTAAGCACGTCAGACTTTATATGGATGTTTTTTCTTAGCACTTTTAATGATAAAGGCGTTAAACGTTACTCGATTCAGTCTGCCTATCTGTGACATCATCGCAACGCACCAGCAGCAGCGCTCATTGAAATGAATGGGATCGTGTCGCTTTGTCGCTGCGTGTCGCTGGCGGTGTGAACGGGGCTTGAGAAAACAAAACATAGCATGGCGGATGGCAGAGGAGAAGCCAACGAGCGAGAAATTATCAAGCCACCAGGAGAAAGCGCTACCTATACTTTCAACCCTTGCTTGTTACCTGTGCATTCCTGGCACCAGTGTGCCAGCAGAGCGAGTTTTTAGTACTGCTGGCGACATAGTGAACGCACAGAGAAGTGTTCTGCGGTCAGATCATGTTGATATTTTTGAAAAAGAAATCTGTAGAGTCATTGAAGAGTAGTTGGTTACATTTTATCTTTTGTTAAATATTGTTTGTTTATTAAACTGAGAGTAGTAGCAGGCCAGTTTATTCAATCTGAAGAAATGTTGGTTGCACTTTATTTTTGATATTAATATTGTATTTGTATTATTTTAATGTTGAAAAACAACAGCAAAAGTAGCAGGTAAACTTACTATTAATTAAACCTGAAGAGAAGTTAGTTGCACTTTATTTTTTATATTAATATTGTAATATTTTTATGTTGGAAAACAAAAGCAGAAGTAGCAGGTTAACCTACTGTTGAAATGTTGGTTGCACTTACTGTGCTTTTATTGAATATGTATTGAATATTGAAAATGAGAGCAGAAAAGGTTATCTTCCTGTTAATTCAACCTAAACTGTTGGTTGCACTTTATTCAAATAAAATTTTAATGCATTTGCCATTAATTGTTATTTACTTGTTTGTTTATATCCATAATTAATTGATATACCGGATTCCCTTACAAGAAACAACAGGAATCTTGGAAACTTCACCTGCACTGACCAGTATCCAGATATTTAATACAATTTTGTAGATATGTAGGCTTAGGGGTAGTGTAGGGGGATAGAATGTACAGTTTGTACAGTATACAAACCATTAAGTCTATGGAATGCCATCTGCCTGTCTTTCCCCTTCCCCCTCTCTATCTCTGTGTGTGTGTGTGGGGGGGGGGGGGGGGGGGGTCTCTCTCACCCTGTGAGTTTGTGTGTGTGCCTTTCTCTCAGTCCTTCCCCTCCCCCTCACTCTCACTCTATCATTGTGTGTGTGTGTGTGTGTGTGTGTGACTTTCTCTCTTGATCATAATTTAACCCTTTCATATAGGCTATCACAAATAACTATCACTTGAAATAAAAACTTCATGTGATGTGTTTGCCAAGATCACGTATGATGCACATGTCTTTAAATTAATTATTTACTGATATAATATAAATGTATTAAAACATAAATTTCACATGATTTTATAAAAGTGGCTATTTATAATAAACTTCCATAAAATGTAGACACGCATCTTACTCTTACCTGACACTGATATTAAAATCATCTTTGCAGTTTCTGTGATTTGGCTCCATTTATACATTTTTTATTAAAAAAAATTTATTGGACCACCCATATTGAAATGAAAGCATGTTTTATGGTGCATAAGATTGGTGCACAAACGGAAGCTAAGGTAGCTCAAAAACACATGAAGAGAAGTGTTAGAATAAAACAACATCAGCATTCGAATGGTATTCTGAACTCATTCCAATTTGACCTTTGACATAATCGTACATGAAATTCATATAAATTTAATTGATCTCATAGATGTGGCTGTTGTGGTTTGTGGTCATAGCAGCACCAACTGCTGCAGTTAATGTGGTGAATTCAGATGACTTTGACATAGTCCTTTTATGTTTTCCCATTTTAAATGCCTATTGCCTGCCGTGCACAGTTAAACTGATGCCACCGGGGTGGCGGTGCCACCGGCTTGGGCCCGTCATCGCTGCTCGCAGCTTTAATTAGGGCCCAAGCCCTGAAAGGGCGCAGAGCCCTATTGTTCTTCCTCTGTTTCTTATTATTAGGGCCCAAGCCCTGAAAGGGCGCAGAGCCCTATTGTTCTTCCTCAGATTATTCTTTGTTTTTTTTTTTTTTTTTTTATTTTTTTTTTCGACTTCTCGGGTACTTTTGGGGCACTTAACATGCTCGAAAACTCTTGAAACTTCGCACAGGCGTCGGAATGCGCGGCCATCAGGGCCGGGCTGAAGCTGGTACCCGGGCGTGGCAGGGGGGCTCGACAGCGCCCCCTAAAGTGGGGTCTGAAAACTTGGTCCATATATCAAACACACTTGCACGTACATGTATGAAACTCGGTACACATATAGACCTCATCGGGCCGAACAACTTT
Organism: Gobio gobio; assembly: GCF_949357685.1. Classification (NCBI taxonomy): domain Eukaryota; kingdom Metazoa; phylum Chordata; class Actinopteri; order Cypriniformes; family Gobionidae; genus Gobio; species Gobio gobio. The sequence continues at coordinate 20,578,516 of NC_137112.1, read as the reverse complement.
CGTGCTCATAGTTATGCGTCAGCCCAACAGGAAGTGAGCTATAATGGGTTGTTCGGAAAACGCATGCTCTGGAATTTAATATACTCCTCCGAGGCCATTGTTTCGATCATTGCCAAACTCGGTCAGCATGAAGAGAACATATCCAGGATGCTAAATTGCGAGCGGATTTTTGATATCTCAAATGGTTTGGCCGTGGCGAAGCAACGAATTTATGGCGAGAAAAGGGAAACAGGAAGTGTGTTATAACTTGTGCAAACATTGACTGATTTGGATGAAACTTCAGCTGTGTGTTTGTTGTAGGAAGCCGATCGCAAGGATATGACGTTTGTGAGTCAAAGTTATAGCGCCACCAACTGGCAGCAGGAAGTGTGTCACTTTTTTAAAAAAATGCTTTAAATCACTGTCTTATTTTGACCCGATTGACTTCAAACTTCATCAGTATAATGTGAAAACATGGCAGATATAGACATATGAATGGATTTCTGAAATTTCCAATACTGTTGCCATGGCAACGTGTCAAAGCTTAATAATGTCTTTGGCTGTTTTTGAGACTCTTAGCATGCTTGAAATTGCATGAAACTTAACACACACATCAGAGATGTTAGTCAGTACACATGGGCAAAGCCTCAGAAACGGGTGGGGATGAGGGGCTCTATAGCGCCACCTTTTGACAAAAGTGAAGGGCTTCGTTTCATCTACAATCACCAAACTCAGTATATATATTGACCTCATCGAGCCGGACAACTTTCTAATTTACAGTCATTAGCTCCGACCAACAGGAAGTCAGATATTTTGGTTTGAACGTGAATATTGGTGTAATTCAGGCTCTGAGTTTTTACGTTCTCCTCGTAGGCGATTTATTCAATCTCCACCAAACTCGGTCAACATGAAACAAAGATACGGAAGATGCTAAAATGCGAACGGATTTTGGATATCTCAAACGGTGTTGCCATGCCGAGGGATTAAATAAGGACAAAAAAGGGGAATGTGTGCTGCCCTTCCCTCAATGAACACACGATGGCAGCATTGTCTTAGTTTTGAAGCAGGATAAAAAAAAACCTTGTTTCTCTCTCTCTCTCTCTCTCTCTCTCTCTCTCTCTCTCTCTCTCTCTCTCTCTCTCTCTGTGTGTGGTGTGTGTGTGTGTGTGTGTGTGTGTGTGTGTGTGCTTCTGTGATTTCTGAGGACATACATTTGTAGACATTTCATGTGTCCCCGTACATATATTGTTCTCTTCGAGCCGGACAACTTTCTAATTTAACTAATCTAATTTAACTAATTTAAAACTTTCTAATTTTAGATAAAAATGTCATGTGCTGTGTTTGCCAAGATCACATATGATGCATATGCAGGGTATATGCAGGAATCCTGAAGTAAATTGTAATACCTTTTTAAGACTTTTTTAAGACCTTCTCAAAATATTTAAAGACCTCATCGGCGATGAGAACTACTGTTGAGCAATAAAATAAAAATATATAATCATAAGCTATAACAAAAATATATATTAAATTAGGTGAGTGGATAGTTAAAAAAATTTGCAATTACAAAAAGTAATTCTTGAAAAAACATCTCTGGACTAATTTTATAAAATCTAAAAATGTTAATGAAAAGGTACAAATTACTTTGTGTTCTTATTAAATACATTTATAAAAAAAACTATTTATATTTAATTTATATATGAATGTAAATAATTATATGGGCCTACACAAATAATATAACATTTCAAGATTTATAGTTTATTGTAAACGTAATGTGCAGCTCTGTAAAGGGGCAACAAATATATGATAGATACGTGAGAACAAGATTTTTTTTAATCATCTTTAAGTGCACAAAACTATGAAAATATATGAAAGCGCGGCACAATGCGCTTATGCGCATCCCGGGTGCAGAATGATGCGCTTAAAGCAACATGGAGTCAGAGGGCGCAGTGCAGCGCGAGTGCACATTAAAAAGTTCACGGCATAAAGAGACGATGAGCGTTGAGCGCACAAATCCTAGTCTACTATGTATATCGGTCGGTTTCTTCACAGTTTTAAATTCCGGTTATTGTGCGTGTGATGCCTTGTGTTGTCACCCGGGTAGGGAGCACAACATCGTTCAGAAACCGCTAGATAAACTCCAGGAAGATAAATTATTTTATCTGCATATCAAGTATTATAACGGGAATATATCATCTTGGAGTGAGCTTTACCGAGCAGCTGACTGACTGTAACCAAACACGACGCGCAGTTTGAATGCTGAACGGAGAATGATGGACAGCTACAGCGGAGGAAAGACATTCAGCTATGGAATGGCTTTAGATGACTTTGTACTAGCAAATCATAAAATACTAATAATGATTGCTGAAAGATCATGTGACAATATATATTTCTGATGATTATTTAATTACCACGACATGCCTAATCTGAGCAAGTGACTGCCTGTCTTGAGTTTTGTCGACAGACGGAGGTGGCACGAAATGTGACGGAGGCGGCCGCTATGCAGGAAAAACCATAGAAAAACCCTGCGGTCATTGTTTAAACTCATCCTACTCCAACCAGGAGTCCGCAAATTTACATTTCCCCATTTCGGAGTCTGTTTCGCAACGTGTGGAGGGCGACACATCACCTAACTGCGCATTTCGCAAAATACGTGACATCACCCATAGACGGTGTGCGCGCCCGAGCTGATCTCACTGACATATCACTATTCAGACAGGACTAGTTTTCTAAATTATATTTGAGTTACAATTCTCATCACCCAACATCTGTGATTTCAAATATATTCAAAATAATGTTTTCAGAGATTGAAGTAAAAAAAACTTTCGATTTTATTTCTTTTTGTTGTTAAAATCTTGTGAATCTTGTTCAATGTGCAGATTGCCTCTCTCTCAGTCCTTCCCCTCCCCCCTCACTCTCAGGCTCACCCTGGGTGTGTGTGTGTGTGTGTGTGTGTGGGGTCTCTCTCTCACCCTGTGAGTTTGTGTGTGTGCCTTTCTCTCTTGATGATGATAATTTACCCCTTTCATATCATAGACTATCACAAATAACTATCACTTGTGAATAAGTAAAAAAAGAACTATACAAATACCTTGAATTAAATACTGGCCTTCTGGACTTATAACATTTTGAGCAGGAAAAGATAACTTTTCACATATTTGAAAGAGATCTATTTCATCCCATGACATTAAAAATCATCTACATTTAAATGACATCATGGGTGTGGCTTGTGGTGATAGTGGCACCAGCTGCTGCGGTTAATGTGACATATTCGAGCGATTTAAAAAAATTATCCTGTTTAAATGCATATTGCCTGCCGTGCACAGTTATGCTGATGCCACCGGCGTGGCGGTGCCACCGGCTTGGGCCCGTCATCGCTGCTCGCAGCTTTAATTAGGGGTTCAAGCACGAAGTGCTGAACACCTATTGTATTTGTGCTGATTTTTAGGGGTTCAAGCACGAAGTGCTGAACACCTATTGTATTTGTGCTGATTTTTATTATTATTATTATTATTATTATTATTCTGCCATAAAACGCATCGTGCAGCCCAAACCGTAAGTGCTGGAGCTTTGAAACTTTGTCAGATGGTAGTACAAAAATCGAGGAGAGGTTATCAAATTATGAGCCAGATTGGCCTATAGGTGGCGCTATAGCAATCAATTGCGCGAAACTGCTCATAACTCCTAAACCGTATGTCGTAGACTCAAGTGTCTTATATCATTGGAAAGGTGAGTCCCTGACGAACAAAACGCATATCTCCGATTTCATTTCCGTCATAATAGATTTTCCGCCATTTTGAATTTTGTCAAAAAACTACTTTTGCGAACTAGTCCCTGGATTTTTGCCCGATCGGAACCAAACCAGTGCAGAAATGTTCTCTGGAATCTGAGTATAAATAATTATTGAAAAAAAGTAGAAATTTCGATTCACGGTTGCAAAGGGGCGGAAAACGAATGTTGTGGGAGGAGCCTATTTTACTAAAATGGCTATAACTCAAGAACAAAATAAGGTATCTTTACCAAACTTGGTACACATGTGTATGGGCTGAGTTTTTGGTCACGATAAAAAAATCGCGACGATTGAACACTTGGTGGCGCTATAACACGAAAAAAACATGAAAATGGCTATAACCACCCGACCGCTAGTCCGATTGACTTGAAAATTGGTATGCAGTGTCTTGGTCCAAGGTAGCATATATGTCTATGAGGACATTGGCGTATCTTAAAAAACATGGCTGCTATTGGCCAATGAAGTTTGAGCACCTCTAAGACAAGGTTAACGGAGGCCGATCGGAATGAAACTCGGTGGGCATGTTTGACTCATGGACTTAGAGGACTGTAAGAATTTTGAAAGAAATCGGCCACTAGTTGGCGCTAACGAGTTTTATGGCTCTGTAATCACGTGGTGTTGTACACATCCCCGAAATATGCATATCATTTGATAGATCTCCTCATATTGAACAACTTTGCCTCTACAACTATTGCTGTCAAACAAATCGTTCATTAAATATTTGCAATTATGTTAAAAACCTACTTTTGCGAACTAGTCCCTGGATTTTTGCCCGATCGGAACCAAACCAGTCTAGAACAATTCTCTGGACTCTCTAGGTTAATAATTATTGAAAAAAGTTGAACTTTTGCATTTACATGGCTATAACAGGGTCATTTAGAAGAGGGACGTAGCAAAATACACTCAATAGCATATAAATCTTAAAGGAAAACTCAAAACGTCACGAATATTGTTATGTATATGTGACATAACATGCTGAAGAAGCATGCAAAGTTTCATGGAGATCGGACCATAGGTGGCGCTAAAACTGTTAAAAAGCTTTGAAAACCATGTATTCCCTATGGTGAATTGCCTGTATTGGCTGTAAATTGAATTTTCCATCTCTCTATTCAATGAATGTTCAGATCTACTTAAAAACAAGTCAGAACATGTATCCTATGCCTCTAAACAAGCATGAAAAATTTCAGACAGATCGGACAATATTTGCCTCTATAAAAGTTAAAAAAGGTTAAAATTACAGAGTTCATTTGATAATAATGGTATATTAAGCCAATAAGTGGTCGTTTGCTGCCCCCCGCTGTTCATTTTATTGTACTACACACAAAATAATATTATTCTGCAGTAAAACACATCGTGCAGCCCAAACCGTAAGGGCTAGAGACTTGAAACTTGGCCAATAGGTAGTACAAACATAGAGGAGAGGTTATCAAATTATGAGCCAGATTGGCCTATAGGTGGCGCTATAGAAATCAATTGCGCGAAACTGCTCATAACTCCTAAACCGTATATCGTACACTCAAGTGTCTTATATCATTGGAAAGGTGAGTCCATGAGGAAAAAAATGTGTATCTCCGATTTCATTTGCGCCATGATAGATTTTCCGCCATTTTGAATTTTGTTAAAAAACTACTTTTGCAAACTAGTCCTAGGTTTCTTGCTTGATCGGAACCAAACCAGTGCAGAAATGTTCTCTGGAGTCTGAATATCAATAATTATCGAAAAAAAGTTGAAATTTCTATTCACGGTCGCTAAGGGGCGGAAAACGACTGTTGTGGGAGGAGCCTATTTTACTAAAATGGCTATAACTCAAGTAAGAAATGAGATGTCTTCACCAAACTTGGTACACATGTGTATGGTCTGAGTCTTTGGTCACGATAAAATAATCGCGACGATTGAACACTTGGTGGCGCTATAACACAAAACAAACATGAAAATGGCTAAAACTACCCGACCGCTAGTCCGATTGACTTGAAAATTGGTATGCAGTGTCTTGGTCCAAGGTCCCATGTATGTCTATGAGGACATTGGCCTATCTCAAAAAACATTGCCGCCACAGCCAATTAAATTATTTCAGTGTTTAAAATCTTGCTAAATAAAACTTAATGTATTTTGATGCTTGTGTGCTTAAAGGCCTTAAAGGCTTGAACCCCGCTAAATGCTGCTTGCAGCTTTAATTATTATTATTATTATTATTATTCAGACCTAAAACGCATCGTGCAGACCAAACTGTAAGGGCTAGAGACTTGAAACTTGGCCAATAGGTAGTACAAAAATCGAGGAGAGGTTATCAAATTATGACCCCGATTGGCCTATAGGTGGCGCTATAGCAATCAATTGTGCGAAACTGCTCATAACTCCTAAACCGTATGTCGTAGACTCAAGTGTCTTATATCATTGGAAAGCTGAATACCTGACATAAAAAACGTATATCTCCGATTCCATTTCCGGTATGCAAATTTTTCCGCCATTTTGAATTTTGTCAAAAAACTACTTTTGCGAACTAGTCCTAGGTTTTTTGTCCGATCAGAACCAAACCAGTGCCAAAATATTTTCTGGAGTCTGAATATTAATAATCATTGAAAAAAAGTCATAATTTGGATTCACGGTTGTTAGGGGGCTTAAAATTGATGTTCAGGGCGGAGCCTATTTTACTAAAAAGGCTATAACTCTAGATCAAAATAAGATATCTTCACCAAATTTGGTACACATATGTATGGGCTCAGTCTTTGGTCACGATAAAACAATCGCGACGATTGGCCACTTGGTGGCGCTATAACATGAAAATAACATGAAAAAGGCTATGACCACCTGACCATTAGTCCAATTGACTTGAAAATTGGTATGCAGTGTCTTGGTCCAAGGTAGCATATATGTCTATGAGGAAATTGGCGTATCTCAAAAAACATGGCCGCCACAGCCAATTAAATTTGAGCACCTATTAGACAAGGTTAACAGAGGCCGATCGGAACGAAACTCGATGGGCATGTTTGACTCATGGTCTTAGAGGTCTGTAAGAATTTTGAAAGAAATCGGCCACTAGTTGGCGCTAACGAGTTTTGAGGCTCTGTAATCACGTGGTGATGTACACATCCCCGAAATATGCATATCATTTGATAGATCTCCTCATACTGAACAACTTTGCCTCATGAACTATTGCTGTCAATCAAATCGTTCATTAAATATTTGTGATTATGTTTAAAACCTACTTTTGCGAACTAGTCCCTGGATTTTTGCCCGATCAAAATCAAATCAGTCTAGGACAATTCTCTGGACTCTATAGATCAATAATTATTGAAAAAAAGTTGAACTTTTTTATTTGGATGGCTATAACAGGGTCATTTAGAAGAGGGGCGTAGCAAAATACACTCAAAAGCCTATAAATCCTAAAGGAAAACTCAAAACTTCACGAAAATTGTTATGTATATGTGACATAACATGCTGAAGAAGCATGCAAAGTTTCATGGAGATCGGACCATAGGTGGCGCTATAACTGTTAAAAAGCTTTGAAAACCATGTATTCCCTATGGTGAATTGCATGTATTGGCTGTAAATGGTATTTTTCCATCTCTGTAATCTGATGGGGTAAAAAACATCCACATAATATGCAGAAATTATGGTAGATCTCCTCATACTGAACAACTTTGCCTCAAGAACCAATACTGTCAATCAAATTGTTATTTATTTATTTATTTATTCACAATTATGTTAAAAACGTATTACCTAAAATTGCCACCAGATGGCAGCAGAAGACCACTCATTGGTTCATTCTGCTTACTAAGCATATTTAAACTTTATAAAATCATTATAATAAATGTTGCAAATGACATTTTGTCAATGTTTATCAATTAATTTGTTCATTTGATTAATGTTTTTACAATAATTATTAAATTACAATTAAAATAATGCCTGAAAATATGTTTTAAAGGGGAAAACCTGGAATAAGCTATTTGTTACCCATCATTTATTTCAAATATCTATATCTCCAACAAAATGTGCATGTTAAGCACGTTTGAAGACATTAACTTGGAAAATGTGCCCATTAAATGAAAAACAGACATTTAAAATGAAAATGAGCCAATGAGTGGTTCTCTGCTGCCACCTGCTGGGCTTAAATGGTCATTTTGTCATACTATTTACTTATCATGTTCTATAATTCCTATTTAGACATTATAAAGTCACTATTACAATATTTACAATTACATTTTGTCAAATTAATTTATTTCAAATATATTATGGCGTATTACCTAAAATTGCCACCAGATGGCAGCAGAAGACCACTCATTGGCTTATCCTCTAAACTAATATTGTTCAATCATATTTAAACTGTGATCGTGCAGACCAAAGCGTAAATGCTAGAAACTTGAAACTTTATCAGATGGTAGTACAAAAAGTGAGGCTAATGTTGTCAGAGTATGAACCCGATTGGCCAATAGGTGGCGCTACAGCAATCAAAAGCGCAAAATGGCTCATAACTCCTAAACCGTATGTCGTAGACTCAAGTGTCTTATATCATTGGAAAGGTGAGTTCATGACGAACAAAACACATATCTCCGATTTCATTTCCGCCATGATAGATTTTCCGCCATTTTGAATTTTGTCAAAAAACTACTTTTGCAAACTAGTCCTAGGTTTTTTGCCGGATCGGAACCAAACCAGTGTCAAAATGTTCTCTGGAGTCAGATTATCAATAATTATCAAAAAAAGTCGAAATTTATATTCACGGTTGTTAAGGAGCATAAAAATAATCGTTCAGGGGGGAGCCTATTTACTAAAAGGGCTATAACTCAGGAACAAAATGAGATATCTTCACCAAACTTGGTACACATGTGTATAGGCTGAGTCTTTGGTCACGATAAAAAAATCGCGACGATTTAACACTTGGTGGCACAATAACGTGAAAAAACATCAAAATGGCTTTAACCACCTGACCGCTAGTCCGATTGACTTGAAAATTGGTATGCAGTGTCTTGGTCCAAGGTACAAAGTATGTCTATGAGGACATTGGCGTATCTTAAAAAACATGGCTGCCACAGCCAATTCAATTTGAGCACCTATTAGACAAGTCTCATGGCCCTAGAGGTCTGTAAGAATTTTGAAAGAAATCGGCCACTAGTTGGCGCTAATGAGTTTTATGGCTCTGTAATCACATGGTGTTGCACACATCCACGAAATATGCATATCATTTGATATATTCTAAGGGAAAACTCAAAACTTCACGAAAATTGGTGGGCATATGTGTCATTAGATCCTTAACAAGCTTGCAAAGTTTTATAGAGCTCGGACCATATGTGGTGCTATAACTGTTAAAAACCTTTTAAAACCAAATGTTTCCTATGGTAAATTGCCTATATTGCCTGAAAATTGACTTTTCCATCTATTTTTTCAGTGTTTAAAATCTTGCTAAATAAAACTAAATGTCTTTTGATGCTTGTGTGCTTAAAGGCCTTAAAGGCTTGAACCCCGCTAAATGCTGCTTGCAGCTTTAATTATTATTATTATTATTATTCTCCGCTAAAACGCATCGTGCAGCCCAAACCGTAGAAGCTGGAGCTTTGAAACTTTGTCAGATGGTAGTACAAAAATCGAGGAGAGGTTATCAAATTATGAGCCAGATTGGCCTATAGGTGGCGCTATAGCAATCAATTGCGCAAAACTGCTCATAACTCCTAAACCGTATGTTGTAGACTCAAGTGTCTTATATCATTGGAAAGCTGAATACCTGACGTAAAAAATGTATATCTCCGATTTCATTTCCGCCATTATAGATTTTCCGCCATTTTGAATTTTGTCAAAAAACTACTTTTGCGAACTAGTCCCTGGATTTTTGCCCGATCGGAACCAAACCAGTGCAGAAATGTTCTCTGGAGTATGAATATCAATAATTATCGAAAAAAAGTTGAAATTTCTATTCAAGATCGCTAAGGGGCGGAAAACGAACGTTGTGGGAGGAGCCTATTTTACTAAAATGGCTATAACTCAAGAACAAAATGAGATATCTTTACCAAACTTTGTACACATGTGTATGGACTGAGTCTTGGGTCACGATAAAAGAATCGCGACGATTGAACACTTGGTGGCGCTATAACACGAAAAAAACATGAAAATGGCTATAACGACCCGACCGCTAGTCCGATTGACTTGAAAATTGGTATGCAGTGTCTTGGTCCAAGGTACCATATATGTCTATGAGGACATTGGCGTATCTCAAAAAACATGGCTGCTATTGGCCAATGAAGTTTGAGCACCTCTAAGACAAGGTTAACGGAGGCTGATCGGAATGAAACTCGGTGGGCATGTTTGACTCATGGACTTAGAGGTCTGTAAGAATTTTGAAAGAAATCGGCCACTAGTTGGCGCTAACGAGTTTTTTGTCTCTGTAATCACGTGGTGTTGCACACATCAACCAAATATACACATCATATGATAGGGCTCCTCATACTGAACAACTTTTCCTCTAAAAGCATTGCTGTCAATCAAATCGTTCATTAAATATTTGCGATTATGTTTAAAACCTACTTTTGCAAACTAGTCTCTGGATTTTTGCCTGATCGGAAACAAACCAGTCTAGGACAATTCTCTGGACTCTCTAGATCAATAATTATCAAAAAAAAGTTGAACTTTTGCATTTGAATGCCTATAACAGGGTCATTTAGAAGAGGGGCGTAGCAAAATACACTCAAAAGCATATAAATCCTAAAGGAAAACTCAAAACTTCACGAAAATTATTATGTATATGTAACATAACATGCTGAAAAAGCATGCAAAGTTTCATGGAGATCGGACCATAGGTGGCGCTATAACTGTTAAAAAGCTTTGAAAACCATGTATTCCTATGGTGAAATGCCTGTATTGGCTGTAAATGGTATTCTCCATCTCTGTAATCAGGTGGGGTTAAAAACATCCACATAATATGCATAAATTATGATAGATCTCCTCATACTGAACAACTTTGCCTCAAGAACCAATACTGTCAATCAAATCGTTATTTAAACATTCACAATTATGTTAATAACCTACTTTTGCAAACTAGTCATAGATTTTTCAACCTGATCAGAACCAACCCAGGGCAGTACAATTCTCTGGACTCTTTAGAGCAATAATTATTTTAAAAAAAAGTTAAACTTTTGCATCTGAATGGCTATAACTGGGTTATTTCAAGATGTGGCCTTGACCAAGTGTCCCCAAATGCCTATATCTATTCAATGAATGCTCAGATATTCTTAAAAACAAGTCAGAACATGTGTACTATGCCTCTAAACAAGCATGAAAATTTTCAGACAGATAGGACCATATTTGCCTCTATAACAGTTAAAAAGCTGAAAATTATGAAAATAATGGTATATTAAGCCAATAAGTGGTCGTTTGCTGCCCCCCGCTGTTCATTTTTTTGTACTACACTCTAATATTGATATACAAGTCATTTTCAGCTTTAAATAAATCACTATTTTAACATTTGCTATCACATTTAGTTAAAATTAATCTATTAAGTATTACTATTGACAATTGTCACATTGAGAAATGTGAATCTTGAAGGAGACTTGCAGGAAACATTTTGTTTACTGCAACATCATAAAGTTCAAATGTCTGTAACTACAACAAAATGTGTGTGTGTAGTCCTATGTTTCTGAATACATTTTTAAAAATCTGATTAATAGTTACAAAGAGCTATGTGAAATGATTATAGACCATAGCATTAAAAAAGTGTGTGTGTGTCTGGCCTTGACCAAGTGTCCCCAAATGCCTATATCTATTCAATGAATGCTCAGATATTCTTAAAAACAAGTCAGAACATGTGTAATATGCCTCCAAACAAGCATGACAATTTTCAGACAGATAGGACAATATTTGCCTCTATAACAGTTAAAAAGGTGAAAATGACAGAGTTCATATGAAAATAATGACCAATATGTGGTCTTTTGCTGCCCCCCGCTGTTCATTTTATTGTACTACACTCTAATATTGATCTATGGTTATAGATACATGGTTAATCATAGTAAATAATACTAGAACGTGGTGCATTTCACAAAAAAATGTGACATGCTCATAGACCATTAAAAGATATTTTCACAATAACATATCTCAAAAATATTGTGTGTGTGTGTGTGTGTGTGTGTGTGTGTAACCATGCATAATGGAACAACTGGTTTGAAGCCTGTTTCAGAGCCTATTTTACTAAAAGGGCTATAACTCAGGAACGAAATGAGATATCTTCACCAAACTTGGTACACTTGTGTATGGGATGAGTCTTTGGTCAAGGTAAAAAGAATTGTGAGGATTGAACACTTGGTGGGGCTATAACATAAAAAAACATGAAAAGGGCTATAACCACCCGACTGCCAGTCCGATTGACTTGAAAGTTGGTATGCAGTGTCTTGGTCCAAGGTACCACGCATGTCTATAAAGGAAATTGGCGTAGCTCAAAAAACATGGCCGCCATTGGCCAATGAAATGTGAGCACTTATTAGACAAGGTTAACAGAGGCCGATCGGAACAAAAGTTGGCGAGCATGTTTGACTCAGGGTCCTAGAGGTCTGTAATAATTTTTTAAGAATTTGGCCACTAGTAGGCGCCAATTAGTTTTATGGCTCTGTAATCACGTGATGTTTCACATATTCTCACAATATTGATATAATTTGATAGATCTCCTCATACTGAACAACTTTGTCTCTAGAAACATTGCTGTCAATCAAATCGTTCATTAAATATTTGTGATTATGTTAAAAACCTACTTTTGAAAATAAGTCCCTGTTTTTTTGCCCGATCGGAACCAAACCAGTCTAGGACAATTCTCTGGACTCTCTAGATCAATAATTATCAAAAAAAGTTTAACTTTTGCATTTGGATGGCTATAACAGGGTCATTTCGAAAAGAGGCGTGGCAAAAAACCCTCAAAAGCCTATAAATTCTAAGGGAAAGCTCAAAACTTCACGAAAATTGGTGGCCATGTGTGAGATTAGATCCTTAACAAGAATTAAACGTTTTATAGAGATCGGACCATAGGTGGCGCTATAACTGTTAAAAACCTTTTAAAACCATGTTTCCTATGGTGAATTGCCTGTAAATTGAATTTTCCATCTATTATTTCAGCGTTTAAAATCTTGCTAAATAAAACTTAATGTCTTTTGATGCTTGTGTGCTTAAAGGCCTTAAAGGCTTGAACCCCGCTAAATGCTGCTTGCAGCTTTAATTCTTTTTCTTTTTCTTTTTTTTAAATTTTTTTTTTGGACTTCTCGGGTACTTTTGGGGCACTTAACATGCTCGAAAACTCTTGAAACTTTGCACACACGTCGGAATGCGCGGCCATCAGAGCTGGGCTGAAGCTGGTACCTGGGCGTGGCAGGGGGACTCGACAGCGCCCCCTAGAACGCGTTTAGAAACTTGGTCCATGTATCAAACACACTTGCTCGTACATGTATGAAACTCGGTACACATGTAGACCTCATCGGGCCGAACAACTTTCGTGCTCATAGTTATGCGTCAGCCCAACAGGAAGTGAGCTATTATGGGTTGTTCGGAAAACCCATGCTCTGGAATTTAATATACTCCTCCGAGGCCATTGTTTCGATCATTGCCAAACTCGGTCAGCATGAAGTGAACATATCCAGGATGCTAAATTGCGAGCGGATTTTTTATATGTCAAATGGTTTGGCTGTGGCGAAGCAACGAATTTATGGCGAGAAAAGGGAAACAGGAAGTGTGTTTTAACTTGTGCAAATATTGACTGATTTGGATGAAACTTCAGCTGTGTGTTTGTTGTAAGAGGCCGATCACATGGATATGACTTTTGTGAGTCAAAGTTATAGCGCCACCAACTGGCAGCAGGAAGTGTGTCACTTTCAAAAATGCTTTGAATCACCATCTTATTTTCACCCGATTTACTACAAACTTCATCAGTATAATGTGAAAACATGACAGATAGAGAAGTATGAAATGGATTCCTAAAATTTCAAATACTGTTGCCATGGCAACGTGTCAAAGTTTAATAATCTTTTGGCTGTTTTGAGGCTCTTAGCATGCTTGAAATTGCTTGAAACTGCTTGAAACTCAACACACACATCAGAGATGTCAATCAGTACACATGGGCAAAGCCTCAGAAACGGGTGGGGATGAGGGGCTCTCTAGCGCCACCTTTTGACAAAAGTGAAGGGCTTCGTTTCATCTACAATCACCAAACTCAGTATATATATTGACCTCATCGAGCCGGACAACTTTCTAATTTACAGTCATTAGCTCCGACCAACAGGAAGTCAGGTATTTTGGTTTGAAGGTGAATTTTTGGTTAAATCGGGGTCTGAGTTTTTACGTTCTCCTCGTAGGCGATTTATTCAATCTCCACCAAACTCGGTCAACATGAAACAAAGATACGGAAGATGCTAAAATGCGAACGAATATTGGATATCTCAAACGGTGTTGCCATGGCGAGGGATTAAATAAGGACAAAAAAGGGGAACAGAAATTGTCTAATATCTTGTAAAATCATATTTTGATTTCAATTAAATTAAGATTGTATGTTTGGTAATTGAATTTAGATTAATTTAAAATTACTATAATATTTTTCAGAAGAATATATATATTTTTTATAAATATTTCTTTGAATAGTCTAATGTGCCTGCATGTGTGTGCTGCCCTTCCCTCAATGAACACAAGATGGCAGCATTCTGTTAGTTTTGAAGCAGGATAAAAAAACCTTGTTTCTCTCTCTCTCTCTCTCTCTCTCTCTCTCTCTGTGTGTGTGTGTTTCTGAGGACATACATTTGTAGACATTTCATGTGTCCCCATACATATATTGTTCTCTTCGAGCCGGACAACTTTCTAATTTACAGTCATTAGCTCCGACCAACAGGAAGTCAGATATTTTGGTTTGAAGGTGAATTTTTGTGTAATTCAGGGTCTGAGTTTTTACGTTCTCCTCGTAGGCGATTTATTCAATCTCCACCAAACTCGGTCAACATGAAACAAAGATACGGAAGATGCTAAAATGTGAACGTGTGTGTGTGTGTGTGTGTGGTACTGCGCCCCTCATGAATATTCGCTCCCGTTTATCGTAATGTCAGATTTTGTCAGACCACTGTGTACAAGTGCGTTTATTCAGGATAGAAACAGCACCTGAGAAAACATCTGTGATTTGGACCTGTTTGCAGCAACTATTAAAAGAAAGGTAAGTTAATCTGCAGTTTAATCGCTTGTGGCTAAGTTTGGCTTGTTTGTGCGTGTTTTATAAGCTCTTTTCTGCTCGTTTTGCAGTCAGAAAGCAGCTAGCGCCTGATGCTAACGGCGCTAGCATAGTCATTCTGATCCCAGACTGTCAGGAGAGAATCAGAGATGCTTGTAAGATTTAATTTGTTTTAGATTCCAATATAATTGTAAATAACTTATTTTGAGCACATAAATCAGTCTAGCCATCGTAACAATGCATTGTCATGACTACAGTCTGTGAAGGGGATACAGTACCCTGACATGCTACTGTTAAATATTACTGCAGTTTAACGTTAGCTTGGTTTAAAGTTATTATTATTATTATATTATTATTAAGAAACAAAGCGATCAAGATATGCTTTTATTCCTCCTGAATGTAATAAAATATACTCTGTACCAATAGAACTGTAAGTATTAATGTTTATTATGAAAACAATCTTGCTGAAGAATGTCAAATTAAATGCAATGCTCATAATTATTGGTGTTTTTCTCTATGACAGCAGACACATCAGATAATGGCTGAAATGAGAAAGCTCAAGCCACTGGAGGAGGCCGTAAAGTTTTCACTTCAGAGGAAAGAATGGTCTGATAGAGCTAAGTTTAGGTGAAAGAGCTACGGCTAACTTATCTTAAAATTTTCCACCCTGTTGATTCCACCCTGTTAGATCTATAAACCTAACAGGGTGGACATTCTAATAGAATAAATCGTATTTAGTGTATATTGCAAATTCTATAAACACATATATGCATATATAAATATTATAAAACCATGTTATAGGTGCAGTTCCACACATTACTGATGGCAAATCATGCAGGACAGTGAGGGAAAACTCCTCCACTGTTATGGTCTTCCACCCTGTTAGGCGAGTCATTTTTAAATAATAATTTGACTGCAACGTTAAATGTTTTGCATACTTATGTTTTATTTTGGGAGGTGAGGATCATTAACAGCATATACAATATATGTTTTTGAACACATTTTTTTATTATTTACCATCCTGTTGGCAAAAATGGGTACAAAAAGTACCTGTTCTTAATAATCAAGACATTCTATTCATCAATAATAGTTTTGTTATTGTTACAAGAATTTAAAAAAATACCATGATGGCATAAGGGACATATACTATCCAAGAAAAACTTGTTATTGTTTAACATTAACATTTTGTGATAACTATGTATATGTCCCTAAAAGGGTGGAACATCTTCACGGCCCGTGTCTGAACAATGTATCTACCCATAATTATTATTTTTTTAGTCCCTGAGCTTGACCAATATGTATTCCGACTAGTTAAACATGTCACCATTTTGGTAGAATGCTAAAAACATGAAAATCATGTACTTTTTTTTCAAACATTTATGAAGCCAAAATGTTACCGCATACCAGGAATGACCCAGCTATAGTTTCTAACTGTGTTGCTATTTGATTAGAAAAAAGAAAGACAAAAGTGAACATTGGCCTGCATGGTAGCCTAATGAGGTGCCGTCAATGGTCTTCCTTTGTAAATAAACCCTTATTGTAACAAATGATATAGTTAAACAATTACAAGAACTATATGTTAGATCTAAGGCTGAGAACAAGTTAGAAAGAGCTTTAAAATACGGACCTTCTTGAATTATTGAATAAACAATCCCCCCATAACCACGCCCCCAACAAAGCCCCGCCCCCTCTGGTGAGTACCGGCACTTTATTTTTTCCACTTCAAGCACTGACGTTGGTAATGGTACTCCTGGTTTACTGGAATGGGGTTCAATTCCCTACTGTGTCCTTGTTATTTTGTACCAACTACATAGAATGTAATAGTTTAATTACATTTAAACTAACTACAAATTATATATACAAGTGTTCCCACAAATAAAGTATAAATCATGTAAATTACTACATGTAATATATGGTATTCTGAACTCATTATGATTTGACCTTTGACATCATCTGACATGAAATTAATTTAAATGTAATTGATCTCATAGATGTGGTCCTATATGTGATCCTATGACATTACAATTCATCTATATTTAAATTACATCATGGGTGTGGCTTATGGTCATAATGGCACCAGCTGCTGCAGTAAATGTGGCATATTCGAGTGATTTTTAAAATATTCTCCTGTTTAAATGCATATTGCCTGCCATGCACAGTTAAGCTGATGCCACCGGCGTGGCGGTGCCACCGGCTTGAGCCCGTCATCGCTGCTCGCAGCTTTAATTATTATTATTATTATTATTATTATTATTTTATCGACTTCTCTGGCACTTTTGGGGCCCTTACCATGCTCAAAAACTCTTGAAACTTTGCACACACATCGGAATGCCGTCAGAGCCGGGCTGAAGCTGGTACCCGGGCGTGGCAGGGGGGCTCGACAGCGCCCCCTAAAGTGGGGTCTGAAAACTTGGTCTATATATCAAACACACTTGCACGTACATGTATGAAACTCTGTACACATATAGACCTCATCGGGCCAAACAACTTTCGTGCTCTAAGTTACGTGTCAGCCCAACAGGAAGTGAGCTAATATGGGTTGTTCTGAAAACACATGCTCTGGAATTTAATATACTCCTCCGAGGCCATTGTTTCAATCAGTGCCAAACTCGGTCAGCATGAAGTCAAGACACAGAGGATGCTAAATTGCGAACGGATTTTTGATATCTTAAACGGTTTGGCCGTGGCGAAGCAACGAATTTATGGCGAGAAAAGGTAAACAGGAAGTGTGTAATAACTTGTGCAAACATTGACTGATTTGGATGAAACTTCAGCTGTGTGTTCGTTGTAAGAGGCCGATCACATGGATATGACTTTTGTGAGTCAAAGTTATAGCGCCACCAACTGGCAGCAGGAAGTGTGTCACTTTCAAAAATGCTTTGAATCACCATCTTATTTTCAACCGATTGACTTCAAACTTTATCAGTATAATTTGAAAACATGACAGATAGAGACATATGAATGAATTCCTGACATTTCAAATAATGCTGCCATGGCAACATGTCAAAGTTTAATAATGTTTTTGGCTGTTTGTGTGCCCTCCCCTCTATCACCAAAAGGTGGCAGTGTTGTATTATTTTTGAAACTCCCTTTCTCTCTCTCTCTCTCTGTGCTTGTTTATTTGATTTATGAGGACACAAATGTGTATGAGGACATGGGTATTGGTATTACAACGTAGTGGTTAATGTGGACATGAACTATGACACTATATCACTACAGGACTCATTTTCTAAATGACATTTGAGTTACAATTCTTATCACCTGACAGCCGTAATTTCATGTACTCATTCAGACAGAACTCTTTTTTTAAAACAGAGGAGTGTGAGTGTGTTTTCTATACATGTGCTTTACAGAAGGTCATGTGCTGTGTTTGCAAAGATCACGTTTGACACATTTGTCTTTAAATTCATTATTTACTGACATAGTTCAAATTTATTTAAAAAAAAAATTCACATTATTTTCTACAAGTGTCTGTTTATAAGTGTCTTTTTTTCACAGAAAGTTTTTGTTTGAACGTGAATATTTGTATAATTCAGGGTCTGAGTTTTTACGTTCTCCTCGTAAGCGATTTATTCAATCTCCACCAAACTCGGTCAACGTGAAACGGAAGCTTAACGCATTAAAAATATTTAACGCAAATAACACAGCGTCCGTTTTTATATCCATTTTTGCTTAGCGTTACATGATCACGCTCCTATTCATGTAAATGCTTCCAAGCGCGACAAGACACAAGAGAGCGCGCTGTATGCCAGTGTCCTGTCTGTGTGTGTGTGTGTGTCCTGTCTGTGTGTGTGTGTGTGTGTGTATGTGTGTGTGTCAGTGTCCTGTCTGTGTGGATGCGTCTCATGTCAGCTAATCAAGGGACACTGACACACACACACACACACACACACACACACACACACACACACACACACACTCGATGCATAGATAGACTCGCGTCAGTTTCCTGCTCACATCGAGTTCTCTTTTGCTCTTGAACAAACAATAACACAGAGGATTTTGAGTATTCTCATATTAGAGTCTTAAATTAGTTAAATAACGTCTTAAATGAACTTTAAAGAGTTGTGAGGAAATGAGATGCGCGGGACCGCGCGTGAGATCCGCGGTTGTTCTTAAAGTGACAGGAGCACTGATGATGCCTGTCATTAATGTTCATCAAAGAACAACGGGAACAGAGAAAATTGTAGCTTTAATGATGATTCATCTATATTTCATTTATTATTTATGCAGTTAAGGAAGGTTTGATAACTATTACATTTCTGTATAACAGGGAAGGCCATGGGTAAATATAACATTTATTATTTTGGGTTTATGTAAAGATTTTTTTAAGTTCACTTAAATTGAAAGTTGTTTTGTATATTTATATATACAAAATATTTTGATTTTGGCCGTCAGCGTCCTGATCCATCATTGCACATCACACTCATCTACTATACTCTCCTTGAAGTTTACTTCCCGCTACTTTTTCCCTCTTCCTCCCAACCGCGGCTGCAACTGTCTTCTTCTTCTTCGATAGTAGCCTAAGCCAGTGTTTCCCAACCTTTTTTCAGTCATTTTATCATACGTTACGCTAGGGGTGTAACGGTACAGATTGCTCACGGTTCGGTTTGTATCACGGTTTAAGGTTCACCGTTTCGGTACGGTTCAGTATTTGCTATGTTCAGGGAAAAAAGGACTACTGTCAAATAAAAAAAAAGAAAATAATAAGAACAAATCATTTAAATACAAGCAGCAGCACAAATAAATACTATTGAGCAAAGATACTAATAAAATAAACTATGCTTTTCAGGTTTTTCAGGTACGTCTAACATTAGTTTTCAGGTACAGAAATTGATCAAATGTAAAATAACATTGCATATATGACTGTATAAATTAAAGATTAATCCTATTAAACTTACAAAAGTTATTCAATCAAGAGCAGTGAGTGATGCCCTTGTCTTTTGTTTGACATTAAACAGACAGCAGTAAAGGCTACTGCCCCTTTAAGACCTCGGATATGCGTCGTCTTTTCTGGACTGTATAAAGCTTACTTAAGCCATATACAGACTATGTCTGCTAGAATACTCATCAATATGTTGACATACTTTTTGCGTGAGTTTGTCCGTTCAAGAGCAAGACTTGAAAGAGAACTCAATATTTGCGCGCTGAGAGACGTGTGCGCGCTCTCGGATGAGTGCACGGAAAATTTTCTCACAGTGCGCGCGACTTCTCATTCGCGTCTTCTGGCACTAAACCCGATAGTTGCGTGTTCTGAGTTAACACAATCAGAACGTAAAAATACGGGATATTTTACGGGAAAATACTAAAACGGGAAGACAGCGGGAAAAGAGCTAAAATACGTGAGAAACCCGGAAAAAACGGGAGGGTTGACAGCTATGGTGTGTGTTTGTGTGTGCGATATGTAGGCTTAGG
Source organism: Gobio gobio (assembly GCF_949357685.1). Taxonomy (NCBI): domain Eukaryota; kingdom Metazoa; phylum Chordata; class Actinopteri; order Cypriniformes; family Gobionidae; genus Gobio; species Gobio gobio. Next base: position 20,558,162 of record NC_137112.1, on the reverse strand, counting down.
GGTAGTGTAGGGGGATAGAATGTACAGTTTGTACAGTATACAAACCATTAAGTCTATGGAATGCCATCTGCCTGTCTTTCCCCTTCCCCCTCTCTATCTGTGTGTGTGTGTGTGTGGGGGGGGGGGGGGGTCTCTCTCTCACCCTGTGAGTTTGTGTGTGTGCCTTTCTCTCAGTCCTTCCCCTCCCCCTCACTCTCACTCTATCATTGTGTGTTTGTGTGTGTGTGTGTGTGTGTGTGTGTGTGTGTGTGTGTGACTTTCTCTCTTGATCATAATTTAACCCTTTCATATAGGCTATCACAAATAACTATCACTTGAAATAAAAACGTCATGTGATGTGTTTGCCAAGATCACGTATGATGCACATGTCTTTAACCCTTTGACACGTACGATCAAACCCGTGTGATCAAGCTTGGCTGGTCCCTGGAGCGTACGATCACACTGGTGTGATTTAGAACGCTCATGATCAACTGCCAAATTCAAAATTTCAAATCTGCTTTAGCGCGCTGACTGGCGCTGAGCCAAAGACTGAGTGCGTGAGAGACTGACAGAGCTCGGTGTCTTTTAATGTTTATTTTAGGTTTCATACACTTCAAATTACATTACACAACCACAAAAATATCAGCAAAAACTAAATACAGTTTGTAATCGCATACTACTATATATATAACAGCAAGATATCAGTGTTGTAAACATATAATGGCCCGTGATAACATTACCGATAAAATAACACAATCATTTTCTACCCTTTGACGTGTACGATCAGTCTAGGCTGTTCCCTCACGTAATGTCACATATATGAGGAGAAGTGGGTGATCTTGTGTGTAAATCCAGCAGGCTTCAGCTCCCTGGTACTGTTGTAAACATATAATCGCGGCACGAGCGCCCATAACGTTAGCTCGCTAAAACAGTACAGATCAAATAACACAATCATTTTCTACCCTAAAAGACGTGTACGATCAGTCTAGCCTGTTCCCTCACGTAATGTCACATATATCAGGAGAAGTGGGTGATCTTGTGTGTAAATCCAGCAGGCTTCAGCTCCCTGGTGCTGTTGTAAACACATAATGGCGGCGCCCCGCCCACAGCTAGTGATAACTTACCGATCAACTAAAATAAACTGCAAAAAATGCTCTTCTTATTTAGTATTTTTTTTCTTGTTTCCAGTTCAGATATCTAAAAATTCTTAAACCAGGGTGCATTTACTAGATAAGTAAAATGACGAGATATTTTTTCTTGTTTCCTGAGGAAAAATATAAAAATGAAGTGAGTTTTTGCTTAAAATTAGCAAAATTATCTGCCAATGGGGTGAGAAAAATAATCTTATTTCTGTTTGGGACAGAAACAAGAATTCAATCAGAAACAATATTATTTTTCTCACCCCATTGGCAGATCATTTTGCTTGTTTTAAGCAAAAACTCACTTCATTTTGATTTTATTTTTAAGAAAAAAAGTATTTTCAAGTAAAACTATTTATGTCATTTTACTTATCTAGTAAAAGCATATTGATTTAAGAATAAATATTTAGACTAGAAACAAGACAAAATTACTAAATAAGAAGAGCATTTTTTTGCAGTGTACATATTTTTAATAAGTATATAAACCATAAGGAGTTCACTTGCATGCATTTAATTTAGTTAACAAGTTTGAAAATATTTTGTATAAAAATAAAACATTTGAACAGTCATGCATTGCAAGCATTTTTTCCCGCTGACAAGTCACTGTTGACGTCACTCTTACCTCACACTCGCGTTGGTACCAACTTCAGACACAATTTTAATCAAATTTACCAGTTTTTAACAACTTCAGAGAAAATGGCAGACAATTTATTTAAAAGAAGACAACTGACAAGTGAGGAAATTGAGGAGATTTTTTTTTATATTTATGTGGAGGAAACAAACCGCTATGCCTCTGACTTGAAAGAAAAAGAAGTGAGGGGAAAAATGGTTAAATGGGTTCCAACAAATATCCCTGAAATGTACACATTTTTAGTGGCAGTTCTCCTAATGGGGGTGATCAAAAAACCATCACTTCGGGATTACTGGAGCACAGACTCCATGCTCTTCACACCATTTTTCGGGTCTTTGTTCTCACAGGACCGCTTCCTTCTGCTCCTCCGCTGTCTTCACTTCGCAAACAATGCAACAGCAGTTTTCAATGACCCTCTGAAAAAAATCTGAAATATTTTTACTGCTCTCACCTCCTCCTTTGGTCGCATTTTTGTGCCATTCTGCAACATGACATCATGACTTTGCGTAAAAATACACGCCACTTTCTAAAGCCAAATGGCGTGTTATCTGTACGCATTGAGCTATCCGCGTGTATGTGTACGGCGTGTGATTCCGCGTGTATGTGTACGGCGTGTGATTCCGCGTGTATGTGTACGGCGTGTGATTCCGCGTGTATGTGTACGGCGTGTGATTCCGCGTGTATGTGTACGGCGTGTGATTCCGCGTGTATGTGTACGGCGTGTGATTCCGCGTGTATGTGTACGCCGTGTGATTCCGCGTGTATGTGTACGGCGTGTGATTCCACGTGTGTGTGTACGCCGTGTGATTCTGCGTGTATGTGTACGCCGTGTGATTATGCGTGTATGTGTACGGTGTGTGATTCTGCGTGTATGTGTACGCCGTGTGATTCTGCGAGTATGTGTACGCCGTGTGATTCTGCGAGTATGTGTACGGCGTGTGATTCTGCGTGTATGTGTACGGCATGTGATTCTGCGTGTATGTCTACGCCGTGTGATTCCGCGTGTATGTGTACGCCGTGTGATTATGCGTGTATGTGTACGGTGTGTGATTCTGCGTGTATGTGTACGCCGTGTGATTCTGCGAGTATGTATACGCCGTGTGATTCTGCGAGTATGTGTACGGCGTGTGATTCTGCGTGTATGTGTACGGCATGTGATTCTGCGTGTATGTCTACGCCGTGTGATTCCGCGTGTATGTGTACGGCGTGTGATTCTGTGTGTATGTGTACGCCGTGTGATTCCGCGTGTATGTGTACGCCGTGTGATTCCGTGTGTATGTGTACGCTGTGTGATTCTGCGTGTATGTCTACGCCGTGTGATTCTGCGTGTATGTGTACGCCGTGTGATTCTGCGTGTATGTGTACGCCGTGTGATTCTGCGTGTATGTCAACGCCGTGTGATTCTGCGTGTATGTCAACGCTGTGTGATTCTGCGTGTATGTGTACGCCGTGTGATTCTGCGTGTATGTCAACGCCGTGTGATTCTGCGTGTATGTCTACGCCGTGTGATTCTGCGTGTATGTGTACGCCGTGTGATTCTGCGTGTATGTGTACGCAGTGTGATTCTGCGTGTATGTCTACACCGTGTGATTCTGCGTGTATGTGTACGCTGTGTGATTCTGCGTGTATGTCTACGCCGTGTGATTCTGCGTGTATGTGTACGCTGTGTGATTCTGCGTGTATGTCTACGCCGTGTGATCCTGCGTGTATGTGTACGCTGTGTGATTCTGCGTGTATGTGTACGCCGTGTGATTCTGCGTGTATGTGTACGGCGAAACGAACCGTCATCTCCGCGTGTATGTCTACACCGTGTGATTCTGCGTGTATGTGTACGCCGAAACGAACCGTCATCTCCGCGTGTATGTCTACACCGTGTGATTCTGCGTGTATGTGTACACTGTGTGATTCTGCGTGTATGTGTACGCCGTGTGATTCTGCGTGTATGTGTACGCTGTGTGATTCTGCGTGTATTTCTACGCCGTGTGATTCTGCGTGTATGTGTACGCTGTGTGATTCTGCGTGTATGTCTACGCCGTGTGATTCTGCGTGTATGTGTACGATGTGTGATTCTGCGTGTATGTCTACGCCGTGTGATTCTGCGTGTATGTGTACGCCGTGTGATTCTGCGTGTATGTGTACGCCGAAACGAACCGTCATCTCCGCGTGTATGTCTACACCGTGTGATTCTGCGTGTATGTGTACGCTGTGTGATTCTGCGTGTATGTCTACGCCGTGTGATTCTGCGTGTATGTGTACGCTGTGTGATTCTGCGTGTATGTCTACGCCGTGTGATTCTGCGTGCATGTCTACGCCGTGTGATTCTGCGTGTATGTGTACGCTGTGTGATTCTGCGTGTATGTCTATGCCGTGTGATTCTGCGTGTATGTGTACGCCGTGTGATTCTGCGTGTATGTGTACGCCGAAACGAACAGTCATCTCCGCGTGTATGTCTACACCGTGTGATTCTGCGTGTATGTGTACACTGTGTGATTCCGCGTGTATGTGTACGCCGTGTGATTCTGCGTGTATGTGTACGCTGTGTGATTCTGCGTGTATGTCTACGCCGTGTGATTCTGCGTGTATGTGTACGCTGTGTGATTCTGCGTGTATGTCTACGCCGTGTGATTCTGCGTGTATGTGTACGCTGTGTGATTCTGCGTGTATGTCTACACCGTGTGATTCTGCGTGTATGTGTACGCCGAAACGAACCGTCATCTCCACGTGTATGTCTACACCGTGTGATTCTGCGTGTATGTGTACACTGTGTGATTCCGCGTGTATGTGTACGGCGTGTGATTCTGCGTGTGAATGTGTATGGCGTGTGATTCCGCGTGTATGTGTACGCCATGTGATTCTGCTTGTATGTCTACACACTTTTCCAGCACCTCTTGTCTCTTGGCACTGGAGCTTGTGGGACTGTGCGTGCAAACCGGAAAGGGATGCCACCATTCACCTGTAAAATGAAAAAGGGTGAGGAGGAATTCAAGGAAAATGGATCACAGTTGGCAGTCAAATGGCATGATAAGAGAGATGTCCATGTCCTTACCACAGTCCACCCAACTGGTATGGCAGCCACAGGGAAGCTGGATCACATCACTGGGCAAGCAAAGATGAAGCCAGTCTGTGTGCTGGAGTACAACAAAAAGATGGGGGCATAAACATATGTATATAGTTTGTTTTAAAGATTTTTTTTACCATAGTATATTTATTGTTTTTGGTTATAATACTATTTTGATTGTTGTTCATTGTAATTATATTTATAATTTGTTTTGTAATTTTTTAGAAAATGTGTATATGTATAATAGTTTAAACAAAAAACATTTAGCTTAAATAAAACTTGAATGAAATGTGTACATTTAGCAATTTCTTTTTAACAAATGACATACGTTTGAATTATGCTAAACTTATACAACACATTTCTCACTAGCAAAGCAGAGAAAAGGTACATCTTATTTGACATCATAGCAAAGCAGAGAAAAGGTACATGGTATTTGACATCATGTAAACTAATATAAATATATATATATATATATATATATATATATATATATATATATATATATATATATATATATATATATATATATATATATATATATATATATATATATATGCGCATGCAAGCTAATAGTAAGTGAGGCGTGACCATATAGCTTTTCTCTGCTTTGCTAGTCAGATATAAAACTCAGAAACAATATTAACACTAAAACATAAATAATATATAATTTATTCATGTTACTTTTCAAGTCAACTGAACCCTAATAACTTTACCGAATGCACGGAGCATATTTGCAATGTGCAAAACGACAAACATGACATTTGAACGTCCACATTATTGAGGACTGTTCATTTTACAAGATAATTTGTTTTAACATCTTTATTCATATTTATTGCATGCTTGTAAATAATTATATGTGCTCCAAATTAGGGAAAAAAAACGAACATATACTCACCAATTGTCACGCGGATGTTGTGAGGGAGAAATGCCGTGTGCAAGCGAAATACAAAGCAGTGGGAAAAATAAAGCAACATAAACATGTCAACCATAGTGTGTACACGCTAACAAATAATGTGAGAGGTTTTGAATGAAAAAATAAAGCAAAACATTAAGAGTGCTCACCTGCACGCGGTCATCCACCATGAGCGCCATTGTGATTGCGAAAACTCACGTGTCAAGGTTGATGTGTGTTACCATGGAAATTAGAACGCGTGTCATGGCATAATAACGGTCGCATTAAAAAAACTCACGCCAGTCTACCAGTCTGAATATTTAGAACGTACGTGCGAAAGGGTTAAATTAATTATTTACTGATATAATATAAATGTATTAAAACATAAATTTCACATGATTTTATAAAAGTGGCTATTTATAATAAACTTCCATAAAATGTAGACACGCATCTTACTCTTACCTGACACTGATATTAAAATCATCTTTGCAGTTTCTGTGATTTGGCTCCATTTATACATTTTTTATTAAAAAATTTTTATTTGACCACCCATATTGAAATGAAAGCATGTTTTATGGTGCATAAGATTGGTGCACAAACGGTAGCTAAGGTAGCTCAAAAACACATGAAGAGAAGTGTTAGAATAAAACAACATCAGCATTCGAATGGTATTCTGAACTCATTCCAATTTGACCGTTGACATAATCTGACATGAAATTCATATAAATTTAATTGATCTCATAGATGTGGCTGTTGTGGTCATAGCAGCACCAACTGCTGCAGTTAATGTGGTGAATTCAGATGACTTTGACATAGTCCTTTTATGTTTTCCCATTTTAAATGCCTATTGCCTGCCGTGCACAGTTAAACTGATGCCACCGGGGGGGCGGTGCCACCGGCTTGGGCCCGTCATCGCTGCTCGCAGCTTTAATTATTATTATTATTATTCTCCCGAATGAATCGCTTTTTTGGGTGCCTAAACACGCTCGAAAACTCACAAAACTTTCAAAACGCGTCCAAATTGGCGAAAATTTACGTCTGTTATGGTATTCAGAATTAGGCGTGGCAAAATGGCTCGACAGCGCCACCTAACGTAGTGCCCCTCCCGCTACGTTTCACGTACAGCTATGAAATTCGGTATACACATGTAACAGCCCAATACCTACAAAAAAGTCTCTACGTGCAAAATCTGAAAACCAACAGGAAGTCAGATATTTTTAATTTTTTGTTGCAAAATGTGCCATTTCCAGACGTTGTACTTTAACGAACTCCTCCTAGAGATTTAATCAGATCAATATCATATTTGGTCAGTCTAATCTAAAGGCCTTTGCGACGTTAAATTGCGAAGATCTTGAGTTTTCCCTGAAGGGTGTGTCCGTGGCGGCCTCGCAAAATCTGATGTTTCGCCATGAAAAAGGAAGTTGTTGTAACTCGGACATACAATGTCTGATCTGCCCCAAACTTCACATGTTTTATTAGAGTCCTTGCCTGAAGACATCAACATGCCAATATTCAGTGACAGTCATAGCGCCACCTGTGGGCAACAGGAAATGGCATGTTTTACGCTGTGATTAACTCCTCTTTGAGATGTAACCAGATCAACATCATATTTGGTCAGTCTAATCTAAAGGCCTTGGTGATGTTATATTGTGAAGATCTTGAGTTTTCCCTGAAGGGCGTGTCCGTGGCGGCCTGACAAAGTCTGATGTTTTGCCATGAAACAGGAAGTTGTTGTAAGTCAGGCATACAATGTCCAACCTGCCACAAACTTCATATGTTTGATAAGAGTCCTGGCCTGAAGACATCTACATATAAGTTTCAGAATTAGGCGTGGCAAAATGGCTCCATAGCGCCACCTACAACATTTCAACTAAGTGCCCCTCCCGCTACGTTTCTCGTACAGGTATGACATTCGGTAGACACATGTAACAGCCCAATACCTACAAAAAAGTCTCCTGGTACGAAATCTGAAAACCAACAGGAAGTGAGATATTTTGATTTTTCTTTATAAATTGTTGCAAATTTTCCCATTTCCAGATGTTGTACTTTAATCAACTCCGCATAGAGATTTTATCAGATCAACATCATATTTGGTCAGTCTAATCTAAAGGCCTTGGTGATGTTATATTGTGAAGATCTTGAGTTTTCCCTGAAGGGCCTGTCCGTGGCGGCCTGACAAAGTCTGATGTTTCGCCATGACACAGGAAGCTGTTGTAAGTCAGGCATACAATGTCCGAACTGCCCCAAACTTCACATGTTTGATAAGAGTCCTGACCTAAACACATCTACATGCCAATATTCAGTTAGTCATAGCGCCTCCTGCTGGCAACAGGAAATGGCATGCTTTATACTATAATTCATTCCCAGAAACACTTTTAAATATGCCATGAAATCCCAAACATGCTAGTAACACAAGAAATCTTGCAACACTTGGATACGTGCTACTGTATGTGATTTACGCCATTAAACAGGAAGTTGTTGTAACTCAGGTATACAATGTCCGATCTGCCTCAAACTTCACGTTTGATAATAGTCCTGACCTGAAGACTCTACATGGCAATATTCAGTTATAGTCGAAGCGCGACCTGCTGGCAGAAAGAAGTGTGGCACATTGAAGTGAGTTTGCCATATTTCTCCTATATTGACCCGCTTAAATGCATGTCGCCCACTATTCACTGTTTTCCTGAGGCCACCGGGTGGCGGTGCATGTGCGAGGGCCCTTTCATCGCTGCTAGCAGCTTTAATTATTATTATTCTTCTCCCGAATTAATCGCTTTTTTGGGGGCCTAAACACGCTCGAAAACTCACAAAACTTTCCACACACGTCCAAATTGGCGAAAATTTACGTCTGTTATGGTATTCAGAATATAGCGTGGCAAAATGGCTCGACAGCGCCACCTAACGTAGTGCCCCTCCCGCTACGTTTCACGTACAGCTATGAAATTCGGTATACACATGTAACAGCCCAATACCTACAAAAAAGTCTCTACGTGCAAAATCTGAAAACCAACAGGAAGTCAGATATTTTTAATTTTTTGTTGCAAAATGTGCCATTTCCAGACGTTGTACTTTAACGAACTCCTCCTAGAGATTTAATCAGATCAACATCATATTTGGTCAGTCTAATCTAAAGGCCTTTGCGACGTTAAATTGCGAAGATCTTGAGTTTTCCCTGAAGGGTGTGTCCGTGGCGGCCTTGCAAAATCGGATGTTTCGCCATGAAACAGGAAGTTGTTGTAACTCGGACATACAATGTCTGATCTGCCCCAAACTTCACATGTTTTATTAGAGTCCTTGCCTGAAGACACCAATATGCCAATATTCAGTGACAGTCATAGCGCCACCTGTGGGCAACAGGAAAGGTCATGTTTTACGCTGTGATTAACTCCTCATTCAGATGTAACCAGATCAACATCATATTTGGTAAGTCTAATCTAAAGGCCTTGGTAATGTTATATTGTGAAGATCTTGAGTTTTCCCTGAAGGGCGTGTCCGTGGCGGCCTGACAAAGTCTGATGTTTTGCCATGAAACAGGAAGTTGTTGTAAGTCAGGCATACAATGTCCAACCTGCCACAAACTTCATATGTTTGATAAGAGTCCTGGCCTGAAGACATCTGCATATGAGTTTCAGAATTAGGCGTGGCAAAATGGCTCCATAGCGCCACCTACAACATTTCAACTAAGTGCCCCTCCTGCTTCACGTACAGGTATGAAATTCGGAAGACATATGTAACAGCCCAATACCTCCAAAAAAGTCTCTTGGTACGAAATCTGAAAACCAACAGGAAGCGAGATATTTTGATTTTTCTTTACTAAATTGTTGCAAATTTTCCCATTTTCAGATGTTGTACTTTAATCAACTCCGCATAGAGATTTAATCAGATCAACATCATATTTGGTCAGTCTAGTTTAAAGGCCTTTGCAACATTAAATTGCGAAGATCTTGAGTTTTCACTGAAGGGCGTGTCCGTGGCGGCCTCGCAAAATCTGATGTTTTGCCATGAAACAGGAAGTTGTTGTAAGTCAGGCATACAATGTCCAACCTGCCACAAACTTCATATGTTTGATAAGAGTCCTGACCTAAACCCATCTACATGCCAATATACACTTAGTCATAGCGCCACCTGCTGGCAACAGGAAATGGCATGCTTTATACTATAATTCACTCCCAGAAACACTTTTAAATATGCCATGAAATCCCAAAAATGCTAGAAACACAATAAATCTTGCAACACGTGGATACGTGCTACTGTATGTTATTCACGGCATTAAACAGGAAGTTGTTGTAACTCAGGTATACAATGTCCGATCTGCCTCAAACTTCACATGTTTGATAATAGTCCTTACCTGAAGACTACATGGCAATATTCAGTTATAGTCGAAGCGCCACCTGCTGGCAGAAGGAAGTGTGGCACATTGAAGTGAGTTTGCCATATTTCTCCTATATTGACCCGCTTAAATGCATGTCGCCCACTATTCACTGTATTCCCGAGGCCACCGGGTGGCGGTGCATGTGCGAGGGCCCTTTCATCGCTGCTAGTTTTATTTGAGTTTTACCAACCTCCCACCATTGTTTTAAATTTTCAAATTCAGCCCTTTTGGTTTCACGATGTGCGCATGCGCGGGTTGTGAGCGCGTTGTTTGTGTTTGAGCTCCGTCAAATTGATTCATAATCCTTGATTTTCTTCTTAATACTCGCTTACAAACGAATACTTTCTATTATTTACAGCGTGTGAACATATCTCCGATACGATTCTCTATAAAAAACAATCGGATTGCTTTGATATCGCTACTTATATCCGAACTTCCGCTACTAGCCGTAGCCCGCTAGCCTTGCACGCGTGGTAACTTGTTTACACCGGTAGCCCGCTAGCCTTGCACGCGTGGAACTTATTTACACCGGTAGCCCGCTAGCCTTGCACGCGTGGTAACTTGTTTAACGTTACACCCGGTAAACACTGATAGCTACAATTCGCCATCGTAGCACTTCTGCTACAATGGCGAATAACTCGGATGTGTGTCTAATGTTACCTTTGAGTGCAGGTGAGGACACGTTCGAGCTGCATTCGGTGCAGTTGGAGTTGGAGTCGTTGGCGAGTCAGATTCGCGGCCTTCTAGACAGACAAGCTGTGCTGAGAGAGCGGCGAACGGCGCTTGAAACATCACGCGCCGATGCGCACAAGTCAGTGGATACTAACATTTTGACTCCGACCTCGTCTACTCCGCGTGTTTCTCTGCACAGGACCCAAGCACCCAGGACGCGATCATCATCCCTGGTTTCGTTCACTCCGGCACCGACACAGCGCCATGGACCCTGGGTGTTTCCACAGCGGAAGACGCGAGCCAGGACCAGAGCGAGGACCTCTCCGCCCCTCCCGGTCTTCGAGATCTCCACCCGGAACCGCTTCTCCCCTCTTCGCGAGATGGAACGCGACGCTGTGGTCATCGGTACTTCCGTCGTCCGGCATGTCCACGCTACCTCAGGTAAAGGCAAGGTTATCACTCACTGCTTTCCTGGTGCTCGAGTTCTCGATGTCGCTGCGCAGGTTCCCGAGATCCTGAACGGTGACGAACGCATCGGAGCTGTCGTGCTGCACGCGGGGACGAACGACACCAGGCTGCGACAGACGGAGGTTCTGAAGAGGGACTACAGGAGCCTGATCGAGACGGTGCGCAGAACATCGCCTGAAGCAGCGATCATCGTGTCCGGACCGCTTCCCACGTACCGACTAGGACATGAAAAGTTCAGTAGATTATTTGCTCTAAATGAATGGTTAATGTCATGGTGTAATGAACAGAAGCTGCTCTTTGTAAATAATTGGAATCTGTTTTGGGAGCGACCTAGGCTCTTCCGTCCTGATGGCCTTCACCCCAGCAGAATCGGAGCGGCTCTTCTGTCGGACAACATCTCCAGAGCGCTGCACACCATCATATGACTAGTAAGTCAAAGTCCAAATAACAGTATTTGCTGTCCTAACTTAATTGACATAAGTACCAATGTAGAACATTATATAGAAACTGTGTCTGAACATAACTGTGTAGAACATTATATAGAAACTGTGTCTATTCCTCGTTTAGTGAGGTCAAACATTACATCTACTGTAAGATCTAGGAAAAATCTAATTGTGATTAAACCAGAAAATCTCAATATTAGTGAACAAAACCAATTTTGTACTAACTTAATTGACATAAGTACCAATGTAGAACATTATATAGAAACTGTGTCTATTCCTCGTTTAGTGAGGTCAAACATTAAATCTACTGTAGGATCTAGGAAAAATCTAATTGTGATTAAACCAGAAAATCTCAATATTAGTGAACAAAAACAATTTCTAAAACTAGGTCTTCTAAACATTAGATCGCTCACACCTAAGGCGGTTATTGTAAATGAAATGGTCACAGATAATAGTTTCGATGTACTTTGCCTTACTGAAACCTGGCTTAAGCCAAATGATTATTTCGGTCTAAATGAGTCTACTCCGCCAGGATACTGTTATAAGCATGAGCCCCGTCTGATTGGTCGTGGCGGCGGTGTTGCAACAATATATAGAGATATTCTTAATGTTACCCAGAAAACAGGTCACAGGTTTAATTCATTTGAAGTACTAGTGCTAAATGTCACGCTATTAGATGTAAGAAAGAAATCTGTATTATCTCTAGCCTTAGCTACTGTATATAGACCTCCAGGGCCCTATGCTGCTTTCCTAAAAGAGTTTGCAGACTTTCTCTCAGATCTATTGGTCAACGTCGATAAAGCATTAATTGTTGGAGATTTTAACATACACGTAGATAACACAAATGACGCGTTAGGGGCTGCGTTTACAGATCTATTAAATTCCTTTGGGGTCAAGCAAAACGTCACTGGTCCCACTCATCGTCTTAATCACACACTAGATTTAATTATATCACAAGGAACCAACCCAACCGATATAGATATTATACCACAAAGTGATGATGTCACTGACCATTACATGGTAACTTGCATACTGCGTACTGCTGAAATCTGTCATGTTGCGCCACGTTATCGACCAGGCAGAACAATCCTTCCAACCACTATAGATAGATTCTCAAATACCTTACCTGATCTGGCTCAGCTGCTCAGTGAACCCAAACAAACAGATGAACTAGAGGAAATGACTAGCAGTATGAGCACCATTTTCTCTAGTACATTAGAAATTGTAGCACCAATTAGATTAAAAAAGGTTAGAGAGAAAACTAAAGCACCATGGTACAACAGTGCTACACATGTTATCAAGAGAGAAACTCGTAACTTAGAGCGTAAATGGAAACATACTAATTTAGAGGTCTTTAGAATCGCATGGAAAGAAAGTATGTCGCGTTATAAAATGGCCCTAAAAGCAGCCAGGGCTGAGCATCTCCGCAAACTAATAGAAAATAACCAAAATAACCCAAGGTTTTTATTTAACACTGTGGCTAGACTAACAAATAAACAAGCATCGCCTGAACAAAATATTCCGTTACAGTTTAGTAGTAATGATTTTATGAACTTCTTCGCTGACAAAATAGAAAGCATCAGAAACAAAATTGTAAATGTACAATCATTAATGATGTCTTATGATTCAACCGCAATTATCGCCCCTCAAGAACTACTACACCGCTTTACAACCATAGGACAGGAAGAGCTAAATAAACTTATCATTGCATCTAAACCAACAACATGTTTATTAGATCCAATACCCACTAAACTACTGAAAGAGTTGTTACCTGTAGTGGAAGAGCCTCTTCTCAATATTATTAACTCGTCTTTATCTTTAGGTCATGTTCCAAGAATATTCAAGTTGGCAGTCATAAAGCCTCTCATTAAGAAGCCACAATTAGATCATAATAACCTAGCAAATTACAGACCAATTTCAAATCTTCCATTCATGTCTAAAATACTAGAAAAAGTTGTGTCCGCTCAATTGTGCTCTTTCTTGCAAGAAAATGATATCTATGAAAAATTTCAATCAGGATTCAGGCAGCATCATAGCACAGAAACTGCACTCGTTAAAATCACAAATGATTTACTTCTAGCTTCTGACCAAGGCTGTATCTCAATACTAGTTCTACTTGATCTTAGTGCTGCGTTCGATACTATAGATCATAAAATACTATTAGATCGACTTCAAAATTACACTGGTGTTCAGGGACAGGCATTAAACTGGTTTAGATCGTATTTATCAGACCGCTACCATTTTGTCTGTCTAAATGGGGAAAAATCAAAGATAACATCAGTAGACTATGGGGTGCCGCAAGGATCCGTGCTAGGCCCTCTGCTATTCTCAATATATATGCTGCCACTTGGTAATATTATAAGAAAACATGGAATTAATTTCCACTGTTATGCTGATGACACTCAATTATATATTTCATCACGACCAGATGAAAACGCTAAATTATCTAAACTGACAGCGTGTGTTGATGATATTAAACACTGGATGACGTGTAATTTTCTGCTATTAAATTCAGATAAAACGGAGGTGTTACTTATTGGTCCAAAAAATTGCCCACAAAACCTCTCACAATACAACTTTAACTTGGAAGGATGTCCTGTCGCTTTATCCACTACAGTAAGAGACCTGGGTGTTATATTAGACCGCAACTTATCTTTCGAAAGTCATATTTCATATGTTACAAAAACGGCATTTTTCCACCTTAGAAACATTGCCAAGCTACGTAACATGCTATCTATTTCTGATGCAGAAAAGTTAGTTCATGCATTCATGACCTCGAGACTAGATTACTGTAATGCTTTATTAGCTGGTTGTCCTGCATCATCGATAAACAAACTGCAGTTAGTCCAAAACGCAGCTGCTAGAGTGCTTACTAGGTCAAGAAAATATGATCATATAACACCAATTTTATCATCCCTACACTGGTTACCTATTAAGTTCCGTATCAATTACAAAGTATTGCTACTGACCTATAAAGCCCTAAATGGGTTAGCTCCAGTGTATTTAACTGATCTTTTATCGCCCTACAATCCATCGCGCTCTTTAAGATCACTAAACTCAAGGCTTCTGGTCATTCCTAGGATATCTAAGTCCACTAAAGGAGGGAGGGCTTTTTCACATTTAGCTCCTAAACTCTGGAATAGTCTTCCGGATATTGTTCGAGGTTCAGACACGCTGTCCCAGTTTAAAACTAGATTAAAGACGCATCTCTTTAGCCAAGCATTCACATTATAATTAAGTTTTATACTACAGTTAAATCGCACCAACAGCATTAATATTCTGAACAGCAGCTATGCTAATTATTTCCCATCTGCTTTTCTGTTGTTATCTCGGGACACTAGTCCCGAGGTAACTAGTTCGTCAGCTCCAGTTTGTATCCAGCCTCTGATGGAGACTTCAGATGCCCCGACACCTGTGATGAGACGACTCCACGCCTGTGAAGAGACGACTCAACGCCAGCGTTGTTATGGCCTAAAATAATACATGATTGATTAACTTATCCTAACATTTTTTCTTTAACATTCTCTTTTCTAACATTTTTCAATGTACATTTATGAAATGCACTTTCTGTGAAGCTGCTTTGAAACAATGTGTATTGTGAAAAGCGCTATACAAATAAATTTGAAATTTGAAATTTGAAATTTGAAATTTTTTTCCTTCCAATACTTCCAGAATACCACAAAATGTTCAGAAAATAAAGCATCCTGCAGCAATTTAGCATTAAAATGCCAATAAGAGGATTTTCTTGGAAACTGTTTCATATTTACTGAAATGAAAACTAAATGGTGATCAGAAAATCCTATAGGAGAAATACAACAATCAATAACCCTGTTATTTAGAAATTTTGAAACATAGATTCTGCCTAATCGAGCAGCACTTACTCTATTGTCAGAAATTTTAACCCATGTATATTGTTTGTCTACTGGATGTTTAATTCTCCACATATCTAAAAGTTCAGCCTCTTTCACCAATCTTGCCAGATAATTAGAGGAAAGCATATGAGGCTCTTCATTGTTACAATCAACATTGAAACATTCTGTACAGTTCCAATCTCCACCAATAATGATGTTTCCATCACTAAAATCATGTTTTAAAACATTAGTTAGTATACTAAAAAACTGTAGTTGCTCATGTCCCACATTTGGAGCATAAACATTTATAAAGTAAAGTGTCATCCCTTCAATAATAGTTTTAACAAGAACTAGACGACCTTTCACAAATTCTTCCGTTTTCTCAATACTAACTTTTATATTTGGAGAAAAAAGGAGAGCAACTCCAGCACTAGATTTGTACCATGGCTAAGTATATGCTGACCTTTCCACCACATCCCCCACTCTGCTTCATTATCACAATCACTATGGGTTTCTTGCAATAAAATGACATGTAGCTTTTTATTCTGCATTATTTCAGACACCAATTCCCGTTTATGTCTATCCCTCCCTCCATTAATATTTAATGAACCCACCCGCAAAAGATCCATATATAAGTTTAGGAAGGAGAGAGAAAAAAACCAACAGCAAAAGAAACCAATAGAAAAAGAAGACAAGAACACCACGTGATGCATTGCTAATCAAATATAAAAATGCTTTTAGCCTCTTCTTTTTATCCACTTTTCTACATTTTCTAATGACTGTAACATGTTCCCCTTCAAGGGAACTTGAGCTGCGTCACCGCTTTGGGAACGCCTCTGCGTGATTGCGTCGTGAAGCACGTATGTCATCAGTCCAATAGAGAGATGGAACGTCATAGGCGGGTGACGTCATAGACCCGGAAGCTATAAAGCACACCGGCAAACACACGCCGTTAGCTTCTGTTGCCTTCAACAAGCGCTCTGTGTAATATCTGTCCAAAGTGTCTTTGTGTTGTGTCTGAGTTCAGACTGTTTTGTTCGTTTGCACTCTCACCACATTGATAAAAAGAGAAAAAAATTATGACGAGCGAACAGCGTTACAGACAGTGTGTTCCTCCCTGCTCACGCTACATCACGAGCGGGGACACACACTTGATGTGCGTTGTTTGTTTGGGAGAGCAGCACGCGCAGTCGGCACTCGAGGGTGCCGGCTGCGAGCATTGTGAGGCTCTGCCTCTTCGCGTGCTGCGATCCCGCCGGGCGCTCTTCGAGGAGGGCGTCCCGGTTAGCGCTCCCCACGGCACGGGTCCCGCTGCTGCTGAGGCTCAGCGGCGACTCATGTCGTGGGGTTCACAAAAGGATCTGACGGAGGGGATGGAGACGGGCCCCGCCCTATCTCTTCCTTCACCCGCCAGATCCAGCGCTGCCTCTCTGGGATCGGGAGCCCGCTCTGCGGCTTCTCCCGCCCGGGGAGCGGCCGCGATACTGCAGCTATCTTCCTCCGAGGAGGTTGATGTCTGTAGCATCGATGCAGGGGGTGGAGACTCGTCACTTCATTCCCCTGCAAGTGAGGAGCTCATGGAGGTGCTGAGCAGAGCGGTGGCCAGACTACACATTGACTGGCCACATGAACATCATGAGCGAGCTGCCGTAAAAAGCAGACTCGACGAGCGCTTTCTCCCCGCGCGCTCTGTTCAGCCTCCTCGAAGGAGTCTGCCGTTTTTCCCGGACCTCCACACCGAGGTGTCGAGGTCTTGGAAGCGGCCCGTGTCTGCACGCATTTTCACCCCGCAAACGTCTGTTTATAGCAATATCGCGGGGTGTAAAAGACACGGTTATGGTCAGCTGCCTCGGGTTGAACAGACGCTTGCGAGCCATCTGTCACCCGAGTCTGCGTCGACCGTAAAGGCTCCGACTTTGCCCACAAAACCTCTTAAAGTGACATCATCTTTTGTGGGCAAAGCATACTCGGCAGCAGGTCAAGCCGCCGCGTGTCTGCACACGATGTCTATTGTGCAGGCATATCAGGCTGATCTGCTAAGGGACCTGGGGGAAAGCCACGAGATCGGAGTCGATACTATTAATGAACTTCGATCGACTGCCGATCTCGCTCTCCGTGCCACCAAGGAGACGGCCCGATGCGTCGGCCGTTCTATGGCAGCCCTAGTGGCCACGGAGAGGCATTTATGGCTGAACCTTACGGACATTAAGGAAAGGGACAAGAGCTTTTTGCTTGATGCGCCGCTGTCTCCGGAGGGCCTGTTCGGTGACGCTGTCACCACGGTTACCGACAGGTTCCTGGAGGCGAAAAAACAGGCAGCGGCGCTCAAGCAGTTCCTTCCCCGTAAGCCCCAGGTCTCGTCTGCTGCTGGGCGGGAGCAGCAGACGCCGAGTACGAGCTCCTCGCACAGGGCGCAGCAAAGAGTGAGTGTCGCCACTCGTAAACCCCCGCAGAAAGGGTCGTCGGGTGCGCGGCGCTCACAGGCGCAGCCTTCTAACCCCAGGGCTGATCTGAGGACAGTCATTGTGGCGAGGAAGGCTGCGTCAAAGAAGTCCTGACGCCTCTGGGCCCAGGACAGTGAGGGTGATCCCCTCCGCGGGCGCACGGTGCTTACCGCTGTACACGGTACCCGTGCGTCCGCGGTACCCTCACGGGGTCAGTCCGCCAACCCCGCCCGAGTGCCGGGGCGCGGAGGAGCCCCGCGGGTCATTCGAGGATGGCCCGCACCCTCTGCGGAGGGAAATTATGCCGTCGAGTCAGTCGTTCCCTGCCGGTTCGCCGCTTCAGGGCGCTGCACTCGCGGTGCAGAGTACATCAGAGACCAGCCTCGAGAGGCTGGTTCCCTTAGTAGATTTTGTGTCAGAGTGGGAAAATCTGCCTCACATATCTCGTTGGGTCCTGCGATGTGTAAAGTTGGGGTACGCGATTCAGTTCAGATGCCGTCCCCCCAGCTTCAACGGGGTCCTCTCCACTGTGGTGGACCCGGTGCAGGCTCTGGTTATGACTCAAGAAGTACAGACTCTGCTGCAAAAGGGGGCTATAGAGAGGGCCCCCCCCCCCGGACAGGGAGTCAGGCTTTTACAGCCGGTACTTCATAGTGCCAAAGAAGGATGGTGGGCTGCGCCCCATCTTGGATCTTCGCGTCCTGAACCGAGCCGTGGCAAAGCTCAAGTTCAGGATGCTGACACTCAAACAGATCGTGTCTCCGATCAGGTCCGAGGACTGGTTTGTCACGATAGATCTCAAAGATGCATATTTCCATGTCTCCATCCTTCCGCAGCACAGGAAGTTCCTGAGGTTCGCTTTCAGGGGAGAAGCGTACCAATATCGAGTGCTTCCTTTCGGTTTAGCCCTTTCAGCCCGCACGTTCACGAAGTGTGTGGACGCTGCTCTGGTTCCCTTGCGTTTGCAGGGGATCCGCATTCTCAATTACATCGACGACTGGCTGATACTAGCACAGTCAGCGCGTCTCGCGGTTCAGCATCGAGATGTTGTTCTCGCGCATATGAGGAGGTTGGGGCTGAGGCTCAACTCCAAGAAGAGTGTTCTCTCTCCTGTGCAGAAGATCACTTATCTCGGGGTGAGTTGGGATTCGGTCGCTATGCAGGCTCGTCTGTCGGAGCCTCGCGTGGGGTCGATCCTCTCAGCCGTGAAAGGGGTGAAGCTAGACCAGCCGCTCACTGTAAAGCAGTTTCAGAGACTGTTGGGTCTGATGGCAGCCGCGTCCAACGTTATTCCTTCGGGCCTGCTGTTCATGAGGCCGCTACAGTGGTGGCTCAAGACCAGGGGTTTTTCCCCGAGTGGGAACCCCTTTCGCGTAATCAAGGCAACGCGGCGGTGTCTCCGCACCTTGGTTATGTGGAAGGACCCCAGGTTCCTGACCCAGGGCCCGTCGCTGGGGGCACCGTGTCAGCGTACTTCTCTGACCACGGATGCCTCCCTGACGGGCTGGGGGGCGACCATGAGTGGTCGCTCGGCCCAGGGTCTGTGGCAGGAGCACCAGCGTTCGTGGCATATAAATTGCCTGGAAATGTTGGCGGTGTTTCAGGCTCTGAAGCACTTCCTGCCGCATCTCAGGGGCCATCATGTGCTTGTACGCACAGACAGCACATCGGTGGTCTCCTACATCAACCATCAGGGGGGTTTGAGGTCCCGTCGCTTATACAAGCTGGCGCGCCTTATCCTCCTCTGGGCTCAGGGGAAATTGCTGTCAGTCAGGGCTATGTACATTCCTGGGCGGTTGAACGTCGAAGCAGATATCCTGTCGAGGCAGGGGCCAAGGCCCGGGGAGTGGAGACTCCACACCGATGTGGTGGAGCTCCTTTGGGAGAAGTTCGGCAGGGCCCAAGTGGACCTGTTCGCCACTCACGAGAACTCTCATTGTCATCTGTGGTTCTCCCTGTCGCCTCCAGCTCCTCTCGGACTGGATGCGATGGTACAGGAGTGGCCGAGGCTGCCCCTGTACGCTTTCCCCCCGATCGCTCTGCTTCCGGGAGTTCTAGAGAGAGTGCGCCGGGACGGGGCCCGTCTCCTGCTAGTAGCCCCGTTCTGGCCGGGCCGGGTATGGTTCTCGGATCTGGTGTCTCTTCTCGACGGCTCTCCCCTGGAGATCCCGTTCAGGAGGGACCTTCTCTCTCAGGCGGGCGGAGTTTTTGTTCACCCCCGCCCGGAGTTGTGGAAACTGTGGGCTTGGCCTCTGAAGGGGCCCAGCTCATAAGTTCCGGTCTCTCAACTGAGGTTGTTGAGACCATTCTACACTCCAGTGCTCCTTCTACGAGGAAACTGTACTACCTAAAGTGGAGACTCTTCACCTTATGGTGTCGAGATCACCTGCGGGATCCAGTTAACTGCCCTGCGAGCGTGGTGCTGGAGTTCCTGCAGGAGAGATTCTCTGCTGGGTTAGCCCCCTCCACACTAAAGGTGTACGTGGCGGCCATAGCTGCTTACCACACTCCTTTGAGTGGAGTTTCATTAGGGTGACACCCTCTAGTAACTCATTTCCTCCGTGGAACCTTGAGGCTGAGACCTGTGACACGCACCAGGGTGCCGGCCTGGGACTTATCCATCGTCCTTCAAGGCCTTTCCGAGGCTCCCTTCGAGCCGCTCGAGGAAGTTTCTGAAAAGTTTCTCACTTTCAAAACTATTTTTCTTCTTGCTATTTCTTCTCTTAAAAGAATTGGGGACTTGCAAGCCCTCTCTGTCGCACCCTCGTGCTTGGAGTTTGCCCCGGGTATGGCTAAGGCCTTTCTCTCTCCGAGGCTCGGGTATATTCCTAAGGTCCTCACTAATCCTGTGAGACCTATTGTGCTCCAGGCCTTCTGTCCTCCTCCCTTTGTGACGTCAGACCAGGAAAAGTTAAATCTGCTTTGTCCAGTTCACGCTTTAGACGCCTATGTCCACAGAGCTGCCCTGTGGAGGAAAACTGATCAGTTATTTGTTTGCTACGGACCTCCATCCCGTGGGGGTCCGGTGTCAAAGCAGAGGATGAGCAAGTGGGTAGTCGAGGCTATCTCACTGGCTTATGTGGCGGCCGGACAGCCCTCTCCTTTGGCTGTTCGGTCCCACTCCACTAGGAGTATGGCTGCTTCTCAAGCTCTCTTGGCAGGGGCCTCCCTGCAGGAAGTGTGTGATGCGGCGGGGTGGTCATCGCCGCATACTTTTGTCAGGTTCTATGAACTAGATATTTCTGCTACTCCGGGGTCTCGGGTGCTCGCCTCGTAGCTGTTACAGGCGGGCATCCAGACTCGCATGGGGACGTGGGTATTCTCGTTCCCAAAGCGGTGACGCAGCTCGAGTTCCCTTGAAGGGGAACGTCTCGGTTACGACTGTAACCTTAGTTCCCTGATAGGGAACGAGACGCTGCGTCACCCGGCCATACTCCTCGCATGCCCGCAAGCGCCTTGTTTCAGGCCTTCTTCAGAAGCTAACGGCGTGTGTTTGCCGGTGTGCTTTATAGCTTCCGGGTCTATGACGTCACCCGCCTATGACGTTCCGTCTCTCTATTGGACTGATGACATACGTGCTTCACGACGCAATCACGCAGAGGCGTTCCCAAAGCGGTGACGCAGCGTCTCGTTCCCTATCAGGGAACTAAGGTTACAGTCGTAACCGAGACGTTTTTTTTAAACGAAAACGTTTCTTTTCACTCAACTGGTCAAGATTCACAGTCTTTTGGAGAACAGCCACTGACCTCTCAAATTTTTCAACATCAGGAAAGAAATCTTTAATATTAACTTGTTTCCCAAATGTCTCATCAAGAAACACTGCATGAAAAGTGGGATTTTCGTCAGTATGTGGCACTGTAGATTGCCGTGAAACTTCAGGTTTACGACTGTGCACGGCAATTTGCAGGCAACACAGAAAACTGCCGTAAATTGACGGAAATTGACGTGGGCCTTGCTTGGCAGTTGTCCCCCCATGACCCCCCCTCCCCTTAATTCTAGGGGAGGCTTTAACATGTAAATGAACATGCTGTGAGCTACACAAATGCAAATCAGTGTAGCAGCAGGGGGAGTTTTATCTAGGTTCTGAATTTTTTTAACTAAAACATTTTAAGTTAAATGTACTCGTTTTAGTTCACATTATTAAATTTTTAGGGCAACCAGTTTGCTCCAATTTTTTAAGTAGATTCAACTTGTCCGGGCTAACAGAGTAGATTAATTACTCTGTATGTCATTAGCAATAACGTCTCGGTTACGTATGTAACCCTCGTTCCCTGAGGAGGGAAGGGAGACGTAAGTCAGTGACTGACGAATGGGGGTTTCGCCTAGAAGCCAATTACCTTCGAGGTGTTTAACAGCGCCCAATGGCGTGCCAATGCCATGGGCATGCGGAATTTGCATGCGTAACTCCGCCCCACCTCGTGGATATATAAGGAAGTACGCTAGCAACATCGCATTATGTATCTGCTGCGGAGCCAAGATCTGAACTCCGCGTTCCAGCAGCACAACTGACGTGGCTAAGGAATGTACGTCTCCGTTCCCTCCTCAGGGAATGAGGGTTACATACGTAACTGAGACGTTCCCTTTCGTTCAGTCACTCCGACGTACATCAGTGACTGACGAATGGGGGTTCCAGTATAACCGCACCACTCAGCTGTCATCCAGTGCCCTGCGTAAGTGTGAGATCCCGCCACTTAAGGCCGCAGGACTCCCACTTATCACAGGATTACCAAGGTACACTGGGAAGCATATCCCAGTGAGGGAATGCCAATGATGCCTACCCGTGGGGAGACACATATGACCCGCTGTGGGCTGCATATGGCAAACTCTAGGGTACCAGCCGAAGGTGGATTTTTAACCCTAGGGGTGGCAGGGGCTTGCCAAGGGAAAGACACCTGCTCACTGAGGAGGCTTACGGTGGAAATACTCGTGTGGGGGTCGCCGGAGGGGAACCATACACATGGGGCACCTGGCCGGACATGAGGGTCTGGGCTCGAAGGGGCAGACTGAACTGATGTCGGCGTCGACAGTGCTGGAGGAGCTCAGGGCTCTCGGGGAGCTCACCTGAGGAGAATATCGCACGTATCCAGTCCGTGGAGTGGAGTGGCGAGCAAGCGAAGACACCAGAGCCTGGTCCATTACCGGCCCCTCAGGGGGGCGAGTACATAGTCGGACACTGGCTCCACTCGGAGATTGTAGAATCTGGCGAATGTGTTGGGTGTCGCCCAGCCTGCAGCTCTGCAGATGTCTGTTAGCGAGGCGCCATGCGCTAGAGCCCAAGAGGAGGCCACACTCCGGGTGGAGTGTGCCCTCACACCAAGGGGACATGGTCGACCTTGCTGCTGGTAAGCCAAAACAATGGTGTCCACTATCCAGTGAGACAACCTCTGCTTTGAGAGAGCTCTTCCCTTCCGCTCTCCACCATAACAAACAAAGAGCTGGTCTGAGGTCCTGAAACACTGCGTCATGTCTACGTAAGCGCGGAGAGCGCGTACTGGACAGAGCAATGCCAAGGCTGGGTCTGCCTCCTCCAAAGGCAGCGCTTGCAGGTTCACTACCTGATCTCTGAAGGGAGTGGTAGGAACCTTGGGCACATATCCAGGCCGGGGTCTCAGGATCACGTGAGAGTTAGCCGGCCCGAATTCTAGGCAAGCTTCGTCAACCGAAAATGCCTGCAGGTCCCCGACCCTCTTAAGAGAGGCCAATGCGGTCAGCAGAGCCGTCTTCATCGACAGAAACTTAATATCGACCGACCGCAAAGGCTCAAAGGAAGGCCTCTGCAGAGCACTTAAGACTACTGAGAGGTCCCAAGAGGGAACGAGAGGAGAGCGAGGAGGATTCAGTCTCCTCGCCCCCCTCAGGAACCTGATGATCAGGTCGTGCTGACTTACCTTTTTGTCTCCCAAGAGGTCGTGATGGGCAGATATTGCAGCCACATACACTTTCAGGGTGGAGGGAGACAGCCTTCGCTCCAGCCCCTCTTGGAGAAACTCAAGCACGGACCCGATCGGGCATTTCCAGGGGTCTTCTTGGCGGGAAGAGCACCAGGTGACGAAGAGGTTCCACTTCAACGCATAGAGGTGTCGTGTAGACTCTGCCCTAGCGGAAGTGATGGTGGCGGCCACCGTAGGTGGCAGGCCACTCAAACCTGCCGCGTCCCGTCCAGAAGCCACACGTGGAGCTTCCAGAGCGCTAGACGCGGGTGCCATAGAGTGCCCCGTCTCTGAGAGAGGAGGTCCGGTCTCAGAGGGATAGGCCAGGGAGGGCTGTCGCAAGGAGTAGCAGTTCTGAGAACCAGGTCTGGCCGTGCCAATATGGGGCGACCAACATGACCTGCTCCTTGTCCTCCCTGATCTTGCACAGAACTCGTGCGAGAAGGCTCACTGGGGGAAACGAATTAGCGTAGGTCCTGGGGCCAGCTGTGCACCAGTGCATCCGTGCCGAGCGTGCCCTCGGTCAGGGAATAGTACAGGCTGCAGTGGGAAGAGTCGTGGGAGGCAAACAGATCTACCTGTGCGTCGCCGAACTGTTCCCAAATCAGCTGGACCGTCTGGGGATGGAGTCTCCATTCTCCAGGAAGTGGCTGAATCCGTGAGAGCTCGTCGGCTGCATGGTTCAGTTCTCCCGGGATGTGGATAGCACGAAGGGACCTCAGGTGCTTCTGACTCCATAAAACGAGATGGCGGGCGAGTTGAGACATACGGCGGGAGCGTAGACCGCCCTGGTGATTGATGTACGCTACAGTGGCCGTGTTGTCTGTCCGGACAAGTACGTGTTGACCCCTCAGCAACGCTCGGAAGCGGTGGAGGGCGAACCGTACTGCCAGCAACTCGAGGCAATTGACATGCAGAAGGCGCTGGGGTCCTGTCCAGGAGCCCGCGGCTGCTTGTCCATTGCACATGGCACCCCAGCCCATGGAGGAGGCATCCGTTGATACAACAACATGCCTGGAAACTCGTTCTAAGGACACGCCGGTCCGTAGAAAACTGAGGTTCGACCACGGAGTGAGTGCCTGCAAGCAGGCCCGGGTTACTTGGCCTTGACGGAGGCAAGTCAGCAGAGACTGCGCGCGCTCGCTCGTAAGTTGCGCGCACATGGCGACCGAGTCGATCTCCATACCTAGAAAAGAGATCCTCTACACGGGGCAGAGTTTGCTCTTCTCCCAGTTGACCCGAAGGCCCAGACAGGCTAAGTGGTGGAGAACCAGATCTCTGTGTTCGCAAACCTGCTCTCGAGAGTGACTCATTATGAGCCAGTCGTCGAGATAATTCAGGATGCGAACCCCGTGCTGCCGTAGGGGCGCAAGGGCTGCCTCGGCAATCTTCGTAAAGACGCGAGGGGACAGAGATAGCCTGAATGGGAGGACCGCGTACTGGTATGCCCGCCCCTCGAAAGCAAACCGTAGGAACGGTCTGTGTCGAGGTAGGATGGAGACATGAAAGTAGGCGTCCTTCAGGTCGATCGCTGCAAACCAATCGCCGGGACGAACGCATTCGAAAAGGTGTTTCGCTGTCAACATCTTGAACGGAAGCGTGGGTAGGTAACGGTTCAAGATGCGGAGGTCCAGGATTGGTCTTAACCCACCGGTCTTTTTGGGTACAATGAAGTAGGGGCTGTAAAACCCGGACTTCATCTCGGCTGGAGGGACAGGCTCGATCGCACCCTTCGCCAGTAGGGTGGCAACCTCCGCTCGCATGACAGGGGCATTGGCCCCGACCATAGTAAAGCGGACTCCCCGGAAGCAGGGAGGAGCCTGCGCGAACTGAATCGCGTAGCCGCGCCTGACTGTCTTCGCGACCCAGCGGGACAGCCCTGGAATCTGAAGCCAGGCTCTCAGGAACTGCACCAGTGGGGTCATTCGGACTACAGACGTACCCGGTGTGGGGCAGCGATGCAGCGTTACCGACCCGGACAAGGGAGGCTGTTGGGCGTCCCGGTGTGGGGGTGCGGTTAACGGCTGCGTCCTGACAGAGGAGACCAGGGAAGGACGCACGTTCCACTGGGGTCTGCTCTGCCAGGAGGCTGGCGACAGAGAGGGATGCGAGTGGCGGGACCCGTGGGTGGCGCGCACTGGCATCACCGATCTCTGGGGGCTCAGGGATGGGAGTGTTAATTCTTTCATTGACCAAATTAGGGTGCTGCTGACCCGGGGGCCAGCAGCTGAACAAAGGATTCTCCCCCGGCCCTCCACCGGGGGAAGGAGTGGTCCTGCCACCATCTCCTGGAAAGAATTTCCCATCCCTGAGCCGTCCGTCTCAGGAGCGCCGCTTGGCCTGGCGTTTAGCGGGGCGGCCTGAGGGGACTGGGACGCCTTCCTACGGCTTCCTCCGCGACCCGGCCCGGGTGAAGGCTGCTGCTTGGACTGGGTGGGAGGGGCGGGAGCCTTAGGAGGGCGTCCTCGGCGGCGAGCAGGCTGAGGCGACTGTGCCGGCGGCTGGGTGGAAGCAGCAGCTGGCCGCTGGGGCAGTATATGTTTGATTGCCTCAGTCTGCTTCTGGGCGGTTGAAAACTGTTGGGCGAAGCTTTCAACCGCTCCGCCGAAGAGGCCAGCCTGGGATATGGGGGCATCGAGGAAACGTGTCCGCTCGGTGTCCCGCATATCGGCCAGGTTTAGCCACAGGTGTCGCTCCTGGACCACATTTGTGGACATCACGACCCAGGGAGCGTGCAGTCACCTTCGTCGCCCGGAGAGCGAGGTCGGTGGCGGCACGCAGCTCATCTAAGAGCCCCGGATCAACTCCACCCTCGTGCATGTCCTTGAGGATCCTGGCCTGGTAGACCTGGAGGATCGCCATGGCATGCAAAGAGGCGGCAGCCTGCCCCGCAGCTCTGTGCGATTTCGCCACCAAGGTTGATGTGAATCGACAGTCTTTGGAGGGGTGCTTAGGATCGCCTCGCCAGGTCGAAGCGCTCTGAGGACACAGTTGCATCGCAACAGAACGTTCAACCTGGGGGACCCCAGTGTACCCATCAAGGGTGGAGAAGGCGGAGGAGACTGCAGACCGATCACGGGAAGACAACGGGGACTTCCAGGACCGGGCAATCTCCTCATGCAGCTCGGGAAAGAAAGGTATTGGGGGCGGGGACTGACGTGAGTCAGCGCGGGTCCCCAAAAACCAATAATCGAGCCGCGAGCGTTCGGGACAGGGTGGAGGGTTCCACTCTAACCCTAGACTCGCGGCTGCCCGAGACAACATGGCTGTCAGCTCTCTCAGCGGGGGGCTCTCCACCTACGTCATGGTTTGTTTACGACAATTTGTGGCACAGACGAACGCGACGTTCACTCCCTCTAAATTGTCGAAAACTGCCGAAAATTAGGGAGATTTCCGGGAGTCTACAGGCATTTACGGGGTCGAAAATCCCACTTTTCATGCAGTGAAAGCCATTAATTTCCTCTAATGTATACAAAGAAGGATCTTTAATTGACATATCCTGAGAATCACTTTCAGGACCACATACAGAACCTACTTGAGAGTCACAATCATAATCGAGAAGAGAACCATTATCATCAGATACATCATCCATTGCACTACCGTCATTAGTGACAACCAATTCTCTCTTTCTTGTACCTAAAAAAACAGGCTCCTCACACCTACTTGAACTGGGCCCTGCAATTTGAGTAGGATCTGTATTGGTAACAACAAGCTCATGTGCTTCCATAGCGGACGGCGCCGCAGCAGAAACGCTTACCTCTGATGAACCTGCGTTTTCCTCTTGAACAGTGTGCTCCGCCACATCTCCCTCTCCTGTGACAGCAGGCCTATCCTCTGCTGGACGCTCTCTATGTGGGCATGCAAACTTTTTATGACCTAAATCATTTGAAGCACCTTAAACTACCAGTTGTTGCGTACACCATATAAGATTTCCCTTCATGTCGTACTCGGAATGAAATATCCAGCGTATTCTCGGGGGAGTCCAGAAACATAAACACCTGTCTTCTGAAAGATTTGACATGTTTCAGAGACGGGTGTTTACATCCTAGTGTGATTGTTTTAAAACCACTGGCAAATTTGCCAAACCTAGCTAATTCCCGTTCCAACGCGTCATCCGGAATAAACGGTGGAACATTCGATACAGTGATTTTCGCTGTTGGAGCATGTAACGGGGAAACTTGAAGTTTTCGTTTATAACGAGACCATTTTCGATTAAACGATTAACACAATGTTGTTCTTTCAGGAACACTACTATGGCTTTGTTCATACGAGAAGCGGACACAATATTCTCATGTCCTACTTCCCCACCAGCCGAAATAAGCACGTCTTCCACTGTGACGCCGTCCTCTGGAACGCACCTGAAACCATTGCGCAAGGACAAAGACGGCATCTCCTCATGAGACACCATCCCTCCTTGCGCAATATCAACTACAATAAACAAACAATTTTTTTTAAATATATATATTTAAATTTAAACCATGCAACA
This sequence comes from Gobio gobio, assembly GCF_949357685.1. Lineage (NCBI taxonomy): Eukaryota > Metazoa > Chordata > Actinopteri > Cypriniformes > Gobionidae > Gobio > Gobio gobio. Next base: position 20,529,797 of record NC_137112.1, on the reverse strand, counting down.
AATAAAGGAGGAAAAAAAGAAAGAAAAATAAACCCGTAAATAAGACAAAGTGATTTCACACAGCGGCTGAAATGTTTGAAAACACTTGTACCCTACCCGATCGAAAAAAATCCATTCTTTCACTCTGCTTGTGTGCGTTTGAGTCTTTTCGAATTGTGTGCGGGGAAAACCAACTTGTTAACGTTGGCCGGCAGCAGTGCGCTCTTAAACTTGCCCGTTTTAAATGGAAAGCCATGTTTGTTGTTGATGAGTGCTAGAACATGAGCTGTTGGCACAACTTGCATTTAACTTTTTTTGGATCATCTTTTACCATTTCAAAGTGCATCCACACTTTAGAGTTTCTTATTCCAGACATTGTTAAGTATTCCCTGCCGCCAAGATGCGCCTCGTCTGTCACGGATCAGGGAAAGTGAAACTTAAAATCTGTCACAGGGGTGGTTGGATTTACACACACACACACACACACACACACACACACACACACACACACACACACACACACACACACACACACACACACACACACACACACACACTCACTCACACACTCACACACATAAACATACACGCGTTAAAAATATTTATTGAACGCTTCTTTCTTTTCACGTTTTTTTTTTTTTTACAGCATCATCATAATTAAAGGCTGTATATAACTTAATATAATCGCACAAAACCAGTGAAAAAAACAGTGAAATTAGACATTGAGCACCCCCCATATTGCCAAAATGGTATGATCCTCGTTTCATAACACCCGCAAAGATTCGACTGTGAGATCGGTGGTCGAATCAGGCTCCGGATATCGATGCATCGAATCTTCAACTATTCGGGGTCACCCCTAGTCTCTTGTGGTATTAATAAATGAGATGAATTAACCTGTTAAGCTGCACCCCCATTTTGGGGCTCACAGCTGAAAACGACCTACCTGAATTAAAATAATTATAGCTCCTGAGAACAGTGTGCTACAGGCACAATTAAGGTATCTTTGGAAAGAAGACACTTGGGACTCTAATAAAAAGCAATCAGAGTTGATAATTCTCAAACAGATAAAAAATTATAATAGTTGAAATGCCTCAAAAATTATTTGCACTACATAGAATGCTTTATTATTTCATGTAAAAATATATGAAAATAGACCTGGAGGAATCCAGTTCAGTTATGGATTGAAAGCCACACGACTTATCAGTTTATAGTTCAAGTTTGAGGAAGATATAATGAAAAATGTGGTTCCTGCAAGCTTTTTTCCAAGACTATGTCTGTTCCATTTCTCCCTCCCCCTGCTTGCGGCACATCCCCAGAAATGACATCTCCCAACTAAAACAATTGCAGTTGCTGAACAATTTGCACTACATGCACAATTTAGACATCTTTAAAAAGAAGACACTTTAGAGTTTATTACCCAAACATTAAAGTAGAAAAAAACTTAGAAAGACAAACAGTTATAGGAGTTGAAGTGTCTTGAAGATGATTTGTGCTACAATGAACACTTTATTATTTGATGTAAAAATATATGAAAATAAGCCTGGAGGAATCCAGTTAGTTAATGAATTGAAAGGCACAAGTCTCATCAGTTTATATTTAAAATTTGACGAAGATATCATGAAAAATGGGGTTCCTGCATGCTTTTTTCTAAGAATATGTCCAGGTGCCAAGAAACCTACTTGGAGACTTGATTTTAGCCATCATATATGATGCTTGAATGCTTTTTCAACTATAAAATAATAGGCAGAACCATAAGACTTTGTATAAGTGATTTATTTGTACAACAGAACTTATAACTTATTATTAAAAATATAATAAAAAAAATGAAATATTAATAAAAAAGTACTAAACTTCTTTGAAACAGAAAATACAACAATAAATAATATAAGTATAATAACTATAAATATAAACTAGTAATATAAATATGAATAACGATAAGTAATATAAATATATAGCTATAAAAACACAAAAAATGTGCAAATTAAAAAAAAGGCAGTTGTCTCCTGCAAAACGATCCAAAAAGTCCTGTGTAGTCAGTGCTGGTGAAATGTGCAAATGTTACCAAAAAAAAGGCCGTTGTCCCCTGCAAACCGATCCAAAAAGTCCTCTGTAGTCAGTGCTGGTGAAGCCTGAATAGAAATAGAATAGGGCATATTTTAGAATAATTATAAATATGAATAACAATAAGTAATATAAATATATAGCTATAAAAACACAAAAAATGTGCAAATAAAAAAAAGGCAGTTGTCCCCTGCAAAACGATCCAAAAAGTCCTGTGTAGTCAGTGCTGGTGAAGCCTGAATAGAAATAGAATAGGGCATATATTTTAGAATAATTTCAGAAATGTTCTAGATATTCAATATAGATGAAATACAAACAAACAAAATTGACATTACTGAATACATTCTACTAACCGGTTGTATTCTGCAACACAGTCTGGATAGTCAGTGCTGTTCGTGCCAAACAGCAAAACGATCCAAAAAGTCCTGTGTAGTCAGTGCTGGTGAAATGTGCAAATGTTACCAAAAAAAAGGCAGTTGTCCCCTGCAAAACGATCCAAAAAGTCCTCTGTAGTCAGTGCTGGTGAAGCCTGAATAGAAATAGAATAGGGCATATTTTAGAATAATTATAAATATGAATAACAATAAGTAATATAAATATATAGCTATAAAAACACAAAAAATGTGCAAATAAAAAAAAGGCAGTTGTCCCCTGCAAAACGATCCAAAAAGTCCTGTGTAGTCAGTGCTGGTGAAGCCTGAATAGAAATAGAATAGGGCATATATTTTAGAATAATTTCAGAAATGTTCTAGATATTCAATATAGATGAAATACAAACAAACAAAATTGACATTACTGAATACATTCTACTAACCGGTTGTATTCTGCAACACAGTCTGGATAGTCAGTGCTGTTCGTGCCAAACAGCAAAACGATCCAAAAAGTCCTGTGTAGTCAGTGCTGGTGAAATGTGCAAATGTTACCAAAAAAAAGGCAGTTGTCCCCTGCAAAACGATCCAAAAAGTCCTCTGTAGTCAGTGCTGGTGAAGCCTGAATAGAAATAGAATAGGGCATATATTTTAGAATAATTTCAGAAATGTTCTAGATATTCAATATAGATGAAATACAAACAAACAAAATTGACATTACTGAATACATTCTACTAACCGGTTGTATTCTGCAACACAGTCTGGATAGTCAGTGCTGTTCGTGCCAAACAGCAAAACGATCCAAAAAGTCCTGTGTAGTCAGTGCTGGTGAAATGTGCAAATGTTACCAAAAAAAAGGCAGTTGTCCCCTGCAAAACGATCCAAAAAGTCCTGTGTAGTCAGTGCTGGTGAAATGTGCAAATGTTACCAAAAAAAAGGCAGTTGTCCCCTGCAAAACGATCCAAGAAGTCCTGTGTAGTCAGTGCTGGTGAAATGTGCAAATGTTACAAAAAAAAAGGCAGTTGTCCCCTGCAAAACGATCCAAAAAGTCCTGTGTAGTCAGTGCTGGTGAAATGTGCAAATGTTACAAAAAAAAAGGCAGTTGTCCCCTGCAAAACGATCCAAGAAGTCCTGTGTAGTCAGTGCTGGTGAAATGTGCAAATGTTACAAAAAAAAAGGCAGTTGTCCCCTGCAAAACGATCCAAAAAGTCCTGTGTAGTCAGTGCTGGTGAAATGTGCAAATGTTACCAAAAAAAAGGCAGTTGTCCCCTGCAAAACGATCCAAAAAGTCCTGTGTAGTCAGTGCTGGTGAAATGTGCAAATGTTACAAAAAAAAAGGCAGTTGTCCCCTGCAAAACGATCCAAAAAGTCCTCTGTAGTCAGTGCTGGTGAAGCCTGAATAGAAATAGAATAGGGCATATATTTTAGAATAATTTCAGAAATGTTCTACATATTCAATATAGATGAAATACAAACAAACAAAATTGACATTACTGAATACATTCTACTAACCGGTTGTATTCTGCAACACAGTCTGGATAGTCAGTGCTGTTCGTGCCAAACAGCATAGCAGTCACGCTTTGGCAGAAAGCACAGTGCCACAGAACAAGTCTTACAAAAAACCGGGGTTTTTTGGGAACAAACCCTGCACTGGCGCCTTCCTTTGGTGCTGTCTGAAGCGAAGTTCCCTGGTAAGTGGCGAGTGTCTTCTTTGTGGGAGGGAGGGGGTGAAGGAACATCAGCACGCACCAACACAGTAAGTTCCTCAACGAGTTGTTCTCTGAATTGCTTCTGTGTCAGTGGCTTCTGATTCTTCATACCAGCCATTTGACGGTGGAGTATAAAAGCATTTACAATGGCTATGTCCACAAAGTGGAAGAAGAAGGTACGATACCACTTTCTGGTTTTGTGTGAGATTTTGTAGTAGGTAATGAGTGCATCAGAGACATCTACTCCACCCATGAACCTGAATAGAAATAGAATAGGTCATATTTTAGAATATTTTCATAAATGTTCTTGATATTCAATATAGATGAAATGTAAACAAACAAAAATGACATTACTGAAAATATTCTACAAACCTGTTGTATTCTGCAACACAGTCTGGAACAGGTACATCCAAGGTTTCCCACTGTCCATTTCCACCTTTCACTTTCCTCTGCACAACATTCCCTCCGGTGCCTCTGTGAATGGTGGAGCACATCTGTACCTCTCTAGTGTCCTTCCATTCCACAAAAAGCAAGTCCCCTTCTCTCAGCCAATGATGTGTGCCACGAGGAGCTCTTTTTGGAAGCTTGTTCATGGCAGTTTTAGGGTATCCTATCCTGTTGGACCGAATAGTCCCGCACGCCCAGATGTTTTTTTTCAGGAGATCTGTAAACAGCGCTGGACTGGTGTAGAAGTTGTCAACAAACAGTTTGTAGCCTGTTCCCAACATCTTCTCATCAACCAGTGCCATGACAGACTCATAACTTAGTCCTTTGTTCTGTGGGATGGGAGCTGCAGGTGATTTACCCTCATAGATAAAAAAGTCCCATGTGTATGCAAATAATGAGTCAGCAAGCACGAACAGTTTATATCCCCACTTTGTTGGCTTGGCCTTCATATATTGCTTTAGTCCATTCCTCGCTTTTGTTGCCACCATCCTCTCATCAATTGCAATGTTCTGGAAAGGATGGAAAAAGTTCTTGCATGCATCTCGCAGTTCTTGATACATTGGCTTTAGCTTACAGAGACGGTCATAGGCAGCTGTTCCTTTTTTGGTGTTGTTTTCAGCATCCACCTTTGGATCACTGAGATGCAGAGCAGAGGAGATGGAAAAAAATTTCCTTGAAGACATAACTTCGGCAGGAAAGGGTGTGCGGAAAATGTTGTGTTTCCTCCAGTAATCAGGCAGTGAAGGCCTTTTCGTCATTCCCATGTATATTATAAGTGACAGATAGGCATATATGTCATTCAAAGAAATATCTTGCCACTGTTTTTGGTCCTTTTGATGCATCGCTCCATAGGCATTTGTGTTTTTGACAATAGTCTGCAGCAATGAAGTGGATATGAAGAGCTGGAACAACTGCAACACTGTGTATGATGCTGTGAGGATCAGCTGTGGGCCTGGTGTTCGAAAGGGTCTGAAGACTGCAGGCGGGGGTGTAATGTCCTCGTCAGTTGAACAGTTCCACTTTACTGTAGGGGTGCTTGGGGACACAGCGGGTGTGGACTTGGTTTTTCTGACCCTTTTTTTGCCTCTCCCTTTTACTGGCGGATTCAGGTCGACAACAGCCAGTGCAGATCTTGAATAATCTGAGAGCTTCCTTCGCTTTTCTGCTGGTTGGCTGGTGCTTGGCTGCCATTCTTCATCCGAAGACTCAACCTGATGCCTGTAGAATGGGAAGGAAAGGAAAGAGAATTAGCACTCATGTAATATTTCTGTATAGTTTGCCCATTCAATCAACAATCACACTGTCATCATTCACTCTAATTGCAGGCCATCCCATGAACAATGAAACTGATGGGCAGTCGGTTAGACAGCATTCATATTGACGGCCACCTATACATTCTCACACAGCCCAAGCATCAATCTAACGGCCGGCTATACAGTGAGCATTCATATTGACGGCCACCTATACATTCTCACACAGCCCAAGCATCAATCTAACGGCCGGCTATACAGTGAGCATTCATATTGACGGCGGCCCATACATTCTCACACAGTCCTACAATCAATCTAACGGCCGGCTATACAGTGAGCATTCATATTGACGGCGGCCCATACATTCGCACACAGTCCTACAATCAATCTAATGGCCGGTGATACAGTGAGCATTCATATTGATGGCCACCCATACATTCGCTCACAGCCCAAACATCAATCTAATGGCTGGTGATACAGTGAGCATTCATATTGATGGCCACCCATACATTCGCTCACAGCCCAAACATCAATCTAATGGCTGGTGATACAGTGAGCATTCATATAAAACATATATATATGTATAACATATATATATTCATAGAGCATTCAATAAAACATATATATATATATGTATATAACATATATAAATATATATATATATATATATATATATATATATATATATATAACATATATATATTCATAGAGCATTCAATAAAACATATATATATATAACGTTATATGTATATAACACATGTAATATATATATATATATATTGAGACTGTATTTATTTTATTTATGTATTTTTTCTTATCCATATGCTGATATTTTGCATTTTTCCTAGCACACATAGGGAAAGATTATATATAATTTTTCCCCATGTGTGCTAGAAAAAAATGCTAAATATCAGCATATGGATAATGCATACTGGTATATTGCATTTTTTCTAGCACACAGAAAAATAAATAAATAAATAAATATATATATATATATATATATATATATATATATATATATATATATATATATATATATAAACAATTACATGTGTTATATATATGTTTTATTTACACGCACATGGGGGAAAATTATATATAATCTTTCCCCATGTGTGCAAGGAAAAATGCAAAATATCAGCATATGGATAATGCATACTGGTATAGTGCATTTTTTCTAGCACACTGAAAAAAATTAAATAAATACATTCTCACACACATTCTGAATATACATAAACAACTACACAGCAACTCACCGGTATATTATTGGATCAGCCTCGTCAACAAGCATATCACCGTCATCGCTGTCTTCACTCTCAATGTTTTCCACATCGCTGCTTCGAGTGAGCTCAAATAAAACATCCTCAGCAGAAAAAAACTTCTTTTGACGATCCATTTGATAATAAATTCCGTCCAGTAAGTAAACAGTTACGTTACTGCAAAGAGACCGTCTGTTTACAAGCCCGTTAGCTGTTAGCTGTCTGTCAGATGACAGGAGGAGGTGTGTCAGGGAGAGGGAGAGACCGTGAGAGATGAGCAGATTCCAATGAATAAATATTCACGCCCATGTGACGAATATAAACATGAGAGGTCTCGTTGGAATCGTGTGCTCATTGGCTACATTTTCTGTCAGTCATGACGATTCAATGCTTTTATTGGCTCCAGATAAACAGACAATATCATTGGATGAGCACATCATGACATCACCCAAAACGAATGCTATGGTTGGATATTTTTGACTATATCGCGGCTATCTTTGCATGTTTTTGAGTGGGGTTAGTTGTTTTATGTTCGTAACAGTCTAAGCTATAAACCCATGCCACTTTATGCTACTGGGAGACTGTTTTTGGTGCATTATTTTATTGCATAACAGTCTAGTATGATACCTCGCTCCGCAGAAATGCGATGTAAACAAAGGATTAACCATCAATATTACACCATTATTGTTTCGTTGGATTAAAAATGCTCTATGGGATGTTATTCAGTGGACCCTCACCTTTCCATTCATTCTGGAACTTTTAGCAGAGGATGCGTGTGTGGCTCGTAATTAGGACACTAAAGGTAGGTGCTCTGTTTTAATTTATAAAATCGTTGATGTGTATTGCTTACATTGATGCAAAAATACAGCCGTTATAAGCTTTTCACTGAAAAACAGTGGTCTGTCCTCGATGCTTGAGGTTTAGACCTTTAGAATGATATATAGTTTGTCAAGATTAATGATGTTTTTTTACGTTAAATCTAGTAACAAACATTACACTCGTGCTAAAAATAGCGCTTCAACCCGTGCACGTGCTCATGAAGCTTAAGGAGTTAATATCTTGTAACTACCGACCCAGGGGAACAGTGCTTCAAATAATTTTTCAGTACCCGTCCAAAGTCTATGTTGCTTAGGAACTGGGTTCTCTCTATCCATACTACTAGTTGAACTGCGGCCAGAGAGGGAGCGTTTCTTTTTCTGTTTTTGTTTTATCATAACATCAGGTTTGTGTGGTCTAATAATCATGGAAAACTCTTCCAAAGTTACTAGAGCACATCTTCCACTCCAATCTTTTGGAAGACTAGTGTAGACTTTATGTCCACACAACCAAAACCAATCTTGGAGAGCTCTAGTCCCTCTTGCAGAAGGAGCATATCTGTGACAATTTTGTTAAGTTCACAATAACTTTGACATCTGCTTTGGACAAAGGGAATAGCCCATCCATAAGCAATTAAAGTAGATATGGGCTGTGTTTTTTTTGTAGAACAAACAGCTATATTAGTCTTTCCATACAAAAGACAATCCATGCAACATGGCATATTTTGTATCCCGCAATGACGGCGTTCGATTACATTTACTTTCAGGAATTTCCCCCAGTCTCACTGTTCCAAATTGTCCTTCAATACACAACAGTGAGTCTGGAAGGGTGGCAACGGTTGCCACTTTTGCTTGTACTTGTGGTGCGAGCATCAATTTAGCTGTTTTGCCACCCCATATTATAGTTTTATTTGGTGCCATCACTCCAGTAACGCTAACAAAAAGTGGACACTCCGATTCGTCGTCGGTCATTGGTGATTTAACCTCTACATGTGGTCCAGAAGTACTATGTGGCATTTTTGTACAGACATAAAAGTCATCAGTTTTTCCTGCATGTTTGGCAGTGAAATTGGCGAAATTGGCGGAACACATATTGGCGGAAAAGGCATGTTCTTCGTCGTCATGATATACCCATATCTCATTACCCGTGTTGACTGTAGCTTGTACATGAACAAACACATTTGTTAGCACCACTAGATAAAATATAACTTTCAGCATCATGGCTCAAGAGCTTTCACTGAGAATCGTTGCTGATTCTAGCTCTTTTGCGATTTCTTTCGTCGTCTCCTCTTAGAAATTCTTGGTTCCCCTTCCGTCGGATCTTTCACTGGCTTCCTCCTCTGCATCGACCAGAACGTTTCCTTGGGATGGAGCTGCTTTCAGTCGACTTGCGTGGATCCACTGCGGCTGGAAGTCAGTCAGAACACCTGTTCTCGTCACAGCTATCACCACGGCAGACCCCAGATACTTTGGCTCTCCCAGTTTGGTGGGCTTCAGACTCCTTATCAACACCTGTTGTCCTGGAACGAAAGGATGAGTGGGGTTTTCTGCAGGAAGAGGGAGAGAGAGACATCTCCATTGATGCTATTCAAAGTTTTGACTAGGGAATCCACATAGTCCGTGATAACCACCTCCGCATCACCTGTGGAGAGATTGCCAGAGCGACCTTTGACCCATGGGGTCGGGAAAGGTCTACCCATAAGAATTTCAAACGGAAACATCTTTGTTGTTGCTGATGGTGACATTCTAATTTCCGTCAATACGCCAGGCAACAGATCAATCCAATTTCTGCCTGTAGCTTTATTAAGACGATCTTTGATAACGCAGTTTTTCGACTTTTGCACTGGAGGTTGGTGAGTACGGTATGTGAAATTTCCAGGTAATATTAAGTTCTTTGGCTAACAATTGTGTGACTTTGGAAACTAACGGGGTCCCTTTATCACTGTCTATGACTGATGGTATACCAAAACGCGGTATAATGTCCTTAGCCAAAGCTTTCACTACAGTCTGTGCATTTTATCTTCCACACGGAAAGGCTTCTGGCCACTTAGTGAACCTGTCAACAAGTCAAGTCAAGTCAACTTTATTTATATAGCGCTTTTAACAATGCAGATTGTTTCAAAGCAGCTTTACAGTGTTAAACAGGAAAATAATGCAGCATAATTTTATTACAGCTATCACCACTTGTCAACAATCACAAGCAAATATTTATTATTTCCACAAGGAAGCATATGTGTAAAATCAATTTGCAAATGTTGGAATGGTAACTCAGGGTGTGGTAAAGCATTTAGTTGGCTTGTGTCTGTTGGTTTGAGCACACACCAAACAAGCATCCAATATCAAAAGAGTATTTCTTCGAGCATTTGCTATGCAGTAAGATCGATTCAACATTTGTATCACCTTCTTTTTTGACACATGTGATACACCATGATAATGTCTACATAGTATAACAATTGCAGATGCAGTTAGCGCAAGTCTGCCTTGTTTGTCTCTTAAAATTCCAGCTTGATCTGGTTTTACTTCATTGTCTGACCAATGAGTCAAATCAGCTTGCGTAGGATTAGCTTGTAATATTTTGTTGTCCAAATCATTAGTCAATGATGAATTCATCATAGGCACCTCTGTGCCCCATTCACTTACATATGGACTTACAGTATTTCTCAATTGCTAAAACACTAAACCCCATTCTCTGAACCCAATGCTCAGTGGCCTAAACCCATTTGTCAAATAAGTCACTTTGTAGGCAAAACCTTAAACAAGTTCAGGTAGTTAAGACACTGTTTGCAAATCTCATCCACTCTTTTTGCAAAACTCTAAACACATTCTTAGTCACTAAAACACATTTTTCACTGTGTTGCAAAATGGTAGATACATGTCAACTTTATTTATATAGCGCTTTTAACAATGTTGATTGTTTCAAAGCAGCTTTACAGTGTTAAACAGGAAAATAATGCAGCATAATTTTATTCAGCTGTATAGCCATTCTGGAAAAATTTCAAGTATCATACAGTGACAGTGTGGGCTTTAGATCAATAATTTGATCAGTAATTTAGTTTAAATGGTTAATTTAGTTTATTATTTAGATGTATTTCGATGTTTAGTTGAAAAATGTAGTGTCCCCAACTGAGCACGCCAAGCCAGAGGCAACAGTGGCAAGGAAACCAAAACCCCATTAGGTGACCTAATGGAGAAAAAATGTGGCAAAAGTTAAACACAACTACAACACAGCTGTCATCGTTCACACACAACAACTCAAAATTGTTCACACTTGTTTCTAATGATGTGATCAAATCAGTTGTCTAGAATATAAGCCAGTTCAGAGTACACAGGTGGCCCAGGTACATTGAGTGTTGATACCACAATGGATGGAAATAATGTGAGAGGTAGAGGAGGAAGAGTTCGTGTAAGAGGTGGTGGACGAGGAGGAAGAGTACACGGACAACGAAGAGCAAGACCAAGAATAGTCATTCCAGATCAAATTCGGGCAACTGTGATAGACCATGTTCTTGTTCATGGAATGACAATGAGGGAAGCAGGACAAAGAGTACAGCCCAATTTGTCCAGATTCTCTGTGGCCACTATAATCAGGACATTCAGAGAAGAGAACAGGTAAATGTATTGTTTTTCTAATTTGTGCGACTGAAAGTTTACTGTATACATTTGATATAGTACATCAGTGTGTCAATAGAAAGGGGAGTGGGGAAAAAAGAAATAAGATTTACAATACATTTTACATATGAATGTGATGTCCATTACTATTGTTTCTGTATGTATACATTTGTAAGAGCATTTTCCCTTTTGTAGAATTGCAAGACTCCCAAATGAGGGTGGAAGGACTCCTTTGTTCTCCCAACAGCAAGAGGCTCTCATTGTTGATATGGTCCGTCAAAACAATGTCATCCGACTGTGTGAAATACAGCAAAGACTTGTAGAAGACAATGTAAACTTTGAAGGTATCAACAGTGTAAGCCTTTCTACCATTTCCTGTGTCCTCCATCACAACAGGGTAAGCATGAAGGCAGATACAAGTGTACAGAGTACCCTTTGAGCGGAATTCAGAAAGGGTCAAAGATCTACGATATCAGTATGTGCAAGTAAGTGTACACTTTCAGCACTGATGCTTTCAGTACAAGTTTTTAGCCTACAGTTATTGTCCTATACTGTTACTGTAACTGCTCTATATTGTAGTGTATGTAAATAAGGAGTGCATATACATACACTTTTGCAGAAGTATGTCTTACTGTAACACTTACACAACTATTTATCTCTTTTATATATAGAGGGTGTTTGAAATGGATTCCATGGAAAGGCCCCATGAATATATTTTTGTAGATGAAGCAGGGTTCAATCTGGCGAAGAGGAGAAGGAGAGGCTGGAACATAATTGGCCAACGTGCCATTGTGGAAGTCCCTGGCCAGCGTGGTGGCAATGTCACCCTATGTGCAGCCATAAGCAATGGGGGGGTTCTCCACCATCATGCAACCCTGGGGCCATATAACACTGACCATCTCCTTACATTTCTGGGTGGTCTACGGGATGTTTTGTTTGAACGTGAGCAGCAGGATCATCAGCAGGCAGTGCATCCTGTCTATGTTGTGGTTTGGGACAATGTCAGCTTTCACCGTGGTGTCCGAATACGTGAGTGGTTCAACTTCAACCATCGATTTGTGAATGTTTGCCTTCCACCATACAGCCCTTTCCTCAACCCAATAGAAGAGTTTTTCTCTGCGTGGCGATGGAAGGTCTATGACCGTAACCCATATACAAGGGTAAATCTTTTACAGGCAATGGAATTGGCCTGTGATGACATAGGTGTGGAGTGTTGTCAAGGCTGGATCCGGCACACGAGAGGGTTCTTCCCCCGTTGCCTAGGAAGGGACAACATTGCATGTGATGTGGATGAAGTCCTCTGGCCGGACCCAGCACAAAGACGGGATGCTGAGGCAGAATGAGTCTCTCATTGACTCAATACTTACAGTATGCAATATATTTTCTGTACTGAGTTGTGAATTATTTACTTTTATTTATGGCAAAATTACTTTCTTTATGCAATAAAAATGTTTTTCTCTTTAACTAAATGCATTGGGCGCTGTGTTCTAAATTTTTTGATGTAGTGTCTAATAAATGCTGATGAGTGTTTATATATTGACTAGCTGTGTTTATGTTTTGAAAGAAGTGTTTGATTTCAGCTCAGGAACTCTCCTCCAGTGATGTGGGGGAAATTAAACAACTGCTGCATGTCCTGTGCAACAAAATGTTCAACTAACATGCACAAAATCAATTTATACCACAGCTGATGACATAATCTATATAATTGGTTAATTAACATTCACAACACATTGATTTTTACCATCGTGCTTTATTTATTTATCTATCTATTTATTCATTAATTCATTAATTAATTTTTTAATCCTTATTCATACTTAAGATTTATTTATAACTTAATGGGTTTTACTACTGTTATACTTGCCCTACTATTACTATTACCTGTTTTCCTTTTTACTATCAATTTATTTATTTATATTATTATTACTATTTTCATTTATTTATTGTAAGAGGTTTTTGGTTTTGCCTTCAGATAAACAGCGGTACTTTATCTCTGATCATAAAAAATGTTAAATATTAACTTTTGGAATATCCAGGGTTTGTGCTCTAAAACATTTGGATTGAAAAGCACAAACACAGAATTCTTGAATAGCATCACAAATGTTGACATATAGATCCTAATAGAAACCTGGTGTAGATCCGATGTGTCCACTCAGTGTGCTGCAGGTTACTCTGAGATCATACTGCCCTCCTGGAAACTCAACTCAGTACATCGTGGCAGAGATTCTGGAGGATTAGTTATATGGATAAAAAATGATCTTGCCCCTTTGAAATGAAATGCCCCTTTTACATTTCCAGTACAGCAAGGCAAAAATCACATATGGTTAAAACTGGATAAAAGCTTTGGAATTCTGGATAAAGACCTTTTTATCTGTGGAATTTATATCCCCCCATCAGATTCTCCATATTACGATGACGAGATATTTCATGCTTTACAGGGAGAAATTCATCAATACCAAACCCAGGGGAAAATTGTATTATGTGGAGATTTGAATGCTCGTACTGGTTTAGAACCAGATTACATTGATAATTCAGGAGATAAACATCTGTTCACACAAATGCCCCAAGATCTCTTTAATTCCCTACCCAGAAGAAATAACCAGGATACTGGAGTCAATAGACATGGGAAGGAGGTAGCCCGTCTTTGTCAAACTTTAGGTCTTTATATCCTGAACGGTAGAATCAAAGAAGATTCCTGTGGTCACTTTACCTACAGCTCAAATCTCGGGAACAGTGTTGTATATTATGCCCTATCAAATCTAAGCCCCTCCAATTTCAGAGTATTTACCATCAAAGTTCAGTCTCCCCTTATATAGGAATCACTTCCGTGGACCCATCACGGAATTTCCGGCGATTCCGTGAAACTGCCATGGATTTTGAGTTAAGGGACCCGTGTTCATTTCACGGAATTCTGTGAGATCAGGTTGGGAAAACGCCTGTTAAGATTTTACACGTCTGACTATTTTTTTATTATTATTATTATAATAGGATACATGCAAGAATTCTGAGGGAATATCAGGACAAGGGCCACAAGTACCTTGTTTGTACTGCCAAGAAAAAAATTCTGTTGCTGAAATGCAGAAACATGTCGACCAATGTTGAATGTAAGTGATGCATGTAAATCTTTGGAACTAAACTATAGAATGTTAAATATGAAATATTCTGTGGTTCTTAAAGTCTTAAAGTTTTAATTTGACGTCCCACAATTTAAGGCCTTAAAAATGTCTTAAATTGAATCAGAAAGTCTTAAATTCAATATATTGTCATTAAATTAGGGCCCTATGATATCTGCGATGCAGAAAACATGGACGAAATTGCAGAATCCAGTCATAAAAATGGAATTTACTGTATAATGCGGAATGTCACAGGATTTGTCAAATTTTGGATGAATAAATCAAAAGTAGGTCAGTACACTTAAAGGGATAGTTCACCCAAAAAATTTAAGTCTGTAATCATTTACTCACACTAATGTTGCTCCAAACCCGTAAGACTTTTGTTCATCATATAAAGCGATAAAGTCTCTTTCTTTCTTGAATATTTGGAATAAACCGCTTGATTCATATGGATTAGTTTTAGGATCTGATTAAGTTTTTGAAGCGTCAAAAAATTAAATAAAAAGATCAATACATTTTAATTTAACCATTAAAGCAGAGTCCAGAAAATTTTTAAATAAAATAAAAAGTTCATAGGATCGGGCCTTACATTTAATTGCATGCACTGCAAAAAATTAAGTTCTTCCACAGGATTTTTGCTTTCCAGTACAAATGCAAAATATCCTTAAATCAAGATACGTTTACTTGAGATGTGAAATACATTTTCTTTAATTGGTCTTAAGGCGAGACACTACAGGTGAATAGGGAGTTTTTTTGGAGGTCATGTTTTTTTGGAGTTAAAGGACCTATAACTCAGGATAGGAATAATCAGTGTTGGGCACGTTACTTTAAAAAAGTAATTAGTTATAGTTACTAGTTACTTCTTACAAATAGTAACTGAGTTAGTAACTGAGTTACATCATTATAAAAGTAACTAATTACCAGGGAAAGTAATTACTGCGTTACTTTTTTTTTCTTTCAAATGTTCAAATATGTCAAATAATTTGGATGCCCCCAATATTAGATATGTTAAATGAATGAATTGGACACTAAATAGAATAAATTATTATTATAAAACATTGTACATTAATGTGCACTATTGTAATGTTGCTGTGGGACAATGTGAGAGACACCTATCAAATTCAATGCATTATTGTAAATATTATCAGTAGGCCTACTATAGTGTAAATATTGTGTAAATATTATCAGTACTATACTTTCCTGTGGTAGTGGAGCTCACGTTATCACCTGGGTTTTTAGCCACTAATTTTGTGGCATATGATGATGTGAGGCGCTTCAGAATCACTTGCCACTGGCGTGGAGAGACTCTTTCTTCCTGGGCATAAGTTGCACGTTACTTAAATATTCTTACCTTTCACCTCAACGAGGGAAAAGTAGCGCTTATACTTCCAATTTGCGAAAGCTACCTTTGAAGTCGTTGGACTATCGCTGAATGTGTGTGCGTCATAGGTGTGTGTGTGTGTGTGTGTGTGTGTGTGTGAACCATAGACCGTGAAAAAAATAGGTGTGAACTCAACCTATCAACTTCAACCTTGTCTCCCACCCACCAATCATCATCAGTTATGTGTACCACCACCGCACCCACCCCCAACACGCATGGCTGGTGCGCGCGCACACACACACACACACACACACACACACACATTGCAGGTCCAACTGACAGAGAACCTGTTCGGATGAAAAGCGCTTCAGTGAGCTCAATTATAGTAACGCGACTAACGCCGCATTTTTTCCCCTCAGTAACGCTAACGGCGTTGTAACGAGAGAAACAGTAATTCGTTTGATTACTCGTTACTGAAAAAAATAATTCCGTTAGTAACGCCGTTTATCTGTAACGCCGTTATTCCCAACACTGGGAATAATATATAAAAAAAATCCCTCTGTAAAAGCCTTCAGAATATAGTTCAGTATAAGACTGCAAAAGTTGGTGCTTGTAGGTGCTACTGAAGTGTATATATCTGACTCTGTATTTATTTATAACTTAATGGGTTTTACTACTGTTATACTTGCCCTACTATTACTGTTACCTGTTTTCCTTTTTACTATCAATTTATTTATTTATATTATTATTACTATTTTCATTTATTTATTGTAAGAGGTTTTTGGTTTTGCCTTCAGATAAACAGCGGTACTTTATCTCTGATCATAAAAAATGTTAAATATTAACTTTTGGAATATCCAGGGTTTGTGCTCTAAAACATTTGGATTGAAAAGCACAAACACAGAATTCTTGAATAGCATCACAAATGTTGACATATAGATCCTAATAGAAACCTGGTGTAGATCCGATGTGTCCACTCAGTGTGCTGCAGGTTACTCTGAGATCATACTGCCCTCCTGGAAACTCAACTCAGTATCGTGGCAGAGATTCTGGAGGATTAGTTATATGGATAAAAAATGATCAAAAAATTAAATAAAAAGATCAATACATTTTAATTTAACCATTAAAGCAGAGTCCAGAAAATTTTTAAATAAAATAAAAAGTTCATAGGATCGGGCCTTACATTTAATTGCATGCACTGCAAAAAATTAAGTTCTTCCACAGGATTTTTGCTTTCCAGTACAAATGCAAAATATCCTTAAATCAAGATACGTTTACTTGAGATGTGAAATACATTTTCTTTAATTGGTCTTAAGGCGAGACACTACAGGTGAATAGGGAGTTTTTTTGGAGGTCATGATTTTTTGGAGTTAAAGGACCTATAACTCAGGATAGGAATAATATATAAAAAAAAAATCCCTCTGTAAAAGCCTTCAGAATATAGTTCAGTATAAGACTGCAAAAGTTGGTGCTTGTAGGTGCTACTGAAGTGTATATATCTGACTCTGAGTGTTAAAAAAAAATAATTTTGAGAAAACGGCCTTTAAAGTTTTATACTGTATAACTGCATACATTTCTATAAAACCCCCAACCTACAAACAAAATATATATTCAGTTAATTAATATCAGTAGTGTATAATATTTAAAACACGTGGAAATTGATAAATGAATAAACTATTAATAGCAAAAGCTATTAGAGAACTACCTTAAGAGAACTACCTTAACAAACACACATAACACCAGTCACAAAAACTGCAGATGAACTGTCCCTGTTTGTTGTATATGTCCAACTATTTGAATCTAATTCTGACGGGGTTTCGTCGTCTAATCTGTTGTTGTTTACTTTCTTTTTACCAGCTCTTGCTACTTGGTCTTTTCTGTGAGCGTTTATGAGCTGATTTCGTCGTTGTCTGCACTTTCTCTCAGGCTGAGAATACACAAGCAAGCGGCAGCGTGTAGTGAGAAATTCACATCGACCAATCAGATGTGGTTTTCGGCTGCAAACTTTCGCGGTTGGTTAGTTCTACAAAGGAAAATGTCCATATTTGGATTAGACAGCGCTGTGTGTGAGACTTAGAGCTTTATAATGATACCAGGCATGACATGTTTCTGTGAATGGAGACGGCACGAGAGAATGCCAAATCTACCAAAGCAGCAGTGAGGAATTGACTAGAAGCAGTAGCAGCAGCAGACGACAGGATTTCAGTAGAGACAGCAGCAGACAGGATTTCAGTAGAGACAGCAGTGATGAATTGCCAAGAAGCAGCAGACAGGATTTCAGTAGAGACAGCAGTGATGAATTGCCAAGAAGCAGCAGACAGGATTTCAGTAGAGACAGCAGCAGACAGGATTTCAGTAGAGACAGCTGTGATGAATTGCCAAGAAGCAGCAGGCAGGATTTCAGTAGAGACAGCAGCAATGAATTGCCTAGAAGCAGCACACAGGATTTCAGTAGAGACAGCAGTGATGAATTGCCAAGAAGCAGCAGACAGGATTTCAGTAGAGACAGCAGTGATGAATTGCCAAGAACCAGCAGACAGGATTTCAGTAGAGACAGCAGCAGACAGGATTTCAGTAGAGACAGCAGCGATGAATTGCCAAGAAGCAGCAGCAGACAGCAAACCTCCAGAAGCAGCATCATCAGACAGGAAATTGATCAAAGTGGAGAAGCGAGGGACAGAGACAATGAAGGTGATTTTGTCACGGTTCATGAATCTGCTGTCTCTCTCGTCTCGGGTTGTGTCTGTGGGCGTGGTCACTGATCATCGCTGATCAGCAGAGCCAGCTGGTTCCAATTGTTTTGTCTTTATATGTGCAGTAACTGGTGTCTCATGTTATCAGATCGTTGTGGTTTCCCCGATGTGTGTTCTTGCTCTGGTTTTCCCTTGCTGTTGCCTGGTTCCTGGATTTTTCCCTGTTCTTCGTCGTGTTTGTTATATTTTGGAATTCTCCACTCAGCACTGGGATCACGGGCACCTTCACGAGGACTCACCACACCTGGATCGAGCACCATCACCGTCTGTCCACCGAGGTCCCTGCGTCACCCACCATCTAGCTTGTGATCCGTCTGACCAACCTGTGTTGTGTGTGGACTTACCGGTTTCGACCGTGGTTCTTGTGTTTAAATAAAGCGTCTTTGCACTTGCATCCTGAGCCTGTCTTTGTTACAGAACAATCTGACCAACGATGGATGCAGCAGGCGCAACGAGTTGGGATGATTTCGCTTCACACAGCATAGCGAGAATGGATCAACAAGAGGAAGGTATCGCCAACACAGGTCGGGCGGTCCTAGCTCTTGTGGCACAGGTGTCCAAGCTCACCCGTCAACTACAGCTGCTAAGGACTCCCACTGCACCACCCACAGCGCCCGTGCAACCCATTCCCACAGAAGATAGTTCCCAACGAGAGGCGCGATTGCCCACCCTGGAGGGATACGCAGGTGAGCCTGAGTACTGCGGGGCATTCTTGACCCGATATTCAATGCACTTCTCCATGCAGACGCAGACGTTTCTTCAGGAACAGACCAAGGTGGCCTTCGTTCTCACCCTACTGTCAGGAAAAGTGGCTCTTTGGGGAACGGCGGTGTGGGAGAGTCAAGACCCAGAGTCAAGAGGCTGCGCCTCGTTCCAGGCACTCTCCGAGGAGATTAAGAGAGTCTTCGATCGTGCGGTGGTGGGTAGAGAGGCGGCCAGACTACTCGCCGATCTCCGCCAGGGGGAGCGCTCGGTGTCGGAATATTCCATCCAGTTCCGCACCCTGGCCGCAGAGTGCCGTTGGAACGAGGAGGCGCAGTGGGACAGATTCCTGCATGGTTTGGCTGACCGTGTCCAGAGAGAGATTTATATGTTGGACCTTCCCCCTAGCTTGAATGGACTCATAGAACTGGCGCTGAGAGTCAACGCATGGGCCGGTTCCAGCAGAATCATCAGTTTCGCAGCGTGGAGGGGGGGACACGGTCAGCCCCGTCGCCGATCACGAGCCCATGCAGGTGGGGAGAGCTCGGCTTTCCAGGGAGGAGAGAGAGAAGCGGAGATCCCAAGGACTTTGCCCATACTGTGGCAAGGCGGGCCACTTCATCCACTCCTGCCCAGTAAAAGATCAAGCTCGGTAGTAACTTTGAGGCTACTATCGGGTGGGATCTCCGCCGAGAAGACCTCATCATCTACACTCCTCCCGGTAAGACTAAGGTGGGTAGCCCACACGCACGACACCAAGGCATTACTGGACTCTGGAGCTGAAGGTAATTTTATGGACTTTGGACTGGCCCAGAAGCTTCAGATTCCCTTCTCTCCACTCACTCACTGCATCTCCGTCAATGCCCTCAATGGCCAACCACTACCCAACATTTCTCACATTACTGACTCCATCACTCTCATCATATCCGGCAATCACACAGACACTATAACATTCTTTCTCATGAACTCACCACTAGCACCCGTTGTACTTGGACATCCGTGGCTCACCCAACATAATCCCAGAGTCAATTGGGGCCACAACACTGTGTCTGAGTGGAGTAATTCGTGTCATGAGTCTTGTTTAGAGTCTGCTTGGTCGTCTGTTCCTGTCTCTGTGTTCCAGGAGGAGACAGTGGATTTGTCTAACGTGCCCGTGGAGTACCAGGACCTTAGACTTAGTACCGGGTGAGTCTCCGCCTAAGGGCAAATTATATTCTCTGTCTCTTCTAGAGAGGGAGGCATTGGAGAAATATATTTCTGATTTGTTAGCATCCAAGTTCATTCGCCCTTCCTCATCTCGAGCGGGGGCGGGGTTCTTTTTTGTGGGGAAGAAGGATGGCTCTCTGCGACTGTGTATTGATTATCGGGGGCTGAACAACATCACAGTAAAGAATACTTATCCTTTGCCACTGATGTCTTCAGCTTTCGAGCGATTACAGGGAGCATCCGTCTTCACAAAATTGGATTTACGTAACGCTTATCATTTGGTTCGCATAAGGAAGGGTGATGAATGGAAGACCGTGTTGAATACCCCTAGGGGGCACTTTGAATACTTGGTCATGCCGTTTGGGCTGTCCGACTCCCCAGCGGTCTTCCAGGCACTCGTCAATGACGTGCTGAGAGATATGGTCGACCAGTTCATATATGTCTACCTGGATGACATATTGATTTTTCGTCTTCTCTCCAGGATCACGTTCAGCATGTCAGACGAGTGCTTCAGAGGTTGTTAGCGAATGGGCTTTTTGTCAAGGCGGAGAAATGCGTTTTTCATGCACAGTCTGTTCCTTTTCTAGGGTACATCGTCTCGCCTGAGGGAGTGCGTATGGATCCTGACAAGATTAAGGCTGTGATAGATTGGCCAAGTTCAGATTCCCGTAAGGCCCTACAGAGGTTTCTGGGATTGCCAATTTCTATCGGCGTTTCATTCGCAACTACAGCCAACTAGCCGCGCCTCTGACTGCCTTGACCTCCCCCAGAACGATGTTCAGGTGGTCCGATACAGCTGAGGCTGTATTCGGTTAACTTAAAAGCCGCTTCGTTTCCGCTCCCATCCTCGTTGCACCTGATCCATCACGTCATTTCGTGGTGGAGGTCGACGCATCAGAGGTGGGGGTAGGAGCAGTTCTCTCCCAATGTTCTTCCACAGACGACAAGATGCATCCCTGCGCGTTTTTGTCTCATCGTTAATCACCTGCCGAACGTAACTATGACATTGGAAACAGAGAGTTGTTGGCTGTCAAGTTAGTGCTGGAAGAGTGGCGTCACTGGTTGGAAGGGTCAGGGGTACCTTTTATAGTATGGACCGATCACAAGAACTTAGAATGTATCAGAACCGCCAAAAGACTCAACTCTAGGCAGGCTCGGTGGGCACTTTTTTTCGGACGTTTTGACTTCTCACTCTCGTACCGCCCGGGTTCCAAAAACATCAAACCCGATTCTTTATCTCAAATTTTTGACCAATCCGAACGCCCGTCTACTCCCGAGTGTATTTTACCTGAGACCCTTTTTGTTTCCACTCTCAGGTGGGAGATCGAATCGAAGGTTATATCAGCCTTAGAAGGGGTAACGCCTCCGCCCGATTGCCCACCGAATCGTTTGTTTGTGCCAGAGGGAAATCGGGTGTTATTCAGTGGGGATATTGTATTACATCCGTAATTTTGTCTTGGCTTGCTCGGTTTGTGCCACTGGTAAAGCTTCCAATAGTCCTCCGGATGGGTTATTGAAACCGCTGTCAGTCCCTTCGAGACCCTGGTCCCATATCGCTCTAGATTTTATTACCGCCCTCCCGCCCTCCCAGGGCAAGACGGTTATTTGGACCGTTGTGGACCGGTTCTCGAAGGCGGCTCATTTTATTCCTTTACCCAAATTACCCTCAGCCAAGGAAACAGCGGTTACTGTCATTGATCACGTCTTTCGATTACATGGCCTCCCGATGGATGTGGTGTCTGACAGGGGTCCCCAATTTGTGTCCAAATTTTGGCAAGAGTTTTGTAGACTTCTGGGGGCGAGTGTCAGCTTATCTTCAGGGTTTCATCCTCAAAGCAATGGACAAACCGAGAGAGCCAACCAAGATTTTGAGAGAGTGTTGCGATGTTTGGTTTACAGGAATCCTTCCTCCTGGAGTCAGCAGCTCTCAATGGTGGAGTACGCTCACAATTCGTTGCCAGTGTCATCCGCGGGCCTCTCTCCATTTGAATGTAGCTTAGGTTACCAGCCACCAGTTTTTCCCAGTTTGGAATCCGAGGTCGCGGTCCCCTCCGCTCACGCTCTACCCTACCCAAATAAGAGTTGCACGAGTCAGAATTCGGCTCGAAATCGGACGAAAATTGCACCATGTATGCCCAGCTTAAGAAATAAAGATTAATAAAAAAATATGATAGGGTTTGGATTGGTGAAAAACAAACTGAAATTCAATGTATTAAAGAATATCCTGGCTGTTGGTTGTGTATGGAGGGGCGTTCACGTGACTCTATTAACGTTGCAGTTCACTCTGACTTGCCCAGGAGAAGCACACAAGTTGTAAGAAATAAAGATAAATAAAAACACGAAAAGAAAATTGAGATGAATTGTATTAATCTTTTTGTACTTACCTCTAAAAAAACACTGTTGCTGTCCTGTCTCTGTCTTTTTCGTGCTTGAAGTCTGTTAAACTGCGCTTTGATCTGAAAGGTGCATTACCGCCACCTACTGGATTGGATTGTGGCGCATTCGATCGGTAGGGGAAAATATTCAAAATTCTTTATTAACCCTGTATTCTTTAGATAAATAATTAAATGTATGTAAATTATACATGATTTAAATAATAATAATAATAGCCTACATTTTATAAATTTAAAACAGGCTATGATTTATATAACTGGATGACCACAAGAATTAAGGACTCTGTGCCAGTCATTATATATCTAACTGTGTGTGCTGTAGCTAGCCGAAAGGATTGGAGATGTTTTCCATGATGGAGGCGATTTTAAAACAATAATTAAAACAGTAATATTAACAATATGCCTACTAATAATAATCAGCTGGTTCGTCCCATTGAGTTAAATTTATGGTAGGAGTTCTTTGTTCATCCACACACTTGTTGGCGGAGATTCATCCTTTGAGGAGAATGAATGTGCTCACATTTCACAGAAATGTACCCAATTGATTTTTGATTTGCTTTAACATGTTGAATAATGGGACAGATAGATTGACAGTAAGCCTCACCAGTGGAGAATTAAGCTGACCAAAAATCAACATTGATTCAATGTTTGTCTTTTCAACACTGAAAAGCATGGAATTATCAACATTGATCCAATATTATTTAGCATTGCATTTTCAACATTGGTCCACTATTTATTTTGCATCGAATTTTCAACATTGATCCAATATTATTTAGCATTGACATTTCAACCAAATTGATGATTCTGATGGAATTTCAACATTGACTCAATGGGCCCTATCTTGCACCCAGCGCAATTGACTTTGTACACCGACGCATGTGTCATTCCTATTTTGCACCCGCGCAAAGCGCGCTTTTCCCTCCACAGAAGCACGTCGCTAAACTAGTGAATGAACTTGCGCTCCTTGGGCGGTTCAGCGCAAAAAAGGAGGCGTGTTCCGGCGCAAACAATCCCTGGTGCTATTTTGCTGTTCCATTAAACAATTGCGCCACTGACCAGAAAAAACCTAGTCTAAAGTCAGTGGCGCGTTGCGCGTTGTTCATTATGTTATTTTAAGGCATGCTTGACCATAATGTATAGCGTGCACATCGCGCATACACTTTGCTCATGTAATCTACACAGATGCAACAGTTATTTTTGCAAATCATATATTGTTACACTAAAAAAATATTAACACATGAGATGACGGAAATCATTGTGGTGTGCCACGAAGATGTGAAAAAATAGGCATAAATCTAGCTTACAAATGATTCAGGCTAATTGTAATAATTAAGGATAAGACCTGTTTGCCCAATAGTGGCAAGACATATATGTATATAAGGACATCTGACAAATTGGTTTGTCCGTCAAGAACCAGGAACAAAAATCGACTGAAAAACTGAAAAAACTGAAAGACTGAAGAAAAAAAAAAAGACTGTGAAATCACCTTTACCATAATGTACAACATTACAACTTCACTTCTCTGTCTTTCACTGCTCTTACAAGAACATCAGTCTCCTCGGCTGTGAACCGCTCCTGGCGTGCGCCTGGTAAATACGCCATAATAATAGCAATCCATAATGGAACTTGCGCACCTGCTTTTAAAGGGAATGTTGGATGACGCTCGGATTGGTTTATTCACGTTACGCCCAAACCACACCTATGAATAATGAAGCTACTTCAGACCAACCCATTTTAGATTTGCGCCGGGCGCAAGAGCCATTTATCCCGCCGGGAAAATAGCAACAGCGCCGAGACCCGCCCACAAAGTTACTTGCGCTTCGCGTTTTGACACTTGCGTTTCAGATCGTTAAAATAGGGCCCAATGTCACAATGCTATCTGGGGGGTGATTCGGTCAGTCTTGATAGGAAAATTATATCACAACTGGCTCCAAATGGCTCATTTCTCTGCTTCCTTTGAGTCATTCATGTAAAAATATGTCTGTTATTTGATTGTTTTTGTTTTTTGGTAAAGCCGCAGGTCACTTGTCATAGTCGTCCTGGCATGCCATTTTGCACTACTTCTAATTTCCTTAAATATCTGTCACAGAGGTGAAGAGTGCATGTTATCATGACCACAATAGACACATTCATGGGAAATATAGGTTAAAATAAACCACAATAAAGTGGCGCAGGGGTAATACTGATGTGTTTTATGTCGTAGAATAAAACGTGAAAGTGTCTTGAGCTGTTCACCACAGACCTTCTTTCAGCCATTTAAACAAAATCGCATTCAAAAAACACATTGACTTCGGTACGAGAGAGCCGGAAGTGCAAAATGCTTTTTCGCTTCTGTGTTTTGGCCAACAAACTGATGTTACACCTGCACCACTCTATTATCAACATACCCTCAAATACACAGTTTGCATTATTGTTTCAAATAACAATATCAGTGACTGATGAATCTCTGCTCACTGTAAGTGGTTTTGTTGGTCTTCTTCTAATCTTATGTTCATTGTAATTCATAGAGTGCTGTATAGTGACGACAGACAAGAGAATACAAATGGACAAGCTTGATGAAGATATAGTCAAAGATTTGAAAGGTAAACTGATCAGAAGTCACGAAATTGTAATGCATATCTATGTAAATGTATTAAATATTATATTCAAACATGGATGCAAAACTGTTAATCATTGATTAATTTTATATAAATAATTTTTTCCCTTTCACAGATCCTGTGATAAAGAAGTCTTCAAACATTACAGTGTCTGAATCGCAAGCCCTCAGTTGCAGAAAATGCAAGTCATACTCCGAAGTGACCGTCCACTTATGCATAAACATCATATACACATTGATATTGCAGTACAGAATAACTATTTCTGTATTATCCTGAACATTGTACAAGTATTCGTTTCATGTATCACAGAACGGAAGAGAGGCTCCCAGGAGCGTGCATAAACATCACATCCTTTTGATTTTCCCAGCAAAAATGACCCAAGTCCTTCACATAAAAATCAGTCAACAGGCTTTCATAGACAATCTGTGAAGTATACAGCCCCTTTCAGAATAAAAAAAATGAATCTGAATAAGGGAAGTTTTTATCTTAGGTTCTATGACTGGTTGTCAAGTTTCTTCATGTCTTCTAATGTTTTTCAAGCAACCCTTTGCCTTCACTGGTTCATTTAAAGGGGTGGTAAAACACATTCTTTTGAAGGCTTGACTGTGTTTGTGGGGTGCACTGTAACATGTGTTCATGCTTCGTTTTAAAAAAAATTGCCTTATTTTTCATATATTTGACCTTTATTCTACACTGCTCTGTCCCTCCTTGTAAAACGGTCTGATGCTTTCCGGGTTGTATGAAGCCAGTCCCTCAAAAATACGCAGTGGGCTCTGATTGGTTAGCTGGCCCAGTGTGTTGTGATTCGCTAAACGCCTAGTGCACGTATGTCGGAGACGTCACGCCCCTTACCGGAGGCTGTGCTTTGGTCAGTGAAACAACGGCGTCAATAAAACCATACCAATCTGAGCCCGAATCAGACCCAGAACATTTGAGTGAAGATGATCGAGCAGAACCTGTTCAGTCCTCAAGAGTAAAGACTGCGGATCTATAATGATCGCTACTGAATGGCACTTTGACTTTTGTATTTTTAGAACGATTATAGCCAAATATCTGTCGCAAGAACTAACCCAAAACAAACACTAAGCACTGGCTTTAACTAGTAAGTTAGCCAAATCACACACAGAACCATGTTTAGCATGCCTGTAGATAAACAATACATAAAAGCTCTAATCAAAGAATCATTTACACTAATGCCAGGTTCGCTGTTGAGATTTTAACGTTAGTGTTTGTAACGTTAGGAGTTCGTCGGATAACGTTAAGTATGAATGAGCATTTAACAGACTGGTTTGCAGAACAGTGCTGTCATCTGTTTACTTCCTTGCTACAACCTATTACAGGAAAACACATCGATGAAATATAAATCAGACTTACAGGTTGTGGCCCGTGAACAGCTTCTGTTTGTAAATCCAGCTTTCAGGACAAGCCGTTGTGCATATCCTGCATTGAGCTCGCGAAGTTTGTGGAAGTTTGTGTTGTCCTCCGTGAAATGTGCAGCGCGCGTGTCGTGCATCCACGCACTGGCAGTGTTTTTTTCACGCAGCTGACGTTGTGCAAATCTGCCATTGAAATCGCGAAGACGGTGGATGTTTTCCTCAGATGTGCTGCAGGAGCCCTTCGCGCGCCTGATTCCACGCTGACTCAAACACACGTGCATATAACATGCTGTATGTTAAACGCTCTGCAACGCACCCCGTCCCTATGAAGGCTGAACAGAGCAAGTACCCCAGACCTGCAATCCGGATGAAAATAACAGCGTTTCCTCGGCATCGCGGCAACAACACTCCAGCCTACTATACCACAACAGCGCCGCGATACAAAATGGCCTCACCCCCCCTTATTTAATCTTCTCGGAGGAGGGGTTTATGTAAATATTGAGCCTAGTGATGTCAGCAAGCCCTGGAGGAATGTGTGTAGTCGCCTACTGGCCGTTTGCTGTAGTTCTTAGAAACTGATTTCTTTAAAAGCAAATATCTCCCTTTGCTTTAAACTTTGAACGTTGTAACTTTGCAGATGTTGTTTATGCTCAAGCAGCAACATTACACGCTAGCTAAAGTTAGAATAGTGAAATCGTGGTTTACCACCCCTTTAAATTATCATTTAGTGTGACAAACAAATACAGAAGTTAGTGAAATACTTTTTAAAACAATACATTTTGATACCATTGAAATTCAGCAGCAGAGCGATGACATCTTAGATCATTATCTAGTATTGTGTATACTTAATTTAGCAAAGGCTGCAAAGCTGTTCCCTCGTTTCAAATATGGCAGGACTATCACCACTGCAACTAAAGACTGCTTTGTAAATAATCTTCCACATGCGGCCCGCCAGTCATCTTTATCCGGCCCTCCTAAATATAAATATGTTTAGGAGGGCCGGATAAAGATGACTGGCATTTGGCTTGTTTTTTTTTTGTAACCACTTACAAACAGATCAACAAACAAGGTACAGAATAAAATCACTGAATAAAACATGATCCCTAAACATTTAAAATCAGCGTGGTTACTTTAAGATCGAGCCCGCCACGCATTCGTGTTTAGCCAATCTGATTTGTTCCCTGCCGGAAGATGTTTAAAAATTACAACAACCAATTTACAATCATCGTCAGCTTATTTTTTTGCCAGATGAATGAGAAAAAATCTAGACAGAAAAAATGTCACTCTCTACCTTGAAGAAAAGAAAAATTGACAGTGAAAACAGACAGTTTTGTGGAGAATGGACAGAAAAATACCTGTTTTACCAAAACCCGTATGTTTGATATGCAGTGAGTGTATCGCTGTTACAAAGGAGTACAACTTGAGAAGACACTTCAAAACCAAAACTTTGACACTCAATAGCCGTCTGGCTCTGATGCTCGTCGATGTAAAGTGCAAAGTCTTACTGCTGACTATGAGCAAAGACGAACCATCATGTTTCGATCGTGTACCGAGCAAGAGAAGGCCACAGCAGCATCTCTCCATGTAGCATGGATCCTCAGGGAAAAGAAAAAAACGTTTACTGATTCGGAGACTGTGAAAGATTGCATGCTAGCAGTTCTACAGGAGATTGTGACTGAGGATAAAACCAGAAACAACCTCATTGCCTCTATTCAGAAAATTCCAATGTCTGACACTTCAACCAAACGAAGAGTGGAAGTACTGTCAAATGAAGTTTTTGAAACTCTTTTAGAACAATTAAAAAAGGCAGATGTAATGTCATTAGCTGTGGATGAATCTACCGAAGGTAGTGATGTGGGACAGCTGTGTCTCTATGTGAGATTTTTTGATGGGGTGTGCTTTCGTGAAGAATTGCTGGGATTAATTCCATTGGAGGGACATGCAAGTGGTGAAATACTTTTTAATAATATTGTTACTTTTTTTACTGAGCACGGACTAGATTTGAAACGAGTAAATATGCTTGTAACAGATGGCGCTCCTTCCATGGTGGGTAGGGTGCAGGGGTTGTATGCGCGCCTGGCCGAAGTTGCGCCAAAAATGAGATCGCTGCACTGCTTGATTCACCAGAGCGTTCTTTGCGCTAAACTAAGTGGTGAATTTAAAAACACAATGGATAGTGTTATGTCTATAATTAATTTAATCCGATCAACTTCAAGCCTACAGCACGGCCTGTTTCGCAAACTCTTATCAGACATGTCTGCTGATCACACTGATTTGCTCCTGCATAATGATGTACGGTGGCTAAGTAAAGGGAATGCACTAAGACGGTTCTGTGAACTTAGGCAAGAGATTATTGCTTTCCTTCAAGAAAGTAATCACAAGAAAGCTGGCAAATTTCTCTCTCAGATGCTTGACGAGACTTTCATGGCAGACGTGTGTTTTCTGAACAATATTTTCATTAATTTGAACAGTCTTAATCTGGAGTTGCAGGGAAAGGATAAAACCGTGAGCGATATTGTGGAAAAACTTGATGCATTTAAACGCAAGATGGACTTGTTTGTAACCGGTGTGAATAGTGCGAAAATGCTGCATTTCCCAACACTGCGGGACTTCAGCAAAAACTCCTCAGCAAAAACTACCAGAGGTATGACAGACTTTCTGGAAAAACTGCGTTTAAATTTTGTTGCGAGGTTTGACGACTTCAAGATACCCCCGAGGTGATGCAGTGTGTCAAGGACCCGTTTCATGTTGACGTGGGAGGAGCGTTCGCTTCTAAAGCCAAAGAGGTGCTCGATTCACTCGATGAAGGATTGCTGCAAGTAGAGCTCATAGACATCCAGGCGTCATCTGATGCAAAGATTTAATTTCTGTCTGGAGGATGTGTACAGTTCTGGGTTGATCTGAACCAGGACCAGTTCCCAAACACCAGAAGTTTGGCCATTTTCATTTTGACTATGTTTGGTACAACTTACACATGTGAGTCGAGCTTTTCACATATGAATGTAATAAAAAACAACACTCGTTCCTCCCTTTCAAGTGAACACCTCCATCAGTGCTTGTGGATCGCGCTAACTTCTTATGAACCCAATTTTGTTGCTCTTTCAAGATCAAGCAAATGCAATTTTATTCATTAGCAAAAGACTGGCATAGGTTGTGAATACTTGTAAATATTTTGTTAACATTTGTAACAACGTACCAAAGTTAAACAGTTATAAACAAAATAAGTTTTAGAGCTCTGCATTACAGTTACAGTGCTGTACTACAAATATGTTGATCATTGACATGTGTTAGCTAATTATTTACACTTGCTTTGAATTTTTTGTACAATTTTCATAGTTGAACTATTAACATTAAGCTCTTGCAATGTTAAACTGCTTTTTAAAATATGACGTAAAAAGAAAATAGTTACATATTAAAAGGCAAAATTCTGGATACAAGATGTGTGTGCATGTTTTTTTAATATATGACCTATAAGTAACAAAAAAAGCATAGAAAGTTATAACACAATAATATATAATAGGTTATATAAGAGAATGGTAAAAGTTTGGCCCGCATCATATTTACATTTTTAAAATCTGGCCCTCAAAGAAGAGTGGTTGAAGACCCCTGGCCTAGAGGAACTTGATGTTGCAACAGAAACTATTAACTCTCTCTTTTCCAGCACTTTAGACACAGTTGCTCCTCTGCACTTAAAGAAGATGAAAGAAAATAGTCCAACGGAAAAATGGAGCGCAGCTGGAAGAAAACAAAACTGGAGGTTTTTCGCATTTAGTGGAAAAAGAGCATTATTGCGTACAGAAAGGCCTTACAAACTGCTAGATCTGCTTATTTCTCGACCCTCCTAGAAGAAAATAAACACAAGCCTAGGAATTTATTTGATACAGTGGTAAGATTGATATAGTGCAAGATTGATAATATTAGGAAAACATTTATAACAATGCAACCATCTACTACAGTATCGCATCAGACAGTGCATTGTAGTGTCACTGAGGAGAAATTCCATTCATTCACTGCTATAGGAGAAAAAGAATTGGCTAAACTCGTTAAATCATCTAAATCAATAACATGTATGCTTGACCCAATACCGACTAAGCTACTAAAAGAGATGCTTCCAGAGGTCATAGATCCTCTTCTCAATATCATTAATTCATCCTTGTCATTAGGATATGTACCGAAATTTTTAATCTGGCTATTATTAAACCACTTATTAAAAAAACACAACTTGATCCTACAGAATGTCAATTACAGGCCAATCTCAAATCTACCTTTTCTGTCAAAAATACTAGAAAAGGCAGTGTCCTCAAAAATTTGTTTTTTTTTTTAGAAAGAAATGGAATCTGTGAGGATTTCCAGTCAGGATTTAGACCGTATCATAGTACTGAGACTGCTCTCATCAGAGTTACAAATGATTTGCTCTTATCTTCCAATCGTGGTTGTTTCTCTCTATTAGTGTTACTCGATCTTAGCGCTGCATTTAATACTATTGACCACAACATTCTTTTGAATAGACTTGTTGGCATTAGTGGAATTGCATCGACATGGTTTAAATCATACTTATCTGACCGTTATCACTTTGTAGCAGTAAATGAAGAGATATCACACCGATCACAAGTTAAGAATGGAGTACCGCAAGGCTCAGTGCTAGGACCATTGCTTTTCACCCTGTACATGCTACCCTTGGGAGATATCATTAGGAAGCATGGTGTTAGTTCCCTATCGAGGGAACTCGCACTGCATCGGAACGACGAATTTGGGGATGCTCCATTAGCAACAGCGTATCTGAAGTATGAATGAAACTATTCCAATCCTGATTGGTGTTGCGTCATGGCGTAGTATGTGAGGGCATACCCGGAAGCTACATAAGGGGGGCTGGCACATAGTAATGTCAGCTTTCGCTCTTCAGCACAGCGCTCTGTGTTCAAAACTGTCTGTCTATTTGGTGTTGTTTGTCACAAAAAAGAATATATATATAAAAGTGAAAAGTATGGCGACTCAGGGCGAGCAATACTAGCGTTGTGTGCACCTGTGTCCCTGTTATATGTCGGGCACGGACATGCATATGCTTTGTGTACAATGCCAGGGCATGCAGCACGTTAGGGCGGCTTTCGAGGGAGCCGGCTGCAGCGATTGTGATAAGCTGCCGCTCAGGGTGATTGTTCGATGAGGCCGGCCAGCCTCGTGAGCCCCGTGGATCGGGGCAATGCCGGTCATGGGGCTCACAGATGGACGTGTCAGCGAGACTTGGGACTGCTGAGGCATCTTCCCAGTCTTCGTCTGGCAGTTCAGATGTTCTCCCTCCCTGCGTGGAAGCCGGCGCTGCGGCTTCTTCCCCCGGGGTAGAGGATCCGATGGCAGTTGCAGTTATAAAGAGAGCTCGCCACTTCTTAATGCAAGATTCAATCTCACATTGCCGAGGCAGCGCGCAGGTTACGGGTCTGCAATTAAAGTGACACACGCGATCGGTGTGCATGTGATACTGGTTGGGTCCGAGGCATGCAGTTAGCTCCTGAGGGTGCTGGCTGTTTTCATTGAGAAATATCTTGACGCGTACAGCCGTGCGCCTTTCGGGTGTTTCAGCCTCGCGCCTGTTGACTTTCTTCTCGAGGGAGGAAAGCCAATTGTATTATAACTGCTCGAAATTCGCGTTGCCGAGACCGTATAATACTTATTAAATCAGTATTGTCTGGTGATTAGGGCTGCATTTAATTCTGAGGAATTCAAATGGAATATTATCTGACTTTGACGAGTTCGATATTTTTATTCAGCCTATTCAGACCATGTTTCACTGGTTGGGTGTTTATGGCTGCATTTAATTCTGAGGAATTAAAATGAAATATTATCTGACTTTGAGGAGTTAGATATTTTTATTCAGCCTATCATTCAGACCAGGTTGCACGTGTTGGGTGATTATGGTGTCATTTAATTCTGAGGAATTAAATGGCATATTATCTGACTTTGATAAATTAGATATTTTAAATCAGCCTGTCATCCAAAGCGTCTTCACTTGTCTGATTTTTCATCTAAGATGGGAGCATGACATGCATGGGCAGTTCCTGAGGGGGCTGCTTTCATGCATTGTTAGGGTTGCTCCTTGTTGGAGCCCTCAGGAAGTTGATGTTGTTCTCGCCACCTTGTGGGCTGCGGGACACATCAGTTTCCAGCAATTGCTAATCGCAGTGTCCGCCCTAGTTGTTGCGGCCCTGTCGAGCTGCTCCCTTAGATGAGGCCTCTGTTGGCCAGCCCCCTCTCCCGGGAAGGAGCGATCGAGGTCGCCTCCCCTGTAGAGCTTTTGGGAATCGATGCTGTGCTCCCGTCATCTAGTACGCTTCGGGCCACATCGATTTCCTACGAACGCACGCTGCTCCATTCGCCTCTAGAGAGACCTGTGGCTGGCAGCGAACGCGTCCGCGCACTGAGAATCAATCTCGACTGCTCCCTGCCGGTCAGCCACTTCAGGGGGTCGTGAGTGAGGCTCAGTGGACACCCGAAGCCAGCCTCGAGAGGCTGGTTACCTTAGAAGATTATCTCGGTGCATGGTTATGCCTCCGAATATATCTGCTTGGGCCTGCGACTGTAGAAAAGGGGATACAGACTGCAGTTCGATTACCTTCCCCCGAGGTTCAATGGGGTGGTCTGGACGGCAGTGGTCCCTGGGCAGGTTCGGGTAATGGAACAGGAAGTTCCTCCCTGTTGGTAAGGAGGCCACAAAACGTGCTCCTCCGCCAGACAGGGAGTCCGGGTTCTATAGCCGGTTCTTTATAGTTCCTAAGAAGGATGGCGAGTTGTGTCCAACTTTAGATCTGAGGTACTTGGATCATTCTCTGAGGAGATTCAGATTCAAGATGCTTACAATTCCTCCATCGTGATTCAGATCCAGTCTGAGGACTGGTCTGTCACGATGGATCTAAAGAGGATGCATACTTCCATGTATCCATCCTTCTGTGTCACAGGAAGTTCCTGAGGTTCACTTTCGGGGGCGAAGCGTACCAATATCGGGTTCTTCCATATGGCGTGGCTTTCCCCTTGCACGTTCTCGGGTGCATGGATGCAGCTCTAGCTCCAACTGAGTCTCTGGGGCATTTGTGTGCTGAACTACATCGACTGGGCTCATATTGGCCCATTCGCGAGTAGCAGCAGTTCGGCATTGAGGTGTCGCCCTCTATGCAGATTGGCTCACCAGACCCTCCAGTGGTCCCTGGGGAAACTGTCATCTCTCAGAGCGATGTATGTCCCAAGGGATCAAAACCAGGGAGCAGATGTCCTGTCGAGGCAGGGGCTAAGGCCCGGGGAGTGGCGACTCCACCCAGAGGTGGAGGACGCCATGTGCAAGAGATTCGACCCAGTGGGAGTGGATCTTTTTGCGTCTCGAGAGACGTCCCACTGTTCCACAGTGTTTTTTTCTCAGTGATGCAGACGTGGCCGAGGCTGTATGCATATCCCCCGATCACTCTACTCCCGGGAGTCCCGGGTATGGTTCTCAGACAATGTAGCACTGCTAGACGGTCTCCCGTGGCAGGTCCCTCTGAGGAGGGATCTGCTGTCTGAGGCCGGGGGCACAATATTTCACCCCTGCCCAGAGTTTTGGGACCTCTGGGTCTGGCCTCTGTGGGGGCCCTCTACCTAGAGGCTGGACTGTCAGCAGATGTGGTCGAGACCTTGCTCCGCTCCAGGGCTCCTTCCAGGAGACTGTACAGCCTTAAGTGGAATGTGTTTTCCGTGGCTCGGAGGATGAGGCCTACGGCTCGTTCCAGAGTTCCAACCTGGGATCTGGCGGTGGTACTTGAAGGGTTGGCTGAGGCCCCCTTTGAGCCACTGGAGTCGGCTGAGCCCCTGGCGGGGTTAAGGCCATCTTACATTCTAAGCCGGGCTACGTGCCCAAGGTGCCATCTAGTGTGGCCAGGTCATTGGTTTTTCAGGCTTTCCATCCTCCACCTCACGTGACGGCGGAAGAAGGGAGACTTCACCTGCTCTGCCGGTCAGAGCTCTTTCTATATATTTGGAGAAGTCTGCGCAGTTGAGGAAATCAGAACAGCTGTTGGTGTGCTTTGGTTCACCCAAGAAAGGGATGCCTGCTTCGACTTGGACAATCAGTAACTGGATTGTCCAGGCTATAGCCACGGCTTATCAGGTGCGCAATTTGCCTTCACCGATGGCCGTGAGGGCCCATTCCACCAGGGGCATGGCCTCCTCGGTGGCCCTCCTTTCTGGAGTCCCGATGCAGGGGATCTGCGAGGCGGCTGGGTGGGCCACCCCACACCCTTTCATTAGATTTTACAGCTTGCACCTCCCTACGAGGCCTGGCGCTTGGGTGCTCCAGTCCTAGTTGTACCTGGGTTTTCAGCTTCACACTAGGGCAGGCGCGACCCTCGGTGTGGCCTAGTGGGTACTCGTTCCCCAAATTCGTCGTTCCGACGCAGTGCGAGTTCCCTCGAAAGGGAACGGCTCGGGTTATGACTATAACCCTTGTTCCCTGAGATAGGGAACGAGCACTGCGTCTTGTCGCCACACCTCGTCACGCCTGGAGCGTTTGCTTCATTGCGATAACTGACATTACTGCTTCTGGGTATGCCGTCATATACTACGTCATGACGCAACACCAATCAGGATTGGAATAGTTTCATTCATACTTCAGACACGCTGTTGCTAAGGGAGCATCCCCAAATTTGTTGTTCCGACGCAGTGCTCATTCCCTATCTCAGGGTACAAGGGTTATAGACATAACCCGAGCCGTTTTCACTGTTATGCTGACGATACTCAGTTTTATATTTCTTCACGCCCTGATGAAACTTACCAAGTCAAAAGATTAACAGAATGAATATAGCTGATATAAAAAAATTGGATGAGTTAGGGGTGTGCGATATATATTGTCTGCGGTAATATCGTAATTGTTGTGTGATCTGACATTATCAAGTGTATCCCTCACACACACCCAGAGAGTGCACGCACACACTACGTGAAGTAGTTTTGTTGATTAGACTAGTGCGGGTGCACATTAGAGTACAAGCTTTCACTGCGTGCTATATTTATATCATATAATATAGTTAATAAGATATCACACAAAGATTGCAGTTTTTCAAATGTGATATTGATTTTATGCAAGTTCTTGTTTTATACAAGAAGTTATAAT
This sequence comes from Gobio gobio, assembly GCF_949357685.1. NCBI lineage: Eukaryota > Metazoa > Chordata > Actinopteri > Cypriniformes > Gobionidae > Gobio > Gobio gobio. Next base: position 20,493,715 of record NC_137112.1, on the reverse strand, counting down.
ATTAAGTGACTTACAGTTTAGACTTCCATATTGCCTGTTTTCGCTCTATTTCGCCACCGAAAAATAGTTCAAAACAAAGACACAGCACTCTATCTGCGTCTCTGAGCAAAACACAGCGGTGTTTTCATACTGAATGATTCAGCTTTTTGAACAAATCAATTGAATCATTGATTCAATGACTAATATAGATTAAGATAGTCAAATGCTTCGTTCCTTGAATTAATCAGCTGTTTGAATGAATTGTTTGAGTCTCAATGACTCACTCGTTAAACGTGACTTGCTGCCACCTACTGGCAGTTTTAATTTCACAGTTAAAATATATTTTCATGTTTTAAATCATTTCAAATATCAATATTATTCAACATTTTATGTTTTAACCCCCTCGAGTCGGTGGTCGCGCCGGCGCGATCAGCTCTCTTTTTTTCTTATCAGTGCCAAAGAGACTCAAATAACTTTTTATCATTCATGCAAGTGTTATACATCATTATATTCTGTTAAGTTTCTTTTTTTTTGTGTACAGTCACAATAAAAACAAATTGTTGTGCTTTTTGCAAAATAAGGGAAACAAACATGATTCGCGATCTTCAGGCTCTCTCTCAATGATGTCTAATCTGATTCTCTTCAGAAAATGACCTGTAGCTTAGTGAGAAACATGAGACATATGTCTAAATGTGACCGGGACCCGATCAACTTACACTAATAAAGCCCATATTAGTGAACTCCCCAATTTCGAGCCTCCCCAAAAACAAGCTTTCAACTAAATGAAAAGGGACAAGCAGAGACGTAAATACCACAAACCACAAGTTTATTTTTGTCAAATAATAACTAAAACATTGAGCTCAACATCAAAAATGCTAAAACACTTCACATATAAAAATTACCCAGTAGGCATGAGCCCAAGCCAACGGTCTTTGGCATTTATGGCCAAAACACGCATGTGGATAATGCAGGTCCTTAACTCACAGTACATACATCAGTCCAATGGACTTCGTCTAGTAGGACCACATGGATCGGTCACCCATATGCCGGCCAAACAAAATGGTAACAAGGATGAAAACAAAATAACAATCAATGAAAACAACAAAACAATCACAAAACAAGGGAATACAAAATAAAGGTGGTTCCTTTCCTTGATATTATGTCTGTTGTACAACACAGACCACCCAAATTATGAACCAAAATATGTAGAAAAGAATCAAACCAACCAAACAAACCCAAAAATACAATAATTATTTTAAACCACTCCACACAATACACCAATCAAAAGGAGAAGAAAAGAGAAAACAAAACAACCAAATAAACCACAAATTCCTGAGTATCAATGTAACACCAGACAAGGAAATTGTATACAACCAACCCAAATAACAAAATAGAAACAAAACATGAAACAATAACTTAACAAAACCTAATCAGGATATTACAATAAACAAAGAAAATAAAACTTAAATCGAACTCAAATGCACATGCACACACACACACACACACACACACACACTTAAACAACGTACACCAACAATTAAACGACTGCAAATTCACAATGAAATTGCACCAATAAGCACTAGGTGGCGCCAGAACCAAAGGTCTTGCTTTCACAGCGCATCCGAGGTAACGATGCCCAGGCACTAACGCACTGAAGATATTCAATGATATCGCGTGCAAGGCACAACATCCAGCGTCCCAGCAATGGATCCGCTATTTAAGGGACAGCAAAGCAGCAGCTGGTAACTTCTTGTGTACCCAACACTTACATACTCACTAACAATGCCTGGACGTACCCGACTAATCTTTCCAGAGGAGTGAAGGAGATACAAGACCTACACGAACAGGTCACATCAGTGCAATGCCATGACACAAACAGGTCACATCAGTGAACTGCCATGAGAAGACTAATTACACCTGTGTCTATATAGGTGCGTGATTGCCTGGCGTAACAACCCGCCGCGCAATCCACACACCGTTCTTAAAGGGGCCATCCTACTACTAGCGCAAACCCCACTCTTAAAAGGGCAATCCCACTACAATCTACCCCTGGATTTTCAATCATTGTCCCAATGATTCAAACTTCTACAGCCAAGGGCGAAAATGACCATCCACCCCGTGTTCCGAGAGAGTGTTCTCGGCCTGAATAGATATACTAGTGGATACATTACCAATAAGGGTCCTGGGCAAATGATAACGATTTGAATGTTTCCCTGCAGTTGTCCTAGTTGATCTGCGCAAGTCCTCTGCCCCTACAACAGAGGGCTCTCTAGCCTCCAAATCTGAAACCGAGGCCAAGGGAAGAGTACAACTAGAGGTCACATTCGGGACAATTTCCACAACAGCATCATCCATAAGGGTAGGCGGTAAAGGCTCAGTGTGGCGGAGGGGGCGTGGTTTTGCGAGGTCTGTAACGGGAGAGAGAGAGCAGAGCCGAGCGGTTGGTAAGTGGGTTAAGTGCAAATGAGTAACACCTGTCTCTGATTGCAGTAATTGGCTGGAGAGACTGCTTATAAGCTGCAGCAGAGAGAGAGATGGGAGAGAGAGACCTGGACTGGGACTGTGCACACGTGTCTGAGGAGCCTGTCGAGAGAAAGCAGTATCTGAGAGAAAAGTTTTGAGTCAAGGATTGTTGAGTGTGTTGAGTCCACGCCCACGTGCGTGTTTTGTGTTATAGCAGTTCTGAGTAATAAAAGACACAGTCCCAGTCACGCCGACCCCGTCTTCTTCCTTCCTCCACCACACAAAGATACACTACACTCAGTAACCACCATCACAGGGTCCCCATCACACAAATGTTCCCCAAAATCTTGTCCCTGTAGCCCCAGATCCATATGATAAGCCTGTTGTACTGGTTCAGGAGCCAGCTTCAACAGAGACCGATGTACCTGTTTAACCCGAGATGGCTCATCCAATGGTGATATACTATACACCTGCCCACCTTCCCGGGGAGCTCGCACTATTTTATACAGGACAGTAGACCAATGATTCTGAATCTTATTCCGGCCTCGAACTCCATAATCACGCAAATGTACTAACTGGCCCTCAATTAAGGGTTGACCCCTTACTGTCTGATCATACAAGGTCTTCCTATGTTCTGCAGCTGCTTCAAGACGGGCTTTTACCCTTCCATAGGTTACTCTTAGCCTATTCTGATGCCTAGCCACCCAATCTTCCACACTACCCCTAACCGGATCTTCAACACCTGCCAGAAGAAAATCTACAGGCAACCGGGGAGTCTGTCCAAACATTAGAAAATGGGGAGACTCACCTGTAGTATGGTGGCAAGTGGTGTTATACGAAAAAACCACGTGTGCCAAGTGTAGAGTCCAGGAACGTTTCTGTTCAGGAGGAAGGGAACGGAGAAGATCGTGCAGCGTACGATTGAAGCGTTCACACTGTTCGTTGCCCTGAGGGTGGTATGGGGTCGTGTGGGTCTTCTGAATCCCATAAAGTTGACACAATTGGGCAATCACTGCACTCTCAAAGTTCCGACCCTGATCGGAATGAAGCCTGGCCGGCACACCCAACTTATAGAACCATTCCTGAACCAGAACATTGGCTACGGTGGTTGCCCTCTGGTCCCTAGTTGGAACTGCCAAAGTGTAATTGGAAAATACATCTGTCATAATTAGGACGTGTTCCCGTCCATCACTAGATGGTTCTAAGGAGGTGAAATCAACGGCCAATATTTGGTTAGGCTTAGATGCCATCAGGTGGCCCATGGGAGCACGTGCCACTGGAAAACTGGATTTTGAGATAGTACACTGCCTGCAGTTCTGACAATGCTCTTGAACGTAGGCATAGGAACTCATAGGTTCGTTCTCGGCCTTGATGGCCATGCCCATCGTGTAACTGCCTAAAAACCTCATTCCACAAAACCTCTGGTAATACCAGTTGATCTACGTCCTCCCCACCATCAGGAAGTTGGAGGTGGCGGTACAGCAATCCCTCCTTAACGAACAATCTGCCCCATTGTCGCAAGAGCTCCAGCCCGGACTTAGACATTGACTGTCGCTCCACATTAGATGGGTACCTATTTCTGGAAAAAAATGCAAGAAATACCCCCAAGGTAGGATCCTCCAATTGCATCTGCTTGAGCTCTTCCTTAGAACGGGATGGAAAGGCGGTAATAGCATGCTGCTCTGCCCCTACCAACCCACTTTCCACCCCCTGGCGGATATCAACTGTGCGGAGTCTCTTAGGCAATGGTGTACCAGAGGACTGTGTCGAATTACCAGAGGAATACTGCCTTGACAATGAGTCGGCATTACCATTAACACGACCAGGGCGATACTTGATTTCAAAATCAAAAATTGCCAACTGAGACACCCAGCGCTGCTCAGTTGCACCGAGCTTAGCTGAATTCAGGTAGCTCAATGGGTTGTTATCTGTATAGACAGTGCAGTGATGGCCCAGAAGATAATCCTTAAACTTTTCTGTCATCGCCCATTTAAGAGCGAGAAGTTCCAGTTTCATGGAGCTATAATTCTCCATATTCTTTTCTGTAGGCCTAAGCCCTTGACTGGCATAAGCCACTGGCCGTAACCTCCCACCCTGATCCTGGCTAAGCACCGCCCCTAGTCCCAAATGGCTAGCATCAATGTCCAGGACAAAGGCCTTAGCAAAATCAGCATATGTCAACACAGGAGCTGCTACCAATTTCTCCTTGAGACACTGGAACCCTTGTTCACACTCCGGGGTCCAGCAGCTCTCTATGGGTCTGCCTGAACCCCTCTTTTTCTTTGTGCCAATCAACTCTGCTACCAGGCGATGTAGAGGGGCAGCCAGCTTGGCAAACCCCTCTACGAAGCGCCGATAATAACTCACAAAGCCTAAAAAGGATCTTAACTCTGCAGCATTGCTAGGCCGCTTCCACTCTGCTACTGAACTAATTTTGTCTGGATCAGTAGAAACCCCTTCTTTTGAGACCACATGCCCCAAGTAGTGGACCTCTTGACGGAAAAAGCAGCATTTCTCTAGTTTGGCCTTTAAACCCTCCTGCTGCAAACGGCTGAACACCAACTCCAATCGCTCAAGATGTTGGGCTACTGAGGTCGAAAAGACAATAATATCGTCCAAATACAGCAGTAATGTTTGGAATCGTTGATCCCCGAACATGCGTTCGAGAACCAAACTCGGCCCGGCCAGAACGGGGCTACTAGCAGAAGACGGACCCCGTCCCGACGCACTCTCTCTAGAACTCCCGGAAGCAGAGCGATCGGGGGAAAAGCGTACAGGAGCAGTCTTCGGCCACTCCTGAACCATTGCTTCCAGTCCGAGAGGAGATGGAGGCGTTAGGGAGAACCACAGATGACAATGGGTGTTCTTGTGAGTCGCAAACAGGTCCACTTGGGCCCTGCCAAACTTCTCCCAAAGGAGCTCCATCACCTCGGTGTGGAGTGTCCATTCCCCGGGCCTCGGCCCCTGCCTCGACAGGATGTCTGCTTCCACATTCAACCGCCCAGGAATGTACATAGCCCTCACTGAGACTTGTTTCCCCTGGGACCAGAGGAGAATAAGGCGCGCCAGCTTGTATAACTGGCTAGACCTCAGACCCCCCTGATGGTTGATATAAGAGACCACCAATGTGCTGTCTGTGTGAACAAGCACATGATGGCCCCTGAGATACGGCAGGAAGTGCTTCAGAGCCTGAAACACTGCCAGCATTTCTAGACAATTTATGTGCCACGGATGATGGTGTTCCTGCCATAAGCCCTGGGCCGAGCGACCACTCATGGTCGCCCCCCAACCCATAAGGGAGGCATCCGTGCTCAGAGATAACCGCTGGCACGGTGCCCCTAGTAACGGGCCTTGGGTCAGAAACCAAGGATCCTTCCACATGACCAAGGAGCGGAGACAACCGCCGCAAAAACTTGATCACCTGAAAGAGATTTCCCCTAGGGGAAAAGCCCCTGGTTTTGAGCCACCACTGTAATGGTCTCATGTACAACAGGCCGTACGGAATGATATTGGATGGTCCTGCCATGAGACCTAGCAATCTCTGAAACTGCTTTACAGTGAGTGACTGGTCTAACTTCACCCCTCTCACGGCTGAGCAGATGGACCCTATGCGAGGCTCTGAGAAGCAGCTCCGCATAAAGACCGAATCCCAACTCACGCCTAGATACGTTATCCTCTGAATACGTTATCCATCTTGATGTTGAACTGCGAGATGAGCTGACTGTGCTAGGATCAGCCAGTCGTCGATGTAATTGAGAATGCGAATCGCCTGCATATGCAAGGGGACTAGCGCGGCATCCACACACTTCGTGAACGTACGGGGTGAAAGAGCTAGACCGAAGGGAAGCACCCGATATTGATACGCTTCTCCCTTGAAAGTGAACCTCAGGTACTTCCTGTGCTGCGGAAGGATGGAGACATGGAAATATGCATCTTTGAGATCTATCGTGACAAACCAGTCCTCGGACCTGATCTGAGACACGATCTGTTTGAGTGTGAGCATCCTGAACTTGAGCTTCGCTACAGCCCAGTTCAGGACGCGAAGATCCAAGATAGGGCGCAGCCCTCCATCCTTCTTTGGCACTATGAAATACCGGCTGTAAAAGCCTGACTCCCTGTCTGGCGGGGGAACCTTTTCTATAGCCCCCTTCTTCAGCAGAGTCTGTACTTCTTGAGACATAACCAGAGCCTGCTCTGGGCCCAACACTGTGGACAGAACCCCGTTGAAACTGGGAGGACGACATCTGAACTGAATGGTGTACCCAAATCTTATGAACCACAGGACCCAACGAGATATATTTGGCAGATTCTCCCACTCTGACACAAAATCTACTAAAGGTACCAGCCTCTCGAGGCTGGCCTCTGATGTACTCTGCACCACGAGTGCAGCGCCCTGAAACGGCGAACCGGCAGGGAACAACTGGCTCGACAGCGCCACCTCCCTCCTCGGAGGGGGCGGGCCATCCTTGGATGACTCGTGAGGGCCCTCCTCGCCCCGGCACTCGGGCGGAGTTGGTGGAATGACCCTGTGAGGGTGCTGAGGAAGGGATCACCCTCACAGCCCTGAGCCCGCAAGCGTCAGGGCTTCTTCGACGCAGCCTTCCTCGAGATAATGACTGTCCTCAGATCAGTCTTACCCTTACCTTCCCCGAGGCCTGGGGTTTGCGGGGAAGAAACTGCTTGAGCGCCGCTGCCTGTTTCTTTGCCTCCCGGAACCTGTCGGTAACCGTAGTAACGGAGCATAAAGCAGAAAACTCTTGTCTTTTTCCTTGATCTCGGTCAGATTTAGCCAGAGATGTCTCTCCGTGACCACCAGGGCTGCCATAGAACGGCCAATACATCTGGCTGTCTCCTTGGTGGCATGGAGGGCTAAATCTGCAGAGGATTGGAGCTCACTGATAACATCAGCCCCGATCTCATTGTTTTACCCCAGGTCCCTCAGCCGGTCAGCCTGATATGCCTGCGCTATAGCCATAGTGTACAGAAACGCGGCGGTCTGACCTGCTGCCGAGTAAGATTTACCCACTAATGCCGAGGTAGGTCTGAGAGGCTTAGTGGCATCTCAATAAACCCTTAGTGGCTTAGTGGCATCTCAATAAACCCGTCTCCAGCATGTTGCCTCCGATCATTCGAATATTGCACTTTAATAATTATTTAATCAACATCATCCTCAATAAACCTGTCTCCAGCATGTTGCCTCCGGTCCCTTGAATATTCCGATCTATTATGATCTCTGACCTGTAAAGCTGCCAGAATAATAATAATAATAATAATAATAATAATAATACGCTGTTTGTTAATTGGCCAGAGGAGAACTGGCACCCCGACTGAGCCTGGTTTCTCCCAAGGTTTATTTTTCTCCATTAGGTCACCTAATGGGGTTTTGGTTTCCTTGCCACTGTTGCCTCTGGCTTGGCGTGCTCAGTTGGGGACACTACATTTTTCAACTAAACATCGAAATAAATCTAATTAATAAACTAAATTAACCACATAAACTAAATTACTGATCTAATTATTGATCTAAAGCCCACACTGTCACTGTATGATAATTGAAATGAACTGATGACATCAGCGTTTTCTCCAGAATGGCTATACAGCTGAATAAAATTATGCTGCATTATTTTCCTGTTTAACACTGTAAAGCTGCTTTGAAACAATCTACATTGTTAAAAGCGCTATATAAATAAAGTTGACTTGACTTGACTTAGTGGGTAATGACGGAGCCTTAATATGTCGATGCCGACTCGGGAGAGAGATGGCTCGCAAGCGTCTCTTCCACCCTCGGCACCGAACCATACCCATGTCTTTTCAGCCCCCCGATGTTACTGTATACTACCCTCAAGCAGGGTTCTGACTTCCTGCTTCGCTACTGTTTGGATGCTCTTGCTTACTGCTCCGCTCTTTGCTCTATCGCTTCTAGATTTTATCTCATAATTTCAACTTTAGCAAATCAGCACAGTGCTCAAACGACAAAGCCTGACTCCAATGATAAAATTAGAAACTCTGGTGACTGGATTACTAAACAAAAAGCGGAATATTTCAACCGACCAGCCTCCCACTGCCTTCAGCTTACATTCCGGAGAAGGGAAAACGCAGCTGCCTACATTCAAAAGGATAAGAAAATGCCTCTTCTAGAATCTACTTGCTGCACAAACTGCCACAGACTTTTACAAAGGATTGCAGTTCTTGAAACAAAGTTTTTTGCGGAACCATCCAACCAGATGAATCACACAGCAGAGCTTCATCATGAACGCCCTCTGCACACTGCCGGTGAGTCCCATAAATGTAGTGCTACTCAACAGGTAGAGAAACAAGTAACTGATCAACACACTAATTGATGGCACAAACAGGTAGCAAGACCCAAAGGCACTCGAGACATCATATTGTCACGAGCATCACATATTGCCGCAGTAGCATGCTCTACCCTAGACACAAGGATTGCAAACACTAGTTTCCTACCACCAAATATACATATTGAAAACAGATTTGAAATGTTAATGAATGTGGGTGAGGAATCCCCAAACGTGATGAATGTGACCGAACACAGATCGAATCAGCCCGTAGCTAACACTGATGCTAACAGGCGCTCAAGGTTGGGCAGACAGCGGCCCTCAAGCCAGAGCGCAGCCGAGCCCAGGACTCTGATAGTGGGTGACTCCACAGTCAGAAACATTAGCAGAAGGGATAATACCACATGCTGCCTTCCACAAGCAACAGTTTCTGATGTAAACAGGGAACTTAAGGACATTCCGATGAAACATAAGACTGCAAATTGACTTATCATTCATGTGGGGAAGAACGATATTCAAAGAAAGCAGTCAGAACTCCTTAAGAGGGATTTCAATGAACTTTTTGAAACACTCAGAAAACTGAAAGTTCAGCCATTCATCAGTGGACCACTTCCAGCAAGAGGAACAAATAGGTTCTCACGACTACTTGGGCTTAATACATGGCTGCAAAAAACCTGCAACATGAAGGGAGTGAACTTTATCGACAAATTTAATCCCTTCTGGAGTCAGAGACAACTGTTTACATCAAATGGCCTCCACCCAAACAAACTCGGTGCAAGAGTGCTAAAGGACAATATTTATTTTTCCCTTCATCATCCTTCAGCTGTGTGTGCCATCCCACTCAACCTGGATGGCACACACACACACCAGTACAGAGTATGGACGATCACAGGACTTCATTTCAGCATCTGAATGGACATGCGGTTGATACACCCCACAAGGACAATGATAACACCACGCAGCCACAACAACCACTTCTCATGGACATACTCCCAGCTGAGCCCCGCCCTCAGAGCTCACCACAGACACACTGTGACGGATTAGAACTGCTCCAAGTGACACAGATTGAGGCACTAAACAGTAACATCTCAGCCCAGACTGCGGAGACACATTTGGTAAAAATGGGGACCTTCAGGGGTCAGACTGGTGAACTTTTACGCCTTATGTCTGGTCTGAACATGAAGCTGGATGAAATGTCTAAGTCACTCCATGAACCGGACGACAACATATTGCAGTTTCCGGTAACACCAGAGCAACAGCCCCCCTCAACAGACATGTTATTCCTCTCTACAGCATCCCCGCTTCTGAGCTTCACAGAGAAAATGGACTTTGTTTATACTGGAACCAGACAATCACACTCGATCGCTGCGAGCCCCCAGATATCAACCAAAGAGCGTCGAGCCCCACAACCACCAAAGACTGTGGGCCCAGCTCGCTCTGTCCCTCTGTCCCTGAGATTTCTTCGGTCACAACGCCAGGGCACACACCCTCCTCCATCTGCACCAAAAACAACTGATACCAGCTCTCAGTGATGTGTCCTGGTTCCTCGCAACGTCAACAGCAACCTTATCAAATGTTTACAAAACAAGCGGGAACCCAGTGTGCCTGTCTCTTTCTCTATTTCTGTTCTGTTACATGATAGAAAGTCTAAGGCTTTCTCAGGCCGTATGGCAACCCCATCTAATCTGCTGCCTGTTACTTGTCAAACTAAGATTACTGTGGGGGAAAAAAATTAAATTAATACTGTTAAGTTGGCACTTTTAAAAATCTGTTCACTTAAAAACAAATCATTTCTAATCAACGACTTAATAACCACAAACAACCTAGATTTTTTGCTTCTAAATGAAACGTGGCTAGAAGACAGCTGCAGTGCAACAGTCCTCAATGAAACAGCCCCTCCTAACTTTACTTTTATGAGTGTCTGCAGAGTAGTCAGGAGGGGTGGAGGAGTTGCTGCCGTTTTTAAAATGTCTATCAATGTAAGCAAGTATCATTTGGTGACTATTTGTCTCTAGAATATCTGGGCATTGTGCTAAAAGGTGCTCCACGCATCCTGCTTTTCATTATTTACAGGCCTCCAAAATATAGCCTTTATTGATGACTTTACAGAGCTGTTATCAGCAATCACATCTGAGTATGACTGTTTTGCTATTGCTGGGGATTTTAACATTCACATTGTCAATGCTGAATCCAGTACAACAAAAGATCTCATGACTGTTCTTAACACTTTTGATTTGACACAACATGTACACGGACCCACACATGATCGTGGACACACTCTAGATTTACTTATCAGTAATGGTCTAAACATTTCATCGATAGTTATTAAAGATGTGGCACTGTCTGATCATTTCTGTATTTTCTTTGATATATCAATCTCTCCTGCCATTGAAACTAGATCTGTCTCTGTCAAAAAGAGATGCTTAAATTAGAACACTAGTGTGCTGTTTATGAAAGCTATATCTCTAACACCAAGCATATCTGCAGACTCTGTTGATTTTCTCCTTGACTCTTTTAACTCAAAAGTTAAGAGTGTAATTGATGATATTGCTCCTGTGAAAGTCAGAAAAAAGAGTGGCAAACAAAAAGCACCTTGGTGAAACTCAACAGCAGTGCAATTAATGAAAAGACAATACAGGAAATCTGAACGCATGTGGCGAAAGACAAAACTTGTAGTCCATTACAACATCTATAAAGACAGTCTTCGTGCTTTCAATGTGGAACTAGGCAAAGCTAGACAGACCTTCTTTTCAAATATTATAAACAGAAACATAAACAACACGCGCACTCTTTTCGCTACTGTAGAGAGACTAACAAACCCTCCGAGTCACATTCCCAATGAAATGCTCTAAGACAGCAAATGTAGTGAGTTTGCTTTCTTCTTCTCCGAGAAAATCAATAATATCAGAAATGCGATCAGCACATCCTTGAGTTGCTCTGGGGTGAGACAGATCAGACCACAACCTCAGAAAGTTACTATGACTGATTTCGAAGCTATTGATGGTAAAAGTTTAGAAGAAACGGTACAGCACCTTAAAACATCAACCTGCGCCCTTGACACACTCCCCACTTTTTTTTTCAAAAGTGTGTTTAACTGTTTAGAAGCAGATCTCCTAGAAGTGGTAAACGCCTCACTTCTTTCTGGGACTTTTCCAAACTCCCTTAAAACCACAGTAGTTAAGCCTCTCCTGAAAAAGAGAAATCTGGATAACTCCATCCTGAGCAACTACAGACCAATCTCAAATCTCCCCTTCATAGGCAAGATCATTGAAAAAGTTGTTTTCAGTCAGCTTAACAAATTCTTGAACTCAAACGAATACTTTGACAATTTTCAATCTGGTTTCCGACCGCATCACAGCACAGAGACAGCGCTCATAAAGATAATAAATGATATTCGCCTCAATACAGATACAGGCAAAACATCAATTCTGGTACTACTCAACCTCAGTGCTGCATTCGACACTGTTGACCACAACATACTTCTTGACAGGCTAGAAAATTGGGTTGGGCTTTCTGGAATGGTCCTCAAATGGTTCAGGTCATACTTAGAAGGGAGAGGTTATTATGTGAGTATAGGTGACCATAAGTCTGAGTGGACATCCATGACATGCGGAGTCCCACAAGGGTCAATTCTTGCACCACTCCTATTCAACCTGTATATGCTGCCACTGAGCCAAATAATGAAAAATAACAAAATGGCTTACCACAGCTATGCTGACGACACCCAGATCTACTTAGCCCTATCACCTAATGACTACAGCCCCATTGACTCTCTATGTAAATGCATTGATGAAGTTAACAGTTGCATGTGCCAAAACTTTCTTCAGTTAAACAAAGACAAAACTGAAATCACTACATTTGGAAACAAAGATGAAATTCTCAATGTGAACGCATATCTTGAGGCTAAAGGTCTAAAATCAAAAAATCAAGTCAGGAATCTTGGTGCGATTTTGGAGTCAGACCTGAGTTTCAGTAGTCATGTCAAAAAATAACTAAATCAGCTTACTATCATCTGAAAAATATTGCAAGAATTAGATGCTTTGTTTCCAGGCAAGACTTAGAGAAACTCGTTCATGCTTTTATCACCAGCAGGTTGGACTATTGTAATGGTCTTCTCACTGGCCTTCTCACTGGCCTTCCCAAAAAGACCATTAGACAGCTGCAGCTCATTCAGAACGCTGCTGCCAGGATTCTGAGCAGAACCAGAAAATATGACCATATCACACCAGTCCTCAGGTCTTTACACTGGCTTCCAGTTACATTCAGGATCGATTTTAAAGTACTATTACTTGTACATAAATCACTCAATGACCTTGGACCTAAATACATTGCAGATATGCTGATGAAGTACAAACCCAACAGATCACTCAGATCATCAGGATCAAGTCAATTAGAAATACCAAGTGTCGGGACTGTGGATTAAAGGAGGACTCAAAGTGCAGTGAACAAGGAAGTGGTTTATTCGGGGAATAAACAATGTGAACAGTCAAACAAAGTGAGGAGGTGACAGTCTACGGAACTGTTTGGTGGCTCCCGCTGTATCTGCGCACTCTACAGCAGACACACAGGCTGGAGAGACCACCGAGAGAACGGGGGACAGGTTGACCCAGCAGAAGACAAGACCGAGCCCAGCAAGGGAATACGGCTTGCTGAAAACTCCTCGTCTACGGGTCCTGGGTACAAAACCAAACAGGTAAGACACAGAGCAGAAATGCAGAGCAGAAATGCAGAGCAGACACGTAAAATTCACGCGACATGAAGTGATCAACTGACAACAAGAGGTAGACACAGCTGGGCATATAAAGGGTAAAGGGAACGAGCGACAGGTGCGGGAGATCAGCCCGTGATCAAACTGATAATCCAATCACGAGCTGCAGAAAAATGACAGGACAAACAACAGGAAGAGCCGGTGTCACCCTGAACCTGTGACACCAAGGGTTCACTCAAACCAAGGAGAGTCTGCTTTTAGCTATTATGCCAGCCGTAGCTGGAACCAGCTTCCTGAACAGATCAGATGTGCTCCAACAGTAGCCACTTTCAAATCCAGACTAAAAACACATCTGTTTAGCTGTGCATTTACTGAATGAGCACTGTGCAACTGTACGTCCGACTGATTGCACCTTATCTTATGCATTTACTGAATGAGCTCTGTGCTTTGTCCGAACTGTATGCACTTCAATTATGTGTTTCAATTTAACCCAGTTTTTATTTTTTGTTTTAATTATATTTTTTATTTATTTATTCATTTTTTTTGTTAAGGCTGACTGGGTGGAAGAGGTTGAGAGACGGGGGAGCAATAAATCGAAATCCCTCCAGTGTGAGGACGATCCATTTAGATCTGCTCTGACGGATAGATCTGTATAGCCTTGGTAGTAAGAGGAAGGACTGTGTAGATCTGTCTGACGGTCGAACAAAGTAGAGATAGCCCTGGTGTTCCTGTCCAGGAAGATTTGTCACAGTTACCTGACAAATATTTTTAAAGTAAACCTGACTCTCCATTTTCTTCCACCCCAGATAGGGGATTTCATCTTTATTTTTCATTTTATTTTAATTCCTATTATAACTGTTATACTATATATATTTTTATTTTATTCACTTATGAATATTTTAACTTCATTTCTGTGTAAAGCACTTTGAATTGCCACTGTGTATGAAATGTGTGAGACAACGGGTCTTCGCAGGCCCGCTGTTAGGCGAAACTGGGTTGCCAAAAAAAATAACTCACAAAAAAAAAGATGGCAATACTCGCAGAGATGTAAAAGTGTAAAAGTGATGTTTATTTTACAGTGCTCGAGAAGTGGAAAACAGACCCAACGCTATATACAAAAGTAACAAAGAAACAAAACTGTGCAAAAGAACAAAGAAAAGAAAAATATATATATAAATATACACACGCCAACTACTTCAGGACAGACAATAAAGATCGCTCACGGCACCACACTTGCACGCTCGCTCGCCAGGTAAACTGACCCAGATTTCTCTGTGGGCTCCTTTTTATAGGCCAAGCCCCGCCCCCTTTCCGGTTAACCCCATTAACAACATACAGGTAAGTTAACAGGTAAGTATATACATTTACACCACACAACATCAATATGTAAACACATAGATTAACGAAATATTTATGGAAACCAAAATGTAATCAAAATAACAAACCCAAAAGATAAACATAAAATTAATAAACACATAATAATAACACCAAACTTCCTTTACCCCCCCCCGTAACGAACACTACAATAGACGAGCCGGCTTCCGGCTGCTTCACGCCGACACGCCCACCCACAGCGGACCTGGCACTACTTATCCAGGCCGCAGGGTGGCGCTCGGGTTCGACCGGCCGATGGTGGAGAAGCAACGCGAAAGACCGGCAACACAGACGCTGACAAACACTCATGACGGTACAAACACAACAACAGGACAAAACATCAAACAAAAGACAAAGCTAATGGGTATGTATGTTAGGACAGTGTGAATACAGTTTGGGGATGGAGATGGAGTGGATATGTATGCGTGTATGATGACCAAACCAGCGTGCTATCGGCGTGCGTGTGCACCCGCCCGCCACAGCAGGAACGGAGGACGAGGTAAGCAGGGGATGATTGGGTGTGTGTGTGTGTGTGTGTGTGTGTGTGTGTGTGTGTCGACCAACGGGCATAGGGACAGGTCACTCTGTCACATCACCTCCTCCCTCTCCAGGCCGCGAACTGACCGGATTCCGTGACAGGTAGTCGGCAATCCTGTTCTGGACCCCAGGTCGATGTCGGACCTTGAATTGGTATGGTTGTAGGGAAAGGTACCACCTAGTCACCCGAGAGTTGTGGTCCTTCATGGTATGGATCCATGTCAGAGCTCGGTGGTCAGTCTCTAAGGTGAATTCCCTACCCAGCAGGTAATACCGGAGGCTCTCCAATGCCCACTTGATCGCCAACCCTTCTTTCTCCACGGTAGAGTATCTGCTCTCTCGGGGTAACAGTTTCCTGCTCAGGAACGCTATGGGCCTTTCTTCACCCATCTCGCCTTGGGCCAGGACTGCTCCAATCCCCACATCCGAAGCATCTACTTGAACAGTGAACGCCTTGTTGAAGTCTGGACTTAGGAGGACGGGGCCTGAACACATCTGCCTCTTCAAGGTGGTGAAGGCCAGCTCACAATCCTCAGTCCAGACTATCGGGTTCCTCACACTTTTGCAGAGCAGGTTGGTCAATGGGACGGCAGTGGTTGAGAAGTTGGGAATGAACCGTCGATACCACCCCACCAGTCCCAAGAAGGATCTGACCTCTTTCTTTGTCCGTGGTCTTGGGCTATGACGGACGGCTTCTACCTTGTCCACCTGTGGCCTCAGCTCACCGTTTCCCAGATGGTACCCCAGGTAGTTTGTCTCTGCCTTCGCCCACTCACACTTTGCCACATTTAGGGATAGACCAGCCTCCTGGATCTTGGTCAGCGTGTCTCTGAGGTGCCGAAGATGATCCTCCCAGGTTGCACTGTAGATGACCACATCATCCAGATATGCAGCCGACCATTCTTCGCAGCCTCTGAGGACTTGATCCATGAGCCGCTGGAATGTTGCGGGGGCCCCATGTAGCCCGAAAGGTAGGACCGTAAAGTGGTATAGCCCTAGTGGGGTCCGAAACGCTGTGTAGGGTCTGGACGCCTCCTCCAGAGGGACTTGCCAGTAGCCTTTACATAGGTCCAGAGTTGTGATGTATCTGGCTTGACCAATACGCTCCAGCAGGTCGTCGATGCGTGGCATGGGGTAAGCATCAAATCTTGACTGGGCGTTCAGCTTTCGAAAGTCAATACAGATACGTAATGTACCATCTTTCTTTGGGACAATCACAATGGGGCTGCTCCACTCGCTCTTCGAGGGTTCAATGACTCCCAAATCTAGCATTGTCCCAATCTCTGCTTGCAGTGGTGCCACCAGCCTCTCAGGAACGCGGTATGGTCGTTGTCGTGAGGGTGTCTGGTTGAGCAGGTGGATCTGGTGTTGTACCAAGTTGGTCCGTCCAGGCCTCTGACGGAACAACGAGGGATATCGGCTCAGCAGAAGGTGCAGCTCAGCCTGCTTGTCCTCAATCAGATGACGGAGATCAACTTCTGCTGGCTCTCTCACCTTCGGCTCGGGTTGTTCGTCCTCCAGATCATCCTCCACCTTACGAATCAACAATACAGTCTCTGGTTTGCTGGGTGCTTCTTTCCACTCCTTCAGTAGGTTAATGTGGTAGGTCTGCACCGTCTTACCCTTGTCGGGGTGATGAACTTCGTACGTTACTGGTCCCACTCTACGGATGACACTGTATGGGCCTTGCCACTTCATCAACAGCTTGTTTGCCGACGTGGGAAGCAGTAACAATACCTTCTGTCCAGGTTGCAGCTCTCGGGATCTGGCATGTTGGTCGTACCAGGTCTTCTGTGCTTTTTGTGCCTGTCGGAGGTTCTCTTGGGCCTTCTCCCTGTAGCTCTCCAGGCGGTCTCTCATTTCAAGGACGTACCGAACTATGCCCTTCTCAGACTTCGCCCCGTCTCCAGACGAAGTGGCCTCCCACCCTTTCCGTAGGAGATCCAGAGGTCCTTGTACCCGCCAGCCATACAGTAGCTCGAATGGAGAGAAGCCCGTCGATGCTTGAGGTACCTCCCGGTAGGCGAACAGTAAGAATGGTAGCCATCTATCCCAGTCCTTTCCAGTGTCTGACACGAACTTGCGAAGCATGTTCTTGAGCGTTTGGTTGAAGCGCTCCACCAGTCCATCAGTCTGTGGGTGGTATGGGCTTGTCTTTAAGGCGGTGATGCCTAACTGCCGGTGCAGCAACTTCATCAGCCTTGACGTGAAGTTAGTCCCCTGGTCTGTGAGGATCTCCTCAGGTATCCCCACCCTGGAGAACAACTGGACGAGGGCATTGATGATCTTTGGGGTTGTGATGGAACGAAGAGGGAAAGCCTCCGGATACCTTGTCGCGTAGTCACTGATGACCAGGATATACTGATGCCCCGCACTGCTCCTTTCCAGTGGCCCCACAATGTCCATGGCAATGCGCTTAAAGGGGACAGATATGACAGGCAAAGGGTGTAAGGGTGCCCGATCCCGTTGGCGCACAGCACTGGTCTTCTGGCATGTGTGGCATGTGGTGCAGTATGTTTGTACATCAGTATACATGGAAGGCCAAACAAATCGTGCGCTAATGCGTGCATAGGTTTTCTGGAGTGCCATATGCCCTGCCCATGGAACACTGTGACCTAGATGTAACACAAGGGGGCGACAACATGTAGGAACAACCAGACGGGTAGATTCATGGTTTTGCATGTACAATATATCATTGATAACAACATACTTTTCCCCACACAAGTCAGCTTTTTTCCCCTCGAACACCTTGGTAAACAGTGGTTTCAATGATTCGTCAGCTTTTTGCAACTCTGCAATGTTCTCTGGGACCTGCCAGTCATGACTTCCCAGCCCTTCAGTTTGGATCGTGGGAGCTGGTGTACCCAAACCTTTTTCCAGTCGCCGTTGACGACGTGACTTTCTGGGGCCTTTAGTCCCGCCCTGCAGCAGACTATGGTGTAAGTCTGGCAAGGGCTGCAGACCGGTTTTAACCTGTGCCCGTGTTATTACCGGACAAGAAACACTGACAGCCTTCGAGGTAGTTATGCACGGTTCAACAGAATGCAGTAATTCAGTGAGCACTGGTAAGTCTCTCCCTAAAATCATGTCAGCAGGCAAGTCATCTACAATTGCCACATTTAACAGGTACGTTTGGTCCTGCACACATACATTCACCTCAGTTTGAGGATACTGCTTAACATCCCCGTGAACACACTGTACACTGACCACCTGAGCAAAAGGAACATGTGACATATGACATTTCTTTAGTAATGACAAGGAGCTACCAGTGTCCAACAAAGCATTCAGACATTGTCCGTTCACAGTCACTTGCACATGTTGTGTTTTGCGCATATTGTTCATATTGTCCTCCTCCCTTGGGACATAACAAAAGCCAGTCAATTTTGCCTTACGAACTGGACACACTGATGCCTTGTGACCCAGTTGTTGGCAGTAAAAACACACAAGTCTTTTCTCAGGCACCTCTCTCTGTGCTTGAGTTGCATTAGAGTCATTGCTAGGTTCCCCAGACCTATTGGAAGTGTTTTTAAAGTTACCTTTTACGGGTTGAGAGCGCTGACTACTACGGTGAGCATTGAGATACTGCTGCGCCAGTTTAGCAGCATCCAGTCCAGTTGCTGGCTCATGTTCCTTGACCCATACCCGAATCTCGTAGGGTAGGACCCGCAGAAACTGCTCCAGGACCACGGTCTCACCGATCTCCTCCTTTGTGTGCAGCTCAGGTCTCACCCAGCGACGGTACAAGTTCCTCAGTCTGTTGTAGGTCTCTGTTGGCGATTCTCCAGCTGGAGTCGACGTGGCTCGGAACCGCTGGCGGTAAGTCTCAGGGGAAATGTTGAATTTTTCCAACAGCGCCTCCTTCAGCTCAGCATAAACCTCCGCTCTGTCCTCATCCATAGCCAGGTAGGCTTCCAGCGCTTGCCCAGTCAGTAGTGGAACCAGATGATAGCTCCACTCCGTCTCTGGCCATCTCCATGTCCTAGCGAGCCGCTCGAAACGGTGTAGGAAGCTCTCCACGTCCTCCCCTTGTTGGAAGACTGGCAACCTTGGCTCCGTTCGTGGTGCCGGCTGGCCGTACCTTGTGTCAGTCGGTGAGTCTCTGTCTCTCTGTAATGCCGTGCTCCTCCGCTGGGCTGGTGTAGGGAGCTCCATCCGTGGGCTGTCGCTCTCACTCAACTCCTCAGCTGGCCGTACAGCTTGCAGAATCGACTCTCGTAGACTCTGTATCTCCTTCACATAGCGTTTCTCCCTCTGCTCCTGTGCGTTCAGGAAGTCACGCATCACAGCATACATCTCACCTCTAGATGTCGCCGCAGGGGAATCGGATCGTCGGGGTGACGTGGACTTGGGACGCACTGGTGGAAGATCTCTCTCTCTCTCCTCCTCCGTAGACTCAGCCGTGTCCCAGGCCACATCAGACTCAGCCATAGCCTTGCTCTGTGAGCGAAGCCCCGCTCTCGGCTTTCTACCTCTCGGCGCAGACTTGCGAGTAGCCATCCCACTTCTGACACCAAATGTGAGACAACGGGTCTTCGCAGGCCCGCTGTTAGGCGAAACTGGGTTGCCAAAAAAAATAACTCACAAAAAAAAAAGATGGCAATACTCGCAGAGATGTAAAAGTGTAAAAGTGATGTTTATTTTACAGTGCTCGAGAAGTGGAAAACAGACCCAACGCTATATACAAAAGTAACAAAGAAACAAAACTGTGCAAAAGAACAAAGAAAAGAAAAATATATATATAAATATACACACGCCAACTACTTCAGGACAGACAATAAAGATCGCTCACGGCACCACACTTGCACGCTCGCTCGCCAGGTAAACTGACCCAGATTTCTCTGTGGGCTCCTTTTTATAGGCCAAGCCCCGCCCCCTTTCCGGTTAACCCCATTAACAACATACAGGTAAGTTAACAGGTAAGTATATACATTTACACCACACAACATCAATATGTAAACACATAGATTAACGAAATATTTATGGAAACCAAAATGTAATCAAAATAACAAACCCAAAAGATAAACATAAAATTAATAAACACATAATAATAACACCAAACTTCCTTTACCCCCCCCCCGTAACGAACACTACAATAGACGAGCCGGCTTCCGGCTGCTTCACGCCGACACGCCCACCCACAGCGGACCTGGCACTACTTATCCAGGCCGCAGGGTGGCGCTCGGGTTCGACCGGCCGATGGTGGAGAAGCAACGCGAAAGACCGGCAACACAGACGCTGACAAACACTCATGACGGTACAAACACAACAACAGGACAAAACATCAAACAAAAGACAAAGCTAATGGGTATGTATGTTAGGACAGTGTGAATACAGTTTGGGGATGGAGATGGAGTGGATATGTATGCGTGTATGATGACCAAACCAGCGTGCTATCGGCGTGCGTGTGCACCCGCCCGCCACAGCAGGAACGGAGGACGAGGTAAGCAGGGGATGATTGGGTGTGTGTGTGTGTGTGTGTGTGTGTGTGTGTGTCGACCAACGGGCATAGGGACAGGTCACTCTGTCACACTGATGTATGGGGACTGAAAACTCTCGCTGACCTGGGCCGCCTCCATGATCTCAACACCTCGGTGTGGAGATCAGTGAAGAATGGAAGGCTCCGCCGCAGAGGCTGAGCAGAACGGGCTGGCAGGAAGCGCTCATCAAGCCTGCTTTTTACTGAGGCGCGCTCCTGATTAATGTCTTAATATTAACTGGTGCCTACCAGTTGATGTTCAATCTGGCCACCGCTCTGCTCAGGACCTCCACAAGCTCCTCACTCGCGGGGGTTTGAAGTGGCGAGTCTTCAACCCCCGCATCGATACTGCAGATATCAGCCTCCTCGGAGGAAGATAACTGCAGCACCGAGGCCACCCCCAAGGCAGGAGAAACCGCAGCGCTGGCTCCCGAACCCAGAGAAGCGGCCGCGGATCTGACGGGAGAAGGCTGAGATAGGGCGGGGCCCGTCTCAAACCCGACGTCAGATCCATTTGCAAACCTCACGTCAAAAACTGCCACTGTGCCTCGGCAGCAGCGGGGCCCGTGCCGCGGGGAGCGCAAACCGGGACGCCCTCCTCGAAGAGCGCCCGGCGGGATCGCAGCACACGCAAAGGCAAAGCCTCACAATGCTCGCAGCCGGCACCCTCGAGTGCCGACTGCGCGTGCTGCTCACCCAAACAAACAACACACATTAGATGTGTATCCCTGCTCGTGATGAAACTTGAGCAGGGAGGAACACACCTAGTGAACTGCTGTTCGCTCGCCATTTCTCTCTAAATGTCAGTGTATATGTACTTTGAAGAAAAACAAGAAAGTCTGAACTCAGACACAAACACAGAGCTGACACTTTGACAATAGACACAGAGCGCTTGCTGAAGACAACAGAAGCTAAGGGCGTGTGTTTCCGGGGATGCTTTATACTTTCCGGTCGATGAAGTTACCCACCTATGACGTTCCGTCTCTCTGTTGGACTGATGACATACGTGCTTCACCTCGAAGGGGAACTCAAGCAGCTGCGTTTTGGACCAGCTGAAGTTTGTTTATTAGGGGAGCAGGGCAACCACCCAGTAGAGCATTACAATAATCTAGCCTTGAGGTCATGAACGCATGAACTAACTGTTCAGCATTTGGCATTGAGAGCATGTGCCTTAATTTAGATATATTTTTAAGATGGTAGAATGCAGTTTTACAGATGATAGAAACGTGGCTTTCAAATGAGAGATTGGTATCAAAGAGAACACCCAGTTTCCTCACTGACGACGAGAACTTGACAGAGCAGCCATCAAGTGTTAGACAGTATTCTAGGTTACTACTTGTGGAGCTTTTTTGTCCAATAATTAAAAATGCATTTTTTTTCTGAATTGAGTTGCAGGAAATTACTAGTCATCCAATATTTTATATAAGCTTATGCATTCCGTTAATCTTGTGAATTGGTAAATTTCGTCAGGGCGTGAAGAAGTATAGAGCTGAGTATCGTCAGCATAACAATGAAAGCTAACGTCATGCTTTCTAATGATATCTCCCAGTGGTAGCATGTACAGGGTGAAAAGTAACGGTCTTAGCACTGAGCCTTGCGGTACTCCATACTGAACTTGTGATCGGTGTGACATCTCTTCATTTACTGCTACAAACTGATAACGGTCAGATACACAGTAAAACTGGCAGTGTTAATCAAGCAGTGTTACTCTGCATTTACTCTTAAGGAGTTGATTTAACAACAAATAGTGAAAGATACCCCCTAGTGTTGGTGAAAATTATCAGAGTTAATTCTGCCTCGTTAACTTTACTCTTTTAAGCCCCGCCCCTCGATCTAATCTTAACAGAAAAGTTTCTCGTTGTTGCTGATCGCCATTTTCTTCCACCTCGCAGAGAAAGGTAAGCTCTTATTAAGTTCCATATTAAAGCTTAATTTTGATGTTATATGAATAAATGTGCTATTGTTACTGCATAGGTTGTAAATTGATGAAATTTGTGTAATTTCATAGGTTCAAACTCCGAATGAAATTTAGGCCTAATGTTAACCATATGGAGTTCATATGGAGAAACCTTTTTTTCGTCACAAAAGATAAAGATAAACCTTGAATAATATGAAAAAATCTTATTTTTATATGTATTTCTGTTGCAATTAGCTTTGTTATATCCCGTTCATTTGTATATTGCTGTTTTTAAACGTCCAAAAATTGAGGCATGTAAATTAACGTTAATGGACGTTTGAAATTGCGATGCTCAAACCAATTGTTAAAAGCCCTGTGGTAACTATACAAACTGTTGCATCAGAATTTCTGTAACTGTTACTTATTTATTTGTTAGGCACAAAACCTTTACTGTCATGTGTGTAAAACTCTGTCACACATTACAGGACATGCTGATTAAGGTGAAACTGGGGGATGGCCAAAAATTTGTTAAGATAAACGAGCTGAGCCTGAAGGACTTTTTGTCTGCTGGTAAGAATATGTGTGTGTGTGTGTATATAATTGTATAGTGCTGCAAGATGAACGTTATAATCGTTTAAATTTTGCATTCTGGATTCGAGCACCACGCAATCTCATTTCTAAACGACAACGATTCGCCTGTGTCTGTTAAGTGTTTGACAAAATCAGACCAGAACATTCAAATATGTGTTTGTGCTGCTGCTGACCTAGAGAGGAAGCGATTTTCATATAATGTCATAGATCTGAAGCAGCTTCACAGTCTTTTCAACCACACATAATCTATGTTTCTGTATTGCGAATATTAAAATAATCACAGACATACTGGGGTAAAAGTTTATAGCCTGGATATAAATACTGTCTACGGTAGCGATCTAAATGGAGCAAATCACCTTAAAATAAATATATAACTTGGAGCTTCAAATAACGATTGTATCGATTACACCGTTACGCCACTAGGTGGCACCAATATACTGTAAAAATGGTTTTGTTATTGAATCACTCGTTCAAAAGATCAATATCGTTCAATGCTGATTCATCCAGTAATGAAACATTTAATTTGTTAGCATTATTCATTCAAGTAAATATATTTTTTTTTAAATAGACTGCTGCAATTAGCATTTTTTTTAAAAGAGACTAGTAAATAACAATGTGTAGTTGTCAATTCAGAATCGTGGGAGAAAACGTGATCTACAAAACAAAAATCATGATTCTCAACTTATCCAGGATCGTGCAGCTCTGTTATTTATATATGTAGCGTCTGGAGTCTCTCCGTCTCTCTCTCTCCGTTTCTCTCTCATGGGATCAAAGTGATGCGAAACAGCAGGGATGCCTTTCGCTACCAAGCTCTGCAGGGAAGTCAAATCCCGGCACCCATACGTCTGGGGCGAATGGCCCTCAATGCCAGGCTGACGACCCACCAGAGAACGGCCAGGCCTACGACAATTGCTCTGGGGGGGGAACTTCAAAAGATCCCTATCACACACACACACACACACACACACACACCCCGGGCCACTAGCTCACACCTGCAGAGGGGCCGAGAACTGACCTCCACACACACAGACAGCCTGTGCCATGTGGCTTGAACTATTTTAATTAAACCATCCCAGAAATATATGTGATGACCCCTTTTGTTGTATGTATGTTGACCACAAAGTATATATTTATGTAGTTGTGTGATGTTAATCTTAAACGCTCCAAATCGCTCTGTATAGAAGATGCACTGCCTTCATGTCTGTAAACCCAGGCATGTCTGATGTCTAAATGCTCCTCTTTCTCTGTCTCAGTCAATGGTACAAAGTATATGATTATGAGATGTACCACTAGTATGGTTAGGTCTTTGGAGTGAAACTTTACTAATTCTGGCTCCCAGCGAGAACATTCCATTGAGTAATAAAGTCCGAACAAAGAAACTCTCTCCCGCCTGAAATTCACACCAACGATTGGTTGCCGCCGGGAAAGTGGGCGTAGTTAATGGACGTTAAAGGACAGAAACACCTACACATTGTGGCTCAGTCATCTTGCAAGAACCCCGGACGAGACAAATTTCCTTTTCCTCCCATCTCATCAGCGCGGCTCGCGGGTTTTCGACCTGCGAGCCGGCGCGGTCCAGCCAAGCTGATGTTTCCTTTGAAGATCGACGCGCTCCGCGGCGCAGTCAGCGGACGCACTTAGCTGGACGAGATGAACTTCCCTTCCAAGACGACACCTTTAAAAATCCCGCGGACCAACGAAGCTCTGGAAGAACCAAACGGAGAGAACGCTTCATCGCGCAAACTCTCTGAGAAACGCCAACGCACGCATCTTGCTTTACACAACACCAAGAAACCATGCAAGTATCAATTCTACCGAAATTTAGATGCGTTTTAAAGATTGTACCCCTGTTTAAGGTGATATTTCTTGCTGGCTCCAATGGTTTTGTCTGGGAAGGTGTCGGATCGGACACGATCTTACCCTCCTTCCTTTCCTTTCCCTTCCCCTCATCCTCCTCTTTACTTTCCACTATTCTGTAAATACATGTATTCTTTATGTAGTCATATGTAATCGTAGTATTAATCTTTATTAAAACCATGATATTCACGTTTTGATTGTCATTGTTTGCTCACGGAACACGAGTCCCTTTAATGTCAGATCTAAGCTACGAGCTCTTATAAGCATCGTTGAATGCTTTAATTAATACCATAACTCGGAAAGTTTGTCCTTTGTGGCCAGAGGGACAAACTTCCCGAAAATTGGGTAGGAAGAATAGACCTGGTGAGTGGATAAGGAATCTCCGCTCGTCCTTTAAACGGAACGGAGAGGAATTTTGAATCAACTCCCTTGAGGTTATTCTGTGATTATTTAATATAGATATATCTGTAGTTAATTACAATAAATTATTGTTAACCATATATATATATATTATATTGCATAAATACCGAGGTGAGGTATTCCCATCTTGGAGATTGGTGATTAGATTATAACCCGTTATGATTAATCATAAATCCCTAAATATTAATACCCACAATTCCCTATTGAGCTAATTTTTTATTTAAATATAATATGTAACCCTAAAACCCTACATATTTTTGGTGGAGAATATTTCGAGCACATTCTAAACTCTGTTTTGTGAGCAACTTTGTCAATTTTATGCGTATATCATTTGTGTTAATTGTTGTCTTGTATGCGCGCTTCAGTGAGACAAGTCGCAATCGCGAACTCACGTATCTGTAACTGAAAAGCCCAAAGCTCATTTCAGTTAGTCCTATGTTAACAGCGTCTATTTTGGTCAAACATTTTGGTCACTGTTAATTGTTAAAAAGAAACTGCAGTTCATAATATTAAAACTGTCTCTGTAAAGGGAAAAAAACTTATTTTGCAGAACATTTTAATATTATCAATTCCACCTGTTAGAACGAAGAAATCTTCTTTCAGCGTGATGCCACCTGTGCGTGATGCCACCTGTGCGTGATGCCACCTGTTAGAACGAAGAAATCTTCTTTCAACGTGATGCCACCTGTGCGTGATGCCACCTGTGCGTGATGCCACCTGTTAGAACGAAGAAATCTTCTCCCAGCGTGATGACGATTTGAGCGTATTCCTCTTATTCGTTTTGTAAAAGGCCTTATAAATCGCTAGCGATCTTACCCCCTTAGGTGGAGTTTTGGCATAGCTAACCAGAACGCACACCTTGCACAAATCAACCAGAAAAAAACTGCTGGCCAGTATCTGCTTGATGTGTGAATGGGAGTATTTTATTTTAACCTTGATCACATTAAAATTTGTTGCAGAGAAAATGCTCTGTTCTACATTTGTGTGTATATGCGGTAAATAAATCCGTCCACACACTCTGTGCTTCAAAATTGGCACAAAGGAAATTTGAAAACAAATTCTCTTCACACTTGTGATTGCAGTTAAATTGCTGCGTTAGGAAGCTGGACCCTCCCCATTGTCGGACGCTCAAGCTTCATAATCACCTAATTTTGGGTAGTGTAATACCTCCGAGTAACACAAGGGGGCAGCCCGCTAGGTGTGCTGCACCTCTCAAATTACCCACGCCTGACTCCACTACGCCATCTTGTGGACGTCTGCAGATGTTTGCCTTATTAAACTCTCTCAAGCGAACTCTCGTTATTTTATTTGTTTACTATTATAATTATTTTCATTTATTTCCTGTTATTGCTATTGTTTGGTATCATTCAATCTTTCGGGTTCAATGACTTCTCACACTTATTTAAATTTGGTTTAAACAAAGTTTGAATTTGAATTTAAATTAAGTTTTCCTTTCAGCCAGTGATGCTACCTAAGGGGAATGGGCCCCTTTTGTGACATCTCCTGCTAAGTCAGTTTCCCTTTCTTTCTCATTGTTTCAATTTGAGTTATTTTTGCTTGTCTGTTCTTTTCTTTCCTTTTTATTGTTATTTGTTTATCAATTGGTTTCTTCCATTTCATACCAGTCTGATACCCTGCACTTATTTAAATTTTGGTTTAAGCAAGTTTGAACCTGAATTTAAATTAAGCCTTCTCTTTTCAGCCTGCGACAGCCACTTATCAGTAGCACTGTTGGGCACTCTCATAAGTTGGCTCTCCTCTCTCTCTTCTCCTTTGGCTCCATTTCTGAATAGATTAATTTAATTAATTCTATTTCTCCCTTTTTCAAGGTTGTTCTGATAATTACCAACATTATCATCATTTTATGTTTTAGTACTATTTATTGAATAGTCTTTTACCTCACTCACTTTACAGAATTATTTGAATTTGGTTCAAACAAGTTTAAGCTAAGCTGATGTCACGTTTTCCTTGTTAGCCATTTATATATTTACAGGTAGTACCTCCCCTAGTGCTTGTGGTGAATTTCCGGTTGTCTTCTGGCTGGGTTCCGGTGAGTGGAGTCACCTGGTCTGCGTAACTGACATCGGTCGTGTGTGAATCGCAGACACCTGTCTCCGTACCATTGGCGGCGGCACGCAGCAGACTAAGCATTTCGGGCACTCCAGGGAGAAGTCAACGAGTCCAACTGAACCGCTCAAGGGCATCTTGGTTAATTACTCTGATCCTCCGTTTGGACTCCAAAGGGATTTCAGAGGAAACCCAATTTCAACCCTTCAGTCTGGCCGTTGACCAAACTTACCTGAGTGCTGCCCAGTCATGCTAAAAGTCACACGCTGTTTGATTGGGCGCACCGTGGTACCAAGGGACAAGGATCTGGGAACACCGCGGTCGAGTGTCCAGGGACCGCCGGCGAGATTGACCTCACCATCGGTTCTCACCTGAGGCGACCCCGATTCACCCCAGGCATAGTAAGTTAAATAAGCCCATTCACTTATTGCAAGCCCTAGAATATACATATTCCCGGTCACTTAAGTGTTTGGCCACACCTTTCTTTTTTTTGTAAGCCATACCTTTCCCCTAGGCTTTATAGCTCAACAGCGCCCCCTCACTCGTTGGCCCTGTCATAAACCCTAGCATTGGTATTAAGCTTAGAGCCTTCCCATATATATCTCTTCTCATGTTCTCATTCTGTTTTATTTCGTGCCTTCTTAGTATTCTTGGATATTTCGCCCTTTTCTTTTCTTTTCTACTCTACTATTCTGTTGTTTAGTTTCTTCCAGTTCACCTAAAGACAGAACCTATGAGAGCCATCAAGGAAAGCTGAATAATAGATTGACGATCAGCAGCCAGTGTCAGTAAATGACCCACTAGGCTACCGCACTGTCAAAATTGTTATTTAAATCCGGCACTCACCCACACAAATCGGCCCCACCTGGCCGCTCACGGCCAAGACAACAGGTGCACGGCCTAGATTCCACTAACTGTCTGCACCAGTTAGTCCAAAATTGCACACACAATTAAATAGTCACATATGGCCATAAGCACTACACCCTATACGGACTTGCATTGGCCTCTTTTGTGTTGTCTCTCTCTTGCCCACAGTAAGCGGTGTGTCCCGTTCATCCAGCCCCACCGCCGCTGGGATCACGTCGAGACCTGATCGAGCACCAGGACGACTGCGTTCCTGCCTAAAGCCACGGTGACCTGCAGTCCCTGAGCCAAGAACGGCAGCGTTGAAGCTCCATGCCGAGGAGGCCCGTAGGAACCAGGACCACGCGCAGAGTCGATTAGATCAGCTACTCCTCGAGACCCAGGACCGACGCGGACGGAAGGACGGAACGGACCTACAACTTCGGGAGGAAGTTGAGAGACTCCAAAATGCCCCGGCAGAACTTCGTGTAGAGAAAAGCACAGAGAGCAGTTGGAGAAAGAATCCGAAGAGGAACCAAAAGAAAAACTCCAACGAGGTGAAGCTCTCCTAACAAGAGCAAAGATTGAACTAAAAGAAAGAAACAGCAAGGCCAAAGCTTGTGAAACCCACTTGCAAACGCCCATGCCAAGGTCCAAGATTTGGTTCAAAAAAAAAAAAAAAAAAAAAGACTATTCAAGACAAAGAACTTGAAACTGTTCACAGAGAACTGAAGTTCACATGTACATCGCACAGTGAACAGCAAGGGGAAACACGCACCACACAGTTTCCCCTGACAAGTGGGACAAGAAACCCCCAGCCAAGAGTTCCAAGCTCAAAAAAAAAAGGTGAAAGCCCACTGCCCAGGTTGTCACCAGCCAGCAGCCACGAGCCCCCACCAGCAGCAAAGGGGGTGGGAGCCAATCCAGAGAATCATGCTCAGGCACATCATGGCTTCCCAAGAACTCTACAAGCTGGCCAGAAACATCCCAACTCTCACCCCAAACACTGCAGGGTATGAACTTTCACTTACAACATGAGACCGTAAAGCTGGACTACCAACAGCTACGGGACTGCCGAACAAAAAGACTGTTTCTGAAAAGACTGTGAGAAATCTAATGGTTTACCCTGTCTCTGATCACCGTTCAGAGCTGGCTCCAGGGGGCGCCCTGCAACAACGCAGTGACAGACTTTGTAACCGGCAAGACCGTTCCAAGCCAGCAGAGAGCAGCGCAACTGGCACGGTGCCCGTCTTAAGCACCTGTCCGAGCACTCTGAAAGACTCTGAGACAAGCCACGTCTGTCTAACCACCCAAAGGTGGAGCCGCGTGAGATGCCAGCCGACAGCCCAGAAATGGCAGCACCCCTAGCCCAAACAGCCAGCGACGGAACGGCTCGCCCCAAACGAACCCAAGTCTGAGCACTCACCAGAGCCAGACGGTGCAGCTTCATCTGAGTCAGCAGAGATCCTGAGGATTCTGAAAGAACTTCTCGCAAGGGAGACAAGAAGGACAGGCCAGACAGCTTACGACTGTGACCAAGACCGGCACCCAACGTCCTTCCTGACTGCTCTCCGACGGAACCAAGCACCGCACAAACCACAGTCCAAAGATCCAGAGACTTCATCACCAAGTGACAGCGTCGCTCAACTCCCTTAGCTGACAGCTGCACTTCCTGAACAATCGAACTCTGAAATCCCAAAATGTGAGTTGAATGTGCAGTCATACAGCCAAAATGAGATCCAACTTGAACAGATAGCTCCCATCCAGCTAACGATGGGCCTAATGAGTCTGGTACACCCAGTGTACATCTAACCAATGGACACGTACCCCTTTCTCGTCGGCAAAGATCTGCTAGATCGTTTTGAGCCCCTACTAGACTTCAAACAGCTAAAGATTTGGGCTCAAGTACGAGAACCTCTGCCTCTCCAGCCACCCAGATCACCTGAGCCAGACTGTCAGGTCACAGAGGTCACGAGAAATCTTGCAACCCGCCGCGAGAACACTGTCTCAGCACCAGAGCAAAGTTCAAGCTCGCTACTCTGCACTTTTCAACTCACCATAGACTTTGACTTTCACTGCCCCAAGGTCATGACTGACCTCCAGCTGAATGATGTAACAACTACAGACATCATACTCTCACTATGGGCAGACAACTCAGCCATCAGTCGAGCACTGTTCAAAGCCCTCATGAAAGACACATCCAACCTTCCATCTGCAAGCAAGTGCACCCACTGCCCGTTGGACTCCTGCCTAACAACCATGGTAACTGTCAAGGGCACCTGCACTTTGAACTTGAAATGGAACGATCAGTGCCTCACACACCACATCCTGGTCCTTCAAGATCCACTGCATAACGTCTACATAGAAGCAGACCCCTTGATTCGCCTCAAGGCTCATGTGGACTTTACCAATGAGGTAGTGTGAGCCCCACTGACATCACAGCCCCCTGTGGTTCCTGCCAAGCCTGAAAACCTCCTGCCAGGCCAGACCATCCCAAGAGTCTGTACTTTAATCAACGAACAGGATACTGCAGCACCAGCTGTCTTTCACCTTCTACAACCGACAGCGTACTTTCACCAGGTGCCCAATCGGCTATGCCAACTCACCAGCCGAGTTTAACATCTTCCGAAACGAAGCATGCCCAACACCTGTTCGACGCGTGTGATGACATCACAAGAACACACGACATGACTGTCCACTGGGAAAAGGTGACAGGACACTCAAGGCAACCCGGCCTTGACAAAGACTTGAATGTCCAAACTGATTCCCTGGCCAAGACTGGCACACTTCACGGCAATCCATGGTCACCTCCCACCCACGCAACCACCCGTGATGGCGCTGCAATAACCCGCAGCAAACTGACTATTCCTGCGGCGATTCCAACATCACAGCCGCTTACGCTGGCTCTACAATTTCCATAAATGACACAGCTGACATGCAAGCCTCTGACACTGCCATAAAAGCTATGAGTAACCACCTCTCAGACCCCTCAAACCACCCTGTCACGATGTCTGACTTCACCGCTACCACAGGCCTCAGACGACCACATGACGGCAAACACATGCTGTGTGAGAAAACAAACATTCTGGTTTATGCCTCTGACGCCCTCACAGCGCTAAAGCTTGTGATGCCACAGTGTCAAAAGGGGGGTAATGCTAAATGTATGCCCACAACGCACCATGTGCCGGACACCACGGTACCAGAGCCACAAGACACAGAAGCAAGTGAAATATTGGCCTGGCATGCAGCAAGTCGTGTCAGAGTATGTCAGAGAAGTGTCTGGTTTGCTGACAATTCTAACCGGCAAACCCAAACCCCAGAGCCCCTGCAACGCAGAAGAGTCACAGTCCCGTGGTCATACCTTCAAATAGACTGGGCGGGATCCCTTCCCAGATCGACGAGGGACCACAAGTACTTCCTCACAGTTGCATGCCAGTTCTCCAAGTGAGTAGAATGTCTTTGAGCACCCAACGACACCAAGTTGAACGAACCAATTGAGCTGGGGCCAGCATGCTGAGAAAGTATGTGTCTGCCAACCAGAAAGACTGGGATGTGAAACGTCCATTGGTGCTCATGACCATCAGAGCCACCCCGCATGAATCAACTCATGTGTCTACTTTGGAACTTGTGACTGGGTGTCAGACGACCCTGCTGCATCAAACAAGAGACTCTAGTTTTGTCAGAACTTACACTGCTCACCAGCACATTGACAAACTACACCTGAAGTGGCTCAGACAGCTGTTGAACCATGAGAGCAGCTGGACAGATCAAACACATGCAGAACTGTCACTATGGCAAACGTCAAGTACCAGACAAGCCACTGGGCGGAGCCACGGAAGACAGCGCGTCCACCCTGCGCACACCACAGGATGTCCCTCGACAACAACGCCCTCTGCCAAACCCTTCACGCAGCTGTCAAGCGGAGGCGGCACAAGGACAGCTGGACACTACTATCTCAGGGTCACAGGAGCTGCTGACACCGGCAAAATAGCCCCTGAACAGGACTCACCAGATGAGGACTGCAAAGGACAAGCTTCCAACTCCTTGCAACACACAGCTCAGGCAAGCTCACAACAGCACTGCTACAAGAAGCAGAGCAGAACTCCGATCCTTCGGACTTCTCGTGACTGAGAGGCTAACAACTACCTGCTTCCCTCCTGTCACCAGCACTAGGTCAGTCTGAAACCCTCTTCAGGCCACATAGACCCCTTACCACTTCCTGAGACCACAAGAGAACCCTGCGCCACACAGACGGACTTCAGGATGACAGGTGACGCACCGTCATGGCACCTGCTGCCTCGACACCTGTTGCACAAGGTCAGAGACCTGAACTTGGCTACTGCCTGCCTTATCTGCCGTGGAGTGACCATCACTCCAGGGGACACAAACGACCAGAGTGTGTGGATTCACGTACCAAAGGGTACCATCCTCCACCTTGATGATCTGGCATCGTAATACCTCCCAAGTGAAGAGTACTGGTCAGAGCTGGAAACCCCATCCTTCTTCAAGAATCACAACTTCACTCTAGATCCAGAACTGGAACTAAAGATTAAGAAAGGGGGTCCTAGCCAATTGACATCACTCTCATCGACACAGCTCTTTACCTTGCTACAGCATCATGCCACACCCTGACACTGGGCCTGGCTTTCATCCTAGTCAAGAGGGTCCACGAGATGCGAGAGTCCATGACCAAGAACACAGCCTCTCTCCTCCTGGGATTCAAACGAAACCCACGGAAGGGAGGTACCAAGACAGAGACAATGCCAAATTTCATCGAGATGGACTCTCAGCCTGAGGAACCAAAGGCTGAGAACAATTAGAAACCACCTGTCATCCGACCGTCATGATCCCACTCGACCACCATCCGATCAAAACGACAACTGCCATCCGACGAGGTCAACCGGACGTCGTCACATGGCAAAGGGGGAGCTGTAGCGTCTGGAGTCTCTCCGTCTCTCTCTCCGTTTCTCTCTCATGGGATCAAAGTGATGCGAAACAGCAGGGATGCCTTTCGCTACCAAGCTCTGCAGGGAAGTCAGATCCCGGCACCCATACGTCTGGGGCGAATGGCCCTCAATGCCAGGCTGACGACCCACCAGAGAATGGCCAGGCCTACGACAATTGCTCTGGGGGGGGAACTTCAAAAGATCCCTATCACACACACACACACACACACACACCCCGGGCCACTAGCTCACACCTGCAGAGGGGCCGAGAACTGACCTCCACACACACAGACAGCCTGTGCCATGTGGCTTGAACTATTTTAATTAAACCATCCCAGAAATATATGTGATGACCCCTTTTGTTGTATGTATGTTGACCACAAAGTATATATTTATGTAGTTGTGTGATGTTAATCTTAAACGCTCCAAATCGCTCTGTATAGAAGATGCACTGCCTTCATGTCTGTAAACCCAGGCATGTCTGATGTCTAAATGCTCCTCTTTCTCTGTCTCAGTCAATGGTACAAAGTATATGATTATGAGATGTACCACTAGTATGGTTAGGTCTTTGGAGTGAAACTTTACTAATTCTGGCTCCCAGCGAGAACATTCCATTGAGTAATAAAGTCCGAACAAAGAAACTCTCTCCCGCCTGAAATTCACACCAACGATTGGTTGCCGCCGGGAAAGTGGGCGTAGTTAATGGACGTTAAAGGACAGAAACACCTACACATTGTGGCTCAGTCATCTTGCAAGAACCCCGGACGAGACAAATTTCCTTTTCCTCCCATCTCATCAGCGCGGCTCGTGGGTTTTCGACCTGCGAGCCGGCGCGGTCCAGCCAAGCTGATGTTTCCTTTGAAGATCGACGCGCTCCGCGGCGCAGTCAGCGGACGCACTTAGCTGGACGAGATGAACTTCCCTTCCAAGACGACACCTTTAAAAATCCCGCGGACCAACGAAGCTCTGGAAGAACCAAACGGAGAGAACGCTTCATCGCGCAAACTCTCTGAGAAACGCCAACGCACGCATCTTGCTTTACACAACACCAAGAAACCATGCAAGTATCAATTCTACCGAAATTTAGATGCGTTTTAAAGATTGTACCCCTGTTTAAGGTGATATTTCTTGCTGGCTCCAATGGTTTTGTCTGGGAAGGTGTCGGATCGGACACGATCTTACCCTCCTTCCTTTCCTTTCCCTTCCCCTCATCCTCCTCTTTACTTTCCACTATTCTGTAAATACATGTATTCTTTATGTAGTCATATGTAATCGTAGTATTAATCTTTATTAAAACCATGATATTCACGTTTTGATTGTCATTGTTTGCTCACGGAACACGAGTCCCTTTAATGTCAGATCTAAGCTACGAGCTCTTATAAGCATCGTTGAATGCTTTAATTAATACCATAACTCGGAAAGTTTGTCCTTTGTGGCCAGAGGGACAAACTTCCCGAAAATTGGGTAGGAAGAATAGACCTGGTGAGTGGATAAGGAATCTCCGCTCGTCGCTCGTCCGGAACGGAGAGGAATTTTGAATCAACTCCCTTGAGGTTATTCTGTGATTATTTAATATAGATATATCTGTAGTTAATTACAATAAATTATTGTTAACCATATATATATATATATATATATATATATATATATATATATATATATATATATATATATATATATATATATATATACACACACGACACCATCCACATCAATGGAATGGCTGTTGAGCGTGTCTCCAGTTTCAAGTTCCTGGGGATCCACATCTCGGCGGACATGTCGTGGACGACCAACACCTCCAGCCTGGTCAAGAAGGCTCACCAGCGCCTCTTCTTCCTGAGGACACTGAGGAAGAATCAGCTCTCCTCGGCTATCCTGGTGAACTTCTACCGCTGCGCAATAGAAAGCATCCTGACCAACTGTGTGGCAGTGTGGTATGGGAGCTGCTCTGTTGCGGAGCGCAAGGCACTGCAGCAGGTGGTGAAAACTGCCCAGCGCATCACAGGGACTCCACTGCCTGCCATCGAACACATCCAGAGGAAACGCTGTCTGCATCGAGCTCGCAGCATCCTCAAGGACTCCTCTCACCCAGCCCACAGACTGTTTTCTCTCCTGCCCTCCGGCAGGCGTTTCAGGATCCACCGGACCAGGACCAGCAGACTAAAGAACAGTTTTTTCCCCAGAGCTGTCTCTTTATTGAACTCAAACCCCCGTTGATCCACTTCCCTCATAAACTGATAACTCTCCTACCTCACATCTTCCTTCACTTTGTTATTTGCACTACCGACTGTTTATCACAGTAACAACTGTTTACATATGCATCTTACACTGCCATATCTTAACTGGATTATGCTCATTTGCACTGCCGACTGTATTTATAGTACCAATGTACTTCTAAATGTAATATGCAACCACTTTCCACTACACTTTACACTTTTTTTTCCGGATAGCTCTGTCCATAATTTATTGCACTACCCTAATCCACTGCTATTCCTCATATTAGCCTAACATATTATAGTATACCTCTATCTGTAAAATTCTGTTTATAGTAATAGCCATCTGTATATTGTATTCATAGTACATATTCACCTGTAAATTCTGTTTATAGTAATAGCCATCTGTATATTTATTCACTGTACATATTCACCTGTAAATTCAGTTCTGTTTATAGTAATAACGTCTCTCTATTTATACATATGTATACATATTCAGTACATATCCATGTCCTGCACTTACGCATCCATTGTATATCCTGCACTTGCTGCTATTGCACTTCTGGTTAGACCTAAACTGCATTTCGTTGCCTTGTACTTGTACTTGTGTAATGACAATAAAGTTGAATCTAATCTAATCTAATCTAATATATATTATATTGCATAAATACCGAGGTGAGGTATTCCCATCTTGGAGATTGGTGATTAGATTATAACCCGTTATGATTAATCATAAATCCCTAAATATTAATACCCACAATTCCCTATTGAGCTAATTTTTGATTTAAATATAATATGTAACCCTAAAACCCTACATATATTAAAGGGTTAGTTTGCCCAAAAATGAAATTTCTTCCATTAATGACTCACCCCAATGTTGTTCCAAACCCGTAAGACCTCCGTTCATCCTCAGAACACAGTTTAAGATATTTTAGATTTAGTCCGAGGGCTTTCAGTCCTTTGAATGTAAGTGTGTGCACACTTTGCTGTCCATCTGGGATAACACGTCACAGCATCTTACATCAGCAGCGTCACTGTGGCCTTGTGAACGCGGATTCCAACATAACCGGAAGTGCTTAATAAAGTCTTAGTTTTTGTTATTTTTGGACCAAAATGTATTGTCGACGCTTCAAAAGAGTCTAACTAACCAAATGATGTCACATATGGACTACTTTGATGATTTTTTCATTACCTTTCTGGACGTGGACAGCAAAGTGTGCACACACTTACATTCAAAGGACTGAAAGCCCTCGGACTAAATCTAAAATATATTAAACTGTGTTCCGAGGATGAACGGAGGTCTTACGGGTATGGAACAACATTGGGGTGATTCATTAATGGAAGAAATTTCATTTTTGGGTGAACTAACCCTTTAAATGTATTTTTTTTTTTTTTTATTAAAAAATAAAATATAAAAAATTCTAATACTTTTCTGTAACATGTTGCATTTGCTCTGATGTTCAGAGTTACTAGCAAGTAACTAATCAATCTTGTAATATGCAATACACTTACTCATTAATTTGTATACCCTTTTTCCAGCTTTTTTAAAGTTCGGTGTCCCGCATGTACCTGAGAATGTGAAGGTTGTTGATGAATCAGGGACCGAGGTGGATGATGATGTTTTTGAGGATGTAGTTAAAGATCCCTCAGTTGGAGTTCTTACCATAAAACATGGTGCAGGTTTGTATTTATTATATTACTTGCTAGAAATTTTCAGTGCTTATTTATTAGTATCATGAAGACATTTTTCCCACCCTATATGCAACTAGACTTGGAATCTGCCTCTCCACAAGCCTCTCCTGTGCCGTTAAATCAGTCCCTGTCTTCATCCATTGACTCGACTGACTCGCAGGATACACTCATTATTGAAGAAATCTCTTCAAGTAAACGAATGAGGCTTGATGATGAAGCTAAAAAGGTGGCCGTCAAGTTGTTGAAATTGAATCAATATATTGAAGAAATATTTATATTTTTAAATTACACATCTCATTTCAGGTAATGTTTCGTACTTGACATGCCATATTAATATATATATATTATTATTATTTTATTTTATTTTTTAAGTTGGTGGAATCAATTCTTGTCCAGAAACCAGGTGGAGAGAGTATAATAAATGAATACAGCCGAACTAAGAGTTTGGGGGATGAAATGAGGAGAAAAATGGTGAACATCCTGGCAGCTGACATGACAGAAAAGAATGGGTAATCTGCATATCATTTAAATTGTTTATAAATGAGTTATATAAAGTTGTTTTTTTATTTTAATTTTTTTATTATTCAGCATATCACCACCAAGGCAGGTTAAAGAAAAATATGCCAGAGGAATTGTATCTTTGTTCCCTTACCTCAGTGACCCCTTTTCCAAAAATGGCTACGTAAGTA
The DNA here is from genome assembly GCF_949357685.1 of Gobio gobio. Taxonomy (NCBI): domain Eukaryota; kingdom Metazoa; phylum Chordata; class Actinopteri; order Cypriniformes; family Gobionidae; genus Gobio; species Gobio gobio. The sequence goes on along the minus strand of NC_137112.1, from coordinate 20,455,673 downwards.
TCACACTGTTTTTGAATTTATATTCTGTGTTGATGTGTTAAATGCTGATGATCACATTGCTATGATACAGGTGGTGTAGTTTTCTTTGGAACTTTAAGACTTGGCTTGATGTTTTTTTTTTTTTCTCCTCTTCCTTTCTAAGGAGCATTACTATGATGGTGAGAGTGGCACTGGGTACTTGGCATGGAGAATCAAAACTATACAGAGAGGCCTGGCTAAAGAACGACGAGCATCATTTGAAGGTACAAAATAAAATTTAGAAATCTCCTTTTTTTAATAAATGTTTTCATAGCTCATTATGCCATCTTTCACAGCAGTTTTGTTGTTACTGGGTTGTCTTAACTGTGACATTTTTATTTGTACAAAGATTAGACATCTTTTACCCTTTTAACCGCATTAACTGCATATAGCAGTGTTGAAGCTCATAAAATGCTTTTTTCATCAGGACCAGGATCGTTTGCTGAGGGAATGTCTGGTGGACCAACTGTAAGACGAGAGTCAGAGTTTACTCCGGAGACTGTCTTGAGTGAGGATGAATGCAAGGAAGCAATTGCATTCAAGAACCATTCTGCTGATGAGGATGCAGTCAAGAAAAAGATGAAATTGACATTTGACTATCCCCACAACATGGTTATTGACCCTATCCAGTCAAGTGATATATTGACCGTCTTTCCACGTTTCAAAGACATTAAAGGCTTTGTCACAGGTCGGGGCGGGCCAAACCAGACTGCACCCACCCCTGGAAACCCGGGAACCACCCCGAGGAACGTGTCAAGGACCAGACAGACAAGGGAATAAAATACAGTTTATTTATTATTGTTAAAAGGTCGATGAATTGGATAAGTCCTAATTAAAATCTTCTTGCCACCAGGACAGTTCAAGAGTCTACCGACCTCCCGGGACGGGAGGGGAGGGACGTTCGTGGCGGACCGGAGGGGAATCGGGGGGGAATCCCCGCGCCGTCCAGGTAGGTCACAGGGTAAGTATTCCTCTACGGGACTCAAGAGGGGAGGCCGTGGTCAGACGAACCCCATTCAGACTGGAACCAGGTAAGTATGCCGATGCGAGGGCGAAGCGAGTCACTGGGGTTACTCCGGAGGGAGGTACTCAGAGGTGGGGGCAAGCGAGCCACTCTCTTCTTCTGAGCAGGGTAAAGGCTTCCAAATAGGGCGTGTGGGGACCACCAGGCGGGGGGGGGACACTTTTAGCGGGGCGCTCACGTCAGCTGAACACTGGGACAGACACAGCACAGTTTCGACGGTTCAACAATATGTGAAGCTTTTCAACTGATATACCTTCTCTCCTTTCAAACGGGGTCAAGACTTCCAATAGGGGCGTGTGGAGACCACCAGGCGGGGAGGACACTTTGGGCAGAACGCTCCACTTCAGCTGAGCACTGGAACAGTACAGCAAGGTCTCAACGGTTCAACAGTATGTGAAGCTTTTCAACTGATATACCTTCTCTCCTTTCGAACAGGGTCAAGGCTTCCAATAGGGGCGTGTGGAGACCACCAGGCGGGAAGGACACTTTGGACGGAACACTCGACCACCAGGCGGGGAGGACACTTTGGACGGAACACTCCACTTCCGCTGAGCACTGGAACAGTATAGCAAAGTCTCAACGGTTCAACAGTATGGGAAGCTTTTCAACTGATATACCTTCTCTCCTTTTGAACAGGGTAAAGGCTTCCAATAGGGGCGTGTGGAGACCACCAGGCGGGAAGGACACTTTGGGCGGAGCACTCCACTTCAGCTGAGCACTGGAACAGTACAGCAAGGTCTCAACGGTTCAACAGTGTGTGAAGCTTTGCAACTGATATACCTTCCCTCCTTTGAACAGGATCAAGGCTTCCAATAAGGGCGTGTGGAGACCACCAGGCGGGGAGGACACTTAGAGCGGGGCGCTCACGTCGGCTGAACACTGGGATAGGCACAGCACAGTTTCAACGGTTCAACAGTACACGAAGCTTGCAACTGATATACCTTTTCTTCTTCTGAACAGGGTAAAGGCTTCCAATAGGGCGTGTGGAGACCACCAGGCGGGGAGGACACTTAGAGCGGGGCGCTCGCGTCGGCTGAACACTGGGATAGACACAGCACAGTTTCAACGGTTCAACAGTACATGAAGCTTGCAACTGATATACCTTTTCTTCTTCTGAACAGGGTCAAGGCTTCCAATAGGGGCGTGTGGAGACCACCAGGCGGGGAGGGCACTTTGAGCGGGACGCTCACTTCGGCTGAGCACTAGAACAGACACAGCACAGTTTCAACAGTACATGATATATGAAGCACTCAGCACTAGCGGGGCCGGGTCTTTTCAAGCCGGAAGTTGGGCAGTTGCTTTATCAAGACCCTTCGTTAGAGACAGCGGGTGGAAGACTGTAGGAGAGGAGTGCACGGCAGACTTCTATTACTTCTCCACACACAAATTTCACTTCACAGCACAAACCGTGTAAATCTTCACTTCAGGCACTGCAATTCCACTCGCACACCGTGCATTCGGGCAAGCACTCACCCACCGGTCTTTTCTCCCACCAGATCGGATCTCGTCCTCGATCAGGGCTTGACTTTGCTCCGGGAAAGCAGAAGAATGATGCAGCGATCACCACATTCGGCAAGGAGAGGACAGAAGTTGGAGACAGATCATTAATTCACTCGGTGTAATAGTTCACTCGTGCCAAACGTTTTCCAAACTCTCCACACCACTTCAGTGTTAGTGCATATAAACAACGGATCAAATACTCATCACTTGCGTCTTTCTCACTACGGACGATATTCCTCAAGTCTTCGCTGCCAAATACTTCACTCCTTCCTTTCCTCTTCCACAACTCCAATCTTCCCCACTCCACAGCCCAGCCTCAATAAAAAGAGCAACCCGCTGACAAACACAGCATCATACGGGAGGAGATCCACCCAACAGTCTGTTTTCTCTCTGTTTTTAAAGCCTCATCTCAATAGGTGTCCCTCTCACAGCGTTCTCTATAATTGCCCCACACCTGCTGTCACTCAGGCAATCCGCCCCGCTGCCATGGCAACAGATTCACAGGGCATAGACCGGAGGTTCACTGGAAAATCCTGAACAACTGCATTCACCAGGATCTTAGTCCCGTTAGGTTTGTTTTGTCACCCCGTGACAGCTTGGTAAGGTTTTTATGATCATATTCTTCAGGATTAAAAAAAAATGCATTGCTGTGGTCTAAAAATAAAATTTTTCAGTGCTTGCAGGGGTTAATAGCTAATAATGATTGAGCAAGACTTTATTCTGATGTTTGGAGAAGGCGTGTCAGGCAAGCTTCTTGAGAAGTGGACTGCATTCAAGAAAAAAGTGATTAAGAAGTGCAAAAAACTTCCAACCACTAGTGATATAGAAGAACTCCTGCTAGCAGCTGAATCCCCTGATGACTCAGAAGAGGGTGTTGATTTTGGTAAGATGTTTCAAATTAATTTAATACTTAGATAATTTTAGTAATATTGTAAGGAACATAAGTGTGAAATATTTAGCCCCCGTGCATTTTTTAAATATTTTTTCTTTAGTTTGTTTTCTTAATTTAAGTTTTGCTAACATATCTATTATGGTCTAAACAGTTTGTGACACCGACCTCTCTTCTATACTACTACTGCTGCATCTGATCCCACCTTCTGCCCAAGGCCGGAAAAGACCCGGAAAGGTTTCTGCTTCTCAAGCAGAGAAACGACTTGTTGTCTTCAAGAAGGTTTGTTTATTTGTTTTTGTCATAGTTTTCTATTATTTAACATGTCTGTGATGGTTCCCTTTCGAGGGAACTCGCACTGCATCGAGACGACCCTTTGGGGATACTCCCTTAGCACTAGCGAATCTGAAGTCAGAATGACAACTAGGCCAATCCGATTGGCGTGCGTGATGACGTAACTGTGACGGCATACCCGGAAGTATAAAAGGGGATCTGGAACGTAATGTCGGCAGTTAATGCTCTTCAGCATAGCGCTCTCTGTTGGAAACAATTGTCTGTCTATTTACTGTTGTTCTGTCAGAGTGAAAGCAAAAGTGTGTGAATGATGAAGATAAGAGAGTTTAAGCAGTGTGTGCATCCATGTCCCCGTTACATGTTGGGCTCGGATGCACACCTGCTGTGTGTGCAGTGTCTGGGTGTTCATGAAGCTGACACTCAGGCTGCTCCGTTCTCGGCTGGCCGTGTTCGATGAGGCCGGCCAGCCTCGTGAGCCCCCAGGATCGGTCCAGCATCCGCCGAGGCGGTGCGGCGAGGCCGGTCATGGGGCTCACGGATGGACTGTCAGCGGGACTTGGGACTGCTGAGGCATCTTCCTAGTCTTTGTCTGACAGTTCAGATGTTCTATTTCCCCGTGTGGAAGCCCGCGCTGCGGCTTCTTCCCCCGGGGCGGAGGACCCGATGCGTGAGCGGTCTGATTCTGAGGAAATAGACGTGCTCAGCATCGAGGCAGTCGAAGTTATAAGCACTTCTGTATACATGCAAGATTCATGCTCGCGATTGCCGAGGCAGCGCGCAGGTTATGGGTCTGCAATTAAAGTGAACACACGCGATCGGTGTGCATGAGATACTGGTTGGCTTAACGGCTTGAGCCACGTTGCTGAGGCAACGTGTGGGTTTCGAGTCCGTATAGTACGATAAAACAGTATCGTCTGATGATTATGGCTGCATTTAAGTCTGAGGATTTAAATGAAATATGATCTGACTCTGAGGAGTTAGATATTCAGCCTGTCATTCAGACCATGTTTCACCGTATTGTGTGATACTGTTTGGCTTTTTTCTCGAGGGATGAAAGCCAATTGTATTATGATGGCTTGAACCACGTTGCTGAGGCAACGCGGGGTTTATGAGGTCCGTATAAATACAATAAACAGTGTCGTCTGATGATAACGGCTACATTTAATTCTAAGAAATTAAATAAAATATAATCTGACTTTGAGGAGTTAGATATACAGCCTATCATTCAGACTATGTTTCACCTTATTGTGGCTACATTTAATTCTGAGAAATTAAATTAAAATATTATCTGACTTTGAGGAGTTAGATGTATTTTTTATTCAGCCTGTCATTCAGATCAGGTTGCACGGGTTTGGTGATTATGATGGCATTTAATTCCTTTTTTTTTTTTTTTCCTTACTTTATTTTGATTTTCTCCACATAAACAGAATACATCACACAATTACAGATACCATTGAAATATCCCATATATGTTTTACAGTCTAGCTCTCGTTAATAAAAAAGACAGTGGAAACAGAACAAGGATAATTCTAAGTAAAAATAAATAATAAATAAATACAAATAAAAAAGAGATATACAATTATGAATCTGTCATATAATGAGAATTGCGTTCAAACAGCATTCATATATGACCTACAAATAAAGGGATGGAGAAAATAAAATAGCAGCCGAAGTACATACAATATACAGAAGAACAGCAATTATAAACCACAAAATAAAATAAAATAAAATAAGAAAAACAACGAGAGAAAAAAGAGGAAAAAAGAACATACCAAAAAAAATAAAAATAATAATTATTATAATAATAGTAAAATAATGATGACATTTAATTCCGAGGAATTTAGGGTCATGTTATCCGACTTTGATAAGTTGGATACTTTAATTCTGTCACCCAAGCGTGTTAACTTGTGAACTGGATATTCATCTAAGATGGAGCCCTCCAGAAGTTGATGTCGTTCTCGCCGCCTTGTGGCCTGCGGGACACATCAGCTTCAGGCAATTGCTAATCGCAGTGTCCGCCCTAGTGTTGCGGCCCTGTCGAGCTGCTCCCTTAGATGAGGCCCCTGCTGGCCAGCCCCCTCTCCCGGGTAGGAGCGATCGAGGTCACCTCCCCTGTGGAGTTTTCGGGAATCGATGCTGTGCTCCCGCCGTCTAGTACGCTTCGGGCCACATCGTTTCCCAGCGCACGCGCGCTGCACCAGCCGCCTCTACCAAGACTTGCGGCGTTCCAGCAAACGCGTACGCACCCGAAAATCTTCCTCAATTTCGCCCTGCCGGTTAGCCACTTCAGGGGGTCGGGGAGGAGGCTCGGTTGACACCCGAGGCCGGCCTCTAGAGGCTGGTTTCCTTTGCAGATTATCTCGGCACATGGTTATGCCTCCGAATATATCAGCTTGGGGCCTGCGACTGTAGAAAAGGGCATACAGACTGCAGTCCGGTTACCTTCCCCTGAAGTTCAGTGGGGTGGTCTGGACGGCAGTGGTCCCTGGGCAGGTTCGGGTAATGGAACAGGAAGTTCACTCCCTGTTGGTAGGGAGGCCACAGAATGTGCTCCTCCGCCAGACAGGGAGTCCGGGTTCAACAGCCGGTACTTCATAGTTCCTAAGAGGGATGGCGAGTTGCATCCAACTTTAGACCTGAGGTACTTGAATCGTTCTCTGAGGAGATTCAGATTCAAGATGCTTAGCCAATCCTCCATTGTGATTCAGATCCAGTCTGAGGACTGGTCTGTCACGATAGGTCTAAAGAGGACGCATACTTCCCTGTATCCATCCTTCTGTGTCACAGGAAGTTCCTGAGGTTCGCTTTTGGGGGCAAAGCGTACCAATATCGGGTTCTTCCAGGCGGCCTAGCCCTTTGAGACTCTACACGCAGTTGACGCCTTCTCAGAGAACTGTGTTCCTGGGAGTCGTATGGGATTCTCTACGTTGTGGGCACAATTGTCTCCCGAACGTATCGAGTCCATACGGGCGGTGGTCTCTAAAATGAAGTTAGGCCACAGCATCACTGTGAAGCAGTTTTAGGACTGCTGGGGCTCATTGCGGCTGCGTCCAACAGAATATCTCTTGGCCTGCTGCATGAGACCCTTACAGTGGTGACTGGGAATCAAGGGTTTTTTCTCGAGGGGAAAACCATTCTGTATGATCAGGGTAACGCGCAGATGCCTTCATTCCCTAGTCATATGGAAGAAACCTTGGTTTCTGTCCCAAGGGCCAGTGTTGGGAGCGTCCTGTTGCCGGAAATCCATTTCAACAGACGCCTCCCTCACTGGCCTTGACGTGGTCATGGCGGCCGCTTTGCGAGAGGTCTGTGGGAGACCCGGCATTTCTCCTGGCACATCTACTGCCTGGAAATGCTGGCGGTCTACAAAGCTCTGAGGAGCTTTTTCCCGGACGTCCGCGGCCACCATGTCCTGATACGGAAGTAAACCAGGTGGCTTTCCTTGAGGGGAAATCCATTCTATATGATCAGGGTAACGGGCAGTGGCCTTCGTTCCCTAGTCATATGGAAGAAACCTTGGTTTCTGTCCCAAGGGCCAGTGTTGGGAGCGTCCTGTTGCCGGAAATCCGTTTCAACAGACGCCTCCCTCACTGGTTGGGGCACGGCAGGGGGGTTTGAGGTCGCGCCCTCTTTGCAGACTGGCGCATCACATCCTCCTGTGGTCCCAAGGGAAACTGTTGTCCATCAGGGCAATGTATGTCCCGGGGGTCCAAAATCAGGGAGCAGACATCCTGTCGAGGCAGGGGCTGAGGCCCGGGGAGTGGCGACTCCACCCAGAGGTGGTGGAGGCCATATGCAAGAGGTTCGGCCCAGTGGAAGTGGATTATTTGCGTCTCGAGAGACTTCCCACTGCCCACTGTGGTTTTCCCTCACGCATCCAGCCCCGCTGGGGTTGGATGCCATGGTTCAGACGTGGCCGAGGCTGCGTCTGTACGCATTTCCCCCGATTGCTCTGCTCCCGGGAGTCCTGGAGAGGGTCCGGCGACAGGGGGTCAGTCTACTTCTGGTAGCACCCCGTTGGCCGACTCGAGTCTGGTTCTCGTATATCATAGCTCTGCTAGCAGGTCAGCCGTGGGAGATTCCTCTGAGGAGGGATCTCCTATCTCAGGTGGCGGGTACAATATTTTACCCCCGCCCGGAGATTTGGAACCTGTGGGTCTGGCCCCTGAGGGGACCAGGTACCTAGAGGCTGGCCTATCGGCAGTGGTGATAGAGACCTTACTCAGTTCCAGGGCTCCATCTACGAGGAGACTGTACAGCCTCAATGGAATGTATTTTTCACTTGGTGCAGGGAGCGTGAGGTGGACCCAGTTAACTGCCCAGTGGCTTCAGTGCTGGAGTTCCTCCAAGATCGCTTCTCTGCAGGGCTTACCCGTCCACACTCAAGGTGTACGTGGCTGCCATTGCGGCTTTCCACACTCCTATGGGTGATGGGCCTCTGGGTAGGCACCAGCTGGTTGTACAATTCCTCCATGGGGCTCGGAGGATGAGGCCTGCGGCTCGTTCCAGAGTTCCAACCTGGGACCTGGCAGTGGTTCTCGAAGGCTTGGCTGAGGCCCCCTTCGAGCCATTGGAGTCAGCTGAACCAAAGAACCTGACCCTTAAGGTGGCTTTTCTCCTCGCCATTACCTCTCTCAGGAGAGTGGGAGATCTCCAGGCCTTGGCGATATCGCCAACCTGCCTGGAGTTTGCCCCGGGAGGAGTAAAGGCCATCTTACACCCTAGGCCGGGCTATGTGCCTAAGGTGCCATCAAGGGTGGTCAGGTCATTGGTTCTGCAGGCATTCCATCCTCCGCCTCACGTGACGGCGGAAGAGGGGAGACTTCACCTACTCTGAGATCTAGGAGATTGCAACAACTTTTGGTGTGTTTGGCTCACCCAGGAAGGGATTGCCTGCGTCTACTCAGACAATCAGAAATTGGATTGTCCAGGCAATTACCATGGCCTACCAGGTGCGCAGTTTGCCTTCACCTGTGGCCGTGAGGGCTCATTCCACCAGAGGCATGGCCTCTTCGGTGGCCCTTCTTTCTGGGGTCCCCTTGCAGGATTTCTGCGAGGCGGCCAGGTGGGCTACCCCACACACCTTTATCAGGTTCTATAGCCTGGATCTCCCTACGACGCCTGGTGCTAGGGTGCTCCAGTACTAGTTGTGCCCGGTCTCCGGCTTCACACTAGGGCAGGCGCTACCCTCGGTGTGGCCTAGTGGGGACTCGTTCCCCAAAGTGTCATCTCGATGCAGTGCGAGTTCCCTCGAAAGGGAACTGCTCGGGTTATGTATATAACCCTTGTTCCCTGAGAAGGGGAACGAGCACTGCATCCCGACGCCACACCTCGGCGCGCCTGGAGCGCATGCTTCAGAGCAATTACTGCCGACATTATGTCCAGATCCCCTTTTATACTTCCGAGTATGCCGTCACAGTTACGTCATCACGGACGCCAATCGGATTGGCCTAGTTGTCATTCTGACTTCAGATTCGCTGGTGCTAAGGGAGTATCCCCAAAGTGTCGTCTCAATGCAGTGCTCGTTCCCCTTCTCAGGGAACAAGGGTTATACCCATACGGAAATGTAATATATGTACATATATGAAATATACATATATTAAATATATCCACATAGAAAGTGAAAACATATATGTACATATATATCTGCCCATATATAAAACCTATTAGAAAATGGAACAATTTCATATATTGACATATAAAACTAGCCCATATATTTTATGTATGTATAATACAGTATTTTATATATATGTCACATATATTATTATCAATATACATGACATATTTCTTTGTATATATGTTCAATATACAAACTACACATATATGCATAGCATATTGCTTGCATACATGTTACATATATGTCCCTAATATATGTTTTTATGTAGTCTTATTATATATTTTACATTTAAAATGAAATATATAAAATATATTTTTGATAAATGTATATGGAATATATAAATGACATTTAAATGACACAACTTTATCATATATAAATACAATATTACAACAAAACAAGAAACAAATAAAACAGCACAGAACATGAAAATCCACCAACAGGTATATGATTGTAACGTACTGCTCTGAGTCAGAAGGTTGACGATCCAAACGCAGCTTTATTAAGAAGGTAATCCACAATCGTACTCAAAAACAAGCAAAAGGTCATACACAGGCAAGCAGTCCACACAGGCAAACAAGGCAGGAGAGACAGGCAAAAGGGTAATCTGAGAGACAGGCAAGAAATCCAAAAACCAAAGACATGAAACCAGGGAAACGCTCAGAAATGCAGTATATACAACAAACAAGACTTCGCAGTTGATGATAGACTGAAAATGGTTTATATAGGCTGGGGTAATGGGGTAATGAGGTGAAAAGACACAGGTGCAAACAATGAATGATGATGAGTCCGGGCAAAGGATTATGGGTAATGTAGTTTGTGATGGAGTGACAGTCCGGGGTGGAGTGGCCTCAGGTGGGAATCAGGGGCACTCTCACTTGTGATTGTGACATAGCCCCCCCTCAAAGGAGCGGCTTCCAGACGCTCCTAAAATTGTCAAGGAGGGAGGTGGAGCGGAGGCGGACCCGGGGGCGGGATGGAGGGCCAGGACCGTGTTGCGGAAAAGGGCCTGGAGACTCAGGCACCGTAGAATGCCAGGAAGAAGCAGGCTGGACTGATGACCAGGGTGGCGCATGCAGCCAGGGCGGAGCAGACGACCACCATAGCAGCGCAGATGAGGTTGAAGACCCCCATGGCGGAGCAGACGAGGTTGAAGACCCCCAAGGCGGAGCAGATGACCACCACAGCGCAGACGAGGTTGAAAACCCCCACTGCGGAGCAGATGACCACCACAGCAGCGGAGACGGGTTTGAAGACCCCCACGGTGGAGCAGAAGGTGTCCCGGTCGGAGTCCTCTCTAGACTCGTGACTGGAGGCGGAGCCCTCTCTGGACTCGTGACTGGAGGCAGAGTGACTGGAGGCGGAGCCCTCTCTGGACTCGGGACACGTGCCGGAGCCCTCACTGGACTCGGGACACGGGCCGGAGCCCTCACTGGACTTGGGACACGGGCCGGAGCCCTCTCTGGACTCGGGACACGGGCCGGAGCCCTCTCTGGACTCGGGACACGGGCCGGAGCCCTCTCTGGACTAGGGACACGGGCCGGAGCCCTCTCTGGACGTTGGTAAGTGGCTGGAGCCATCTCTGGATGTTGGTCAGTGGCGGGAGCCATCTCTGGACGCAGGTCAGTGGCTGGAGCCATCTCTAGACGCTAGTCAGTGGCGGGAGCCATCTCTGGATGCAGGTCAGTGGCTGGAGCCATCTCTAGACGCTGGTCAGTGGCTGGAGCCATCTCTGGACGCTGGTCAGTGGCTGGAGCCATCTCTGGACGCAGGTCAGTGGCTGGAGCCATCTCTAGACGCTAGTCAGTGGCGGGAGCCATCTCTGGACGCAGGTCAGTGGCTGGAGCCATCTCTAGACGCTGGTCAGTGGCTGGAGCCATCTCTGGACGCTGGTCAGTGGCTGGAGCCATCTCTAGACGCTGGTCAGTGGCCAGAGCCATCTCTGGATGCTGGTCAGTGGCCGGAGCCATCTCTGGATGCAGGTCAGTGGCCGGAGCCATCTCTGGATGCAGGTCAGTGGCCGGAGCCATCTCTGGACGCTGGTCTGTGGCTGGAGCCATCTCTAGACGCTGGTCAGTGGCCGGAGCCATCTCTGGACGCTGGTCAGTGGCCGGAGCCATCTCTGGACGCTGGTCAGTGGCTGGAGCCATCTCTGGACGTTGGTCTGTGGCTGGAGCCATCTCTGGACTCTGGTCAGTGGCGGGAGCCTTCTCTGGACGCAGGTCAGTGGCGGGCGCCATCTGTAGACGCTGGTCAGTGGCTGGAGCCATCTCTGGACCCAGGTCAGTGGCGGGAGCCATCTGTAGACGCTGGTCAGTGGCTGGAGCCATCTGTAGACGCTGGTCAGTGGCTGAAGCCATCTCTGGACGCAGGTCTGTGGCTGGAGCCATCTCTGGACGCAGGTCTGTGGCTGCCTTGGCAGAAGGTGCTGGCATGGTGGTGGCCATCTTGGCAGATGTAGTGGAAATGTCACGATCCTCCTCCATGACACCCACAGTAAACGCAGAGCCACTGAGAAGTAGGGCACAGTCAATGAAACTCTCCAGAGTCCATTCAAGGCCATTGAGTGGCATCACTGAATATAGTGGTTCACTCAGTCCCCCTCAAAAAAAGTCTCTAAGAGACACCTCCTCAAAGCCCACTTGAGGGGTGAGTTCCAAAAACTCAGCTACATAGTCCTCAATACTACGTGTACCTTGTCGGAGACTGTTACGACCCATCTTGCACTTGTATTGCCGTGCCGTGTTTTCTTTCTCTCCTTTCCTCTTCTCTATCCTTGCTCTGATAGGTTTACCAGTGATTGGCTGGAGGATCACTATTGGCCATCCAGCTGATGCGTGGATGATAAAAGGACGCCGTCCGCATTCGACCGGGAGCTCATTGTTGGTTCGACCGCGAACGGGTTGAGAGCTCCTGGATCCCTCCTCCGGCCGATGATCAATGTTTAACTGTTCTGTTTGATGTTTGGGCATGTAAACGAAACAATCACCAGAGCGTAGGGGTGTCCTGCTATTTATTTTGCAACTTGTTTGGGTTCTGTTTATGTTAGGCAGTTAGGTTAGTTAAATGTATTTTCTTTTTGCTTCCATTAGGTTATTTAGTGTATCTGTTTCTTTTTAGTTTGTTCTGTTTGTTATTTTGGCCTTTGGACACCCTGATGAGATGCCCGCCCTTTTATGTACAATTACTTAATACATTTATATTTACTTATAGTTGGTTGTATATGTTTGATTATCGACCGGAGTGATTCGGTGCTGGGATTCCAAACCACAACCCATTTTCTTATTATGCCCGGTTAGCGTGATTGTTTCCTTCCCCTAGACCGCGGGGCGTAATAATTGGGGGCTCGTCCAATTCTTTGATTTAGAAATCCTTCGATGCTAATTTGGAAGCTTGCGGCTTTGCTGGTGAGTACCACTTATTTTTTCTGTTTTGAGTGGCAGTTTTTTCTTGGGTTGTGGGGAAGTGGTGGGTCGATACGGATGGACTTTAGTATAGAAGCGTTTAAACAGGCTCCTTCATGTGAAGTCCTAGGGTCATGTCGGAAAACTGATTTGTATTTAATCGCCGATCACTATAATATTCCAGTGGCAAAAGCTGCTAGGAAGAGTGAAGTGCGAGACGTAATTCGATCGGCGTTAATACGGCTAGACATTTTAAAGCCTTCTTCTGACAGTGAGGTTGAGATAGATATTGATGCTTCAGGTAATCCTAGGTTGCGCTCGCTTAGTGGCGTAAACTCGGAGGATTTAAAGTTAGCTATTCAGTTAAAGCAGTTGGATCTTGAAATTAAACGGCAGGAACATACTACTCAACTTTTGCGTTTCAGGCAATGTGAGTTAGAGGCTGATCGCCGTTCTAGTGCAGCTGAAACTCCATCTGCTGTACTGACCTCTAATGTTGACCATCGTTCGCCCTCTGCACCTTTATCTGTGCCTCTAGGTAACCCTCCCGATTTTGATATTAGTCGTCACCTTACCCTTGTTCCTGTATTTAGGGATGACGAGGTGAATTCGTATTTCGGCGCGTTCGAGCGTATAGCTGCTGCGTTGCGCTGGCCGAGAGATGCGTGGCCTCTCTTGATCCAGTGCAAATTAACTGGGAAAGCCCTGGAGGTTTGTTCCACTTTATCTGTAGGTGACAGTTTGGACTATGATAAATTAAAAAACGCTGTGCTTAGGGCGTATGAGCTTGTGCCAGAAGCGTATAGGCAGAAGTTTTGGTCCCATGTTAAAAATGCCACTCAAACTTATGTTGAATATGCACGGGAAAAGAATGTGCTTTTTGATAAGTGGTGTCACTCCAGCGGAATTGCTAGTTTTGAGCAACTTCGTGAATTAATTTTGATCGAAGATTTCAAGAATTCGTTGCCCGATAGAATTGTTGTTTATTTGAACGAAAAGAAAGTGTTGACCCTCGCCGAGGCGGGCGTTTGCGCAGATGAGTTTTCTTTGACTCACAGAAGTGCATTTGTTGCACGCCGCGAATCGAATTTGGCTTCATCCTCCGAGAGAAATGTTAAAGTTGCGAAACCTTCTAAGCAAGTGCTTCCCGAAGCTCGTGAATGTTTTTACTGCCACGAGCTCGGCCATTTGATTGCGATGTGCCCTTCACTGAAAAATAAAGATAGAAAGAAGTCCGCCAAAAGCGTTGGTTTCGTTCAGAAAATTGGCAACCAACTCTGTTCGAATATTGACGCCGCCTATGATCCTTTCGTGTGTCAGGGAATGATTTCTCTTAGTGGATTAGAAGGAGATTTGGTCCCTGTTACGATGCTGCGTGATACAGGTGCCAATCAATCGTTTGTGTTAGCTAGTGTGCTGCCGTTTTCTGACGATAGTTATTGTGGATCTGATGTCCTTATTCAAGGGATTGAGTTGGGCGTTTTGAAAGTACCATTACATGATGTGTACATTCGATCCGGTTTAGTAACAGGCTTTGTAAGATTGGCAGTACGTCATATGCTGCCGGTGAAGGGTGTTGCCTTAATAATAGGTAATGACCTAGCTGGAGGGAAAGTACTTCCATTCCCCGAGGTTATTGAAAATCCTGTGTACGACTCTGTTACAACCGGTGAGTTAGTGTCGGAATTCCCGGCAGTGTTCTCTGCGTGCGTAGTTACGCGGGCTCAAGCGCGTAGGTTTGGCGATTCGATTGATCTTGCGGATACCTTTTTGGCCGCTGGGGACAAGGTTTTGGTTTTATTGCCCGTACAAGGTGCTGCATTGCAGGCTAGATTCTCTGGACCGTACGTCATTGACAAGAAGCTGAGTGAAACAAATTATGTGGTTCAAATTCCTGATCGACAGAGAAAAACGCGCGTGTCACATTAATATGCTGAAGCTGTACGTGAGTCGCGAGGAAGATATTGAGTCAGAAAGCTCAACTATCACTCCTGTAGCTTCGATTGTGGTTACTTCTGACAGCGACGCTGATGAGGATGGGTTGAGCCTGCAGAGTACCCTAGTGTCGGGTGGTAGACTGAATAATTCCAAAGTTTTGGAAAATTTAACCTCTCATTTGGTGCATTTAACTGATCCTCAACGAATTGATATCGTACAGCTGATCCATTCTTTTACGGGTTTATTTTCGGATATTCCCACCCGCACTCAAGTGCTGAAACATGACATAAATGTGGGTGATCATCAACCTATTAAACAAAGGGCATATAGAGTGAACCCTGTTAAACGTAAAGTTATGGAGGCTGAGGTTAAAAATCTGGTTGAGAATGGTCTTGCAGTTCCGAGTTCCAGCGCCTGGAGTTCACCGTGTTTATTGGTTCCGAAATCTGACGGCACGCAAAGGTTCTGCACGGATTATAGGAAAGTAAATGCCGTGACGAAACCTGATTCGTTTCCCCTCCCGCTCATGGAGGATTGCATTGATAAAGTAGGCTCTGCACGCTTCGTCACAAAATTAGATCTTCTAAAGGGATACTGGCAAGTTCCCTTGACGGAGCGCGCAGCCGAGATATCTGCTTTTGTTATGCCGGATGATTTCCTCAATTACAGGGTGATGGCGTTCGGGTTGCGCAACGCCCCGGCTACGTTCCAGCGTTTAATGAATAAGGTGCTGGGCGGGGTTCTGAACTGTAAAGCATACCTAGACGATATCGTGGTTTAATCGAACACTTGGGAGGAGCACCTGTCAAGTTTGGGTACAGTGTTTGACAGTTTGTTAAAGGCATCTCTCACTCTTAATTTGGTTAAGTGTGAGTTTGGCAAAGCGACTGTTACCTACCTAGGGAAACAGGTGGGGCAGGGACAAGTTCGACCTGTCGCTTTGAAAGTGCAAGCTATTGCAGAATTCGCGGTGCCCCGTACGAAATGTGAACTCATAAGATTCCTAGGAATGTCTGGTTATTATCGGGGATTTTGTAAAAAATTCTCGGATGTCGTGTTGCCTCTAACAAATATGCTTTGTGTGTCCCAAGTGAGTGGACTGATGAATGTCAGACTGCCTTCGAGTCTGTTAAATCACTTCTGTGCAGTGCCCCTGTTTTAACAGCTCCAAATTATTCACGTTCATTTAAGCTGGACGTTGATGCTAGTGCTACAGGTGCCGGCGCTGTCCTTTTGCAGGATGATGAAAACGGGGTTGAACATCCTATTGGATATTTTTCAAAGAAATTTCTAAAACACCAATTAAATTACAGTACCATCGAGAAGGAAGCACTAGCTCTGCTAATGGCGTTACAACACTTTGAGGTATATGTTGGCTCTAGTTCCTTGTCGATCGTCGTATTTACCGATCACAACCCATTAGTGTTCATGTCCCGTATGAAGAATTCAAACCAACGAATTATGCGTTGGTCTCTCTTTGTCCAGGATTTTAACCTGGAAATTTTTTATAAGAAAGGCAAAGACAATGTATTGGCTGATCGCGGTCGTTCAATTCTGAGTGAATCCACTGTATGAAGATTCTTTGTGTGTAAGGGTGTTACGACCCATCTTGCACTTGTATTGCCATGCCGTGTTTTCTTTCTCTCCTTTCCTCTTCTCTATCCTTGCTCTGATAGGTTTACCAGTGATTGGCTGGAGGATCACTATTGGCCATCCAGCTGAGGCGTGGATGATAAAAGGACGCCGTCCGCATTCGACCGGGAGCTCATTGTTGGTTCGACCGCAAACGGGTTGAGAGCTCCTGGATCCCTCCTCCGGCCGATGATCAATGTTTAACTGTTCTGTTTGATGTTTGGGCATGTAAACGAAACCATCACCAGAGCGTAGGGGTGTCCTGCTATTTATTTTGCAACTTGTTTGGGTTCTGATTATGTTAGGCAGTTAGGTTAGTTAAATGTATTTTCTTTTTGCTTCCATTAGGTTATTTAGTGTATCTGTTTCTTTTTAGGTTTGTTCTGTTTGTTATTTTGGCCTTTGGACACCCTGATGAGATGCTCGCCCTTTTATGTACAATTACTTAATAAATTTATATTTACTTATAGTTGGTTGTATATGTTTGATTATCGACCGGAGTGATTCGGTGCTGGGATTCCAAACCACAACCCATTTTCTTATTATGCCCGGTTAGCGTGATTGTTTCCTTCCCCTAGACTGCGGGGCGTAATAGAGACACATGAGACGAACTGCTGGATCCATGGTGTGGCGAAGTCTTCTGTAACGTACTGCTCTGAGTCAGAGGGGTGAGGATCCAAACCCAGCTTTATTGAGAAGGTAATCCACAATCGTACTCAAAAACAAGCAAAAGGTCATACACAGGCAAGCAGTCCACACAGGCAAACAAGGCAGGAGAGACAGGCAAAAGGTTAATCCGAGAGACAGGCAAGAAATCCAAAAACCAGAGACATGAAACCAGGGAAACGCTCAGAAATGCAGTATATACAACAAACAAGACTTCGCAGTTGATGATAGACTGAACATGGTTTATATAGGCTGGGGTAATGGGGTAATGAGGTGAAAAGACACAGGTGCAAACAATGAATGATGATGAGTCCGGGCAAAGGATTATGGGTAATGTAGTTTGTGATTGAGTGACAGTCCGGGGTGGAGTGCCCTCAGGTGGTAATCAGGGGCACTCTCACTTGTGATTTTGACAATGATACAGCCTGTAATTTTTTTTAAGTTAGAGTCTTATTGGATGTCCTCAGCTCAGTGATCTTTTGATTTAGAGCTACCCCTAGTTGGCCCCTGGTGGTTCCAGGAAATTTCTGGATCACTGATCACGGTTGTTCAGCTTACTGAAATTCACTGAAATTCCTCCAGATTCCTTGAATCTTTTAATTATGTTATGCACTGTTGAATGTGAAATATCCAAATCTCTTCCTATCTTTCTTTGAGGAACATTGTTTTTAAACATTTCAATAATTTTCTCACGTATTTGTTGGCAAACTGGCGATCCTCGGCCCATCTTTGCTCCTAAAGGATTAGACCTTTCTTGGATGCTGCTTTTGTACCAAATCATAATTACAATCACCTGTTGACATCACCTGTTTCAAATCACATCATTATTTAACCATTTTACCTCATTACTAGCCCTAAATTGCTCCTGTCCCAACTTTTTTTTTAATGTGTTGCAGGTCTGAATGACATGAAGTTGACCAGACAAAACATGAAATATTTTGTGTTCATATTGTCTGCAATGAAATACAAGTCAAAGTAAATTTAGAAATCACTTCTTTTTTTTATTATTTGCGTTTTCCATACTGTCCCAACTTTTTCTGATTTGGGGTTGTATATATGTATATAAAAAAACGTTTTTAATAAAATGTGGATTGTGTAGACTTGTTAAAAGTTCAAGCTGTTCAAATAAGGAAAAGAAGGAATAAATTAATAAGGAAACCATAGGCATATAAAATGTATGTATGTTGCTTAAATAAATGGGCATATATAAATTAAACATATCAGTGACATATATGGTCATAACATACAATATTATATAAACAATAGTCATATATATCGTATTAATATATGAATATTTACTAATTTAATATGGAAAATGTATATATGTTATAAACTTATATCAACATATATCTAGAGATATGTATATATGTGATAGCAATATATTGTCTTATATTTAGCATATATGACGGCGTCATTTGTGATATAGGGACATATATGTCATATATTACATTTCCGTATGGGTATACATAACCCGAGCAGTCTTTTACAATTTGCTTGGTTTTCTCAGAGTGGAACAAACATTGAGGAGCATCTTCGAGACATCACTAGCGCTCAGCCCTATCTCCTAGCTGTGGGACCTCAGAAGAATTCAGTTCGACAGTTTTTCATCATTCTTGATCAGCATGCCATTCCATGCAAGTCAACCTCTTCTCTTGGTGCCTTTGACGAGCTGTTTAAGGCACACTTTGTTTTCGGCACCTCTTACAACACTATGCAACACAACATGTACACTTTCATTCAGACCACTGTGTACAACATAGAAGTTGGCAAAGTGAAAGAGTGTCCTCGTGTTGCTGAGGTCAGAGCAAGGCTGCTTAGCTAGGTCTCAAGTTTTTTGCCCCCATGAAGTGTTTAGTTTGTCGGGTTGAATTGGTTCAAAAATGCTTCTTAGGCACTTCAGATTAGTTCATGGTTTTGTTCCTGGAAAGAATCTTTGCCTTAAATGCATTGAAGCAGGTTGTGGTTCTGTGTTCGGTACTTTTTCAGGTTTTAGGAAACATCTGCAAGTAAAACATGCTGAGCAAAGTGACAGTGCACAGAATTATGACACCATTGACAGCCGTGAGACTGCCAAGGCAGATGAACAAAGTAGTACTGAAATAGTTGATCAGATTGGCAGTGGCGGAGAGGTGGCCACAACATCTGTGTTGTTAAAGTCAAGTAAGAGCACTTTAGATATGTGTGCGTTTGCTGTTGCACAACTAAAAGTTGCTGGATTAAGTCAATCTGCTTTAAATGGTTTTGTTTCATCTATGGAGGAAATGGTTTCTGAGATTCATAGTCAGGCCCAGGATGCAGCTTTGCTCTGTCTGCCTTCACAGGACACTGCTACTAAAAGAAAGATAGAACATTCGTTTCAATACTTGGAAAATCCATTTACCATGTTAAATTCTGAAACCAAACGAAAGAGACTTTTTACAGAAAAATGGGGAACAGTTGAACCAAGAGAAATAGTGCTTGGCACAAGATTTGACAGCAGGAGAAATAAAACCACAGGGACGTTCGATCAAGTTGTTGTAACTGATATATTCCCATTTTAGAAACACTGAAGGAAATTTTACAAAATCCGCTACTTACTGATTTGTTCAAACCCAGGCATGTTCCAAAGGAAGGAATTTATGTTGACTTAAGTGATGGGGCATATTTTAAAAGTAATCCCTTATTTTATACAGAAAAGGATGCCTTACATATTCAGCTATTTTATGATGATTTTGAGACCGCTAATCCTTTGGGATCCAAAAAAGGTATACACAAATTGGGTGCAATCTATTTTATATTAAGGAATTTCCCCCCAGTTTTTAACTCCTCATTGGTGAATATTCATTTATGTGCCCTCTTTCATGCACCAGATATTAAGCGCTATGGTTTTAATTCTATACTTGAACCTCTAGTTAATGATTTGAAAGTACTCGAGATTGAGGGGGTTAAGAATATAGTATCTGGAAATTGTATTCGGGGTACTGTTGTTCAAGTCACTGGGGATAATCTTGGCTTGCACACTTGTTTGGGTTTCTGGAGTCATTTGTGGCTCGATATTGCTGTCGTTTCTGTCTTCTTGAGAAACATCACTTTCAGTCTGTGTTCTGTGAAGATGAGCCTGAGGTTGTACTAAGAACAGCTGAGATGCATGCTCTGCACTGTGAAACTTTACAAACTGATTCTACACTATCTCATGTTTATGGTGTCAAACGGACATGTTTGTTAAATTCACTCAAATATTTCAACACAGCCAACAATTTCGCTGTGGATATAATGCACGACATTCTAGAAGGAGTTGCTCAGCTAGAGGTAAAACTTGTTCTGCAGTACATTCAACAGAATTTTCTGTGCACTGATGATTTTGCTGGTAGAGTGCATGCTTTTGACTATGGTTACAATCAGCAGAGAAACCGTCCTCCAATGGTCAAATTGTTTGATGGGAGCAACGATTTGGGTTTAAATGCCATCCAATCTTGGTGCTTGTTGCGTAATATGCCCCTATTATTTGGTGATTTAGTGTAAAGAGATGATAAACACTGGCATCTTTTGATTTTACTTGTGCAAATTGTTAATATTGTATTTTCACCATTCGTAACTGAAGGCATGACCATTTATCTTAAACATTTAATAATTGAACATCACCAGCTATTCAAAAAATTATTTCCTGAAAAAATCTTTTACCAAAGCATCACATCATGATACATTACCCGCAGTGTATAAGAAAAATTGGACCAATTCTGCACATGTGGTGTATGCGTTATGAAGCTAAACACAAATTTTTTAAAACGCAATTAAAAAGCTTCAAAAATATCACCAAAACTCTAGCCAAAAAGCACCAATTTTGTACCGCAATGCACTGGGAGTCTTTTAGCCAGTACAGATTGTCCCTTGGCCCAGGAAAGATGGTAGAACTCAGTGAACTTAAAGGTGGCCAAGAGATTGCTTCCAAACTAGGAGTGGTAATATCAGAAGTTGTCCATTCTGTAAAGTGGATTAAGCATCATGGTACAGAGTATCGCCCTGACTTCATTATTTGTACAGACGTAGCATGCGAGATGCCAGTATTTTGTAAGATCAAGACTATTGCTGTGAAAGATGAAAATGTGCTGTTGTGTGGAACACTGATGGAAACTGTTTGTTTTGATGACCATTACTATGCATTTACAGTCAGACTGCATCCAGACAGAGGTTTTAAGGTAGTGAATGTTAATGAGCTGTGTTATTTCAA
Organism: Gobio gobio; assembly: GCF_949357685.1. Taxonomy (NCBI): domain Eukaryota; kingdom Metazoa; phylum Chordata; class Actinopteri; order Cypriniformes; family Gobionidae; genus Gobio; species Gobio gobio. The sequence goes on along the minus strand of NC_137112.1, from coordinate 20,434,487 downwards.
ACCATTTGATCTTCAGATGAAATATGGAACAACAGATGCTGCACTGCAAATAGTGCCATATTGCCATTTAATGCAGATGTGATTTTATTTTTGTTAATGATTGTTTTCTTGAGACTGACTCATGTTTTAATAAATGTTTTAAACATGACATTGTTGAAATAGTTCCCTTTCGAGGGAACTCGCACTGCATCGGAACGACGCTTTGGGGATGCTCCCTTAGCATCAGCGAATCTGAAACCAGAATGCCAACTAGGCCAATCCGATTGGCGTGCATGATGACGTCATTGTGACGGCATACCCGGAAGTATAAAAGGGGAGCTGGAACGTAATGGCGGTAGTTATTGCTCTTCAGCAAGCGCTATCTGTCAAACTGTTTGTCTATTTACTGTTGTATGTCAGTGAAAGTGTGTGTGATTGCAAAAATGGAAAAATGTGAGAATGTGAGAGAGTTTAAGCAGTGTGTGCATCCGTGTCCCCGTTTCATGTCGGGCTCGGATACACACCTCTCGAGGGAGCCGCTTGTGAGCATTACAAGAAGCTGACGCTCAGGGTGCTCCGCTCTCGGCTGGCCGTGCTCGATGAGGCCGGCCAGCCTCGTGAGCCCCGTGGATCGGTCCCGCATCCGCCGAGGCTGTGCGGCGAGGCTGGTCATGGGGCTCACGGATGGACTGTCAGCGGGACTGGGACTGCTGAGGCATCTTCCCAGTCTTTATCTGACAGTTCAGATGTTCTCCTTCCCCGTGTGGAAGCCCACGCTGCGGCTTCTTCCCCCGGGGCGGAGGACCCGATGTGTGAGCGGTCTGATTCTGAGGAATTAGACGTGCTCAGCATCGTGGCAGTCAAAATTATAAGCACTTCTTAAATATGCAAGATTCCATCTCGCGATTGCAGAAAAAAAAAGGCAGCGCGCAGGTTATGGGTCTGCAATTAAAGTGAACACACGCGATCGGTGTGCATGAGATACTGGTTGGCTTAACGGCGAGTCCGTATAGTACGTTAAATCAGTATTGTCTGATATGGCTGCATTTAAGTCTGAGGATTTAAATGAGATATGATCTGACTCTGAGGAGTTAGGTATTCAGACCATGTTTCACTGTATTGTGTGACACTGTTTGGCTTTTTTCTCGAGGGATGAAAACCAATTGTATTATGACGGCTTGAACCACGTTGCTGAGGCAACGCGGGGTCTATGAGTCCATATAATACAAATAAAACAGTGTTGTCTGATTAATTACGGCTACATTTAATTCTAAGGAATTAAATAAAATATAATCTGACTTTGAGGAGTTAGATATTTAGCCTATCATTCAGACTATGTTTCACCTTAATTGTGGCTGCATTTAATTCTGAGGAATTAGATTAAAATATTATCTGACTTTGAGGAGTTAGATATATTTTTTATTCAGCCTATTATTCAGATCAGGTTGCACGGGTTTGGTGATTATGATGGCATTTAATTCCGAGGAATTGAGTGTCATGTTATCCGACTTTGATAAGTTGGATACTTTAATTCTGTCACCCAAGCATGTTTAACTTGTGAACTGGATATTCATCTAAGATGGAGCCCTCCTGAAGTTGATGTCGTTCTCGCCGCCTTGTGGCCTGCGGGACACATCAGTTTCAGGCAATTGCTAATCGCAGTGTCCGCTCTAGTGTTGTGGCCCTGTTGAGCTGCTCCCTTAGATGAGGTCCCTGCTGGCCAGCCCCCTCTCCCGGGTAGAAGCGATCGAGGTCGTCTCCCCTGTGGAGTTTTTCGGGAGTCGATGCTGTGTTCCCGCCGTCTAGTACGCTTCGGGCCACATCGTTTCCCCGTGCACGCGTGCTGCACCAGCCGCCTCTAGCAAGACTTGCGGTGGTCCAGCAAACGCGTACGCACACCGAAAATCTTCCTCGATTTCGCCCTGCCAGTTAGCCGCTTCAGGGGGTCGGGGTGGAGGCTCGGTTGACACCTGAGACCGGCCTCGAGAGGCTGGTTCCCTTAGCAGATTATCTCGGCGCATGGTTATGCCTCCGAATATATCAGCTTGGGGCCTACGACTGTAGGAAGGGGCATACAGACTGCAGTCCGGTTACCTTCCCCTGAAGTTCAGTGGGGTGGTCTGGACGGCAGTGGTCCCTGGGCAGGTTCGGGTAATGGAACAGGAAGTTCACTCCCTGTTGGTAAGGAGGCCACAGAATGTGCTCCTCCGCCAGACAGGGAGTACGGGTTCTACAGCCAGTACTTCATAGTTCCTAAGAGGGATGGCGAGTTGCATCCAACTTTAGACCGGAGGTACTTGAATCGTTCTCTGAGGAGATTCAGATTCAAGATGCTTAGCAATTCCTCCATTGTGATTCAGATCCAGTCTGAGGACTGGTCTGTCACGATGGGTCTGAAGAGGACGCATACTTCCCTGTATCCATCCTTCTGTGTCACAGGAAGTTCCTGAGGTTCGCTTTTTGGGGCAAAGCGTACCAATATCGGGTTCTTCCAGGCGGCCTAGCCCTTTGAGACTCTACACGCAGTAGCGTGTTGACGCCTTCTCAGAGAACTGTGTTCCTGGGAGTTGTATGGGATTCTCTACGTTGTGGGCACAATTGTCTCCCGAACGTATTGAGTCCATACGGGCGGTGGTCTCTAAAATGAAGCTAGGCCACAGCATCACTGTGAAGCAGTTTAAGGTCTGCTGGGGCTCATTGCGGCTGCGTCCAACAGAATATCTCTTGGCCTGCTGCATGAGACCCTTACAGTGGTAGCTGGGAATCAAGGGGTTTTCCTCGGGGGGAAAACCATTCTGTATGATCAGGGTAACGCGCAGATGCCTTCGTTCCCTAGTCATAGGACCCGTCCTTCGGATGAGACGTTAAACCGAGGTCCTGACTCTCTGTGGTCATTAAAAATCCCAGGATGTCCTTCGATAAAGAGTAGGGGTGTAACCCCGGCATCCTGGCCAAATTTGCCCATTGGCCCCTCTCCATCATGGCCTCCTAATCATCCCCATATACAGATTGGCTTCATCACTCTGTCTCCTCTCCACCAATCAGCTGGTGTGTGGTGGGCGTTCTGGCGCAATATGGCTGCCGTCGCATCATCCAGGTGGATGCTGCACATTGGTGGTGGTTGAGGAGAATCCCCATTCTATATGTAAAGCGCTTTGAGTGCCTAGAAAAGCGCTATATAAATGTAACAAATTATTAATTAATTATTATTATAATTATATGGAAGAAACCTTGGTTTCTGTCCCAGGGGCCAGTGTTGGGAGCGTTCTGTTGCCGGTAATCCGTTTCAACAGGCGCCTCCCTCACTGGCTGGGACGTGGTTATGGGAAGTAAACCAGGTGGCTTTCCTTGAGGGGAAATCCATTCTGTATGATCAGGGTAACGCGCAGTGGCCTTCGTTCCCTAGTCATATGGAAGAAACCTTGGTTTCTGTCCCAAGGGCCAGTGTTGGGAGCGTTCTGTTGCCGGGAATCTGTTTCAACAGACGCCTCCCTCACTGGCTGGGACGTGGTCATGGCGGCCACTTTGCGAGAGGTCTGTGGGAGACCAGGCATTTCTCCTGGCACATCTACTGCCTGGAAATGCTGGCGGTCTACAAAGCTCTGAGGAGCTTTTTTCCGGACCTCCGCGGCCACCATGTCCTGATATGGAAGTAAACCAGGTGGCTTTCCTTGAGGGGAAATCCATTCTGTATGATCAGGGTTACGCGCAGTGGCCTTCGTTCCCTAGTCATATGGAAGAAACCTTGGTTTCTGTCCCAAGGGCCAGTGTTGGGAGCGTCCTGTTGCCGGAAATCCGTTTCAACAGACGCCTCCCTCACTGGTTGGGGCACGGCAGGGGGGTTTGAGGTTGCGCCCTCTTTGCAGACTGGCGCATCACATCCTCCTGTGGTCCCAAGGGAAACTGTTGTCCATCAGGGCAATGTATGTCCCGGGGGTCCAAAATCAGGGAGCAGACATCCTGCTGAGGCAGGGGCTGAGGCCCGGGGAGTGGCGACTCCACCCAGAGGTGGTGGAGGCCATATGCAAGAGGTTCGGCCCAGTGGAAGTGGATTATTTGCGTCTCGAGAGACGTCCCACTACCCACTGTGGTTTTTCCTCACGCATCCAGCCTCGCTGGGGTTGGATGCCATGGTTCAGAGGTAGCCGAGGCTGTGTCTGTGCGCATTTCCCCCGATTGCTCTGCTTCCGGGAGTCCTGGAGAGGGTCAGGCGACAGGGGGTCAGTCTACTTCTGGTATCACCCCGTTGGCCGACTCGAGTTTGGTTCTCGGATATCATAGCTCTGCTAACAGGTCAGCCGTGGGAGATTCCTCTGAGGAGGGATCTCCTATCTCAGGCGGCGGGTACGATATTTTACCCCCGCCCGGAACCTGTGGGTCTGGCCCCTGAGGGGACCAGGTACCTAGAGGCTGGCCTATCGGCGGAGGTGATAGAGACCTTTCTCAGTTCCAGGGCTCCGTCTACGAGGAGACTGTACAGCCTCAAGTGGAATGTATTTTCCACTTGGTGCAGGGAGCGTGAGGTGGACCCAGTTAACTGCCCAGTGGCTTCAGTGCTGGAGTTCCTCCAAGATCGCTTCTTTGCAGGGCTTACCCCGTCCACACTCAAGGTGTACGTGGCTGCCATTGCGGCTTTCCACGCTCCTATGGGTGATGGGCCTCTGGGTAGGCACCATCTGGTTGTACAATTCCTCCGTGGGGCTCTGAGGATGAGGCCTGCGGCTCATTCCAGAGTTCCAACCTGGGACCTGGCAGTGGTTCTTGAAGGATTGGCTGAGGCCCCCTTCGAACCATTGGAGTCGGCTGGACCAAAGGACCTGACCCTTAAGGTGGCTTTTCTCCTTGCCATTACCTCTCTTAGGAGAGTGGGAGATCTCCAGGCCTTGGCGGTAACGCCGACCTGCCTGGAGTTTGCCCCGGGAGGAGTAAAAGCCATCTTACACCCTAGGCCGGGCTACGTGCCTAAGGTGCCTTCAAGGGTGGTCAGGTCATTGGTCCTGCAGGCATTCCATCCTCCGCCTCACGTGACGGCGGAAGAGGGGAGGCTTCACCTACTCTGCCCGGTTAGGGCCCTTAGAGTTTATCTGGTGAAGTCTGCACAGTGGAGGAGATCGCAACAACTGTTGGTGTGTTTTGGCTCACCTAAGAAGGGATTGCCTGCGTCTACTCAGACAATCAGTAATTGGATTGTCCAGGCGATTACCATGGCCTACCAGGTGTGCAGTTTGCCTTCACCTGTGGCCGTGAGGGCTCATTCCACCAGAGGCATGGCCTCTTCGGTGGCCCTTCTTTCTGGGGTCCCCTTGCAGGATATCTGCGAGGCGGCTGGGTGGGCTACCCCACACACTTTTATCAGGTTCTATAGCCTGTATCTCCCTACGACGCCTGGTGCTAGGGTGCTCCAGTCCTAGCTGTGCCCGGTCTCCGGCTTCACACTAGGGCAGGTGCTACCCTTCGGTGTGGCCTAGTGGGTACTCGTTCCCCAAAGCGTCGTTCCGATGCAGTGCGAGTTCCCTCGAAAGGGAACTGCTCGGGTTATGTATATAACCCTTGTTCCCTGAGAAGGGGAACGAGCACTGCATCCCGACGCCACACCTCGGCGCGCCTGGAGCGCATGCTTCAGAGCAATTACTACCGCCATTACGTTCCAGCTCCCCTTTTATACTTCCGGGTATGCCGTCACAATGACGTCATCACGCACGCCAATCGGATTGGCCTAGTTGGCATTCTGGTTTCAGATTCGCTGATGCTAAGGGAGCATCCCCAAAGCGTCGTTCCGATGCAGTGCTCGTTCCCCTTCTCAGGGAACAAGGGTTATATACATAACCCGAGCAGTTTTCTTTGTTTTAAAAACTTGTTTTAAGAGTTCATTTGACATTGTAGATGAGTAGGCTAATTGCTTTACTGTACTTGAGCCACAAAGATAAATACTTACACTTAGTAAGCTGTTGCAACACCAAATGCGTTTTTGAGTGAGATTTTTCACTATTAAAGATGTCAAACTCTACACTAGTGAAATATTAACACTAATAAAATATGTAAATAAACTCTACACTAGTGATATATTAACACTAATAAGAGTTAATTTCCCCTCAGTGTTAAACGGTGGTAACACTATGCAGTGTTGAGCAGTGTTAAAATTTTACTCAAAATAGAGTTAGTTTTACTCTGAAAATGTAACACTATCACAAGAGTCATTTTATCACCAATTCTGAGTGGGACCAAATACACTCGGACCCAGTGTTAAATTTAACTCTTATAGAGTTAATTTAACACTGCAAAATTTACTGTGTAGGTATGATTTAAACCATGCCAATGCAATTCCACTAATGCCTACATAATTTTCGAGTCTTTTCAAAAGAATGTTGTGGTCGATAGTATCGAATGCAGCGCTAAGATCGGCTAAAGCTAATCTTAATCTTATTCTCTAATTTATAATAATATCTTCAGTATTACTCAGAAGTCTAGTTTCAAATATAATTCCTTCGAAGTTTTGGTGCTTTATGTAACGCTATGTAGTGTACATGATAAAACCCCTTCAACATTTGTGTTAGCTACTGTATACAGGCCACCAGGGCATAATACAGACTTTATCAAAGAATTTGCTGATTTTCTATCAGAGTTAGTACTGGCCGTAGATAAAGTACTAATTGTTGGTGATTTTAATATCCATGTAGACAACGGAAAAGACGTATTGGGATTAGCATTTAAAGACACACTAAACTCTATTGGAGTTAGGCAACACGTGTCAGGAGCCACTCATCGCCATAATCATACTTTAGACCTAATATTATCACATGGAATAAATGTTGATACCGTTGAAATTCTGCAGCAGAGCGATGATATCTCAGATCATTACTTAGTATCATGTATACTTAATTTAGCTAAGGTTGCAAAGCCGCCCCCTCGCTTCAAAAATGGCAGGACAATCACTGCCGCTACTAAAGATTGCTTTTTAAATAATCTTCCTCATCAGTATCATCTGCTCAGCATCCCAGATAGTATAGAAGATCTCGATGTTGCAACAGAAACTATTGACTCTCTCTTTTCCAGTACTTTAAACACAGTTGCTCCTCTGCGCTTAAAGAAGATTAAAGAAAATAGTCCAACGCCGTGGTACAACGAGCACACCCGGGCCCTTAAAACAGCAGCCAGAAAAATGGAGCGCAGCTGGAAGAAAACAAAATTAGAGGTATTTCGTAATTCGTGGAAAGAGCACATGATCACATACAGAAAGGCCGTAAAAACTGCTAGATCTGCTTATTTCTCAACTCTCTTGGAAGAAAACAAACACAACCCAAGGTATTTATTCGATACAGTGGCTAAATTAACCAAAAATAAAGCTTCAACTTCTGATGATTGTAAACAGCACAGCAGTAATGACTTTATGAACTTCTTCACATGTAAGATTGATAATATTAGGAAAAAATGTTTAACCATGCAGCCGTCTACTACAGTATCACATCAGACAGAGCATTGTAGTGTCACTGAGGAAAAATTACACTCATTCACTGCTATAGGTGAAGAAGAATTGGCTAAACTCGTTAAATCATCAAAATCGACAACATGTATGCTCGACCCTATACCGACTAGGCTATTAAAAGAGATGCTACCAGAGGTCATAGATCCTCTTCTTAATATCATTAATTAATCTTTGTCATTAGGATATGTACCGAAAACCTTTAAGTTGGCTATTATTAAACCACTTATTAAAAAACCGCAACTTGATCCTACAGAATTAGTCAATTATAGACCAATCTCAAATCTACCCTTTCTGTCAAAAATACTTGAAAAGGCAGTGTCTTCACAATTATGTTCCTTTTTAGAAAGAAATGGTATCTGTGAGGATTTCCAGTCAGGATTTAGACCGTATCATAGCACTGAGACTGCTCTCATCAGAGTTACAAATGATTTACTCTTATCATCCGATCGTGGCTGTATCTCTCTATTAGTGTTACTCGATCTTAGCGCTGCATTTGATACTATCGACCACAACATTCTTTTGAATAGACTCGAAAATAATGTAGGTATTAGTGGAATTGCTTTATCATGGTTTAAATCATACCTATGCGACCGTTATCAGTTTGTAGTAGTAAATGAAGAGATGTCACACCGATCGCAAGTTCAGTATGGAGTACCACAAGGCTCAGTGCTAGGACCGCTACTCTTCACCCTGTACATGCTACCACTGGGAGATATCATTAGGAAGCATGGGTTAGTTTTCATTGTTATGCTGACGATACTCAGCTCTATATTTCTTCACGCCCTGAAGAAACTTACCAATTCACAAGATTAACGGAATGCATAGCTGATATAAAACATTGGATGACTGGTAATTTCCTGCAACTCAATTCAGAAAAAAATTAATTTTTTATTATTGGACAAAAAAGCTCCACAAGTAGTAACCTAGAATACTGTCTAACACTTGATGGCTGTTCTGTCAAGTCCTCGTCGTCATTGAGGAACCTGGGTGTGCTCTTTGATACCAATCTTTTGTTTGAAAGCCACGTTTCTAGCATCTGTAAAACTGCTTTCTACCATGTTAAAAATATATATAAATTACGGCACATGCTCTCAATGCAAAATGCTGAACAGTTAGTTCATGCATTCATGACCTCAAGGCTAGATTATTGTAATGCTCTACTGGGTGGTTGCCCTGCTCGCTTAATAAATAAACTCCAGCTGGTCCAAAACGCAGCAGCTCGAGTTCTTACTAGAACCAGGAAGTATGACCATATTAGCCCAGTTCTGTCAACACTGCACTGGCTGCCTATTAAACATCGCATACATTTTAAAATCTTACTTATTACTTACAAAGGACTAAATGGTTTAGCTCCCCAATACTTGAGCGAGCTCTTAACATATTATACTCCATCACGTCTACTGCGGTCTCAAAATTCTGGCCAGTTGATAATACCTAGAATATCCATATCAACTGCAGGCGGTCGATCCTTTTCCTATTTAGCTCCGAAACTCTGGAACAGTCTTCCTAACATTGTTCGGGAAGCAGACACACTCTGTCAGTTTAAATCTAGACTAAAAACACATCTCTTTACTATGGCATACACATAAAACACTTTTTCAATGAAATGATTGTTAGGCTGCATTAACTAGGTCAGCCGGAACCGGGAACACTTCCCATAACACCTGATGTACTTGTTACATCATCAGAAGAATGGCATCTACGCTAATGATAGTCTCTCTGTTTTACCCCGAGGTTTACTGCAGTCAGCCGGATCCGGGCCGTATCCAGTTCAGATGGTGGACCTGCGCCCAGAGAAGACCAACACAGGACCCCGAAGTGTCTGCAGAGACCGTGATTAGACTCCCCCTGCAACTGCCTCATCGACACGGCATCTCAATAAACCCGTCTCCGGCGTGTTGACTCAGATTGTTCAAATATTACAATTAAATAATACTTAAATCGATATGTCATCCTCAATAAACCCGTCTCCAGCGTGTTGCCTCCGATCATTCGAATATTGCACTTTAATAATTATTTAATCAACATCATCCTCAATAAACCCGTCTCCAGCATGTTGCCCCCGGTCCCTCGAACATTCTGATCTATTATGACCTCTGAGCTGTAAAGCTGCCAGAATAATAATAATAATAATAATACGCTGTTTGTTAATTGGCCAGAGGAGAACTGGCACCCCGAATGAGCCTGGTTTCTCCCAAGGTTTATTTTTCTCCATTAGGTCACCTGATGGGGTTTTGGTTTCCTTGCCACTGTTGCCTCTGGCTTGGCGTGCTCAGTTGGGGACACTAAATTTTTCAATTAAACATCGAAATAAATCTAATTAATAAACTAAATTACTGATCGAATTATTGATCTAAAGCCCACACTGTCACTGTATGATAACTGAAATGAACTGATGACATCAGCGTTTTTTCCAGAATGGCTATACAGCTGAATAAAATTATGCTGCATTATTTTCCTGTTTAACACTGTAAAGCTGCTTTGAAACAATCTACATTGTTAATAGCGCTATATAAATAAAGTTGACTTGACTTGACTTGACTAAGATCGAGTAAAACTAATAGAGAGATGCAGCAACAATCGGATGATAAGAGTAAATAATTTGTAACTCTGATGAGAGCAGTCTCAGTGAAAAAATATCATAGGGTTCATAGACAATTGGAAAAGTTTTTGGGGCAGACCTGACCTGTTGAAGAAGGATGGCATCCATCCCTCTTGGGGTGGTGCCGCTCTTCTCTCTAGTAATTTGGCACATAGTCTTAGAGCTAAACCTTGACTCACTAGGGCCCAGGTCAGGAAGCAGACAAACTGGCTAAACCGACCGTCTGCTAGCTGTCTCACGTTACCGAAGTCAGATAAATCCCAGCACATAGAGACTCTTTCACCTAGATATTATCATATAGAGACTGTGTCTGTTCCCCGAATTAGTAAATACAAAAAAACATCAAAACCATTCAACAGTAAAAATGTTATTGATGTCCAACAAATAACTAAAAGATATAATACAGATGAACAATTGATAAAGCTTGGGTTGCTGAATATTAGATCCCTTTCCCCAAAAGCGCTTATTTTTAATGATATTATTACAGATAATAATCTAGATGTGCTCTGTTTGACAGAAACATGGCTAAAACCTGATGACTACATTACCTTAAATGAGTCCACCCCCCAAGATTATTGTTATAAACATGAGCCGCGTCTGAAAGGTAAAGGGGGAGGGGTTGCGGTAATTTATAATAATATCTTCAGTATTACTCAGAAGTCTAGTTTCAAATATAATTCCTTCGAAGTTTTGGTGCTTTATGTAACGCTATGTAGTGTACATGATAAAACCTGTTCAACATTTGTGTTAGCTACTGTATACAGGCCACCAGGGCATAATACAGACTTTATCAAAGAATTTGCTGATTTTCTATCAGAGTTAGTACTGGCCGTAGATAAAGTACTAATTGTTGGTGATTTTAATATCCATGTAGACAACGGAAAAGACGTATTGGGATTAGCATTTAAAGACACACTAAACTCTATTGGAGTTAGGCAACACGTGTCAGGAGCCACTCATCGCCATAATCATTCTTTAGACCTAATATTGTCACATGGAATAAATGTTGATACCGTTGAAATTCTGCAGCACAGCGATGACATCTCAGATCATTACTTAGTATCATGTATACTTAATTTAGCTAAGGTTGCAAAGCCGCCCCCTCGCTTCAAAAATGGCAGGACAATCACTGCCGCTACTAAAGATTGCTTTTTAAATAATCTTCCTCATCAGTATCATCTCCTCAGCATCCCAGATAGTATAGAAGAACTCGATGTTGCAACAGAAACTATTGACTCTCTCTTTTCCAGTACTTTAGACACAGTTGCTCCTCTGCGCTTAAAGAAGATCAAAGAAAATAGTCCAACGCCATGGTACAACGAGCACACCCGGGCCCTTAAAACAGCAGCCAGAAAAATGGAGCACAGCTGGAAGAAAACAAAATTAGAGGTATTTCGTAATTCGTGGAAAGAGCACATGATCACATACAGAAAGGCCGTAAAAACTGCTAGATCTGCTTATTTCTCAACTCTCTTGGAAGAAAACAAACACAACCCAAGGTATTTATTCGATACAGTGGCTAAATTAACCAAAAATAAAGCTTCAACTTCTGATGATTGTAAACAGCACAGCAGTAATGACTTTATGAACTTCTTCACATGTAAGATTGATAATATTAGGAAAAAAATATTAACCATGCAGCCGTCTATTACAGTATCACATCAGACAGAGTATTGTAGTGTCACTGAGGAAAAATTACACTCATTCACTGCTATAGGAGAAGAAGAATTGGCTAAACTCGTTAAATCATCAAAATCGACAACATGTATGCTCGACCCTATACCGACTAGGCTATTAAAAGAGATGCTACCAGAGGTCATAGATCCTCTTCTTAATATCATTAATTCATCTTTGTCATTAGGATATGTACCGAAAACTTTTAAGTTGGCTATTATTAAACCACTTATTAAAAAAACGCAACTTGATCCTACAGAATTAGTCAATTCTAGGCCAATCTCAAATCTACCCTTTCTGTCAAAAATACTTGAAAAGGCAGTGTCTTCACAATTATGTTCCTTTTTAGAAAGAAATGGTATCTGTGAGGATTTCCAGTCAGGATTTAGACCGTATCATAGCACTGAGACTGCTCTCATCAGAGTTACAAATGATTTACTCTTATCATCCGATCGTGGCTGTATCTCTCTATTAGTGTTACTCGATCTTAGCGCTGCATTTGATACTATCGACCACAACATTCTTTTGAATAGACTTGAAAATTATGTAGGTATTAGTGGAATTGCTTTATCATGGTTTAAATCATACCTATGCGACCGTTATCAGTTTGTAGCAGTAAATGAAGAGATGTCACACTGATCGCAAGTTCAGTATGGAGTACCACAAGGCTCAGTGCTAGGACCGCTACTCTTCACCCTGTACATGCTACCACTGGGAGATATCATTAGGAAGCATGGGTTAGTTTTCATTGTTATGCTGACGAGACTCAGCTCTATATTTCTTCACGCCCTGAAGAAACTTTCCTTATTTGAACAGCTTGAACTTTTAACAAGTCTACACAATCCACATTTCATTAAAAAGTTTTTTTATATACATATATACAACCCCAAATTAAGTTGGGACAGTATGGAAAACGCAAAAAAAAAAAAGAAAAAAAGAAGTGATTTCTAAATTTACTTTGACTTGTATTTCATTGCAGACAATATGAACACAAAATATTTCATGTTTTGTCTGGTCAACTTCATGTCATTCAGACCTGCAACACATTTAAAAAAAGTTGGAACAGGAGCAATTTAGGGCTAGTAATGAGGTAAAATGGTTAAATAATAATGTGATTTGAAACAGGTGATGTCAACAGGTGATTGTAATTATGATTTGGTACAAAAGCAGCATCCAAGAAAGGTCTAATCCTTTAGGAGCAAAGATGGGCCGAGGATCGCCAGTTTGCCAACAAATACGTGAGAAAATTATTGAAATGTTTAAAAACAATGTTCCTCAAAGAAAGATAGGAAGAGATTTGGATATTTCACATTCAACAGTGCATAACATAATTAAAAGATTCAAGGAATCTGGAGGAATTTCAGTGCGTAAAGGACAAGGGCGCAAGCCTAAGCTGAACAACCGTGATCGGTGATCCAGAAATTTCCTGGAACCACAAGGGGCCAACTAGGGGTAGCTATAAATCAAAAGATCACTGAGCTGAGGACATCCAAAAAGACTCTAACTTAAAAAAAATTGCAGGCTGTATCATATACCTGTTGGTGGATTTTCATGTTCTGTGCTGTTTTATTTGTTACTTGTTTTGTTGTAATATTGTATTTATATATAATAAAGTTATATTATAGATATAGGAGAAGCGCACAGAGAGTGAAGGAACGCATTGAAGCCGTGTGTAAGTGTTTTTTCAAATTACTCAGTTTGCTGGATTTGCTCAGCGTAGTACACTCTATCAAGTGGATATATTTAGATTCTGTAGTTATTTTGGGATTTATAATTTTACTGGCTAAGATAATTGTATTTGAATTTAAACCAGTGCTGTTTTAGCCGTCGGCACTCAAATATTATTTCTGGATATTCGCACGAGTAAGTGATAGTTTCGTTTTGGAGCTGAGCCATTGACAGGCTGTTACCTTGATTGTCTGAGCGAATTACAAAGGTGGACAGAACATATATAAGCTCAGGTCGATCAGTTAGTTTGCTAGGAGAAGCGCACAGAGAGTGAAGGAACGCATTGAAGCCGTGTGTAAGTGTTTTTTCAAATTACTCAGTTTGCTGGATTTGCTCAGCGTAGTACACTCTATCAAGTGGATATATTTCGATTCTGTAGTTATTTTTGGATTTATAATTTTACTGGCTAAGATAATTGTATTTGAATTTAAACCAGTGCTGTTTTAGCCGTCGGCACTCAAATATTATTTCTGGATATTCGCACAAGTAAGTGATAGTTTCGTTTTGGAGCTGAGCCATTGACAGGCTGTTACCTTGATTGTCTGAGCGAATTACAAAAGTGTCCTCACCTGGTGTGAGTGTAGTGATTAGCATCTATTTAATACACTCGTTAACGCTGGTGCGGAAGCGTCAGCGGGAGCGTTCAGCCTCCTCGTGTGAAGACCGAAGAGTGTAAAGACCATCGACTCTACTCTGCGCGACTCCACTCGAGCAAGGACACGACAAGGCACTTGAGTATAGCTTTCCTTCTACTTTGTCCACTTTGTGTTTTCATCTGTTTATTTCTCTAACCCCTATTCACTATGTGCTTCCAAATTGCTACCATTATCACATACACCCGTAAGTCACGCTCGTTACATTCTAGGCGAAGCAATCCGAATAATCTGCAAAGTGTACCTATTTCCTCTGCTACATTAATGTCCATTCCAATTGGTCTGTGGAATTGCCAGTCTGCTGTAAACAAAGCAGACTTTATTCCATCTATTTCCGCTCATTCATGTCTCAGTCTCATGGCTCTAACTGAAACCTGGATCAAACCAGAAGACACTGCCACTCCTGCAGCTCTCTCAAATAATTTCACTTTTTCACACACCCCACGCCCGATTGGGAGGGGTGGAGGTACTGGTTTGCTCATCTCAAATGATTGGAAATTTGAGCCCATTCCTTCTCTATCTGGCAACTGCTCATTTGAATCACACTCAATCACTATCACTCACCCGGCTAAAATCCATGTTGTAGTTATTTATCGCCCTCCAGGTCAACTGGGGAACTTCTTGGAGGAGTTGGATATTTTACTCTCTCACTTCCCTGAGGATGGCACTCCTCTGGTACTGCTTGGTGACTTCAACATCCACCTTGATAAACCCCAGGCTGCTGACTTCACCACTCTTTTGACCTCATTTGACCTTAAGCGAGTATCTACTACAGCTACTCACAAATCAGGTAACCATCTGGACCTGATCTACACACGCTGCTGCTCCACAGACAACACTTTAGTTACTCCACTGCACACCTCAGATCACTTTCTCATCACTCTTAACCTCATACTGACTCCGGACACAACACACACTCCTCCGCAGATCACCTTTCGGCGTAATCTACGCTCGCTCTCTCCCTCCCGTCTATCCACTATGGTTTCATCCTCACTCCCTCCACCTGCTCAGTTCTCAGCACTAGACACTGACAGTGCCACTGACACTCTTTGCTCCACTCTAACATCTTGCTTAGACAACCTCTGTCCCCTTTCATCCAGGCCAGCCCGCACCACCCCCTCTGCCCCCTGGCTGTCCGATGTTCTTCGTGAACATCGCTCTGGACTCCGGGCGGCAGAGAGGAAGTGGCGCAAAACTAAAAACGCTACTGACCTAACCCTGTATCAGTCTCTTCTCGCTTCTGTAAGGTGGTGCCGATCGTTCTGGGCCGAGAGATGCCGTTCAGTCTGAACAGAGAAACTGTGATTTCCCGGAAACAAAGGATTTTCCCAAAGATTACCATTCGAACACTTACCCAAATACACAACAGCCGCACCCGAGGCGCATCACACTGAGACACACACACCACACATCCACACTCTGCACAGCACCCTCTGTATAACTCACTCTCACCCACACTGAAAACTCATTCAAAATCTATCCAACGTTAAATGTATACAATGTGTAACTATGCATGTTTAGTATCATTTGAAACGTATCAGTGCGTCTGGTAAAATGGTCTCATTCTCCTAATCATAATGCAAACCTCCAAGAAGTTATGTAAGTTGATAAAAATACTATGTCTCACCAAAAGGTGACCCCCCACAGATCATCTACTCAAGTGCCTCCTGTATGTAAATAAATGCCCTCCTTTGCAGATGTCTAGAACCCATTCAAACACAGATCCTGATTGCCCATTTGTGACCCCCCTGGATGAGGGACCAAAATCTAATTATAACCTCAAACACCACCATTTGTGGATTGATTGAATTATCTGGGTATTTAAGGGAAGGTGATACAAGAATCGTGGAGTCTGTATTGAGATTTCCCACACTGCTTGTGTGTAGTTTTTCATGACCAGGTAAAGATTTCTAGAATCCTTGATTCTTGAATTATTGTTTCTGTATATGATTGATTGATGCTTTTTTACTCTTTGAGTTGACTTTTGATTGATGTTTCTTACCTGGTTAATAAATCGGTATGCTTTAAACTTACTGCAACTCGTTTTGTGTTATTAACTCAGTATTTCATGTTATAACCATAACAGTACGGATATCTGCTCAGGTTAGTTTAACACGGACTAAGGCACGGTTTTGGTGAAGTTTAAAGAGCACACCGGATTGATGTTTTAGAGCTCCGACTAACACATTGGCGCTAGGTACGTATACTTGGACTGTAGAGGTTGATAGGCTAAAAAAGTCTTTCCGTTTAGAACAATAGTAAATTGTTAGACCAATCTAAATAGGGCAACCTCAATTCCTGATTATTGCAATATTGTTCTAATTAATGTATACGTGGGAAACCACGGCATGATTATAAAAAGTTATCATTAGAATTAGCAAGTTGGTCGCTTGATTCTGTGATAATGGTCATGGCCTCTGATTAGAAACAGTTTTGCATTAATTAAGTGAATTCAGATCTAAGGGAACTGAATAAAAATATTCTGGAATGATCAACGTATTGCACGGGCGTCCAGAATATCAGTGTGTCGCCTCTGCCTTGATGACCAAGATTGACTAGTCCGTAACAGAGATCATAAAC
The DNA here is from genome assembly GCF_949357685.1 of Gobio gobio. Classification (NCBI taxonomy): domain Eukaryota; kingdom Metazoa; phylum Chordata; class Actinopteri; order Cypriniformes; family Gobionidae; genus Gobio; species Gobio gobio. The sequence goes on along the minus strand of NC_137112.1, from coordinate 20,417,788 downwards.
CCGGCCGTTGCGAAACTCTAAACCGTTACTGGAATCTTGAATGCTGAGTATAACATAAGGTAAACGATTTAAATTGAAAGACAAAATATAAATCTAAAGTTAATGGTTAACAAAATCATTTAACACCTTTTCATTTAATGGAGTCAGATGAAACAACAAGGTAAATACATACAAACGAATGTGTTTAAATTGAACTGTTTTATTGTATAAAAGGAAAGACAGCGATACGCAGAAACACCTTCTCCCTGCCATTGGACGCCGAGAATTGGACCAGTGGGCGGGGTTTTACACTTCTTTCTCTACTAATGTCTCCACTGCTAAAACTACATACTACCACAACAAAATCAACAACTGCTCCAACTCTCGTGCACTTTTCAAAACATTCTCCTCGCTCCTTCCCCCCCCCCCCCCTCCTTCGTCAAACCTTACAGCTGATGACTTTGCATCATTCTTTACAAACAAAACCTCTTCCATCAGCAGCCAATTCTCCACACCACAAACCGACACACACATCTCAACGACCATCACACCCACACTCCACTCCTTCTCTCTGCTCTCTGAAGCAGATGTCTCCAAACTCATCCTTTCCAATCATCCCACTACATGTCCGCTTGATCCTATCCCCACTCACCTCCTTCAGGCCATTTCTTCTTCTGTTACTCCTGCACTCACTCACATTGTCAACACCTCTCTTCACACCGGGACTTTCCCCACAGCATTTAAGCTGGCTCGGGTAACCCCACTGCTTAAAAAACCCTCTCTAAACCCAGCACTTTTAGAAAACTACAGACCGGTATCCCTTCTACCTTTCATTGCAAAGACACTTGAGCGGGCTGTGTTTAATCAGCTCTCTACGTTTCTTGAACAGAACAATCTCCTGGACATCAACCAATCCGGTTTCAAAAGCGGCCACTCAACTGAAACTGCCCTGCTCTCAGTTACGGAGGCACTGAGACAGGCAAGAGCAGCCTCCAAATCCACAGTACTTATCTTACTGGATTTGTCTGCTCCTTTTGACACAGTTAATCACCAGATCCTCCTGGCAACTCTCATGAAGATGGGCATCTCAGGAACCGCTCTCCAGTGGTTCAAGTCTTACCTCTCAGGTAGGTCCTTCAGGGTGTCATGGAGAGGTGAAGTGTCTAAGTCACATCATCTAGCTACTGGAGTTCCCCAGGGCTCAGTGCTTGGACCACTTCTCTTCTCCATCTACATGTCATCATTGGGATCGGTCATTCAGAAACATGGCTTTTCCTATCACTGCTATGCCGACGACACTCAACTCTACTTCTCATTTCAACCTGATGATCCATCGGTTGGTGTTCGTATCGCTGCCTGCCTAACAGACATTTCAGCCTGGATGAAGGAACATCACCTGCAACTCAACCTTGCAAAGACAGAACTGCTTGTAGTCTCAGCCAACCCAGCACTTCACCCCAATCTCTCCATTCAGCTAGGTTCATCAACCATAACTCCGTCCAGGACAGCCAGGAACCTTGGGGTTGTGATTGATGATCAGCTAAAATTCACTGACCACATCACTGCAACACCCCGGTCCTGCAGATTTGCACTATTCAACATTAGGAAGGTTAGACCCTTCCTATCAGATCATGCCACACAACTACTGGTCCAAGCTCTCGTTCTCTCCAGACTGGACTACTGTAATGCTCTTCTTGCGGGCCTTCCGGCATGCACTACCAAACCCTTGCAACTGATCCAGAATGCAGCGGCGAGGTTGGTCTTTGGTGAGCCGAAGAGAGCACACGTCACGCCTCTCCTCATCAGTCTGCACTGGCTACCAATAGCCGCTCGCATTAAATTCAAGGCACTGGTGCTCGCCTACAAAACATCCATTGGCTCTGCACCAATATACCTAAACTCGCTCGTTCAGACTTACACACCCTCCAGGAACTTGCGTTCTGCCAGTGAACGACGCCTTGTGGTGCCATACCAGAGAGGCATGAAATCGCTGTCACGGACCTTTTCCTGGACCTTTTCCTGGACCGTTCCCACCTGGTGGAATGACCTGCCTATCTCAATTCGTGCGGCCGAGTCTGTAGCCATTTTCAAAAAACGTCTAAAGACACATCTTTTCCAGCAACACCTGACCGATCGAGAATAGCACTTATCATTCTGTTCATTGTCTGTCTGTCTAATTTATAAAAAAAAAAAAAAAAAAAATTCTGTGCTAGACTAACAGACTTGTTATAGCACTTGCATATTGCTGATATTGTTGCCCTTCGACTGCTCTAGCTGCTTCTATTGCCCTCATTTGTAAGTCGCTTTGGATAAAAGCGTCTGCTAAATGACTAAATGTAAATGTAAGTTGTGTGTTCAGTAGTTTTCTAATTTTGCGCAGCTTAATTTTTCTTTTTATATTAAAACTGTTTTAATAAAGTTTAAATGTTTTACTGTATTACTTATTTTTTGCTAACTGCACCGTTTAACATTTAAGGCTTAGGCATGTCATATGTATTGCATTGCAAGTGTGTAAGTACACATCCATAACCTATATTTAAAAAATATTTACGAAATTAATGAAAACATGTTTTTTTTACATTTGTTTAGTTTACACTATTAATTCAAAATATTTAGCAATTGATATACATAATATAAGAACATAACATATATTTAAAATATATGTGCACACTGTTTATATATATATATATATATAATGTCATTTATATATTCCATATACATTTATCAAAAATATATTTTATATATTTCATTTTAAATGTAAAATATACAATAAGACTATATAAAAACATATGTTAGGGACATATATGTAACATGTATGCAAGCAATATGCTATTCATATATATGTGTAGTTTGTATATTGAACATATATACAAAGAAGTATATGTCATGTATATTAATAATTATATTATATGTTACATATATATAAAATACTGTATTATACATACATAAAATATATGGGCTAGTTTTATATGTCAATATATGAAATTGTTCCATTTTCTAATAGGTTTTATATATGGGCAGATATATATGTACATATATGTTTTCACTTTCTATGTGGATATATTTAATATATGTATATTTCATATGTACATATATATTTCATTTCTGTATGGGTACCTAGGGTCGTGTTTTTTTTGTTCTAAGAGAGTCGAGAAATAAGCAGATCTAGTAGTTTTTACGGCCTTTCTGTATGCAATCATGCTCTCCACGAATTACGAAAAATTTCTAGTTTTGTTTTCTTCCAGCTGCACTCCATTTTTCTGGCTGCTGCTTTAAGGGCCCGAGTGTGCTCGTTGTACCACGGCGTTGGACTATTTTCTTTAATCTTCTTTAAGCGCAGGGGAGCAACTGTGTCTAAAGTGCTGGAAAAGAGAGAGTCAATAGTTTCTGTTGCAACATCGAGTTCTTCTAAGCTATCTGGGATGCTGAGGAGATGAAACTGATTAGGAAGGTTATTTAGGAAGCAATCTTTTGTGGCAGCAATGATAGTCCTGCCATAATTGAAGCAAATGGACGGCTTTGCAGCCTTAGCTAAATTAAGTATAGATGATACTAGGTAATGATCTGAGATGTCATCGCTCTGCTGCAGAATTTCAACGGTATCAACATTTATTCCATGTGACAATAATAGGTCTAAAGTATGATTATTGCGATGAGTGGGTCCTGACATGTGTTGCCTAACTCCAATAGAGTTTAGAATGTCTTTAAATGCTAATCCCAATGTATCTTTTTCATTGTCTACGTGGCTATTAAAATCGCCAACAATTAGGACTTTATCTGCAGCCAGAACTAACTCTGATAGAAAATCAGCAAATTCTTTGGTAAAGTCTGTATTGTGTCCTGGTGGCCTGTATACAGTAGCCAGCACAGACGTTAAACGGGATTTATCATTTACACTACATAACGTTACTTAAAGCACCAGCACTTCAAAGGAATTATATTTGAAACTAGACTTCTAAGTAATACTGAAAATATTATTATAAATTACAGCAACCCCTCCCCCTTTAACTTTCAGACGCGGCTCGTGATTATAACAATAATCTTGGGGGGTGGACTCATTTAAAGTAATGTAGTCGTCAGGTTTTAGCCAGGTTTCTGTCAAACACAGCACATCTGATTATTATCTGTAATCATATCTTTATAATTTGTTCATCTGTATTAAATCTATTGTTTATTTGTTGGACATCAATTACATTTTTACTGTTGAATGGTTTTGATGGTTTTTGTATTTGTTAATTCGGGGAACAGACACTGTCTCTATGTGATAATATCTAGGTGAAAGAGTCTCTATGTGCTGGGATTTATCTGACTCCGGTGACGTGAGACAGCTAGCAGACGGTCGTTTTAGTATGGTGACCCATACTTGGAATTTGTGCTCTGCATTTAACCCATCCAAGTGCACACACACACAATAGTGAACACACACACACTGTGAACACACACCCGGAGCAGTGGGCAGCCATATTGCTGCGGCGCCCGGGGAGCAGTTGGGGTGCCTTGCTCAAGGGTCTCACTTCAGTCGTGGTATTGAGGGTGGAGGAGGGCGCTGGTTATTCACTCCCCCCACCAATAATTCCTGCCGGACCTGAGACTCGAACCCGCAACCTTCCGGTTACAAGTTTAACTCTCTAACCATTAGGCCACGACTGCCCCCACTGCTTTGAAACAATCTGCATTGTAAAAAGCGCTATATAAATAAAGGTGACAACTTTTTAAAACAGTGGTAACACTTTACAACAAGTTTTTTTGTTAACATTAGATAATTACATTAGTTAATATGAACTAACAATTAAAAAGTAATTCTAAAACATTTATTAATCATGGTTAATGTTAATTTCAGCATTTACTAATACATTACTAAAATTAAAAGTTGCGTTTGTTAACATTATTTAATGGACATGAGATGACAAGAACGAACAATAAACAGTTGTATTTTTATTAAATAAACATTAAAATGATTAATAAATACTGTAATAAATGAATTGCTTATTGAAAAGACACATAATCCTCTGGATGTCTTTTCCTAACTTGTCAGATGCACCATAAATTATGGCAATGTTTATTAAAAAAGGAGCAGTCCTTTTGTAAGCTAAATAAAGTATTTATTGTACAAAAAATGATCAAACAACAAACAAGGACAGAAATAATGATAAACAAGTTTTCTTCTTTGCATGAAAACCAAACTACTTTATAATTAATTTCTCTACACAATATAAAGAGTGGCTGAACACGACTGAAAAGAGTAGGTAAATCTTCAAATCCGAGAGTCTTTCAAAACTATGTAATGTAAAATGTTTTCATTTTGATTTTTTTTTTTCACATTAACAGATCACAATTCTTTTCCCCCCACATATTCTATGACAAAAAAAAAACATTGACAACATTATATTATACAGAGGTTTTAAATCGTAAAACTTAGGGTGATGGCTTGTGATCTCCATATACGTACCATACGTTCTTTGTGTCCTTAAAGGACTTTAATATAGAGACCCTGTGGCATTTTAGAAGACTTACATTGTTCAAATAATATTGTTCTAAAAAAACATTGACAGAGTAGTCATAATGTTTTAAACAACATTGACAGAACTGAAATGGCAAGAGTAAAAATTTGATGATGTGATTACATGCATTTGTATTTTGACCATACATTTAAAGGATTTTGGCTCTTGAGATATAAAATTTGTCAATTTTAATTTTATAGCAAGACTTCAAACCTTTTGATGAGGTAGTTTTTACTTATTTTGTGATTGATTTCGTTTTCAGTAGAGGTAATTACTAACTGAAAACTACTCGTGATAATTATTGGCCCATATAACCTTGTTTCTTTTCTGTTTAAAAACATGTTCATTGTTAGTCACTTTTGTTACCTGCATTCTCATGGTGCATGGCCACTTTTTGTTTCAAGCCGCAAGCAATAGTTGCTGAAACGTTAGAACTTAATTAGATGTTATCTAGTATGTTAAGACTTTAGAGTTCAGTTTTGTGGATTTTATAGGATTACAAAACAGAACCTTTTTAAACTCCAGGCATAGACCAGTTTTGACATTTTCGATATGTTTTGTCTTAGAGGGGACCAACTACTAGTCGTTGCTTGGGCAGAATGATTTCATAGAGGGATGAAAACAGATACAGTTTAATGGATGGACCGTAAACTCCTTAGACATTTTTCAGTTATTAAAATCCATCTACAAATTCTTGTGCTTGAAAAGGTCAAATACAATTGGAGACAACAATATGATTCCTCTTGCCATTTACTTCCCATAGTGCAAAATTTATTGTTGGTAAGTAGAGTGCCCAAAATAATCTTTTACCCTTCAGCACCATCCCACCGACCCACCTCGCCCCCGCAACCCCCCCCCCCCCCCCATCCCACACACACTCCCCACCCCCCCTTTTTTATTTTCTGTTATATACATATATTACTTAGATTTAGTGTAAAGAAGGCTCCTCTTTTATCCAACATCATAGTGCTTTTGTTTTCAACAAAGGGACATCTTTGAAGAACATGCACTGCGTCCTCTAGAGGACACTATGGGAAATGCTTCCGGCATGACCGGTGCTTCACACATGTGAAGGAGCATACACGTTTAGTTCTCGAGGGAGCTGACTGCGCGCATTGTGAGGATTTCTCAATGAAAAGCTCTGTTTACGCCATCCCTATTCTCGAGGGATGTGGGATGCGCATTTAGGTGGAATGTCTTTGACTCTTTGAAGAAGCTGGATGTGCAAGGTATACATTCACGAAACTGACTAAATGAGACTGGTAAGAAGCTTTTTCTTTCTGTTCTCTCCTGAGGTATTGTAGTTGACGTTTGGACATGCACATTCAGCTCTCGAGGGAGTTGAAGGCATTCATAGAGATGCATTTATGCCTGTTCTCGTATGGTTCTTTATAGATTGATAAAATCTGATGTTTGAACTAAGCGCGCTTCACTCTCAAATGGATTAAATGCGTAGTATTGCGATGTGGTCACAGTAATTGGTTCCAGCCAGACTTGACACCCTCTTAAAAAGATGAGTTGAGCCTGCACTCTGTGGTTCGGGTTCCGCGGCCGCCACCACAGTAGGCGGGATCGAGCGTGGGGGTTGTGGACAGAGCACGGGAGGAATCAAACAAGAACTTTTCCTTTTTGGATTCCTCTTGTTGGCTCAAATATTACTACTGCTCAATGTGTTGTTTCTAATTCTGATGAATTAGAGGCAGAAAGAGTGTAGTAGTCATTATTATATAAATTTAGGGGGTGTGGGAGGTTATGGCCTGCGCCATGAACAGATTGAGATCAGATTGAGTTTCCCCTTTGATCTCTAAGTTGAGGCAGAGAGATCATAAGAGAAACCAAATTTGTCCTGCATTTATCCTAGATGTGTCGATGCCTCTGTACTATTTTTCATAGGTTGAGGCGTCCTCATTGAAGGCTCTGATCCTGCCATTTATATCTTTATGATACTACATCACTCCTGAATGGCAGGACCTCCGGGGAGGGCTGGTAGGGTTGGCAGGCAGTGGTGCCAAGTTTTCAGGCTGAAAAAAGGCGTTGCTTGGTGTTGTCCTTCTGAGGCCTCCACTCCCTAGAGCTCTGCCTGGATATCAGCTCCGAGTGTGGGACCTGCGAGCTTTGTACAAACAGTAGTACTAGAGTTATAGGCTCTGGGAGCCTCCTCGGTTAACTGTCTATAGAGTTGAGGGTTGTTCAGCCTCCTCTCGTTATAAGGGGGTTGTTTTGCTGAGGCCTCCGCTCTCTTCAGAGCTTGGCTCTTTGTGAGCCTCTTGAAAGAGATTGTCTCTGGTGTAGGGTGTTGTTTGGCCTCCTTTCGTTTTAGAGAGTCGTGTTCCTGAGGCCTCCACTCCGCTCCGTATAGACAGTAGCAAAAAAAGGTGTAGGATCTTTGTGAAGCCTCCTTGGTTGACTGTTTTAAGGGATGAGTGTTGTTAGGCCTCCTCTCGTTCTAGAGAGTCATTCTGCTGAGGCCTCCACTCCCAAGGGATCTGCACAGACAGTATTGTTTAGGTGTATGGCTCTTTGGATAAGACTGTCTCTGGCTTGGGCAGTGGCTGTAGGGAATAGTGTCACAGACAGCTAGCTGGTGCGTCCTTTGGGGAATTTTGACTCCCTCAGGTTGGTAGAGTCAATATTGAGTGCTTATGTCACAAAGGCATGCATCAGCATATCGGAGTGGGTATTTTTCCCAATAGTGTCCTCTAGAGCAGTGGTTTTCAAACCTGTCCTGGAGGCACCCCAGCCCTGCACAATTTGTATGTTTCCCTTATCAGACACACCCAATTTAGTTCTTCCAGTCTCTACAAACGAGCTGATGAGTTGAATCAGGTGTGATAAATGAGGGAGACACACAAAATGTGCAGTGGTGGGGGGGTCCCCAGGACAGGGTTGAGAACCACTGCTCTGGAGGATACAGTGCAAGTTCCCATTCTAAAGGGAATGTTTTAGGTCACACATCTAACCCTGGTTCCCTAAGAAGAGGAACGAGACACTGCGTCTCGTTGCCAGGCTTCTGGGATGCCTGCTACGTCTCCTTCAGACAAAGAAGTGGATGACATGTTCCTCAGGTGGCCTTTTATACTCACGTCGCACTGATAAAAAACGTCATAGGCTATAGCCAGCTAATGCAATTGCTGCATTTAGATACGTGCTTCAGACACCGCTCATGCCGGAGGCATTTCCCATTGTGTCCTCTAGAGGACGCAATGTCTCGTTATTCTTCTCAGGGAACCATGGTTACATGCGTAACCTGAGATGATTTCTATTCTACCTCTCCCCCTCCCCATCCTTTGCTTTTCAGCACTCCCAAATAAGTTTACTGTACCAGTAAGGTTGGTAAAGGGCAGGAATGATATTTGATTAAATACAGCAAAAGTTAAATGAAATTACAAAAGTGTCTTATCTACACAGGATAGAGTATTATAGTTGTGATCCACAGTGACATTTGTTCTTTTATATTAATGTAAATACCTGTGCCAGCATAGGAACATATATTCAACTGTATTCAGTACAGCTGAAAACTCAGCTGTATTCAGTACAAGTGAATATAGCCATGAACGTATATTATTTTGTTTTAGTTTATAAGCAGAGAAGAAATTTCTGAAAATAGCATTCATGTAAATTTATAGTTCATGGGAAACATTATCTTTACACAAATTACTATTAAATTAATGTGTGACACTCTAAATATGTGTGATATTATCTTTTTAAATAAGCTATTTTTGTTATTTATTTCTGTTAAGATGATTCTGTCCATCGCAGATGCTGAAACACATTAATAGTGTTACAAGCATAGTTATGTTCCTTTTCTCCTTAAAAGTACAAAAATTCTCTTCCCTTTTCCTTTTAACAAGATAAAGAGTAAAAAGAGGATCAAAGTAGTCATGAAAGGGTGCCTAGATTATTGAGAATGTTGCACCATAGTGGTAGCAGCATTAGTGGAGGGGGCGGGGTGCGTGTGTCTTCTGTAATTTCTTCAATGCATAACATTTGCATTGAAGTACAATAAAAAGGCATGTAGGAAACCTAGAATAAGTATTAGTCTGCTGTCTTAAAATTTCAAAATATTTTTCACAACTGAAAGAAGATTGTGTGTGCCGTGTCTGTGTGTGTGTGTGTGTGTGTGTGTGTGTGTGTGTGTGTGTCTGTCATCTTTCATTCTTACACTGTCATAACCAGCTGTAATTCAAAAAGTTTCCAGCAAGTATTTTTTTCTTCTATTCTCTCTGAATGTGAAATACTGCACAAAGTAAAAAAATTACAGCCAATGACAATACTGCAGAGCAGGATTTTGGAACTATGAATCTCTTTGAATGTGGTCAGAGCTACCCAGCGTAATGCATCAAAAGTAAAAAACTAAGTCTTGTTGTGTGTAAAATTGTTTGTAGAACAAAAATTCAGATTCAAATAATATAGTGAGAAATCGTATTAGGTTTTATCCTGGACTGTTCTGCTGGACTTGCGAAAGAAACTACAAATGTGTTTTTGTTCTCTGTACATTATGAAGTATTCTTTCCAAAGAATGTAATGAAAATATAAGGAAATTGTAAAGACATGTAGATTTTAGACTGCATCTCTGACGAATCCATCACTTCCCCTTTAGCTCAACCAAAACTCACAATTCTATGAACAGCCACAACGGTCCACCACCATTCCTGGGATTTTGCCATGGATTATCTGCTGTTTATCATTGAAGTAGAGCATGTTTATTGGTGACATCTTCGTGGGTGTGCAGCATGGCCCTGCTGAGCCTCTGGGATTGGCATGCTGCACCAGATGAGTATGTGGGTACTTCTGCATAAACATGTACTCACACTGGCCTGAGCAGTAGTTTGCCTTATAACGCTTAGGTGCAATAATCCAGTCCCAGCCAAAAGCTTCAAAGTCCACTGTGAGCGGGTAGCGACAACAGCGGGATTCTGTGGAGTGTTCATCACAGTCAAGACCCAGATTCCTCCGTGATCGCTTGGTTGTTTCAAGAACCTTGACCTCCAGGAATGGCTGCTAGAGATTAGGGGAGGAAGAATACATACAGAAATGGGTCAAGCCGCTGGTACAAAAAAAAAAAAAAAACATGGAAATGTTTACATGAATGGCTGTAACTCCAAAACTTTATTTGAAATAATTAATTTGAGTCAATTTAAATTTGAATCAGGTTTCATCAGCACTTTGGCCTCATTAGCATTTGAATCAGGTTAGGGTACTAACAGTACTTGAGAGCTGTAAATGACAGCTTGTGATCAGGTTGTGTGATGAGATTTGAGAGAAAAGGTATTTTCCTAACACAGTGGAAATGTATGGCTTCAGAAGAATTTGGAAAACTGAGCATGTGTATGGACCAGTGTTGGGGTAGTTACTCAAAAAAAGTAATTAGTTACTAGTTACATCTGTAAATTGTCATGAGATTACTTTACTAGTTACTGTATTTGAAAAGTAACTTCACTACTTATTACTTTACTTTCCCATTTCTTAATTTACCGTGTAGATATGGACAAACATCATATGGCTCTATGGCAGTGTCATGGCACCCTTTGAAAATTTTCTACATTTTGTGGCACCTCACATAGTTTCGGTACGGTTCAGTATTTGCTATGTTCAGAGAAAAAAGGACTACTGTCAAATAAAGATAAAGAAAATAATAAGAACAAATAATTGAAATACAAGCAGCAGCACAAAGAAATACTATTGAGCAAAGACACTATTAAAATATTCAGGTTTTTCAGGCACGTCTAACATTAGTTTTCAGGTACAGAAATTAATCAAATGTAAAATAACAATGCATATTTGACTGTATAAATTTAAGATTAATCCAATTATTTTTTTACAAATCTATTCAATCAAGAGCAGTGAGTGATGTCCTTGTCTTTTGTTGTTTGACATTAAACAGACAGCAGTAAAGGCTACTGCCCCTTTAAGACCTAATGCTCGGATATGCGTCGTCATATACAGACTATATCTGCTAGGATACCCATCAAGATGGGCATGTTGACATCGTTTTTGTGTGAGTTTGTCCGTTCAAGAGCAAAACTTGAAAGAAAACTCAATATTTGCCCGCTGTGAGACGTGTGCGCGCTTTCGGATGAGTGCACAGACACAAAATCTTCTCACAGCGCGCGCGACTTCTCATTTGTGATGACGGCGAAAATGACTGTTCATATTCGAACATACTGCTGCACTCGCATGCAATGAACAAAGTTTACAAAGAGAGAATTTGAAGGACTTTTACACGGCACCCCTGCTCTTGTGGGAAACACTGATCTATGGCAACGGTGCACGCAGCACTTAAACATATCAGAACTTTACACACTTTACACAAAAGTGTAACGCTTGAGTAACGCAGGAAAGCGCGTTCCTATAGTCTAGTAAAGTAGTGTAGTTACCAATATTTTTAGTGTAATGCGTTACTTTACTTCGTTACCCAAAAAAGTAATATCGTTACTGTAATCCGTTATTTTGTAACTCGTTACCCCCAACACTGGTATGGACAAATTTGATATATTTTATTGTCATTTTAGAGTTTGATAAAAATCATCATCCTCTCTCATTGGATCCTTGTTATGGATAGGTGAATGAAATTAAATATATTTTATTGTCCCCAGTGGGGAAATTTGTTGTGGACTTAGTATTCAAAGTTTTAACATCACTTGTTACTCTTAAAATAATCCTAAAATACAGGAAACAGCGACGAGAAGTAGTATGAAAAAATTGTCCTTATTTAACAATTTAATTTATATTTAATTGAGTAGTCTTACAAAGATCGTTTTTAAACTTCTGAAATAAGAAAACTAACTGGTAGAATTATTAGGAATGCCAAAGCTGTCATTTATTTGCATGGAGGATTCTTTGATGAACAAAAATATTAAGACTACAGCATTTTGAATAGTTTCGCAGGTCTAAGGGTCCTTACCAGTCCTTCCTCTCCAGGCCGCAGAGATGTCACAGCCAGGTCATTGCCACTCTCGTCATAGGCGTTTATATCAATTCCCCAGTTTGTATGTGGCTGCTTGAACCAGTTCTGCAACACGTGTTTGAAATCAATGCTCTGCCAATGACCCGCTTGAGAATTGAGCTCGATCTTGAGCGACCGGATGCGTATGTGTCTACTTCCTTGCTCAGTGATAGGTTTAAGGCGAAGAATCTGCAGGTAAACAGTGGAAGTTTGCTGTAGTGGCCGCAGATAAACCCACAGCTGGGCTTTCAAGACCTTGGTAAACATCAGTTTTGGACTGAACTTGAAAAAACAACAGCTGGGTTTCCCATCCACCTGCACCAGAGGTTCAGCTAAAGGAAACAAAATAAAATGCTATTAATCACTGAAATAAAGCAGTATGATACAAAAAAACTAAAAACTAAAATAGAATAAAACTGAAATTGTAACGGCTAGGCCAAATTATGCCCCTCATTAAAGGCATGTAATGAAATCTGCTCTTGTAATAGGATATTGGCACTTACCAGTCCCTGTTTCAGAAATAATCTACTAAGGACACGTTTACCTTACAGTTGGCCTTTATCTGTGTCATTAAAATAAAATAGCACACTTTTTGGATGGAAGAAAAAAGGATCAGGGAAAACAGCAAATTTTAAGATTAAAGATAATGGTAACACTTTACAATAAGGTCTCATTTGTTAATATTAGTTAATACATTAACCAACATGAACTAATAATGGGCAATATTTTACAGCTTTTATTGTTAATGTTAGTTATTACACAGCTCTCTGGAATACTTGATTCCCTGATAACAACCGTCATCAATAGCAATGCTGAATAACATACCGCCCATTGGGTATCTGAAGCGTCTTTTATGTCTCTCATATTACACACACTTTCGCTTTGTTTCATACAAACAAAGGTGCTGCATTCTTGCATCGCTGTTATATTTATCGATTGCATTGAAAAGGCTTTGTGTCGGGGACTTGATCACCCTGTTTAGAGCTTATTCTGTGGTTTATTCTGTGAGAACAGCATATTCCCTTATTTAATAAAATGTTCACAGTGCATTAATTAATGTTAAAGGGATAGTTCGCCCAAAAAGGAAAATTCTGTCATCATTTACTCACCCTCAAGTTGTTCCAAACCTTTATGAATTTCTTTCTTCTGCTGAACAAAAAAGAAGATATTTTGAAGAATGTCTGTAACCAAACAGTTGATGGGCCCCATTGACTTCCATAGAATTTTTTTTTTCCATACTAAGGAATCCAATGAGGCCCATCAACTGTTTTGTTACAAACATTATTTAACCCTTTGGAGTCTGAGCTCTTTTGGGGCCCTTTAGAAGTTTTGACATGCTCTTACATTTGTGTTTTTTTCAGTTGCTTATAAACACATTAATGGCAAAAGTGTAATTACATTGTATTCAGCACAAACTGGGCTACCATAATATGTGAGCAACATGTATGTACATGCTTGTATTTTTGAGAGAAAAATGTTTATGCACGGTTTTTGAAAAAACAAAAAACTTTGTTTTAAAATGAAGGTCTCAAAACAAACAATAGATATGTGTTCACAAGACTTTTGACTCCATCTTGTATTTCCATAGAGTGTTTTCTTTATACTGATGTGAGAATCATTGAGCCTACTCATTCACATAAAACAATACACTGATTTAAAATTTGTAAGACAGTTTTTCTTCACAAAGCCAATATGCGAGGAGGCGTGATGGCTAATGAATAATGATGAGATAGCACCTGAGATAACAAAGGACATAATAGCCCGCATTAATGAGCTGCATAAGGAATGAGCTTCAGGTAGGCCTATGACAGAGAGCAACAGAGCAAAGGAAATATATTTTTTTTGTAGTTTATTTTATTTGGAATGTAGTCAACAAAGGCCTATTATATTTTAAATCAACAAAATATTTGACTACACTGCAAAAAATGCTCTTCTTATTTGGTATTTTTTTTTGTTTCCAGTCCAAATATTTAAAATTCTTAACTCAAGATTAATTTACTAGATAGCCCAAGTAAAAATTGCTGGGGGGGGGGGGGGGGGGTGATCAAAATGAAGTGAGTTTTTGCTTAGTTAGTTAGTTAACTTTATTGTCCCCAAGGGGAAATTCTGCTTGGGCACAGTGCAGATTTGCTTCATAAAGGTAGACCAGATAACTTAAAACATATTATCTGTATTATCTGCCACAATAATTTATGATTTATTAAACCATAATTTATGATTTATTACACCAATTTATTAAAACCAGGGCTTAAAAACGGAAAAAAATAACAATCGGTTCACTCCGAGCAGAATCGATATTATAGCGTTTCCGTTTTTGCGTTCCTCAATAAACATTACTGTTCCGAAAACGGTTTGATTTGAAAAAATACCGGTTAATAACGTTATTTTTATTTAGCCTATACAAATATATATAAATAGACTTATTTTTCACTCAATAATAATAATACGCATGGTAATTAAACTTGAATATTTATTTCATAACATTTTTAAAACCACAACAGAAATACATGCATTAATTACAAAGCATAAACAGCGGGACCTGTTTTAATGGAGCGTTAGACAATCGAAAGTGGCTCTTATGCCTAATTCTTTTCAGAAGAGTGATAACATTCTTTGTACATAACTTTTTTTCAACACGACTAGTTTTAAAAATCGCATGAATAAAGAATAAATAAACTGGATAACCATTGCTCTTTTAATGCACCGTCAACTGCTAATTTCAAAGCAAACACTGCGCAACACGTCCTTGCATCCCATAATCAAATTCAGTCAGCTAATAAAGCTTGATCATTTAATGCAATATACCATTTAATAAGAAGCATCATTCGTCTAAATAGAAAACATTGACCTGTTCTGTATTGGCAATCTGAAAGACTATAGGAAAAATGTTTGATAGATGCTAGTAACCTACTTGGATAGGCTTAAACGGAATCCATAAACTAGCCTAAATCAGTCTATTTGAGCTTAAAGTCCGTACTGCTTATTTAAACGTACGAAAAGAATGTCCTCCAATACCTGCACATTCATTGTAGACCTCAGCGGGGAAAGAAATGTACTTGAGCCATGTAAATGCGCGCTCTGCACTGACTTGCGTTACTGGTAGATTCATAGATGATGGTGCGCATTTCACTCACGCTTGATCCGTCAACGTCACATGCTGTAGCTACTCTATTCATGATTGGTCACTGCCAAATTAAAATATTAAAAGAACGATAAAATAACGTTATTAACCGGTTAATGGCCATTTCAAATTAACGTTTCTGTTCAGAACGATTCAAATTGATTTTGATTTCGTTTTTGTTCCTCTTAAAATTACGTTTGTTTCCGGTTTCCGTTTTCGTTCCTTGAACCGGTTCAGAGCCCTGATTAAAACACAACAATAAATGAGAATAAAACCATGTTTTTACTCCAAACTTACTTTATATCACAAGTCAAATGTTATAAATAGCCAAGCCAACATGGTATAAATAACACAGATGAGCCAAATATTCTCGCAATTGTGTGTTTATTATCTTCAAACGTGTCTATCTGCATGTTAAGAGCGATTTCTGGAAGCTGTTTATGTCAGAGAGAATGTCACAAGGTGTCTTCTTCATGCGTGCTATATATGGACTACATGTGCACGGAGCGCCCTCCGGCTGCCAGTATGAACTGAAAACACAACAGATTGAAATAACACTTCTCTGTATTGAGAATGAGGAGATAGAGGCGGTGACAAGATGGCGGAGAGAGCGGACTCACTGTGAATAGCTCAGAGTAGCAAAGCCTTGTAAATCAATGGAATTAACTTTTAACTTAACCAAACCCTGAAATATCAGATAGAGAACTGTAGAGAACTCACCATAATAATTCAGAATCCTGTAAATGACCCTGCGCACCTCCTGGAGTACGATATTGCAGACCATAACATGTCTAGCACGAAAGCTAATGCTAAATTGAAAGCTCTCCAAGAACACGACTATGGTGGACCAGAAAGGATGGAAACTAACACCAGAGGTACTAAAAACACCTTAACATCCCCTTCCAAAACACCAGCACCACAGAAAAAGTCCAAACCAGAGGAAGTTATGACTGCTGGCGCTCATGTTGAAGACGCCTCTAACGCTGCGATATTGGCTGCTATCTGAACTCTTCAAAACATGATGCAGGACTTCAAAGCGGAGCTAAAGCAGAACACGCTGACCATAGCCAACATCGCGAAAGCGGTAGAGTTTAACTCTGCCGAGATCAAAGATTGTAAAGAACAGTGCCAAAAACTGCACGCCGAGGTGAAACAACTGAAAGAGGAGAACACAGTTCTGGAGAAAAAAGTAACAGAAGTGGGAAAAAGAGCTGTAGAGTTGGAGCGTTATGAGAGAAGATGGAACCTGCATTTAAATGGATTACAGGAGGAAAAAGACGAAAACACACGACAAATCATCTCTGATATCATCGGGAAGATTGCGCCACACTGGAGGGAGAAGATAGATTTCATCCTGGATTCGGTGCACCGACTGGGGCAGAGTAACACCAACCGCCCTCGTCAAATAATCATGCAGTTCACAGGACGCCACTTCAGGGATGAACTCTGGCGGATCACCAAACTTCACCGCGTCTGCAAGGATCTCAACATCCGCTTCGCAGAAGACCTCACCAAGGAAGACAGAGAGGCACGGAGTGCTGTATGGCCAAAAGTTGAACAAGCAAGGAAGGCAGGTCTAAAGACAGTGTTCCGGGGCCCTCATGCTTTCATTAATGGACAAAGAGTCTCACCATAGACAGTAGTCACAACTGTCCAGGGTTTTTTTGATTCAAGATGCTTTCATTAATGGACAGAGTCTCACCATAGTCACAACTGTCCAGGGTTTTTTTGATTCCCAAAAACAAGTGAGTTTAAATTAATACTTATTCTCAGGGTTTTGCTACTATATGTTCCTGATAGGAAGCTTCTACTGTTGTTCTAAGTAAGTTCAGTAATCCTTTGTTTTAGATTTTATACATATTTTTTTTTAATTAATATATATTTTTCTTTTTCTATGTTCAGTTTAAAGAGTAACATTTCATTAATTTCTGTTAATGCAAGGGGTTTAAGAGACATGACAAAAAGAAAAAGTATTTTGTTTATTTTGTAAACGGAAGAAATCAAATATAATTTTTTTGCAGGAAACGCATTCTAAGATTGATGATGTTATATTTTGGTCTAAACAATGGGGAGATGAAGCTTACTTTAGCCATGGCACTTCAAGATCAGCAGGTGTCGCCATCCTCCTAAATAATTTCAAAGGTCATATTGTGTCCCATATGGCAGATGATTTTGGTCACTGGTTGATTCTTATCATAAACATAGATGGTCTGAAATGTATTTTAGTCAACATTTATGGATATAACATCAGTAGACAAAACCGAAACCTACTTGAGCAAATTGGTTTAGAGTTAGACAATCTTAAATTAACACACTCGACTGATAACATTATCATTGGTGGCGACCTAAATCTAGTTCATGATGATTTTCTTGATAAATATCCTTGTAGATACTCTGTAAGTCATCCAAACACCATATTCATGAACTTCTGCGAAAAACACAATTTGGTTGATGCTTGGAGACACTTAAATCCAGAAATATCTAAATACTCCTGGTTTAGTTCAAGCCACAATTATAAATCCAGAATTGATCACTGGTTTAATTGCAAATAATTTGCTAGTTTATAATATTAGTTCTGATATTTCTGCTGCACCACTAACAGATTATATTGTTATTCTACTACAGATCAAACCCAATGATAACAATGTCCACACACACACATATTGGAAGTTCAATTCCAGTCTGCTCAAAAATAATGACTACTGCCAAAAAATAAAATTATTAGTGAAAGAATATGCCAATTCTGAGGAGCTAACAACTGGTACCAAAAAATGGGAATTCCTAAAATATAAAATATGCCAATTTACCATCTCATTCAGTAAAATGCTTAAAAAAGATCAACAAAAGTGAAAAACAACAAGTAGATATTATTAATCAGTTAAATATGTACTGCAATAAACCAAACCCAACTGAAGACGATAAACAGAAGATATTAAGCCTCCAACCTAAACTAGATGAAATTTACAGTCGTAAGGCCCAAGGGGCGTTTATTAGATCCAGAGCTAAGTGGATTGAGGAGGGGAAAAAAAAAAATCATATTTCTGTGGTCTTGAAAAAAGAAGACAAGAAAAAAATAGCATCAGATCCCTGATGGTTGATAATAATGAGGTCACAAATGAAAGAGTAATCTCTTCAGAAATCTGGAAATTCTATAGCCAACTCTATAGCTCTAAATTCTCTAGCATGGACTGTCAGAATTTCTTTCAGAATATAGCAAAACATATTCCAAAAATAGAGGATGGCTTCGAACAAACATGTGATAATCAAATAACAATTACAGAACTAGACGCAGTAATTGGACGTCTCTCTCTTAACAAAGCTCCCGGATCCGATGGTCTCACAGGAGACTTTTACAGACATTTTTGGGTTGATTTAAGAGTCCTGCTGCTACAAGTCTTTACTGAAATATTCGAAACGTGTGCTTCCACCAACAATGAGACATGGAGTTATCATTTCTATCCCAAAACCTGGAAAAGATCCCAGAATTATAGATAACCGAAGACCCATTACACTCAGAAATTCAGTTTACAAACTCCTAACTTACATCTTTGCTTCTCGTCTTCAAACAGGGATTTCAGATATTATTGCAGATACACAGTCAGGATTCTTAAAAGGAAGGTCAATTCATAACAATATAAGATTGGTAATGGACATTATTGAGTATAGAAGCCAAATAGAAGATGATGGTTTCCTTCTATTTCTAGACTTCTATAAAGCATTTGACTCCGTGGAACACCCATTTATTCTTTCGGTGCTCAAACACTTTGGGTTTGGAATCAAATTTAGAGAATGGGTTGGTGGCTTATATCGAGATATTAGTAGCTGTGTCCTATTACCTAGTGGTACCACCCCAAACTTCAAGATTAATGTGAGTATCCCTCAAGGTTGCCCCATCTCACCATACCTATTCATCCTAGCCACAGAAATGCTAGCAATCTATATTAAAAACTGTAATGATATTAAAAAACGTAATGTACTTGGCACAGACATAGTAATCAGCCAACTAGCGGATGACACAACGATATTCTTAAAAGATAGATACCAAATTTCAACAACTATTGCCAAAATTGAAAAATTCTCAAAAGCCTCTCGTCTAACATTAAACCTAAAAAAATGTGAATTGCTTGCTGTATACAACACTTCACTGAAAAACATCTGTAATATCCCTATTAAATCAGAAATCAAATACCTGGGAATTTACCTTTCCAAAGACCAAAAGCAAAGCCAACTACTGAATGTAGAAAATAAAATTAAAGAATGCAAATCAAGA
Source organism: Gobio gobio (assembly GCF_949357685.1). Lineage (NCBI taxonomy): Eukaryota > Metazoa > Chordata > Actinopteri > Cypriniformes > Gobionidae > Gobio > Gobio gobio. Next base: position 20,397,971 of record NC_137112.1, on the reverse strand, counting down.
TTAAATAGATGGCTACAGAGGGACTTATCAATAATAGGTTGTATTTACCTAACTAAAATGGAATGTTTATCAAGATGTATTTACCCAGCCTATTCCAATGCCATTCCAAACAAATTGATTAAATCTATCAACCAAATCAACCTAAACTTCATTTGGAGAAACAGACCACATTATATGAAAAAAAAGCAATATGGTTAAAGACACAAAAGAAAGAGGACAAAAAGTTATTGATTTTGATTGCCTTAATGGAACCTTAAAAATAAATTGGCTAAAATCTTGGATCAAACATAGCAACTCCTTCTGGTATTGTATTCCAAAGACCTTATTCAAGAAAATTGGAGGATTAGAATTTCTTCTTAGAGCGGACTTTAATGTTAATAAATTACCTATATCATTGTCAGAGTTTCACAAACAAATACTCTTGTATTGGAAAATGCTATACATACATAACTTCTCACCCCATACATGTGTACTCTGGAACAACAGGTATATTTTGCACCGCAACCGATCTCTGTTCTTTGAGGATTGGTATGGGAAAAACATATGGTCCATTTCCGACTTAATGGATACCAATGGACATTTTTTTAATTATGAACAATTTTGCATCAAACATAAATTCAATCCCTCAAAATCAGACTTTTTAAAATTACATAAAGCAATACCCCAAGGTTTTGTCCTTCTAACAAGAAGCATTTTGACATATTATACGATTCAACCACAATTGGCCCCACTATCAATTCAAGGGATCTATATTCTGGATAAAAAATGCACTAATCACTTTATTAGAAAATGTTTTATTGATTATCTTTACCCTAACAGCCAAAATAAAAATAGCATCCTACAAAAATTTGATAGAGTTTCAATCATTAAGCTGAGAACAATGTATCTAACACTTCCTATACCTCCTAAAGTGAAAGAAACACACTTCAAAGTAATGAACAATATTTACCCTTCTAAAGATTTACTGAATTTTCGCTTTGGTATAGTTGATAATGTATGTACATTCTGTGAAAATGATGTTGAAACTACGGACCATGTATTTTTCTCATTATTCAGACATTTTGGTGTGATATGTATAATTGGGTTAAGCTAAAGATGTCTTCACTCCCAACCTCTTTCTCTAGAGACGACATAACATTTGGATTGATATTACAAAACAAGGGTGATGAGCTTTGTATTAATACAATCGTATGTCTAGCTAAATTTTTCATTCACAAATGTAGAATTGTGAAATCATCTCCCAAATTTGTTGTTTTTTTAAATTAATTGAAAATGTATATGAAATCTTTGAAAATCTTAAAAGATCCTAAAGCACAAAAATATTTGATACCCTAAAACACTTCCCAACTGAGGTTTGTAACTGAACAATGACTGAAATCTCCTAATGTCATATTATAATCTTTGTTTTTTGTTTTGTTTTTTATTTTGGTTTTCTTTCTCTTCCTCATAAATCATCCTTATTTTTGTCACTAAGACTGCTTATATTTTCCTGTTTGTATTAAGAGCTGCTCCCTCAGGATATTTATTTTCTGTATTCTATTCTGAAGAAACGGTTTCTATGCAGCCATGTTTGTTTGTAAATCTTGTTATTTTCAATAAAAAATAAATAAATACATTTTAAAAAAAGAATGAGGAGATACGTCATGGTCGCTTGCTGTCACGTGACAAATTGGGCGGAGTGTGAGCCCGTCCACCATTCTGGGATCCCGCGCTATCGGTTGTCAGGGGCAACATTGTAAGAGCGATACAGAGATCAGAGCAGGAAAGATGGCTCGAGGAATTATCATCGCGGCGTTTAAGCGAAGAAATTACAAGAAAACTTAGAAGAAATGGAGAAGAAGAGGTCTCTTACAGGGAGAAATTTACTACCAGCGCCAAGCTGAGGTATTTAGAGAAGCTGGCTGATATCAAAAACGTTGACCCGTACGAGCTGCCGCTGCAGAACTCGGAACTCTTTACCACCTTGCACTGAAATGTTTATATAAATATATTTCCTGTGCATTCTGAATAATAAATAAATATATCTCCCCACTATCCTGCAGCAGTCCAGTGCTCGTCCTCATTAGCAGTGTTTTTGTCTTACTGATCATATTTTATACCTGTTGAGTTTACATTTTTAAATGAATTTGACTAAGAATTAAAATGATCGTTGTGTGTGCTGGTGCTTTTATTCCAGCCTTCTTAAGTAGAATGAATGCTCGGTACGTGCCTTAAATGAATGTAACGTTTACAATGTTAAATATTGAATTAATCTTAAACAGTGATGCACACAGTAGAGGAAAATGACAGTCAAGGCCTACCTTGAATATTAAAGGTCCCATGGCATGGCATTTTTCTATTATTTTATAGTGTTTCCTGAGGTGTACTTATATTGTTAGTATGATTTTTACATTATAAAATGTCATAATTTAGAAATAAAAGGCATTTTGTCTATACTGCTGTTTGCCCTGTGGCTGACTGCCCTGTTTCAAGAGGCGTGTCTGCTGTGAGACTTCAGTAAAAACGCCCACTGTTGTGATTGGCTGACATCTTTGCATTTGAAATGAGCGGAGGGGGCGTGGTTTAACGAGGTCTACGAGGCACAAGCTGCTGCCAGAGAGACGGATGGACCTGAGTTCACTTCACATCAGTTCTCTCAGCATGTCTCAGTTCAGGGTGAACTGTTGTAGTTACTAGAATATACTTCAGGTTATTAGTTTATTTCTAGTCGGAGGGGCTGTCACTCATGTCAGAAAGTTAGTAACTTTAGTAAATTATGGATCAGCGCTGACTCGAGACGCGAACCATTTAGAACGATTCAGTCCGATTTGGTGAACTGGTTCGGTTCACTAAAAAGAACCGATTCAAAAGAATGATTCGTTCGCGAACCGGACATCACGGAGACGGAGCGATTGCTAACAAAGTTATTTATAGTAACTACTGAGTTGTGAGAGCGCTGTCTGTCAGCGCGAGTTTATTGTGTTTGTATCTGAGAGTTCTGAATAAACACCAGTCCCAGTCACGCCGAGTCCGTCTTCATCATTATTACCAACTTTGTAACACATGCAATGTACCATTACAGCGAGATGAACGAGTTAGTAAGTTTGATTAAAGCATTATTTCTAGATATGTTCCAATCATATGAAAAGCGTCAGTGACGCGCATTGAGTAACTTACACAGCGCAAACAAAGACACAACAGCAGTAATTGAATGTAATCCAGTTTATTGTGGGGATAGCTGGCTAGCCTAGCCGGATACCCTCACGCTTACCCCCCTTCTGCTTAATCCCACGCCGCGTTTGGTGCCTCCGCTGTGGGCCAGATGCAGTACTGGGGGTCGGGGATGTTGAAGGCCGAGCTTCGGCGTGCGTGAGGTTTATCTCTAAAGATGTGGCTCTGCCGATGTTAAGCAGAAACTCCCGACTGTATGCACGTTTAAGAACAGATAGACGCGACGAGGACGTACGAAAACACCGTTCTGTCGGGAGAGAGAGAAGCCGCAGTGTGTGCACGAATAATAAATAATTAGCTACACATAAGAAATCACTGATCACAGATCAGAAGGAACTGAAAAAAGACTTCTGTTTTCATTTGTACATCCAAACACTGAGAAACTGCCAGCATTCACTCGTTCACAACCCATGATCTCTCGAGCGCTTGCATGGGCGTGCCAGATTCTCTGGGCGGAGGAAAGGGAGGTAACCGTTCCTGCTTGGACGTCAAACCAGGAGACTTCAGAATTGGCTAGTCTGGCCTGTCATTTTCTCAAAGGCAGAGAAAGACAGCCAGAACTCGGTTTTACACCGATCAACATTTCTATCCACTTGGGGACAATATTCAGGCTAGGGGAACTCATATTAATGTTGAAATACCTCATAAAATTAAAATTTCATGCCATGGGACCTTTAATTAAGCGTTTTGGGCATTCACATGTTTATAACATACAGTAAAATGACTGACAATGAAAAATGACAGAATAGTGATGTGATAACGGCATCATGAAGCTTCGAAGCGTTATGAATCAGTGTTTTGAAATCGTCATCACTATATAAGTTGTTATTTAGGGTTTTTTTGCGCACAAAAACCATTCTCGTCACTCCATAAAGTTATTGTAGAACCACTGTAGTGAGATGGACTTTGTAACAACGTCTTTAGTACCTTTTAAGAGTCTTGAGAGTGTACCATGCATTGTGCCAATGGAGGCCTTTCAGAGCCATCAGATTTCAACTATAATATCTTAATTTGTGTTCTGAAGATGAACGGAGGTCTTACGGGTGTCGAACGACATGAGGGTAAGTAATTAATGACAGATTTTTCATTTTTGGGTGAACTAACCCTTTAAGGTGTGTTCCACTTTGTGAAGTGGATGAGGAAAGTTTATATGGACAGACCCTCATTTCCTTGATTTTGTATAGCCTTGGTGGAAAGAGGAAGGACCTTGTAGATCCGCTCTGACGGTCGAACAAAGTAGAGATAGCCCTGGTGTTCCTGTCCAGGAAGATTTCTCTGTAAGGGTAATGTTTAAATGCACAGTTACCTGACAAATATTGTTTTGAGTACTCCCACCGGTGCGAGGAAGACCCGTTTAGATCTGCTCTGACGGGTAAAACATCTAGAGAATACCCTCAAGTTAGGCCAAGAAGATTTGTCTGTAAGGGTACTGTCTAAACGCACAGTTACCTGACAAATATTTTTAAAGTGAAGTGAAGTGAAGTGACGTGTGGCCAAGTATGGTGACCCATACTTGGAATTTGTGCTCTGCATTTAACCCATCCAAGTGCACACACACAGTAGTGAACACACACCCCGTGAACACACACCCGGAGCAGTGAGCAGCCATATTGCTGCGGCGCCCGGGGATCGATTGGGGGTCTGGTGCCTTGCTCAAGGGTCACCTCAGTCGTGGTATTGAGGGTGGAGGAAAGCGCTGGTATTCACTCCCCCCACCGACAATTCCTGCCGGACCTAAGACTCGAACCCGCAAACTTTGGGTTGCAAGTCCGACTCTCTAACCATTAGGCCACGACTGCCCCAAAGTAAACCTGACTCTCCATTTTCTTCCACCCCAGATAGGGGATTTCATCTTTATTTTTTATTTCTTTTCATTCCTATTATAACTGTTATACTAGATATATTTTATTTTTATTCACTTACGAATATTTTAACTTAATTTCTGTGTAAAGCACTTTGAATTGCCACTGTGTATGAAATGTGCTATACAAATAAACTTGCCTTGCCTTGCCTTGCCTTACTCCGAGGGACACTTCAAGCAGCTCTATATCCCATAATTCAACTTGATTGGGACGTCACAGCAGATCGCTCTTAACTAAAGTGTATGATATATTAATTATTTTGAGAATTAAGCGCATAATACTTGTAGTATTGATTTTTTTTTTTTTTTTCGTTTGTGTAATTTTGTTTCTCTCATACAGCTCATTTACCTATAGGATTTTATATATTTTGTGCATAATGATGCATAAAACAAATTTGTAAGTAAAAAAGGGGTTTAAATAATAAATAAGCTCCATGGTGAATTCCAAGCGTTTCATTTAACCTGTTAAACTGCAACCCCACTTTGGGGCTCACAGCTGAAAACGACCTACCTGAATTAAAACAATTATAGCTCCTGAGAACAGTGTGCTACAGGCACAATTAAGGTATCTTTGGAAAGAAGACACTTGGGACTCTACTAAAAAGCAATCAGAGTTGATAATTCTCAAACAGATAAAAAATTATAATAGTTGAAATGCCTCAAAAATTATTTGCACTACACAGAATGTTGTATTATTTCATGTAAAAATATATGAAAATAGACCTGGAGGAATCCAGTTCAGTTATGGATTGAAAGCCACACGACTTATCAGTTTATATTTCAAGTTTGAGGAAGATATAATGAAAAATGTGGTTCCTGCAAGCTTTTTTCCAAGACTATGTCTGTTCCATTTCTCCCTCCGCCTGCTTGAGGCACATCCCCAGAAATGACATCTCCCAACTAAAACAATTGCAGTTGCTGAACAATTTGCACTACATGCACAATTTAGACATCTTTAAAAAGAAGACACTTTAGAGTTTATTACCCAAACATTAAAGTAGAAAAAACTTAGAAAGACAAACAGTTATAGAAGTTGAAGTGTCTTGAAGATGATTTGTGCTACAATGAACACTTTATTATTTGATGTAAAAATATATGAAAATAAGCCTGGAGGAATCCAGTTAGTTAATGAATTGAAAGGCACAAGTCTCATCAGTTTATATTTAAAATTTGACGAAGATATCATGAAAAATGGGGTTCCTGCATGCTTTTTTCTAAGAATATGTCCAGGTGCCAAGAAACCTAAAGGAGACTTGATAACCTAATGTTATGAAGTGTACTGCAAGCTGTTTTAGCCATCATATATGATGCTTGAATGCTTTTTCAACTATAAAATAATAGGCAGAACCATAAGACTTTGTATTAGTGATTTATTTGTACAACAGAACTTATAAAAATATAATAAAAATGAAATATTAATAAAAAAAGAGCTAAACTTCTTTGCATCTGAAAATACAACAAGTAATATAAGTATAATAACTATAAATATAACTAGTAATATAAATAACAATATAATATAAATATATAGCTATAAAAACACACACAATTTGCAAATGTAAAAAAAAAAAACATTTACTGGCCTTTTACTGTCGGATTCAGGTCTACAACAGCAAGTGCAGATCTTGAAGAATCTGAAAGCGTTCTTCTCTTTTCTGCTGGTTGGCTGGTGCTTGGATGCCATAGCTCATCTGAAGACTCAACCTGATGCCTGTAGAATGGCAAGGAAAGGAAAGAGAATTAGCACTGCATGTCCTATTTCTGTATAGTTTGCCCATTCAATCAACAATCACACTGTCATCATTCACTCTAATTACAGGCCATCCCATGAACAATGAAACTGATGGGCAGTCGGTTAGACAGCATTCATATTGACGGCCACCTATACATTCTCACACAGCCCAGGCATCAATCTAACGGCCGGCTATACAGTGAGCATTCATATTGACGGCGGCCCATACATTCGCACACAGTCCTACAATCAATATAATGGCCGGTGATACAGTGAGCATTCAACAATCACACAGATGGTCGGCCGTCTGTGTGTGCTAGAAAAAATGCTAAATATCAGTATATGTATAATCTATACTGGTATATTGTAATTTTTCTAGCACACAGGAAAAACATAAAATAAATACAGTCTCAATATATATATATATATATATATATATATATATATATATATATATATATATATATATATATATATATATATATATATATATATATATATATATAAACAATTACTGGTGTTATATATATATATGTTTTATTTACACACACATGGGGAAAAAATATATATACTTTTTCCCCATGTGTGCTAGGAAAAATGCAAAATATCAGCATATGTATAATGCATACTGGTATATTGTAATTTTTCTAGCACACAGGAAAAACATAAAATAAATACAGTCTCAATATATATATATATATATATATATATATATATATATATATATATATATATATATATATATATATATATATATATATATATATAAACAATTACATGTGTTATATATATATATATATGTTTTATTTACATACACATGGGGAAAAATTATATATACTTTTTCCCCATGTGTGCTAGGAAAAATGCAAAATATCAGCATATGTATAATGCATACTGGTATATTGCATTTTTTCTAACACACAGAAACAATAAAATAAATACATTCTCACACACATTCTCAATATACATAAACAACTACACAGCAACTCACCGGTATGTTATTGGATCAGCTCTGTCAACAAGCACCGCCATCGCTGTCTTGACTCTTCTCAATGGTTTTCCACACCGCTGCTTCGAGTGAGCTCAAATAAAGCATCTTCAACACAATAAAAACTTCTTTTGACGATCCATTGGATAATACATTCCGTCCAGTTAGTAAGATTAGCAAACAGTTACTACAAAGAGACCGTCTGTTTGTTTACTAGCCCGTTAGCTTTATGCTGTCAGTGGGGGGTGTCAGGCTCGCAGCATCTCGTGGGGAGATTGCGCCACATTGGCACATTCAAATGAATAAATATTCACGCCCATGTGACAAATATACACATGCAAGATCTCGTTGGAATCGTGTGCTCATTGGCTACATTTTCTGTCAGTCATGACGATTCAATGCTTTTATTGGCTCCAGATAAACAGACATTATCATTGGATGAGCACGTCATGACATCAGATAAAACGAGTGCCATGGTTGGATATTTTTGACTATATCGCGGCTATCTTTGCATGTTTTTGAGTGGGGTTAGTTGTATTTTGTTCGTAACATTCTAAGGTATAAACCCATGCCACTTTATGCTACCGGGAGACTGTTTTTGGTGCATTATTTTATTGCATAACAGTCTAGTATGATACTTCGCTCCGCGGAAATGCGATGTAAACAAAGGATTAACCATCAATATTACACCGTTATTGTTTCGTTGGATTAAAATGCTCTATGGGATGTTATTCAGTGGACCTTCACCTTTCCATTCATTCTGGAATTTTTAGCAGAGGATTCGTGTGTGGCTCGTAATTAGGACATTAAAGGTAGGTGCTCTGTTTTTAATTATGCTTGATTTGATGTGTATTGCTTACATTCATGCAAAAATACAGCCGTTATAAGCTTTTCATTGAAAAACAGTGGTCTGTCCTCGATGCTTGAGGTTTAGACCTTTAGAATGATATATAGTTTGTCAAGATTAATGATGTTTTTTTGCGTTAAATCTATTAACAAACATTACACTCGTGCTAAAAATAGCGCTTCAACCCGTGCACGTGCTCATGAACGTTAAGGAGTTTTAAACCTTATGCAAGAGTTCCGCCAGTAGTGGGAACTCATGCAATGTAAGCAATCGCTGCGCCTGAGTCTGATTCCTCGCCACATCCCACATCCACACCCTGAAAACTAGAGCGTACGAGCATTTCCATTGTGTTGTGCACTACTGTGTCACCACCGTACATTTCCCCAAAATGACAAAGAAAAAAAAACTGATTTGTGGTACTTTTGCAAATTTATTCCAGTCCATGGCGCTGATTGGACAATAGCTGGGTTTACAATAAAGCACAGCTATGACCGCTTTACTGAACAGATCTGGGTATCACTGCGCAACACCTTTACCAACCACCCTTAAGCCGGGCATACACTGTGCGATTTCTGAGTAGATCACATGCTATGTAAAGCCAAAGCTCATGATTTATGTGCTCATACTATACAGTTCGATCGTTGAGCTGCGACTTGACTGCTCACACTATATGTGTGAAATATGCACGATAAACCCCTGTCCCGAGATATCATCAAAAGCATCAGCTATCGATATCAAGAGGATTTAGCATTTCCAATTTATGTATGCAATTATTATTATTATTATTATTATTATTATTATTATTATTATTATTATTATTATTATCAGGGTAGGCCTACTTTGGTAACGCTTTAGATTACGGCCCGGAAAGTACTACGTAAGTGAAGTGAATTTACAGCATAACTTTCGATAATTATAGTGTAACTGTAAAGTATGTGATCAAGGGCTTAAGACGTTCCAATTCAGCCCATTGCAAAGGTTCCACCAGTAGTTGGTACTCATGCAACGTAAGAAATGACGCACATCTGAGTAGGTATAAGGGAATAATATGTAATATTGGGGGAATAAAGGGGTAACTATCAGGAAAATTAACACATTATTTATACTGTAAGTATATTTTAATTAAGGAGTAATTATCCGTGTAGTTACAGGGTAAGTATGAATCTACAGGCTGTAAATTAAAGTGGTGCTTGTTCCCCTCGTTTCATGTAGTTACAGGGTAAGTATGAATCTATGGGCTGTAAATTAAAGTTGTGCTTTTTCCCCAGAAATACAATAAACAACACATACAAAATCTGATATCACTTGGAATTATTTATTTGAAAAATTCAAAACAGATTTATGACACTTATTAATCATTTTTTTGAAAAATAAACTTTTCATTTTAAATAATAACGTCCGGACAGAAAGAGGCACGTTTGTCCCTTTTTTTGTTTCTCTTGCTTGTCCCTCTTCTTCTTTTCGTTATTTCCACTGATGGATCTTAAGAGGAATCCCATGTCTTTTGATATTTTGTATTATTATTTATTAAAAGAAAAAGTACACCAAGACAACTGTTACCAGCTTGCATGAGTAAAGAAGCTTCAAGCTTTCATGACGTTCTCGCACAAGTTTCATCTGAAACACACGCAAGAACTGGTGTCTCTGTCTTCTAGTCTTGTTTGTTTCTCATTGCTATTAATATATATTATGTTATTGTTTGTATACTGTTGTGAGCATTAAAAAAATAAAAACCGACAGCATCCAACATCCGCATGACCAGAGTTTCTTGGCGCGCTCACGTCACGCTTCAAGTTACATCAAACGTGAACTCAACCCTTGCATGCACACGCAGATGACTGCTGGTCGGAATCGATAGTCTACAGTTTTTTTTTTTTTTAGATATTGTTATTTTTCTTATCGTTTCACTTCAGAAGACATCTATTCATCCATTGGGATGGATTACTGTAGTTATTGCTGTATGTGCTGTTTGATGCTTCAACTTTTAGGAACCCAAACGAGTTTTCATTAGCAGAGATTCTTTATTTTTCTGTGTTCATATGAAGAAATTGAGCGTCAGCGTCAGTTCTGGCAGACCAAGTAGTCAAGACGCTGCTAACGATATTGGCAACAACACCGCTGATTTGCATCAGCTGTTTCAACTCCCCTCGCTGCTAATGGCTACGCTAAAAACAGGGCGCCTATTTAAAGCAGATTCAGTTAGCTCTTACTACTTGCTGCTCGCTGCTTTGCAATCAGGATAAGAATTTATTGGTTTTCTTATGCTTTATCACTATGCATTTTGTGCAGTCTGCTTTATCAAATCATCGAACCATACACAAGGCTCTTTAAAGTGCAATTGCCTTTCACTTTGTATATTTGAGTAAGATAAATATGTAGGGTTGGGTACCGAAACCCGGTGCCATATTATATAACCGGTATGTACCGGACCGAATCAGAACGCAGATTTCGGTTCCTCATTTCGGTGCCAAAATTCAAACGTGCTTTCGTGCTTTGACTGGCACCGAGCCAGAGACAGACGCTCAGCGCTGGTCACATCACAACTCATGACAACTATTCAGTGTTCTCAACCACATCAGGTTAATTTCAGGTTTCAGACATTTAAATGCTCATATAAGTTAGGCTACTAGCAAAAAACACAGAGTGATGTCTATGAAAGCGGCAATGACAATCCTTTCAGACGGTTATAATTTGACTAATATGCACATTATATAGTAAATATATAGTTTACTCTATTCTTCTTCCAGTTCACTGGTCACTTACTTTCATGTATTTCGTGAGACGAGAATGCACTCAAGTGTTGTAAATCCGACAGATCCGATTCTGAGACTAACATGGCGCCGCCCATTGCGCTTTATAGATCAACTAACACACACTCACTTACACATTTGAACATCAGATAGTTCGTGACACAGTTAAGAAGTTTGTGAATATTTTGAATAAAAAGAAAAAATGAAATCAACCCGATAGAGCTGAGCTGTCATACAGCGCTATTGCGGCTGCTGTGTGTCATGTGAGAAGCACGATGCGTCGCCATGGAAACATTAAGGCGATGCGTTCTAAAATATTTAGCCAGGCCGAGGGACCGTGAGGGTGGGACGAGGCGGCGCTCATCAGGGAGGATGAGCGCCAGCTGCGCGCCGCAGCGATCTCCGCCCTCGCGGAGGAGTGAGGGACTATAAAGGAGGAGCGACAACAGTGAGGGACGAGAGAGGACCAGGCCTGGATTTTGTGTTATGTTTTATTTTGTGTTCGCTGCAGTCGTCCGTGTGGGGCTGCAGCTTTTTATTTTCATTTTGTGGGTGTTTGTGTGTAGGCGGCAGTCGACCGCGAGGGGCTGTCGCCACCATTATTATTTTGTGTTTATTTATTAAAAGTTCTTTTGATTGTCCGCCGGTTCCCGCCTCCTTCTTCCCGTACAAACAACCTTTACTACAGTGGTGCCGAAGCCCGGGAGGAAGGAGGGACACGCTGTCGAAAAGCCCTCGCAGCTGAGGGGGATCGCGGAGTTCGGGCAGCGCGGAGGAGAGAAGTCCGCGAGCGGCTGCCCGAAGCGGTGGTGCTGGAGCGGATGAAGGTCGGTGGGACGAAGAGCTCGCTGCCGTGCCCCTGGGTCGAGGTGGGGTGGCTGCCGTCCGCGAGGGGGCGAAGGAGTCCCCAGCGCTTGCCCGGAGCCGAAGCCTGCTGCCGTCCGCCATATTGGGGAGGAGCCGGAGCGCTGCCGTCCGCCAGGTTGGGGAGGAGCAGGGAGCGCAGGACGGGGACTCGCTTCCGGCCGCTCTCAGAAGGAGGAGCCACCGCCGGCCGCCAGGGGGCGGAGGAGTGTCGAGCCGTCCACCGGCCGTCCAGTACCACCGCATGGCACCGCGAGGAAGAGCCTCTCGGCTGGCTGAGGACCGAGCGGCAGTGTGTCTGGGAACCGGACCAGAATTGTTTTTTTTTTTTCTCCTCTCTCCACTCTCTCGTCTCTGTCGCTCCTCATGTTCCTCGCTCCGTTCTCTCACCTCGCTGTTCTTACCCCCAGGTCCTGCTGCCGCCGTGATCGCCCCCCCCCCGCGGAGGGGGGGGGGGGGGGGGAGTAGAGCGCAGGCTCGGGAGTACCCCCCGGCCTGCGAAGGGCGTTGGGGGTATGTGGCGAACAGCGAGGCCGAGGGACCGTGAGGGCGGGACGAGGCGGCGCTCATCAGGGAGGATGAGCGCCAGCTGCGCGCCGCAGCGATCTCGGCCCTCGCGGAGGAGTGAGGGACTATAAAGGAGGAGCGACGACAGTGAGGGACGAGAGAGGACCAGGCCTGGATTTTGTGTTATGTTTTATTTTGTGTTCGCTGCAGTCGTCCGTGAGGGGCTGCAGCTTTTTATTTTCATTTTGTGGGTGTTTGTGTGTAGGCGGCAGTCGACCGCGAGGGGCTGTCGCCACCATTATTATTTTGTGTTTATTTATTAAAAGTTCTTTTGATTGTCCGCCGGTTCCCGCCTCCTTCTTCCCGTACAAACAACCTTTACTACAATCATATTTCAAAATAAAGCTGAAGCTCGAAGCTGGTTAGTAGCATACCAAGAATACAGACTACTGCTGTTATTACTGTAACTGTTATTTATAGAGTTATATTAGGCCTGTAGTTGGGTTAGGTGACTTAAGTTTTACTGTGAATTTGTAAATAAGTCAATTATAATTTGTAAATAAGTAAATTGTGTTTTGTATTTATTTATTTACATTAAACTTTTAATAAATGGTTCAATTTAAATAAAAAAAATAATAATAAAAAGCCATTTAATGTCATCCACCTCGTTTTGTGGCCTTTTTAAAAAAAAAAAAAGTATCGGTTTGGCACCGGAATTGAAAAAAAAACAAACGAAACCCAACCCTATAAGTATGTGTCGGCTAATGATTCAATCACGCAATGTGAGCATTATTTTTGCAAATAATGTATTCAATATTTATGTACAAACGAACACGAGCAGCTGCATTTTCAGCAGAATTATATCAGGACATATACTATTTATACTATGGGAGCAGCAACAATTATGACCATGTGTAGGATACTTTCGTCAGCTTATTACTAGACGAACTGCTGTCTCGTAAGAATGATATATATATATATATATATATATATATATATATATATATATATATATATATATATATATATATTATTTTTTTTTTTTTTTTTTCCAGCTTACCCGAGTGTGGTGGTTCAAGTTCTAACGTTACAAGCTATTTTCTCAACGAAAGCAACCTTGCTTGATGAGCGAGGCTGTAATTTTATCATTTGGCAAACGTTTCACTGGGTTCTTTGTCTCGGGCTCTGGGATACGTCGGGTGTTCCATTTTGCAGCGTGTTTAGCAGCAACGGGCGGCGGCCGATCGTCACGGACGTGTTCCTGAGAGGTGGCCGTCAGAGAAGTATTTATTAGTTAAAATCACTCACTGTTCAAATGCATGTTTTGCTTTAATACAAGATTTGTCAGGAGCTAATTAAATGGGGAATTCGGCAGGCAAAACAGAATCATATCACAAGGAATTGTGCAAGTGCGAAATATAGGGAGAGCAATTCGCCCCCACACGGTTCACCTCGCATTCATTCAGGTTGTAAACTTGAACTCGCGATTTAGTCGCATGGTTCATTAACTGTCTATTTGGAGTTTGCATCGCTGCATTTATTTTCATGGACTCTCTGAAGTTATACTAATAACGTTATGTGACTGCCTCAAGAACAATTTCAGAGAAATCTGCACTCTACAAGTTAAGTATATCAAGCATATGTCTCAGCTGGCAATTTTCACTCTCATTCATCTCTGTATTCACGAAGCTAAGTTAATTTTAACACCGTTTTAAAACTATCAGGTCATTGGCAACGTAATTGACAATGGTATCTGCATTGCTTAAGCTTAGTCGTTTTCAGTAAAATGCTAGGCTTATGGATATTGTTCTTGTCTCTGTAGTTGGTATTTGTAAAATGTGTAACTTGTTTTAAGCTAAAATTGCTATTGGAAATATTGTCTTAAGCTATAGTTGAGATTGGGAACGCACTTGTTCTTAAAGCTATAATTAATATTGGAATTGCTTGTTCTTAAAGCTATGATTAATGTCGGAAGTGCTTGTTATTAACCCTCTCGAGTCGGCAATCACGCCGGCGATTGGCTTGCTTTTTTTCTTATCAGTGCCAAAGAGACTCAAATAACTGTCGTTTTTTATCATTCAGGCAAGTGTTATACATCATTATAATCTGTTAAGTTTCTATTTTTTTTTAGTACAGTCACAATAAAAACGAATTGTTGTGCTTTTTGCAAAATAAAGAAATCAAACATGATGTGCGATCTGCAGCCTCTCTGTCAAAGACGTTCATTCAGAAAATGACCTCTAGCTTAGTAAATTCTTGTCTTACAAACAAGAGAAATGTGTCTGAAGAAACGCTGAAATGTCAGGTTTTAAACACTGTAAACCAAATATAAAAAAATGTCTGTGTCTGAGCGGCTCATTATACGTTAATGCGACCATGCCCACCAAGCACGCGCTTCATTGAGATTCAAATACTGAGGCGACGCCCACACACACATCAGCTCAAACAAACACATCGTGCAGTGAGGCGCACTGAAGCTTTCCTTGTCGGTACCTTCTAAAGATAGTAATACAAGCGTCAGCTGCTCTTATTCATAAAAAACTCTTCATACTTCATACTGGCAGCTGGAGGGACATTTTCTTTATGCATTCTATATGGACTACATGTGCACGGAGCGCCCTCCGGCTGCCAGTATGAAGAGTTTTTTATGAATTTTATATTTATGAATTTATGAATTTATGATTTTTATTTTCCGCCCAGAAATTTGTACTTACCTAGTAAATTAATCTTGATTTAAGAATTTTAAATATTTGGACTGGAAACAAGAAAAAATACCAAATAAGAAGAGCATTTTTTGCAGTGTAGTCAAATCTTCTGATCATTTAAAATATAATAGGCCTTTGTTGATTACATTCCAAATATAATAAACTACAAAAATATATATTTCCTTTGCTCTGTTGCTCTCTGTCACAGACTTACCTGCAGCTCATTCATTATGCAGCTCATTAATGCGAGTCCTTTGTTATCTCAGGTGCTATCTCATCATTATTCATTAGATATCACGCCTCCTCGCATATTGGCTTTGAGAAGAGAAACTGTCTTACAAATTTTAAATCATTGTTTTATGTGAATGAATAGGCTCAATGATTCTCACATCAGTTTAAAGAAAAAACTCTATGGAAATACAAGATGGAGTCAAAAGTATTGTGAACACATATCTATTGTGTGTTTTGAGGCCTTAATTTTAAAACAAAGTTTTTAGTTTTTTTCAAAATCCGTGCATAAACATTTTTCTCTCAAAAATACAAGCATGTACATACATGTTGCTCACATATTCTGGTAGCCCAGTTTGTGCTGAATACAGTGTAATTACACTTTTGCCATTCATTTGTTTATAAGCAACGGAAAAAAACACAAATGTCAGAGCATGTCAAAACTTCTAAAGGGCCCCAAAAGAGCTCAGACTCCAGAGGGTTAAAGCTATAATTAATATTGGAAGCTTGTATTAAAGCTATAGCTAATATTGGAAGTGCTTGTTCTAAAAGCTATAATTAATATTGGAAGTGCTTGTTCTTAAAGCTATAATTAATATCGGAAGTGCTTTTTATTACATTAAAGCTATAATTAATATTGGAAGCTTGTATTAAAGCTATAGCTAATATCGGAAGTGCTTGTTATTAAAGCTATAATTAATATTGGAAGCGCTTGTCTTAAAGCTATAGCTAATATTGGAAGTGCTTGTTCTTAAAGCTATAATTAATATCAGAAGTGCTTGTTCTTAAAGCTATAATTAATATTGGAAATGCTTGTTCTTAAAGCTATAATTAATATTGGAAATGCTTGTTCTTAAAGCTATAATTAATATTGGAAGTACTTGTTCTTAAAGCTATAATTAATATCAGAAGTGCTTGTTCTTAAAGCTATAATTAATATTAGAAGTACTTGTTCTTAAAGCTATAATTAATATTGGAAGCGCTTGTTCTTAAAGCTATAGCTAATATTGGAAATGCTTGTTATTAAATCTATAATTAATATCAGAAGTGCTTGTTCTTAAAGCTATAAATAATACCGGAAGTGCTTGTATTAAAGCTATAATTAATATTGGAAATGCTTGTTATTAAATCTATAATTAATATTGGAAGTGCTTGTTCTTAAAGCTATAGCTAATATTGGGAATGTTTGTTCTTAAAGCTATAATTAATATTGGAAGTGCTTGTTCTTAAAGCTATAGTTAATATTGGAAATATGCGTGTTCTTAAAGCTATAATTCAATATTAAAGCTATAACTAATATTGGAAGTGCTCGTTCTTAAAGCTATAATTAATATTGGAAGTGTTGTCCTTAAAGCTATAATTAATATATGAAATTGAAAATATGCTTGTCTTAAAGCTATAATTAATATTGGAAGTGCTTGTTGTTAAAGCTATAGAGTCGGATACATGCTTATCTTAAAGCTATAAACCTACTGGAAAACTACTTTTTCTTAAGCTATAGATGTTGGAAATGTGCTTGTCTTCAAGTGATATCGTAAGCTATAGTAGAGGTTGGAAACGTGCTTGTTTTTAAAGCTGTAGGTGCTATTGGAAACACAGGGGCGGGTCTAGACAATTTTTCGTGGGGGGGCCAGGCTGGGGCACAGACTCAGAGAGGGGTGGCACATTTAAATACATGTAAACAGTGAACCAGTATAAATAGCCCTACACTGGAGGTAATAACACTGTATATTATTGATAACAAAACGTATTATAATGAGTGAAAAGGAATTAAAAATGAGCAACTTCAAATGTGATATGAAATAACAAATAACTCAACAGTAGTAGAAGAACATTGGTTGTAGTAAATGCAATGCAAGCATGATTTTTTCCATCATATATAGTTGTAAACAAGATGGACCAACATTAGACAACAGTAGAAAGGCTTTTGAGCTCAACAAGAAGCTGTAGCAGTGTTTATTCATATTCATATTACATTATAAATATATTATTTTTGTTTCCCACAGGATTTTTTGAGACTGTGCTGGGTAGACATTGGTCCCTCTAGGCTAGGGGTTGCTCCCCAAAAGAAAATTGTGTTCATTTTAAATTTAAATGCATAAATCTGGTGCATTTTGAGAGAAAAATTAAGTGACTAGATCCATAAAGAAATTTGTTTTTTGTAAACAATTTTGTACTTTAGTAGTAATTTATTTATTGGTTGCATAGATATGAATGGTGATGGTATAGGGCACATAAATGATAGTTCATAAATGGTAAAACATGGAGAGTATGCATTCAAACCATCAAAAAAATACAGTAAAAGAGGTTACCTTCGTTGAGTTAACTTATTTCTAGAATAATTAGTGGGGGCCTGTAATACATATTTTTTATGTGAATATTTAGGCTATAGGGTCTAACTGTTCAAATTACTCATGGTTCAGTCTGTATGTGCTATATTCAGGGAAAAAAGAACTACTGTCAAATAAAAATAAAGAAAATAAAAACAAATAATCTAACTATGCAAAAGCAAAAATAAATACAATCAGAGCAAAGATACTTATAAAATAAACAGTGCTTTTCAGGTTTTTCTGGTAGGTCTAACATTAGTTCTCAGAAATGGAATATCAGTAATCAAATGTAAAATTACATTGCATATTTGACTGTATAAATTAAAGACTGTTATTAAAGTTATAAAAGCTAAAGCAGTGAGTGATTTACTTGTCTTTTGTAGTTTGATTAACATTAAAAACACAGACAGCAGGAATATTAGTTTGCTAGAATACTCAAGACGATCATGTTGACAATTTTTGTGTGAATTTGTCCGTTTAAGCGCAAGACTTTAAAGAGAACTCAATATTTGCTCGAGACGCGAGTTTGCGCGCTTCGGATGAGCACAAACACACACACACACACACACACACACACACACACACTTCTCACAGCGTGCACAACTTCTCATTCGCGTTTTCTAACTCCTGAATTGGCTTAGTTTTAGTTTATGTTTGTGCTCAAATGTTTTTTTATAAGCTTTAAAGTAGAGAAACCAACCACCGCACTTCGCCGTCCGTTTGCGCCCACTATTTACTCCGATAACAGCACGTCATGGTAGAGTGGTTCCTCTCCAGTGCGGAGGCGCTCCACAACAACAACAGGGCGAGGAGTACAGTGGCCACTTGCATGCATACAATAAAATATAAATAAATCAATGCTCTGTAAAATATTAGTTTTAGTTAAGAAAACCGCTGGAACTACTTGTAAAGAATTCAAACTGACATGTCCAACAACATATTACCTTCCGACTCTGATGGGTGGGGGGGCACTTGGGGTGGCCAATTACATTTTGGGGGTGGCCTGTGCCACCCCAGGCCCCCCTCTGGCCCCGCCCCTGTGGAAACACACTTGTTCTTAAGTTATAACTAACTTTAGAGTTAGAAGTTACTTTCCAGATTTGATTAAAGATTACCATGGCACTATTTTTACGGTGTATCAACTTGCACAGATTACTCATTCACCCTTAGACTTGGGAAATAAATTAAATTAAATAAATAAATAAAATTGGAAATGCTTTCTTCAAGCTATAGTCACTATTGGAATTTGGAATATGCTTTTTCTTAAAGCTATAGGCACTACTGGGAATATGCTTTTCTTAAAGCCATAGGCACTATGGGAATTTGATATTATTAAAGCTGATAGAGGTGTTTTTTGGGCCTTATCCTGATATATTGCTAAGATACGTTTTACTCGCGATCACATGACCTCACATTTCTTATGTATTCATTTATATTAAACTGTTAGGAAAAGGGGATGAACTGCGTTTTATCTCTGAATCTGACTCTGCTTTTTATGTCATCTATGTTAGCCTACCTGAGGAGTCATCCACAAGCTGGTCAGCAGGATCAATTATTTGCCTTGGAGTAGAGAAAGCTTGTGTCCAGAGCCTGGCTTGCCTCCTGTCTCCGCTGCTATGCATAATGCAAGCTTTATGCCACTCTCCAGTCTATAAAATAGGAGGATTGCCCCTAGAAGCTGCTGCTGTTCCCTGCTTTGGATTTCATAAAGCTCCCCATGATAATGAAGGGGAATTTAGAACAGGGCCATATCGCCTATTTACTATTTATTTACTCTTATCATTAACTTTAGCTACATTCCTCTTGCTAGCTTCACATAGTCCTCTGCTGTCTCTTCAATTAGCTGGAAGAGCCAGGGAGGATTGCACTCTATTTTCAGTGTAACAGTTACATAATACAGAATATTAGCTAGAGATATGGGATTCTTTCTTAAGATTAATCTGTGGCAAGGATAAAAAATAAGAGGAACATTGGAGCTCCTCTTCTTTGCTCTCTTCTTCTCTCTCTCTCTCTCTCTCTCTCTCTCGCGCGTGCTCTCTCTCGCTCTCTCTCTCGCTCTCTCTCTCTCTCAATGGTATAAGTTTATCATCTCATACATCCATTTTGAAACTATTTTAAGTGTAACCATAACCAGATTTTGTCATTAAATCCTTTCTATTACGAATACTGTGCTAACTAGTTTTGATTTAGTTTTGACTTTGAAGTGCTTCCTATTGCAATACAATATAGTCACCTTATAGCAACTCTCTCCCACATATTTTGCTATTGTAACTGCGCTTATCTCCGTCGTTGGTATAAGTTGCAGTGGGTGGAAATAGACGAGAAATGTACAGTTTTCTTCCATCTTTCTGTTAACGTTTCTTTAGTCTTCTGGCAACCCTGCAGATTGAACCATCTGCAGGAGTCCACTCTTACACTTCCGTTTCGTTTCCCCCTGTGCACTGCACGAACACTGCACGACAAACAACGCACGACAAAGCTGAAAATCGTCCTGATGCTAAAAAAGTCGGACAGTCAGAATTCTGCCCAAAATCAGAAAAAAATCACACAGTGAATGCCCAGCCGTAGCAACATAAACAATCAATATACTGTCAAAATTGTTCCATGTGTTATGTATTGCAGTAAAAGTAACTATATATAATTTATTTAATTATATATTAAATAATAGCCATTTTTAAAGGTCCTGTTCTTCGTGATCCCATTTTTCAAACTTTAGTTAGTGTGTAATGTTGCTGTTAGAGCATAAATAATACCTGTAAAATTATAAAGCTCAAAGTTCAATGCCAAGCGAGATATTTTATTTAACAGAAGTTCCCTTTCAAAGCCTACAGCGAACGGCCGGTTTGGACTACATCCTGGTATTTCCTGCTTTAATTACGTCAGTAGAGCAGTTTGTTGACTAACCTCCGCCCACAAGAATACGCGAAAAAGGGGGCGTGGTCTTGTTGCTCCCTCGTGGAGAAGAGGGAGTGTTGCGTTCGGTTCGGTTCGGTTGCGTTTGTTGCCATCAGACGCTGTTATTTTCATCCCGGAGTCAAATCACCTTTGTTTGGCCTTCAGGGGCTGTAGTTTGAGTGCATTCATCTCCCCGTTATGGTAAGAGGCGTGACCTTCTCGGGCAACGTGAGCTAAGCTGCTGTCGAATCACAACACGGGAACCGCTGGCACAATCAGAACTCGTTACGTATTTCTGAAGGAGGGACTTCATAGAACGAGGAAATCCTCAAGCCGTTTTGAGGACAGTGAAAACAGCAGTATACAGATAAGTAAATTGTGTGAAAAATTCTGTGTTTTTTTACACATGAAACATGAACACGTTATATTGCACACTGTAAACACAATCAAAGCTTCAAAAAAACACGAAAAACGGGACCTTTAAGGTTTCTCCAGAGATGCTAGAATGGGTCCAAGCTCTGACTGGGCCACTCATGGACATTGACAGAGTTGTCCCTAAGTCACTCTCGACTTTTAAGCCAATTTTCAGCTGAAAACCTCAGGTGTTAATGGTTGCAGTGATTCGGCTCCCTGTTAAATTTTCCTTTGTCCAA
Organism: Gobio gobio; assembly: GCF_949357685.1. Lineage (NCBI taxonomy): Eukaryota > Metazoa > Chordata > Actinopteri > Cypriniformes > Gobionidae > Gobio > Gobio gobio. The sequence continues at coordinate 20,376,404 of NC_137112.1, read as the reverse complement.
CTGAAAATACACTTCTGTTGTGTTAGAATATATCGGAGGCAGTTGATTGGGCAGGACAAATGAGCTTCTTTAAAAGCCCTAGTGCTCACATCTTATATAAGCATTTCCCTCAGCAAACACAAATGTTTTGTGATGGGATTCAGTGGCCTATTGCATGAAGCCGGTTTCAGTTGCAACCCAGGTACATTTTAGATTAGTTTGAGCAAACTCTGTTTTTTCAGGCTCAAGAAGGTGGATTGGTTTTTAGCGAGGTTCATCGCCATGGTAACTTACGCTACATGGCTAACCTGCTCCAGAGCAGGTTTTATTCTGGGTTAGTGCAAACCAAAACTGGACAACACAGCTGTGAGCAAAGTGACATATATTAACTGAGATGTCGCATAACCTGCTTTCTGGAATTGCCCCCCTGGTACACACGTTAATCGCAAACTCTGGATCAAACCTGAGTTGACAGAGAATGTTTACACCAGGCCTCTGGTGTGCTGGTAGACCAGCATATGTTGTCGTTTTGGTGCTAGTATGACTCCAGGGGGTATTCCAGAAAGCAAGGTAATCTTAAGCCACGTTTCCACCGTGGGAACTTTCCCCAGGAAATAGGGACTTTGGGGTGGTACTTGGTGTGTTTCGACCGCAGGAACCAGGGTCTAAATAAAGTTCCGGGTAAAAAATTCCCCCTCAAAACGGCCCTGCTCGCCAGGTAGTACTTTTACAAAGTTCAGGAACTTTCGGGGGTGGGACTTGGGCGCTGAACATGCTGATTGGTTGAAGTCACGCAGCATTTTATTTCAACCTAAAAGTCTGTTGCGGTGAGTGCAGTAAGAGTTGTTTACTATTTGAATCAGCAATGGAGTTTAAAAAATACGACTAGGCCTGTGACGGTGGCAGTTTTTTACCACCATGGTAATAACGGACCAACTACCAGCGGTGGCACGGCAGTTGGGAGGGGGGGTACACACACACACATATATTATATTATATTAAATTAAATAGCCTACATTTTGAAAAGAAAAAAATATAAACAAGGCGTGTTTATTTTAGTACTTCCGTCTGTGAAACAACATACCACAACCTGTAAAACATTTAAATAAATATCAGTAAATAATGGTAATATAAATCATTTAAGAAAGTTAAATATTAGTTATAAAATATTAATTTTATATTTCCCCACAGAGGTGCATGCCGCTTTGTGCTGAAAGGGACGTGGGACACGAGCAGGAAAGAGAGCATCGCTTTTCTAATGTCTTCATGTTTTCTCTTAATGTTCCAAAACTAGATTAGTAAATGGATTGTAGTAAAAGGTGTGAACAGCGAATTTATCTTCCACAGGGTCAAGAACTTTAGGCTTTGTTTGATTATGCACTGCGAGAGAAAGCTAAACTAAAAATCTCCGGCGTGTGTGAAATGCGCTATACACATAAACTTGACGCACATTAAGTCTAATATCAAGTGCAAATTGTGTAAAAAAGAATTTGAAGTAAAATGTCTCTGTCCTACAACGTTTTCTACTTTACCACAGTAAATGATGGGAATATCCTAATTAAAAGCAAACAAAAGGAAAGAAACATTTATAATCCCCAGTGAAAGACGAAAATTAAGATTTGGGAAAATAAATATGAGATTCCATGTCCAGTAGAATAAAATGGAGTAAGCCTATTGCTAAATTCATTGAAAATTGGGTGACTAGATCGCATAACGCAAAGCTTAAATTTGGCTCACCTCACAAAGCCTACCTCGTACGGCTTTCGGTTTCCATGGCTGTGATGTAACCATTAATTGCGAACCTATTATTTATTTTGTAAATAAAGTTTTGTGCTTCACTCGTGTCATAATATTCACGTAAAACAGCATTCACATACAAAAAAAGTGTTTTGGCCGACCACCACCGGTTCTACTCGACCACCGCCGGTGCTACTCAGCTACTCAGGTGGTGCGGTTGTCACGTTTACCGGCACAGCCCTAAATACGACTGATTATCCAACGACAAGGTTCAGGCTTTATTAAGCTTATATGCAAAGGACGAAATCCAGTGGGCTCTGGAAAGTCGCGCACAGTCCTATGTCACTGGACTAATCTTCACATTACTTTAGATCGCAATGAAAACGCAGACAGCAGCAGGTCTGGGGGAAAAAGAGCTCCTGGGAAAAAAGTTCCTGGGACAATTTGTTGCTTACTATTGCTTACTGTTGCTTACCAATTTGTTGTATGCTGGTTCCAAAAACGCATCCGGGAGTAAGGCAAAGCCAACCCAGAGTATGTTACTGTTAACACACAAGACATTCTGAAAAGAGCAACGAATCGACGACTCACCATGGAAATGGACACTAAGAAAAAGCGCGCCATACTACTTCTTTCTTCTTCTTTTGTTTAATAGATATTTACATACTTAGTGCATATCACCACCTATTTGGTGGTTGTGCAGTAATTTTTCAATCTTTTCATTTAATAATAATGAAAATCTTTAATAATAATCTTTAATCACTGTGAATAAGAACCATATAGTTTTTTTGATGCTAAATATATAATAAAAAAAAGAATGACTGATTAAACGAAATAACTGTCTGTGCTTACAAATATATCATGGCTGTAAAAGTTTATTTTTTGTTTAGTCATTTTACTTCCACATTGCTTGATAGGTAAGATATATCATAGACCTATGTTTTTTATCATTGAAATTCATTATAGCATAGAAAACATCCTGTATAAAAAACACGTCTGAATGCAGATCACTGATGTGTGAGATGAGAATAATATATAGGAAGAAGGATAAAATTATATATATATTAGACATGTGCCGGTAAACGGTAATACGATATACCGCAATAATGAACATGCACAATATTGTTATCGTGAGCACTTCAAAATACCGTGAATAATTATTTATTAAGAATTATTCAGATTTTTAGAATGTATTTTAAGAATACTTTACCCATCAACCGTTTAAAATGAACAACGCGTCAAAGAGGAACGCGCACTAATGTAAACAGACCGTTCATGAGCCGAGCACATGGCGGAAGGCGTGAAGACGCACTGAAGTGCACATTCACTTTCAGACAGCAGAGGGCGCTGATGGAACAGCAGAAATACAGCCGTTTCCCCAGTAACCACAATCCGGTGCTCGTCATAACATAACCTAATACTTAAAGACTTAAAAAAAAAAATTAAGTTTGAAAATGACTTTAAGTTTTAAATTACATGCCCTAGATATTGTTTGAATATGTTCTGACTGTTGTTCAATCACACATTTTACAATATGGCTCCATTATTTAACATTAGTTCATTCATTAACAAACTGACAATGAAAAATACTTCTAAAGCATGTATTAATCTTAGTTAAATGTACATTTCAGCATTTAATAACACATTATTAAAATCAAAAGTTGTAACTGTATTATTTAATGGACCTGAGCTTACACTAACAGTTGCTTTTTTAAACTAACATTATCAAAGAAGAATAACTTCTGTAAAAATGTAGCTATTCACTCTTTGTTAATGTTAATGCATTAACTGGCGAGACATTATTGTAAAGTGTTACCTATTGTTCTTTATAATTCTTTAGCACTTTAATCTGTTTCAAATATTTGTTTACTTTATACATTTTTGTGTATTTCTTTATTGTATTTAAACATTTGGTTCTTTTGTTATAAGAAAGTTTTTAAACCTGTTATAGTATGACAACACTTTTTTGCAACTTTTTTTTAAATATCGTGATAATACCGTATACCGTGAAAAAAGCTTCAGCAATTAATCGCAACATGAAAATTTGATACCGGCACATGCCTAATATATATATATATATATGGGGAGCACATGGGGAGCGAAGGCTGGTGTAACAGGGTTAAAAAGAACATTTAATTTATATAGTAATATTGTGTGAATTTCATACAATAAGGCATTGGTGTGTATGCATTGGTGTTCGAAGGCTCCCCTCCTGTGGCTATTAATGGTACTGCAGATGTTGTATTTTGTCACTATTCTCTCGCCGTACCGCAGCAGATTTGAGTGTCGATGCTGTGGGTATGTGCGATTTTTACACGCTCCAACTCAATAACAGATTAAATGTAAAAATTATATATTTTAAGTGAATCTTTTCGATGCAATATATTTCATACAAGTATTTGAACATATATATAATGCATTTAACACTTTAACACGGTTGTTGAGAGAGTTATAAAATGTACTGAATTTCCATGTGCGTCACACGTGTGAGCACGAGTTCATTTATTGTGATGATTGCGTCGGTCTAAACAATCTGACAATTATTTGTATTATGAGTTGAGTGAATTGTATTGAGTGAAGAGTGTAATTTCTATCTTTCTAGTCTTTTATGAATGTCTGCCGTCTTCAGCCAAAGTGAAATACTTTCTTCTTGTCTGTCCAAAAAGGTATGTAGCTTTTGTGTTTATTCTGTTATAAATGTTAACAAATGGTACTTAGCAAATAATGAAGAGTTACAGGTATATTGTCACATTTAACACATTGTATATTGTGTTTAATAAGAATATGAGTTTAGCTGTATGGCAGCAGATTTGAGTGTCGATGCTGCGGTCTTTTATGAATGTCTGCAGTCTTCAGCCAAAGTGAAATACTTTCTTCTTGTCTGTCCAAAAAGATAAACTCAAGTTGAACCCCCATTTGTGAGTGTGTCCTTCCACATCCGTTACACTGGTGCCGTGACTCCTTGGATCAGCTTGATGCAGATCGACCGCGGTTGCTGTGCGCAGGCCAGATTCATCGGTGGATCGAGTCTTCAATGCTGTGCGCAGGTCAAGTTCATCGGTGGATCGAGTCTTCAATGCTGTGAGCAGGTCAAGTTCGTCAGTGGGTCAAGTTTTTGATGGTTTGGATGAGGACAGTATATACATACTCACACATTTTTATTGGGACTGTGCATTAGTCTATCACATACACAACGCATGGACACATGGAATGCAGTTCTTCTTTGACTGTCATCACGTTCAAGATTTAATTTGAAGTAGTGAGTTTTCTCGTTATCAATATTGTTGATATTTTTCTTTTTTACAATTTTTCTTGCACCATTTTTTTTTTTTAAATCATTACGGCTGAAAAACATGAATATGATGGTGACCTGGATGCATCATGTTATGGCAACATGGGTTTCCCTAGAGGAAGGGGTACATGGTTACTTAGTAGGGTGATATTTTCAGTGAAGATGTTAGCCGGGGGGTTGGACGACCACAGTTACATGCTGACAATGGTAGGGGTATTGGGTTGAGTCAGACCCTGGGTGGTACTCCTGTTGGTCGGGTTCCTGGTGAGGGTCCATACACCGCAACACCCGGTGTTGATAGAGTCACTTTCGACCACCTCACAGACATGGTAGGCCAGTTAGGATCGCAAATTGGCGAGTCAATAGTTGCAAAACTAGTGTCTGCTGGCTTAGTTAGTGCTAATGCTGATGGCCAAACCCATTCACTCAGTGACATTCAAAAACCAGCACGTACAGAACAGTGTACGCATACACAAATGATGGCACCACAAGTTACAGTGCACATGAAGTCTGAGCATGACACATTTAGGGGTGATGGCTCTGATAAGTATGGCATTGAGGAGTGGGTGGAGAGGACAAAAGCTTACTTAAGAAAGCACATGTGCCCTGTTCAAGAGCAAGCCGAAGAGATAATGAGTAGACTGGCTGGAAAGGCAAGGGATGTTGTCAAAGTCAGCCTTCGCAGCGATAATATGCTCAACGTCAGACAGGACCCTGAGTTAATTTATGGCATTCTTATGCAGTACTTCAGTGAAGCTCCTCTTGCCTGCCACTCGCAGATTTTTATGCCACTCTCCCCAGAGCCAAAGAGAACCCTGTGGACTACTGGATTCGTATTAACAAGGCGGCTGATCTGGCAGATGAAGGACTGCGAAGACAAGGCAAGCGTTTTGACAACATAGGAGAGGAGGTAACACGGATGTTTGTTAAATTCTGTCCTGACCCCAGTTTGGCGAGTATGTTCAGATGCAAGCCTGTTCAAGAATGGAGTGCAAAGGAAATACAGAGCAGGATTGATGATTATCAGGGGGAATTTAGGAGCCGGGGAAACTGTACAGCGAGTCACACTACTGCGGTGTTCAGCAGTGAACATGTTATGCACGATCGCCCCAAGACTGAGTCACCTTCTATTCCAGTCCAATCATTCAGTTCTTTGCCTGACACGGCATGTCGCCAGCCAGAGCCTACACCAGCACCCAGTCAGGCACAGCTTCAGCCCTCCTCCTGCTCAACTCCAGCCCCAGCGATATCTCAACATACACAACAGGCTGAGTCATTTGCTCACTCGTATGATGGAGATGATGGAGCAGCTCAAGGGCAGGGTGCAATTTTGTGATGTTTCCAACCCCAGACGTGGCTCTAGACAGCGGCGCAGTTTTGTCAGAAATGCCTGTCGAGTCTGTAATGACAGCAAACACAGTGACACACTGCATGACAGACAAACTGTGTTTCGCATGCTTCTCCCCAGGGCACACAAAGAAGGACTGTCCCAAAAACTCCTCTGCCCAGACACAACATGAGGGAAACTAGCAGACCCGTATTTGGAGGGAGGCAGTGCGGGTCCTCATAGTAACTCCCAAGCCGTTGATGATTGTGAGTCTGAGAATGCATACCTTTTAGCCAAAGGAAGTCTTGATCATTCAGAAATCATTTATCAGAACACGCATGTTGTGGGTGGACGTGACAGCCTCTTTTATATGGCAGTGAAGATTGGAGAGACGGTGACACTGAGTGCAATGTTGGACAGTGGTTCGATGGCCTGCACTATAAATGAGTCTGCCGAGATGAAACTGAGATCAGCTGGTGCAGTGGATGAATGTGGTGAGTTCAAAACTGATGTCACCCTTGTAGGCTGTGGAGGGCTGCGTGTGAAACCTAAATCATCATTCAATCTCACCATGGAAGTGTATGGTATAAAGATGGTAGTACCCACCTTAGTGGTTCCTGGACAACATGATGAGCTGATACTTGGGACTAATGTCATTAAACACATTCTCAGATACTTCAAATTGTGCGATGCATTTTGGCAAGCTCTGTCTAGTCCAACTTCAGCAGACCCTGAGTGTGAAAGCTTCTTGTCGATGCTTGCTGGATTGAACTGCTGGAGAGGAGAAGAGATAACTGGGAAGATAGGAACAGTCAGATGCAACTCTGCTGTCTATCTCGAGCCGTGCTGTGAGTATTTAGTATGGGGGAAGCTGCCAAAATATGCTGTTGTGTCCCCGGGAAGTGCAGTCATGACTGAACCTACGTCTCCTCACTCGGCTCCCAGAGGTGTTATGGTGGCTAGATTAATCACGTCTCTGTGGGAGATGGATGGGTCCCCTTGAAACTTGTCAACACATCAGGAAGTCCAGTGTTATTTAGACGGAATGCAAAAATTGCCGACCTCTATCCGTGCATTGCTCTTGAAGATATTGATCACACCAGTGCAGACAATCCTTTTCTGGTAAACTGCCCCACATGTTTGTCAGATGTGGCTGAAGTGTCACCTGTAAAAGAGCGACTTGAGTCAGTTGGTCTGGACAGTCTTAACATTGACTCGTGCGATATCTCGGATGCATGCAAGCAACAGTTGCTGAACCTGATACTGAGTTATGAGGACATCTTTTCACGTAGCCATCTTGATTGTGGAGAAGCAAGGGGTTTCGTCCATAGAATACACCTCTCAGACACCAGACCATTCAGGCTTCCATTCAGACGAGTAGCACCCAGTCAATATCAAAAACTGCAACAGGTGCTGACTGAAATGGAGGAGAAGGAGATAATTCGGCGATCTACCAGCGAGTATGCTTCTCCTCTCGTTTTGGTCTGGAAGAAGAATGGGGACCTGCATGTATGCACTGACTTTCGTTGGTTGAACAGGAGAACGATGAAAGACGCACACCCTCTTCCTCATCAGGCAGATTGTTTGGCAGCACTTGGCGGTAACGGCCTCTTTAGCACAATGGATTTGACATCCGGATTTTACAATATGCCGCTGCATGTAGAGGACCGCAAGTTTACAGCCTTTACAATGCCTATGGGCCTTTTCGAGTACAATCAATTACCCCAAGGCCTCTGCAACAGTCCTGGCAGCTTCATGCGTATGATGACCAACATATTCGGGGACGAATACTTTCTCAGTCTCCTGTGTTATCTGGACGACCTGATTGTCTTCGGCCCAGATGAGAAAACCGCTCTTGATCGCTTGGAAATGGTGTTTGGCAGGCTTCGCTCACACAATCTTAAGCTTGCTCCAAAAAAATGTCACCTTATGAGAAAATCAGTGAAGTTCCTTGGGCATATGATTGATCAATCGGGTGTTTCCACGGACCCAAGCAAAGTTGAAAGCATCTCTCAGATGAGCAGTTTGGATTTGATGGACTTCGATGGAACAACTCCTTCTCAGAAGAAAATAAGATCATTCTTGGGAATGGTGAATTACTACCAGCACTTTATTCCAAACTATTCTGCCACAGCCAAGCCACTTTTTAATCTTCTGAAGGGTCAAAAAGCAAGAGCGAAGAATCTGAGGAAGCAGAATCACTCTCGCCAGAATAGGAAACTGAAACCTAGTGACTGGACACAAGCGCAGGATCTGGCAGTTGAGAGGCTGAAAACATCATTGGTCGAGAGCGTTGTCCTTGCCCATCCAGATTTTGATCGCCCTTTCATACTGGCAACAGATGCCTCCTTAGACGGCATTGGAGCGGTGCTCTCACAGGTCCCAGAGGGGGAGACAAAAGCCAGGCCTGTAGCCTTCGCCAGTAAGTCCCTTTCTCGGTCGCAGCAAAATTATCCAGCACATCGTTTGGAGTTTTTGGCCTTGAAATGGTCAGTATGCGATACATTCAGTCATTGGCTCAAAGGACATGAATTCACTGTCTTAACTGACAATAATCCTTTGGCCCATATACTTACAAAACCCAAACTTGATTGCTGCGAACAGCGTTGGGTGGCTAAATTAGCTAGCTACAACTTTGACATAAAGTACGTGCCTGGTCCCCAAAACACAGTCGCCGATGCCCTGAGCCGGGTTCCATTTGTCAAAACTGATGTCACACAGAGACTGCTCAAAGAGCCATATGGAGCACTTCTGGCTGGTTCCAGAGGAATGTCCACAGATTCAGTGCAAGATGCCTTTAGACGGTCATGTGATTCAGATAGGAGGCAGAGTGTCCTTAATCTAGGCCAGTCATGCAAATCAGACATACAATAAACCAAAGAACTTCTGACTGTCCCAAATGCAGATGTCTCTGCTATATTAAACTCACATGTTGAGTGGAACATTGGTGCCAGGGCACGAGCAATGTCTGTCATTGATCACTTACCTCAGTTGTTGTCGGAAGGGCAGGACACATTGCCAGCATATTCAGAACAGGAGCTACGTGAAAAACAGCTGGCAGACAAAATGTTGTCAAGAGTCTTGTATTATGTCGAGCGTCAGCGTAGGCCTTCAAGAAGAGAAAGGTCGAAGGAATCGATGGTTGTTATTCGATAACTGAAGCACTGGGAGAAACTTGTTGTCAGAAATGGTATCTTGTACAGAGTGTCTCGTGACCAACTATCAAGAACAAATCGCTATCAGTTTGTTGTCCCAGAGTCTTTAGTAAGTGTGATCTTGAGAGGAATCCATGACGATTGTGGGCACCAAGGTCAGTCGAGGAGTGTTAACCTTGCACGGCAGCGCTTCTTTTGGCTGAATATGGATCTAAATGTGAGGGACTATGTGCGCCAATGTCACCGCTGCACTGTGAGCAAAACAACTGATCCCTCTGGTAGAGCTCCCCTGGAGAGCATTTCAACAAGTAGACCGTTAGAGCTTGTCTGCATAGACTTCTGGTCAGCACTCTATTAACAAGTCTGTAGATGTCTTGGTGGTAACCGATCATTTTACGAGACTAGCACAAGCCTTCGTGTGTAAAGATCAGTCTGCCAAACAGGTTGCCAGGATCCTATGGGACCGGTATTTTTGCATTTATGGCCTCCCAGAACGAATCCATAGTGACCAGGGTCCAAGCTTCGAAAGTAAACTGATCCGAGAGCTTCTAAGGGTCTCTGGGGTGAACAAGCCACACACAACACCGTATCACCCAATGGGTAATGGAAGCGTGGAGCGCTTTAATAGAACCCTGGGAACATGATACAAGCTTTATCACCAGACGTGAAGAGAGATTGGCCGAGAAGGTTGCAGACACTGACATTTCTGTATAATTGCACAATACATGAAATGACAGGTTATGCTCCTTTTTATCTGATGTTCGGGCGTGTTCCCCGTCTGCCCATTGACATTCTTTTTCGTTCTGTCTTGAATGATTCAGCTGTAACCTGCTGTGATAAGTTTGTAACCACTCTGGTCAAAGATCTGAAAGAAGCATTACTGATTGCACAAGAGCATGCAACGAAAGAGCAGAAAAGACATGCAGAGTTGTACAACCGAAGGGTAAAAGGACTGCTCATTGAAATAGGTGATCAGGTGCTCCTGGCAAATAAAACCGAAAGGGGTAAGAAGAAAGTCGCTGACAGGTGGGAGTCGACAGTTTACACTGTTGTGGACCGTAAACCAGACACTCATACTTACAGGATCTGTAATCCAGCCACAGGTCGGGAAAAAGTGGTTCATCGAAACCTGTTGATGTTGGTGAATTTCCTACCAGTGAATGTGGTCTGATAAACTTTCTGACGTACCCACCTCTTGCGTGGAGGATGAGTCTTTAGGAGGAGATTCAGAAGTGTCTGAGCACATGGAAGACAGCTACAGCAGTGTTACAATGGATGGCTCAGTGATGATGAGAGGCGAGGTGATAACCACATGTGATGATGCTGACGTTGACTGTAAGGATGATTCTATGTCAGTTCAGGAATCTGATAACAGAAACAGAACTATAAGTTGGGTTTCAGAGTTGCCTGAAAGATCCCATCATTTGTCTGATCATACCTCAAGTGGAGTTCTGGTAGATCCTATGACTGAGGCCTCTCCAAAAAGTAATGTACTTGAAACGTCAAGGGATGCAAAAACACCTGTTTCTGATGGAGATACAAGAGACGGTTCAGATACGCATGAGACAGATTCTGAGTCAGTCCTGTCCGCTCCGCCACACCCTCAGGCACCTACCAACACACATGTAGCTGACACTGTGAATATACTACAAAGTTCTAGCCCAGTCCCACTGGTCAGGTCACGTTTTGGTCGCATCATTAGACCTGTTGACAGATTAATACATGTAATGTCACCACAGGCTGTGGTTCAAGATACAAAACATAATGTTCAAGCTGTTTGCAAGTCAATGTTTAGGGCTTTCTCTGCCTAGAAGAAGACATTTGGGTTCATGTCTCTTGGCATATTGTTTAAAAGTGTGTTAAGGCTGTTTTATAGTCTATAAGCAGCAGTTCAGATTTTAAGCACATACCTGAAGAAATGGGGTGCCTTCAAAACCTTGTGTACACCTTGTGTACTTGTACTTTTTCTTGTTTGAGTATTGTAGTGGAAAGAAGAGTATGGAAGGATATTGTGGAATGTATGTAGATGTTCTGCTGTCAGTAGCAGGTGAGAGAGCTTAGCGCTACTCTCTCATCACTTCATCCTTAAGGGATAATTGTTTTTTTTTTTACTGTCCTTTGATAGGAGATCTTTCTCATTGTTACGTTTACTACTGTGAACTGAAGGAAAAGTGTTCTGTTGTTGATACTCCCCTGGTCATGCATTTATTTTATGTAATTCAGTGGGGGTGGATGTAACAGGGTTAAAAAGAACATTTCATTTATATAGTAATATTGTGTGAATTTCATAAAATAAGGTATTGGTGTGCATTGGTGTTCGAAGGCTCCCCTCCTGTGGCTATTAATGGTACTGCAGATGTTGTATTTTGTCACTCTTCTCTCGCCGTACCGCAGCAGATTTGAGTGTCGATGCTGCGGGTATGTGCGATTTTTACACGCTCCAACTCATTAACAGATTAAATGTAAAAATTATATATTTTAAGTGAATCTTTTCGATTCAATATATTTCATACATGTATTTGAACATATATATATATATAATGCATTTAACACTTTAACATGGTTGTTGAGAGAGTTATAAAATGTACTGAATTTCCATGTGCGTCACACGTGTGAGCACAAGTTAATTTATTGTGATGATTGCGTCGGTCTAAACAATCTGACAATTATTTGTATTATGAGTTGTGTGAATTGTATTGAGTGAAGAGTGTAATTCCTATCTTTCTAGTCTTTTATGAATGTCTGCAGTCTTCAGCCAAAGTGAAATACTTTCTTCTTGTCTGTCCAAAAAGGTATGGTAGCTTTTGTGTGTATTCTGTTATAAATGTTAACAAATGGTACTTAGCAAATAATGAAGAGTTACAGGTATATTGTCACGTTTAACAAATTGTATATTGTGTTTAATAAGAATATGAGTTTAGCTGTATGGCAGCAGATTTGAGTGTCGATGCTGCTGTCTTTTTTATGAATGTCTGCAGTCTTCAGCCAAAGTGAAATACTTTCTTCTTGTCTGTCCAAAAAGATAAACTCAAGTTGAACCCCCATTTGTGAATGTGTCCTTCCACATCCGTTACACTGGCCCATGTGGTTCGATCAAACAGAGGCGCTAATGTAGCTCAAATTGCTCAAGAAGTTAATGCTTGTTCTGAAAGAAAGGTGTCAGAATATACAGTTCATCGCAGTTTGTTGCGTATGGGGCTGCATAGCCTCAGACCAGTCAGGGTGCCCATGCTGACCCCTGTCCATCACCGAAAGAGCCAGCAGTGGCATGTGAGGATCAGAACTGGACCACGGAGTAATAGAAGAAGGTGGCCTGGTCTGATGAATTACGTTTTCCTTTACATCACATGGATGGCCGGGTGCGTGTGCGTCTCTTACCTGGGGAACACATGGCACCAGGATGCACTATTGGAAGGCAAGCCGGCAGAGGCAGTGTGATGCTTTGGGCAATGTTCTGCTGGGAAACCTTGGGTCCTGCCATCCATGTGGATGTTACTTCTGAAATGGATCATACCATTAATATTACCAGAGCACTGAGCAGTTGAAGTAAATAGAAAACTCGGCTCATACAAGGATGCAGTTATTGCATGGATGGAGCAAAAACAATGTAAGTGTCTAAAATACATGCACACAGTTAATTTTAATGGTAAATCTTGCCCTCTTTAACAAGGGACAGACACACCAACATAGCGTCTTGGAGGAAGCCAACATGACCAGCATCACCATTACAATAATGCAGTACCAACTTCAATGGACAGACCATGTCATCCGCATGTCCAATACATGTCCCCCTAAACAGATCCTGTACTCCCAGCTGAAGGCAGGTAGACGAGCAACTGGCAGGCAAAATAAATGTTACAAAGGACAATATCAAGGCCATTCTGAAGAAATTCCATATCACATCAAGCAACTGGGAACACATTCATGTTCGCTTCGAGTGACCACCGATGATGATTATGATGCTGATTAGGTTTAGATACAGTAGTTGTACAATGTTCAATATACAATGCATTCCACCTTTCACATGAAAACACAAACAAGTTTGTAGTCCATTCAAGAAAGGTTTTCAATTTCCTTCCCCCCTCCTTGCCTTTCCTCAACCCTATTGAGGAATATTTTTTCTGCCTGAAGGTGGCAGTGATCATCTGCCACATGTTCAAATGCCCTGCTGGATGCAATGGATGTCAACTGCAGAGACATCTTAGCTGAATGAATCTGATCTTGTTACTCGCTAAATTCCACATTCATAAATCTAAATGCTAAACCTCTCTTTCTTATATTTGTGAAAGAACTTGAAAATGTTTCAATTAAATTATCTGAGAACAAAAAAGCCATAAAAACATTATCTGTTCACAAATTATTTTCCTTTTTTTCAGTGTCATGTAATTCTCATAATTTATCAATATGTTTCATTTATATTATTCCCCCATTGTTTTTTTTTTATTATTCTGTTATGTGTTATTACTTGTGTATTGTTTGGAGCATAAAAAACAAACAAGAAACAAAACAAAAAAACATCCTAGCTGAAGACTGATCAAGTCATGAAAAGCATTCCTTTTCAAGGTGAAAAGAGGTAAAAGAGGACACAAGATGTGATGTAGACGAGAACATGTGGCCAAATGCTGAAGCTCATATAGATTATAACAAGGGAATTTTTCTCTTCTGTGTTGTTTTTTTTATAACTGTAATTGTGTTTTATTTTTTTCACATTTGGAACCACAGGTCCTGTATGTTGGATTGTTTTGTTAATCACTGGCAGCAATTTCATGTTGTTAATAAAACTTTTACTTTCAGCAGTTCTGTCAATTACTATTTTTACTACTGTACATTTTATAAAGTAATGATGACTGATCACTTTTAGATTGTGTTGCCAAAAATGCACACATCTGACAATAATGTACAGTGGATTATAGTAAAGGGAAAATGAATTATTACAATTTCTATAATATTTTCAATATTTTATATTATATATTGTATATAGGTAGAACTAACACATAAGTTATACATTTTGTAATGCCATGAACTGTTTAGTATTTTGAAAGTCTATATGTTCAATTATGATTGTCTATATGTTCCTTTTGGATAGAAAATGTATTACTATTTTGTCAAGTTAAGTCAAGTTTGTTGTGTTTTAATAAATTAGTTGTGGGTGTGTTTCTGTTTTAAGAGTTTAGAAAAGGTATCTTAAGTAAAGGTAAATGCTTGTTAGTAATTATTCAAAACTAATAATGTATGAAGTTAAAAAATCTAGTATTGCTGGTCACCAGCATAAGGTGTGTTTTGCATGCTAGGACCAGAACTATAACAGCAAATATCAGCAAAAGCTTGCAAAATTGGATCCATATTATCCATAGAAATAACCTAAAAGGGAAACACCGGTACATTGCTTATTGCTTATTAGGCTCCAAGCATATAATGCTCAAAATTTATTTTATTATTGTCCATCCACAAAGGGGATTGTGTCTCCCTCCCTCTGCATGAACAAATAACATGGACTGTCACTCATAGGTAAATTAGAGGTTACTTAGGCAACCTGAACAGACTCCAAGGGTCAAGGGGTTATATAGAGATGTGGGTCCAGTTAAGAAATGGGTCAAGGGTCAACACTGGCAGCCTTTTACATTCCTGGTGGTGCAACCAGATTTAGTTTGAAGGTCAAGGTCAGCTCTGTGGCAATGATATCTGTTTTCTCCAGAACTGCCCCAAAACCATACTGCTGACTAGTTGATTGTATCAAAATGATCCAAACAAAAATGGTTTGATTAATTCTTTCCAGCTTCTATTAGGAATATTTTTTTGATGGGTAGGGATGAAAACACATTGTGAAACACTGCTTCATAAAGCTTTTATTTATTAATTCATTATTAATATTTAATTTAAATATGTGTTTGAGAGCGAGTATCAAACGGGGCAAGTCACTTGATTTCAGCAATCAAGTCTTTGTTGTGTAATACTGTTTTCAAAACGTTTAAGAAATTTTATGGTCACCGTGAACCCGTGAATGTTTCTAATATATGGTTGTAATTGAGCTCAAATGATTTTCATCAACCCTGGCTCATTGGAATAACTTGCCTGGGGCGACATTTGTGCAAAATGATATTACATTGCTTCTTGCACGGCTCGTGTCATTTTCAAACTAAAATGTCCAGTGAGTGGTGCAAAAAGCATTTTCAGTTTATCAGAAACAGATGTGAATATGACAGCGTTTTTTTATGTTGGTTGTTGTATGTTTCACAGCAGTTTGCAAAAGAAATGTCTGGCCTAACGAAATGCCTGACCTTAAACCTAAACAATGGTGTTGACAAAAGCAAACATTAAAAAAAAAGACGCATTTGCTAGTCTTTGAGCTCTTTTATCATGATTCATGTTTCATGTCACTCGTACCCAAGCGCTCCACAAGTGTACGACAAAGCGATAAGGCAAGCTTTTTACAACAGAAAAGCCAAACATTTGGAGCTGGTTATGTGATAAGTTAACATATCAAAATACAAAATACAGTTTACAAATCATGCACTATGTGGCACTAAGTGTTTTGAGGTCACAACATAGTATTGTGTAAAAGACCTGCCTGAAAATAAGTCATTATTAATCAATATTTTGTTACTGTAATCGTAGTAAAGAAATAAAAGTTGTTGGTATTGTACTGTCTCTAATGTTTATTTACAGTTGGAAACTGCAGTGAATTGTATGTATATGTACATTTTTTGGAGTTTTGCAAAAATTTTGGTAGAGGCACATTTTTACAATGAAGCTGATTTTTATAGTTAAAATATAGATATTTTTATAGTCAGCCATGTCTCCGCAAACCAGCTATTTGTTTTGGTCACTTCTAACAATTATTATAATCTTATCTGATTTTCAATGATGTCTTCAAAAGCACAACAACAAAAGAAGGCAGATTCGGCTGTTGCCAGCAGCTCGTTTCTGGAAACGGCTAAGTGTAATGAACTATCACCTCCTGAGGGTGATTATGGCTGCCATCAGCAGGCTTGAAAGTGGAATTCACACAAAATTTTACACGCACACTGCTGAAATTCGAGGCAAAATTTCCCTGGTACGAAATAAAAAGCACAGCACATTTTCATCTTTGAAAAAAGAACCCAGAGTGAGTGTTTAACAAGCCTAGAGACCGCTACCTCAGAATGGACGACCAGTCTTCAATCACTTGAGCCTACGGTCTTTTCTCTTCAGAAAGAGATTGCTTGACTGCAAGCTAAGTGCTTCAATTTTAAATGTGTCGTTTCCGCAGATCCAATCTTCACCTGGTGGGAATTCCGGGAGGTTTGGAAGGCCCACAACTAACGAAGTTTGTGGCAGATGCTTTGGAGGAAAAATGTTATCTTACTGAACCTGCACTCCTTGCTCGCACTCATTGTACACTTGCACCGAAATCTGCAGAGGCTAGCCGTCTGCGAGCCTTCGTTATTTGCTTCCATCGCTATGATGTTAATGTAATGGGGTGACCCCTTAGGTGGGTTTTCTGTCTTGCATGGGTGAATGGAGCTGGGCTGAAGTTAAGCTCAAAGTCCCTTTAAAAAACGCAGGGATTTCCCTTTTACTTCCGTTTTTTTCCCTGGCATGGTATGCAGGCTGCATTCATGTGTCACGAGAGCTGTCTGGTTTGCGTTAAGCATTGAGCTCATATTAAGCGCCGTGAACCTGTATAAGGCTGAAATTCCTGTCTAACCCTGGGTGTGGGCCTGAGGGTGTTCAACCGCATTAACGCATTTCAGGGTATGTTACTGCATTGAATTATGTTGCTGCATTATTTTTAGTAATGCCGTTTATTAATGGTGGCTTGTTTATTTAGCGTGATCCAGGCAGTAGTGGTGGGTTGTTCACCACACTTACCAAGGGCCAGTCAATTGTGCTGCAGGTAGGTTTTATATAAAATTTTGTATTTTGTGTGCAAAAAAAACCTAAATAATGACTTATAGTGATGACCTATTTCAAAACACAGCATCATGAAACTTTGAAGCGTTATGGATCAGTGAGTCGATTCAGCGGTTTGGATCGCCAAAGTCACGTATTTCAGCAGTTTGGCGGTTTGACACGCGATCCGAATCATGATTCAACTCGCTGATTCATAACGCTTCGAAGCTTCATGATGCCGTGTTTTGAAATCGGTCATCACTATATAAGTCGTTATTAAGGGTTTTTTTTGCGCACAAAAACTATTCTCATCGCTTTATAACGTTATTGTAGAACCACTGTAGTGAGATGGACTTTGTAACGACGTCTTTAGTGCCTTTTATGGGTCTTGAGAGTGTACAGTGCATTGTGCCAATGGAGGCCTTTCTGAGCCATCGGATTTCAACTAAAATATCTTCATTTGTGTTCCAAAGATGAACGGAGGTCTTACGGGTGTCGAACAACATGAGGGTAAGTAATTAATGACAGAATTTTCCTTTTTGAGTGAACTAACCCTTTCAGGGTAAACAAATCATCGACACCTGTCCCTCGTCAGCCCCTGGTTAACTTGTGTATAAATCCCCCAGTGTTTGCTCATGTTCTAGGTCTAGTCTTGTCTTGTCTTGTGATGGCTGTTATGTGTTTCGTTCTCTCCTGTTCACGGTTTCTGTTGTTTTGGTTCCTGTTAATTCTATTATTAAAACTCATCTGCATTTGGATCCTCTCGCCTTGGTCCCTGAGTTTCCCCACGCGTAACAGTTTGCTACTGTCCACTATGCTACCTTTACTGGGTAACACAGTTGACAGTAACTTAGTTTACGTTTTTTTTTAGCATTTTGGCCTATATTCAACATGGAAGCCTAGAACCACTGAGCACATGGTATGTTTAGAAATATATTTTCATAAAAATAACATAAAGTTTTGTAAAATGTTGTTAAAATTTGCAGCAAGAATACCTATGTTACACTGTGGACAGTCAATTAATCCACTCTTGACACAGGTTTGCTTTTTTAACTAATATTATGGGAAAGAGAGAGGACTCAACTTTTAGTCTTTCATCCATGTGCTTCAAGAGGAAATTACATCACACTATGCAAATTATGAGGGATTGGGACAATTCATTTCTTTTTGAAGGGGGTTTTCCTAGTGAGTTCACAATGTTTTTTCGGACACATAAAATAAGGTATATCACAATAAACACTTATTATTTTTGAAGAGCACAACCTAATGTCTTGATTATGTAATCTAATTGAAGGTAAAACTATGAAATTAATTTATGTTTGAGATCATTTTCCTGCTTAAATGCAGATTAGAATGAGCAACTTTACAAAATCGGACAGTTGAATAACAGGGTTATATGTGATATGAACAAAATATATGGGTTTTTCAACCTGTGGTAGTATGACTGGGGAAAATATAATGTTGTACCATGAAAATAAGCACTGGGGCTTTATATTTATATATATATATATATATATATATATATATATATATATATATATATATATATATATATATATATATATATATATATATATAAATATATATATATATATATATATATAAATATATATATATATATATATATATAAAAACATCACGGACATGAGCTGTACCCACAGTTATAGAATGACCCCTCTGCTTGTTCTTTCCATTTTCTTTCCATTTTCGAACATTTACAATACATATTTTATATCTTAGGCGGTGCTAGCCTCCACTCACATTAAGGAGGATATTTAGCAAAAAGTGAGCCAGGGTGGGCAGCTTAAGTTCAGAGACAAAACTGTGTTTGTCTTGCCGGACTTTCCACCTGAGATTGCCAAGGGTTCTTGAAGTATGATTTAAAAATACTAAATAAGAAGAGCATTTTTTGCAATGTAGTCAAATCTTTTGATAATATAAAATATAATAGGCCTTTGTTGACTTCATTCTAAATAAACTACAACAAAATATATTGTCCTGTTGCTTAGCTCCCTCTCAGTAACATACCTGAAGCTCATTCATTATGCAGGTCATTATGCGGCCCATTATGCATTCTTTTGTTCTCTCAGGTGTGATACCCAGCATTATTCATTAACGTTCACGCCTCCTTGCATACTGCCTTTGTAAATAAAAAGTGTCTTACAAAATGTAAATTAATATATTGTTTTATGTGAATGAGTAGGCTCAATGATTCTCACATCAGTTTGAAGCAACAACACCCATTAGTCAAAAGTCTTGTGGACACATATCGATTGTGTGTTTTGAGGCCTTAATTTTAAAACTATTTTTTAGTTTTTTTAAAAAACCATGCATAAACATTATTCTCTCAAAAGTACAACCATGTACATACAGTCCATGTTGCTCACATATTATGGTAGCCCAGTTTGTGCTGAATAGAGTGCAATTACACTTTTGCCATTAATATTTTTATAAGCAACTGAAAAAAAGCACAGACGTCAGAGCATGTCAAAACTTCTAAAGGGCCCCAAAACCGCTCAGACTTCTGGGGGTTAATATGTTCCTCATTTCTTTGTTTATCTCAAGAGCACAAGATTGGGCCATTGCTCTTTTGTGTTTTTTTTTTCATGCTTCTATGTACTTACTGTGCCTTGTATAGCTAATTAGGTTTCACAAGTATAGGCCTATATATTTTTTTTATCTCTCTCCAAATGATGATGATGTTACCTTTAACACCTCTTATTTTGTCACGTATACCTCACCTTCACTCTCTTTCATTAATCCTGGGTGGAGCATTTTCTTGTGGTGCCCCCTTGAGCACTTGGTGCCCTACGCACAGCGCGTGATGTGCATGGTGGGAGCGACGGCACTGGAAATACCTTTACAGCATCATGTTAATGAACATCCCGACACATGCTGCAGAGAGCGCCGTTTACATTAATATGCTATGCGCACTTTCCTCTCAACAACAAAAACACCCTACAAATATGGGGGGGGGGGGGGGGATAGTAAGAAAGCATCTGATCTGATCTTAGCGATGTGGATATGTTTGCACCAGCTCTGTAATTCAGCACTATCCAGTCAAGTAACGTCGCGTTTATTTATAGCCTATGACTTTATACAATATAGGCCTAGTCAATTGCTTTAAAGCCACACACATCATAACTATCTATAGGCGTACTGTGATTGAGACATGTATTCAAGAAATGTATTTAAACAGAAAGACGTAGGCCTATTGTTTCTGCCTCAATTTAAGGGCGGAAACATGGGTTCTCCCGACATTGCGCATCTTACTCATGCTGTTTACTTTTCATAATCAACACAGATTAAATTAAAAATGGAAAAATAGAATATTTAAACATAAATATGAAACTAAATTAGCTACGTTTTCTCTAACCCTGTACAACGCCCATGCGTTCTGATGGATTTTTCCTTAATGACAGCGGAAGCAACTCTGTCAATTTTTGGCCATACAGATTAGTGTAAGACAACTACAAAGGGTCTTTTATTTGTGTACATTCACAAAAACACCAAAACCTTGTGCTTTTTTAAAATAAAGAGCTTTAAACTGTCTTTGTATCCGCGAGAATCTTTCTGAAACTTTCAACGAATGGCCTATATCACACAAACATGAAATATAGTATGTCTAAAGAAATTAATAAAACAATTCTAATTTATAACAAATATTATCCTGCAATGTAATCTGTATGAAATTAAAGAGATACACAGTTTCACCTATCCCAGATAATTATAATTAATGGGATCACCATGATTCGATAGTGATTTCAGACACGTCACGCTGAGGTGTTATTCCCTAAAGTGTCTTTCGACGCAGTGAAAAAGGGAACATGTCTAAACTCTGCTAAGAGCAGGAAAGTTAAGAGGCAATGTGATAACATGTAATTTATGTGAGGGGAGGAGAAACAGCCACCTCTTAATCAAAGAACTCTCAAAAAGGACAGATACCTCAGGTTAAAAGAGTCAGATTCTGAAAGACGACAGATTTGGGAAAGGAAAATGGGTTAAGAACGAACAGCTAACTATTCTCGTCTCACTTACTCTTCTTCCTTTTACTTAAGTATCTTTTTTGTTGAGTCTTGTGTTATAAGTCAAGTTTTATAAGGCGCAAAGTTTAGCAACGACTGACTCTACAGGCTGTAATCACCTCAAAACTTCAAGCTTCAGCCATGAGAAAGACTCCGGGCCTTATCATACACCTGGCACAATACGGCGCCAGGTCACCTGCAAGTGTTTTTTGCTAGTTTTGGTAATTCACCCCAATGCACACATTGTTTAAATAGCAAATGCATTTGCGCCCCTTTGTGCGCCCATGGGTGTGCTGGTCTGAAAACGAGATGTGTTCAGGCGCATTGTAACCTTGCCTAAAAAACGATAGAAGGGTCAAATTAATTAATGATTGATCGTTCAGGTTATCTTTATAATGTTTATAAAGTTTCTTTCCTCACTTTCTTTTTTTCTGCAACTCATGTGAATGTGTGTGCGTGTTTATGTGTTAGATATTAGTTTATGCGTAAGAATAATCAATAAAGTCTTGTTTATATTTTAAAAAGGGAAGAGTCTTGTGTTATGTGCTTACAAATTTAATGTCTTAAACTGCTGATCTTGTTACCTTGCTAATAAATAGTGTTCCCTTTCGAACGGTCGTATTGCGTCTTGCTAGACGCAGAGGGAAAACGGCTCGGGTTATGTCTATAACCCTTGTTCCCTGAGAAAGGGAACGAGCACTGCGTCGGAACGACGAATTTGGGGATGCTCCCTTAGCAACAGCGAATCTGAAGTCTGAATGAAACCATTCCAATCCTGATTGATGTTGGGTCATGACATAGTTTGTGACGGCATACCCGGAAGCTAGGCCATGATAAGGGGGGGCCATGCCCCTGGTGGAATGAGTCCTAACGGCCATTGGCGAAAGGCAAATTGCGCACCTGATAAGCCGTGGCTATAGCCTGGACAATCCAGTTGCTGATTGTCTGAGTAGAAGCAGGCAGCTCTTTCTTGGGTGAACCAAAGCACACTAACAGCTGTTCTGATTTCCTCCACTGCGTAGACTTCTCCAAATATATTCACCTCAACTAGCTCCTCTTGAGCGGGTGGATGAAGTGGCGACACACTTTGTGCTTCACCACCCGCCTCAATGTCAAACTCATCCGGCTCCTCGGAACCGGAGAGCGTAAACATCGGATTCTCCATCCCGGGGGAAGAAGCCGCAGCGCGGGCTTCCACACGGGGAGGGAGAATATCTGAACTGTCAGACGAGGATTGGGAAAGTGCCTCAGCAGTCCCGATCCATTTGTGAGCCCCATGATCTGTGACACCGAGCCGCCTCAGCGACCGCGGGTCCAGAACCACGGGGCTCACGGGGCTGGCCGGCCTCATTAAACACGGCCAGCCAAGAGCGAAGCACCCTGAGCGTCAGCGAGAGCCGCCATTACATGCTTAACGCCCAGGAACTCCACACACAGCAAATGTGTGTCCGAGCCCGACATGAACCGGGAACACGGGTGCACACATTTCTTAAACTCTTTCACAGTCACCATTCTCACACAATATATATTTCTTTTGACAGACAACAATAAATAGACAAAACAGTTTGACACAGAGCGCTATGCTGAAGAGCGATAACTTCCATTACTATGCGCCGGCCCCCCTTATGTAGCTTCCGGGTGTGACACTGTCACACAAGACGCTTGTTTTACCACTCTATATATTATAATGATTTTATGTATATTAGAGTTTTAATAGGTTTACATGTTGTCTTAGTCATTTTAGTCCATTTTAGTCCTCTTATCTGTTTTAATGTGTGTATGTTTTTAAATGTTACGGGGTCCACCTGTCATGTGACTGATCCCATGACAGGAAACAGGAAGTAGACCAGCATAAAGGTGGCAGCATGGAAAACCAAAGGGGGCTACAAATGCACTGGTGATCACCTAACCTGGACTGTGGAGTTCTTATTGTCTCACCTTTCCAGTTCCACGCATTTGGATTCACTCTCACTTGGATTGTATATACACGGTTGGACACTTGCATAAGGACTATCAGCGCACTGGGACTCATTCGGACTGTTTTAGGGTAGGGTATTATGTATTCTATGCTTTTAACAGACTGAAGTTTCCTAGTTTTACTGTGTTGTTTTAAGTCTCTTGTGTACATTGTAAATACACCGTTGGTTTTCCACTTTACTACTGTTGTTTGTCTAATCCTTTTAAACACTTCATTATCTCACACAGTAGAATCTGACCCCATTTTAACCCCTTACCTGTCACCCCCCTTTTTGAGAATAAACATGAAAATGCACTATCCAAACTTAAAGGGCTGTAATTCAAGAATGCTTTGGAATATAGACCTAAGTTTGGTCTTGTTTTAAAGCAGACACTCGGCAGATTATTGCTGAAGTGAACACAATTCAAAATATGAAAGTATGAAAAAGTTATGGAAATTTAAATTTACTGTAAATAAAAAATACTGTACTAAATATTTTTATTTTATATAAAATATATATTTTACAAAAATGTTTTAATCTAAAATTACTATAAAATCAAAGCCATATGTCTAACCAAGTTGTGTTCCAAATTTGAAGTTGATATCACAAAAATTGAAGTTCCCATGAGATTTTGTTTAGGCGCTGTACCACAAATAGCCACCGGGTGTCACACATATTCCATTGATAGTTTTTTTGATGCATTTTTCTGTACATTTCTGTCCAAATATCCCTTCCATCACAAAATGGTCACCAAATATGGAACCCTGAGACTCAGACCTTTCCGACGATATGTGTTTTGTCAAGATTAGAAAAGATTTTTATTATAAAGTAATTAAAATAAATGTTGTAATATAAAACATGACGATGCCCACTAGGGGAGGAGCCCGCTAGAATAATTTAAAGTACCGTTTCCATGGTAACGCAATGTCCAATTTCAAAACGGTTTTCACAGGATGAATTTTGAGTTCGTAAGCTTTCGAATGATACCTAATTTATGATAATTACTCAAATATATGATACAAAAAAAGCCGATCAAAAAAAGAGTGCCAGGTGTCCCGCCAGCGGGACGGTGACAGGGAAGAGGTTAATACATGTAACTTCAACCAGGAAGACCGATTGTTACATATGGTGGCCCGTACGGGGAACGTTTAAAGATTGTTACGCTGTGTTGAGAAGAGTGTTTTAAGGATGACAACACAACAAGTTAATGCTGCTTCTTTTAATACATCAGCTGGTATGAATGATGAACGGGGGTTACAATATTGTGAGTGTAAACAGCTATGCACTGAGGTTGCTGATCTTAAAAACATTGTTTTAAGACTGGAGAAGGATTTTAAAGACTCTGTTGAAAGTTCTCTTAATCGTGAAGTGTGTTTTAGAGATGCTGTGGATTTTAAATTTGGCAAAATGGAGGACTCTATAAAGGATGCCGTGGCGACACTGGAGAGAGAGGTCATTGAATGTTTCAAGAGGAGAGACAAGAAATGGGCGAAACAGCTGGAACAAACAAGGGATCCAGAAACTGCCATCTCCCCTCCTGCTGCGACAATCAGCCCAGTGCCTCCCACATCGGCCCCTGGCTTTCCACCAGCCAATGATCCCACTGCCTCTCCCACTTCACAGACTAACAACAGAGCGACCGATGGAGATTTCTGCGCCACCATTCCAGCAGGGCCAGATTTCATCACTGTGTTCTCCATCCTTCCCTTCTCCAGAGAGGAACTCCGCAGCATGCAGGCGGATGACGTCAAGCTCCAGCAACTTATCATCTCACCCTCTACTCCACCGACCCAGGGTATCGAGATCCAAGAACACCAGGGCTTGCTGTATCGTCGGATCCAGAAGGATGACGGACGGGTCAAGGTCCAGCTCCTCATTCCGCAGACCCTGGTCCAGCAGACGCTACAGCCCTTCCATCAGAGAACAGCAGAGAGACATCATGGGCGGCTAAAGACACTCCTGCAGATCCTGGAAGTTGCCTGGTGGCCCTCGATCCGCAGAGACATCTGGCAATTCGTCAGTGACTGCAAGGCGTGTGGAGTGGAGACAAGGGAGTGTGCTGTTATCAACCCTCACAAGAAACCATCTCATCATTTACATCACCGTTCATCAGCAGCAACATCATCCATCAAAGAGACCTTCAAGCCGGTAAGGAGGAAATGCCAGGGGGGCTGGCGGGCCAGCAAGGCTGGGTGCAACACGACCCTGGGAGGCGTGGCGCCACCGATCTTAGGGCACCCAGGCTGGTATCGACTTTCACCTCTTTCGAGCATTCCAGTAGATTCCTCCGGCAGACTAGTGCCTGTGTGGGACGGCCTAGTTTTATCTAATTTATTACAAAGACATTTTAAGACACACATTCAAGAGGATACCCACTACATGGACAATGGCTGACAGTACCTTCCAGGGACTAGTACCTTCCCCGGGGAGCCGTAGGCTAGGGGGGGGGGACTATGTGACACTGTCACACAAGACGCTTGTTTTACCACTCTATATATTATAATGATTTTATGTATATTAGAGTTTTAATAGGTTTACATGTTGTCTTAGTCATTTTAGTCCATTTTAGTCCTCTTATCTGTTTTAATGTGTGTATGTCTTTAAATGTTACGGGGTCCACCTGTCATGTGACTGATCCCATGACAGGAAACAGGAAGTAGACCAGCATAAAGGTGGCAGCATGGAAAACCAAAGGGGGCTACAAATGCACTGGTGATCACCTAACCTGGACTGTGGAGTTCTTATTGTCTCACCTTTCCAGTTCCACGCATTTGGATTCACTCTCACTTGGATTGTATATACACGGTTGGACACTTGCATAAGGACTATCAGCACACTGGGACTCATTCGGACTGTTTTAGGGTAGGGTATTATGGATTCTATGCTTTTAACAGACTGAAGTTTCCTAGTTTTACTGTGTTGTTTTAAGTCTCTTGTGTACATTGTAAATACACCGTTGGTTTTCCACTTTACTACTGTTGTTTGTCTAATCCTTTTAAACACTTCATTATCTCACACAGTAGAATCTGACCCCATTTTAATACATGTAACTTCAACCAGGAAGACCGATTGTTACACGGGTATGCCGTCACATACTACGTCATGAAGCAACACCACTCAGGATTGGAATAGTTTCATTCAGACTTCAGATACGCTGTTGCTAAGGGAGCATTCCCAAATTCATTGTTCCTCGAAAGGGAATTCCTTTTCTCGAAAATACTGAAGCCTTTTATAAAATAATGCAGTGCTACTGCACAGCCATAACAGTGCTGAAGCTTACTCGCATGCTCTTGGCTGGTCAGTGGGAATCGCCTTCCTTGATGCACCAATCTCCCCCACTGGCCTCTTCAGCCCTGCTGTGGATGGTTTCTCAGAGCGCTTCACCATGGCACAAAAGGCGTCCCAGGCTATGTGACACTTTTTGCCAAAATGCTCCAGTTCACTCAGCCACACCCAGCACCTGAGCAGCAGCAGCGCCCCAGTCAGGCAAAATGCTTCGCATCCAAGTGTCAGGGACCCCGGCCAAAAATAACACTGAACCCTGAACAGAAGAAGCAGCCCTGATCTGCAGAGAATAAAGAGGGGAGGGCCAAGTCTTGCCGAGGCCGGACCGCCCTCCAAAATAGTGTTATAGCGAACCCAAAAACGTAAATACTCAACAAAAGAGCATTATTCCTCTTCCGCACCACATTAGGGTCGGCACTAAGCGCACCGCCACTCGACACTCAAACCCCTGGCCAATCAGGCAGAGGCTTGGAAAGAAATCCCTGGTGTGTCTTACTTTCATATCCATATAATTCCTCTTCACAGGCCATTCTTGAGATTCGCGTTCGATGGGAAGGTCTACAAGTATACAGTCCTACCATTCGGACTGTCCTTGGCACCTCACACTTTTACAAAGTGCATGGATGCATCACTTTCCCATTTAAGACAAATGGTAATGCACATTCTGAATTACCTCGACGACGGGCTCATACAGCCCGGTCAGAGGCAGAACTAGAATTCCACAAATCTGTGCTCTTCAGCCATCTAGAATGCCTGGCTCTCAGAATAAACACAGCCAAGAATTTGCTGCTCCCCAGGCAAATTATCCCTTTCCTGGGCACGATATTAGACTCAGCCCAGATGAGGGCATTGCTGCCGTTCGAAACGGGAACCAACAGACCCCTCAGAACCTTTCAGAGAATGCTAGGCCTCATGGCCTCAGCCTCCTCAGTACTCCCACTGGGCATGCACTATCAGCGAGGCTAGAGCTTTGTCTACTAGACGCCTCTATGCTCTTAAATGGTCTGTGTTCTCTAGCTGGTGCTCAGCCAGGAACCAGGACCCAGCTTTGTGTGAAGTATCACTGATACTTTCTTTCCTACAAGAGCTGTTGGATGCAGGCCGTACTCCATCCACGCTCAAAGTCTATGTGGCAGCCATCGCCGTTTTTCATGCACTGATGGCTGGCCAGTCAGTGGGCAGGAACGACATGATTGTTCGTTTCCTAAAAGGAGTCAAAAGGCTTAACCCCCCACAGCCTCCTACGGTGCCCTCCTTGGACCTATCATTGGTCCTTCGAGCTCTGAAAGAGGCCCCATTCGAACTGTTACAAACATTCTTGCTGAAAACTGCACTACTGCTAGCATTAGCATCAGTAAAGCGAGTTGGTGACCTAGATGCACTCTCCGTGAGTTCTTCCTGTGTGGAGTTTGGCCCGGCTGACTCTAAAGTCACCCTCAAACCAAGACATGGCTATGTGCCGAAAGTGCTTTCGACCCTGTTCAAAGCACAAGTAATCATGCTCTCTGCTCTACCCTCCACGGAGGATGAGCAGCAGTTGCACCTGCTCTGCCCAGTCAGGGCTCTAAGAACATATATTGAGCTCTCCACCCAGTCGGAGCAACTTTTTGTAAGCGTCGGTGGCCGCACCAAAGGGTCACAAAGCAAAGACTATCCAGATGGTTGGTGGATGCTATCGTTTTGGCCTGCGCTTCTATGGGCCTGCAGTGCCCCATAGGCGTCAAGACTCACTCCACAAGGCATGGCTTCTTCCTGGGCGAGGTCAAGCCGAGTATTTATTGGCAATATTTGTAGAGCGGCTGGCTGGTCGTTGCCGTCTACTGTTACCAGATTTTACAGTTTGGAAGTCACTGCTCTGCAGGAAAGTGGCCTCTATGAGCCTGGCCCTTCACAGTTAGCGCTTAGGGGTCTAGAACTCATATGTCCCTGTGCTGCAAGTACATAGGCCCCTTCATTATGATGGTGTCAGGCCTCTGTGAGCCTGGTCTTTCATATTAGGGTCTTTGCTCCTTACACGATATGTCAATACACTCTGGCTTGGGACCCTTATACTAGCATCTCAGCTTGAGTAGAGGTACATGTTGTTGCGCTTATCATAGGATGGCATGATTGAATAGGTTCTCACTGCATCTAGCAAGATGCAAAATGACTGACTGTTTGAAAGGGAACATACTCAGTTACTGACGTAACCTGAGATAAGGGAACGAGTATTGCGTAGACGGTCGTGCTATGGTGCATACGAATAGTGATCGTCGCTTCAGTTGAATTAAACCTGAATCCATGGCAATCCGAGCGTCTTTTATAGGCAGATGCCCCGCCCATTCTGGCAGGCTCTGCACTCAGCTCAGCGGGCTCCGCATCCATTGGTTCACACAGTTACGCCGCTCTGCCGCGTATTTTATTTTTTGCTTTTTTCCCCACTTAATTCTGTAACAATGTAATGCTTGTGTTGTGAGATACTTGTGCTTTTCTTAAAAAAAAAAAAAAAAAAAACATATATGTATGCTTTTGATGTTTTGGTTTTCAACTTGAAGTGGACCAAATAGAATAGGCCGAAAACTAAATTTCTGATGCATTTTGAAGTGCGTTCAAGTGGACAAGGGATTTTAACAGACCCTCAACCCCTCGATTCTGACCGATTGAGTGAGTCAACTCAACATGTAGATGAAGGGAAGATGTAATATGTTCTCCTTGCCTTTGGGGGGAGCTGTGTTTCATTGTAGGAGTGTGCCCTTCTTTACATGGGTAGAGCTTTTGTTACTTCATAATTCTCTATCCCTGTGAAAAGGTAGGAAGTGTTCTCTGTCATCTGTTACATTTATTTGGTTACTTTGTCCATCCATGTTATTTGAAGACATATATTGATTTTAAAGATGTTTACAAATGTATATGTGCATATACACTCACCTAAAGGATTATTAGGAACACCTGTTCAATTTCTCATTAATGCAATTATCTAATCAACCAATCACATGGCAGTTGCTTCAATGCATTTAGGGGTGTGGCCCTGGTCAAGACAATCTCCTGAACTCCAAACTGAATGTCAGAATGGGAAAGAAAGGTGATTTAAGCAATTTTGAGCATGGCATGGTTGTTGGTGCCAGACGGGCCGGTCTGAGTATTTCACAATCTGCTCAGTTACTGGGATTTTCACGCACAACCATTTCTAGGGTTTACAAAGAATGGTGTGAAAAGGGAAAAACATCCAGTATGCGGCAGTCCTGTGGGCGAAAATGCATTGTTGATACCAGAGGTCAGAGGAGAATGGGCCGACTGATTCAAGCTGATAGAAGAGCAACTTTGACTGAAATAACCACTCGTTACAAACGAGGTATGCAGCAAAGCATTTGTGAAGCCACAACATGCACAACCTTGAGGCGGATGGGCTACAACAGCAGAAGACCCCACCGGGTACCACTCATCTCCACTACAAATAGGAAAAAGAGGCTACAATTTGCACAAGCTCACCAAAATTGGACAGTTGAAGACTGGAAAAATGTTGCCTGGTCTGATGAGTCTCGATTTATGTTGAGACATTCAGATGGTAGAGTCAGAATTTGGCGTAAACAGAATGAGAACATGGATCCATCATGCCTTGTTACCACTGAGCAGGCTGGTGGTGGTGGTGTAATGATGTGGGGGACACTTTAGGCCCCTTAGTGCCAATTGGGCATCGTTTAAATGCCACAGCCTACCTGAGCATTGTTTCTGACCATGTCCATCCCTTTATGACCACCATGTACCCATCCTCTGATGGCTACTTCCAGCAGGATAATGCACCATGTCACAAAGCTCGAATCATTTCAAATTGGTTTCTTGAACATGACAATGAGTTCACTGTACTAAAATGTACTTTGGGATGTGGTGGAACGGGAGCTTCGTGCCCTGGATGTGCATCCCACAAATATCCATCAACTGCAAGATGCTATCCTATCAATATGGGCCAACATTTCTAAAGAATGCTTTCAGCACCTTGTTGAATCAATGCCACGTAGATTTAAGGCAGTTCTGAAGGCGAAAGTGGGTCAAACACAGTATTAGTATGGTGTTCCTAATAATCCTTTAGGTGAGTGTATTTTCGTTCGATGGTTTTGTGTTTTTGACATTATTTAATGTCTTTAACCCTCTAGGCGCCACGGTCGAGTTTACTCGACGAGATACGGCACTGAATAAAATGGCCGATTTTGTCAAAAATGGTGTATTACATTTCGTTCGACCTCCCCTCCACTAGATTTCAGACATACCATACTTCATCCCAGACTCAAAAAAATGTCATGCTTCTATACAAAATCTTCGAGCAAGAGCGCATTGAATCAGTGCGAACAAAACCGGAGCTAGTGTGCGAGTGAGCCATTTTATCAGAGCAATATTGTCAATGTCAGTGAGTATTTGCATTAGATTATTATTATTATTATTATTATTTTCTAATGGCATCAATAAAGCTTACCCGCAATGAAGTGTTGGGTCTTCTATTCGCGGACCCTGATTCTGAAGGGGAATATCTGCCTTCAGAAGATGACGTGATTCTGAAAGTGAAAGTATAGCCCTACACCAAGCACAAACGGTGAATCCTTTGCCCAATGTAGTTGGTCCTTTGCCCAATGTCAAGGCCTGTTCACACCGGGACGATTTTTGCGCGCGTTTATCGCCGACGTTTAACGCCTCGTGACTAAACAATGGGCGCCAATGTGAGTGTTCACACCGACGCGTAAAACGCCAGGCGTAAAAGCGTCATTTAAAAAAAACGCCTCGGGTTCGTTTTTTTATTTTGACGCGGCGCGTTAAAAACTGGCCGACCAATGAGATCAGCGCTTTTGTTCACGTGCCTGGAGCTGCTGAAGTGACAGTAAAACACGACTTGGTGGCGCTCAAGCACAAAATCGGTCTTGCCGAGCACACATTGATACGAAGAAGAAGTAGTAAGTAGACAAAGAAGAAGATGGGCTGCTAATGCTGCTTGCCAGTTAGCAAAAAGTGTGTGAATGGTTTTGCCATAGACATAATATATCTGTGGTTTTGTCAAGCACGTAAATACTGTCTCTCCTTTTCTTCTGTGTGACAAGCGAGTGTCAGAAGCGTAAAGTGCCGCAGCACCACCTTGTGTACCGGGAGCGCTATCTACTGAATGTGCACGTTCACTCGCCGCATCGCCAGTGGAAATCGCTTGGGTGTGAACACTCAAGACGCGCCGAAAAACGTCACGAAAAACGCTGGCGATAAGTGCGTGCGATATGTGCATGGTTGATCTTTTGAACTAAACAGGTCTTGTCTACTTGTGTCATATGAATAATATATATGTGCCCCATACTTGGAATCAGAGTGCCTACTGTATGTAGTAAATGGAAAGTCTCTACAGCAAAAGGCCAACCGTTACATGCAGGTGGTTTGTTTCTACCATTTTTTAGTAACGATTTACACAGTTTGTTTACTATTTACCATTTACTTGAGCATTCAGTATTGTGCAATATAGCATACAAAAGGTGAGGGACATTTTGGGGGGAAAGAAGTGCTGCATTTTATCATTTAAACATGTGACTTTTCATGAAAATTCTATAATCCAAGGTGACCACCACCATATGACGTCATAATATGCTAATTATATGGGAAAATGTAATCCATACATAAACTTTGGGTCATCCTTAATATTTCTCTAATTTACAGAATGTCTCTATCTTTTATCACTTTTAAGATATAGCCTTTTGAAATTAAGATGTCAAAATCAAACATTTTAGGAAAAAAACTCTTTTTGGCGCCTAAAGGGTTAAGATTCCATGCGGTGGATTATATTTTTCTGTATATTGTATTGTGTTCAAGGTTTATTTGTGTATTTTGGGCTTTTTATCTTTGTATTTTGGTTATATTTTACATCTCTCTTTATTCATGTTAGTTTATCTTAGTTTGCAACCACGTTTGATTAGCTGCAGCTACAGCTATGGTGTTACATTGCATTAACACAATATAATTCTCTATCCCTGTGAAAAGGGGTGGATGAGAAGACAGAAAGCAGAATAAAAAGCTTCACTGCTGTGACGACAATGATCTTGGTGCCCTACTCATAAATCATACAGCATACATCACACAACGCAGAGACATTTGGGGGAGCACACTAACGAAGAGGGTTACATATTTGGTGCCGTGACCCGGATCGTTGGTTTCTTTGGTCAACAGAAGTAAGCTTTCTGACAAATAAGCAGTGTGAGTAGAGTGAAAAAAAGAAGCAAAAAAAGAGAGAAAAAAGAAGCAAAAGAGAAAAAAGAAGTTAAAGAAAAAAAGAAAAAAGAAGCAAGAAAAAAGCAAGAGAAAAAAAAAGCTAAAGCAAAAGAAGCAAGAAAAGAAAAAGAGGTAAAGAACAGTATTCCCCATCCTTTCTTTTGTCTTAAAATGGCTGTGTTAAATATATTGTCGGACTGAACTGAGTTTGCTTAAGGAGGATTTCCCTCCCCCCCCCCCCTCTGTTTCTGACCTTTTGACATGGTGCTATAAGAGTGTTAATTTGCTGATTTGAGTAACACATTTCTGATTGCAGAGCTTTTTGAAACCATATTCTTTTTTGCGCGCCTGGTTTAGTATTTAAGTGTATTCAAATCTCTTGAAATTAGTTTTTTTGTGCTTTCATTGTGCTTTGGTGAATATAGGAAACATAAGTAATATATAACACATTAATTTACTGCATTAATTTGCACTTTGCTACATTTTTTATATATTTATATTTACATTTACAAATACTACACAGTGTATTGCACACTACATGCACATTGTGTGTTACACAGACTAGAAAATTAAAAGTAGTGGAAGACAAGTCAAGTCAACTTTATTTATATAGCGCTTTTTACAATGCAGATTGTTTCAAAGCAGCTTCACAGTGTTAAACAGGAAAATAATGCAACAGCATTTGATTTGGCTGTACAGCCACTCTGGAGAAAACGGTGATGTCATCTAGCTCATTTCAATTATCATACAGTGACAATGTCGGCAGATCAGTTATTTAGTTGATGAATTTAATTTTGTTTAAATTCCTCATCCCTGAGTACCACTAAGGCAGCCCTTCCAAGCCACCCCATGGTTTTCCAGAAGAGCAGGACAAAATCCAACAGTATGAAATAAGCATGCCTGTCGATGTGAGTATTGAAACTGTATCCCAGCCAGACGATAACCCCCAACAGTCTGTCAGGCCAAAATTGCCACAGCAAGCAGCACACACAGAGAATGTGCATCCCTCGGCAGTGAGCTGGCACAAGTTTGGCACCTTCTCCAGCACTTCTGTGCAACATCAGCCCTTAGCTCATGCCCAAGTCCCATATAACTCCTTCTATGGACTTCCAACCACCATGCACATGTCTTCTGTTATCCAACGGCCATCTAATGTGCCAACTATTTCATCCCGACCTAACATGCATGGCAATGTAACTTCCACTCAGGCTCACCAAACGTGGCCAAAAGAATGCCAGCTGACATGTCACCTTCTCCAAATAACCCATGCCTGCCCCCGGCGCCGACTGCGCCACCTATGTGCACTTCTTCATATGGCCTGCACTCTCCTGCTGCAATGACTGTTACACCCCAAACCAACTTGCCTGGTTTAGGTTTAGGTTTATTTAAGGTTTGACAAGGCAGGGTATTGCAGTACAAAACCCTGAAATGTGTCAAACATAACACATACTCAGAAACAACCATTATACACCTGGTTTAAAACAAGCTAAAAAACATAAAATCAAATAATTCTGGTAATACAACATAAATACACAGGAAAAAAAGAACAGCAGAAATAGACTTCATACAATCAAACACCTAAAAGTTATTTGTAAAGCAGTTTAAGAGCACGTGGGATAAAAGAAAGTTCATGTCTTTTTGTTTTACTCCTGGGCATGACAAAATTCCTGCGCTGCCGCAATAAGTAGGTGTTGGAGCCACAGACAGGAAGCAATGCAGTGGTGATGAGCTGTCCTTAATTGATTTAGTAAAAGTACGCAATGTGGCTTCATCACGTCTCTCACTCAGTGATGGGAGTGTTGAAGTCGGGATACCTATTATCCGGCAGCAATGATTTTGCACCCTCTCTAACTCATCAGAGAGACCGTTAGGTAGTCCACCCCATACTGGGCTAGTGTACTCCAGAACTGGCCTTATAAAACTTCAATATATTTGTGTTAGAACATCACAAGGGAGACCCACTTTTTTAGCAACACAAAGATAATAGATTCTAGGACGTACTTTCATAATCATGTACTTAATGTGGGCGTCCCATGACAGATCAGAAGAGATATGAACTCCAAGCAGTTTAAAGGTGGAAACTCTACTAATTACATGTCCTGAAATAACAGGAGAAGAAGGACAGGGAATGTTTTCCTCACTCCTAGCACTGATGATCATGTCCACTGTCTAAGTACCATTCATTGCCAATGTAAATTCCTGTCCCCATTCCGACACTGAATCCAAGGCCTTCTGGGTTAGCCCAGGAAGAGATCCCATTCGAAGCTCAGTGATTGTTAGATCATCGGCATGTTTCACAGGAATTACTGAAGGAGGCAGACAAGAATCCAAGCTGTTTACGCAGATGACAAAAAGCAGGGGGGTTAGAAGTCCCCCCTGAGGAACACAAGCTGGAATTAAGCAAGAGTTAGACACACAGGTGCCCCCACTTCACCTTTTGCTCTCTGTTACTCAGATAGCTTCTTACAGTGAGCCAGAGGGGTCGTCTGATATTCAAGTCAGCTAAAACATGAAGCAATTTACAGCAACCAATAGTGTCAAAAGCTCGAGTAAAATCAACAAAGACAGCATGAATATCCAATTTAGGGTTGCTATTGAGTGCTTCATGCCAGTGTTGCAAAATTTGAATCAGAGCAGTGTCAGTAGATCTGTTTGCCATAAAGCCGTGTTGCGATGGTTCAATTTTGGCAAGTATATCCTCCAGAATGGCATCTCTGAGTATTCCTTCATACACTTTTCCAACACAGCTGAGTAATGAAATCTGGGCAGTAATCTGCTGGAAAACTGGGCTTTGCTTTTTTGGGAACAGCCTTGACTATGGCCTCCTTCCATTGTTTTGGAAAAATATTATATTTCATGTAGGAGTTAAAAATATTGCATAACACTGGCGACAGCTCCTCATGAAAGGTCTTTAAAACCCAAGAAGGGATGCCATCAGGACCAGTAGCCTTTGCTGCATTCACTTTACGGAGTCTAGCCTTAACTTGTCCAATACTCAGAGGTGATGTACTGCAATTGGACAATTTATAGGTAACTTCTTCCTCGGACAGAGAAGTGTGATTTGCATAATCCCACACAGAGGCGAAGTGCTTAGCCAAGGTGTCACACTCATGTTGCATTATGTTATGATACTGAGACACCACATCATTCTCATCTCCTTCCATCCCCATTAGTGCCTTCACAGACTTAAACCACTGTTTAGGCTTAGTTCCTCGCAATTCCTCCACCTCATGCTTATAGTGTTGTTTCTTCGCATCCTTAATTTTTTTGGCAATAATTGATTTTAAGTTCCTGTAAGAGGTTTTATTGCCAGAACAGAATGCACGCTGTCTATCTTTTATCAGATCTTTAATCTGAACAGTCATCCAAGGCTTATCATTGTTTGTGATTGAAACTTTCTTAAATGGAACTGTTTTATCCAAGATAGACCTTATAGTGGAAGTAAAGGCACTAACCTTACTCTCAGGGTTCTTAGCCTCATTGATATGATAAAAATCTGTAGTATTCATGAGAAGGCCCAGTTGCCTATTTGTTTCTGAAGTGCGTTTTCGGCAAAAAAAAATGCTTGATAGGCTTGGAAGGCCAGCTTCCAGCCTTGAGCAAGATAGTCTCATGGTCAGAAGAGCCAACAGGAGGCAGGTGCTCTGGTGGCTGATACATGGATGAAATGTTAATAAAGATTGAGTCCAATTGACTGGCCTTTCTAGTTGCTCCTTGATGCTGGAGGAATGCCCCGCAAATCTGTCCTTTGCTACTGTAGTGCGACATTTGAGTGGTGAAGCCAGAAGGCTAGTTCTGAATCTCCCTCCTAATGAGCAGACCACCGGCAGAGCTTTTGAAGAACTACAAGCTGAGTAAAGTGATATGCAGACATCTCTGGACCCATTAGCTGATTTCTATGAGAGATACCAGCGCCCTGGAGAATCAGCATTGAACGAAGCGCCCTGGAGAAATATGCCATTGCTATGGAGGCCACTTTACGATCAGTGGAAGAGGTACAGTATGGAGGCCAACCTTTTCCAGACCGGGATGGCAAACTGACTCGCCAGTTCATGAGAGGATTGAGTGACGAAGATGTTTATCACAGGATAGCACCGATGAAGCCTAGACTTCTTAGCTTTCGTGAACTTCAAGCGGAACTTCGTAATCAATAGGTTGACACAGCTGGAAGCTAGAGTTGGATCATTCCTCAGATCCAGAGTTCTTAAGAGAGTAGTGACACTGCAATAAGGGGCGTAGTGTGCTATCGTTGTGGAAAGCCGGGACACATTGCACATCTCTGTCGGACAGTGATTACTGATGAGGCAGCCTAAGCTGAAAATGGAGCAGAGTCCAGGCAGGATTTAAATGTGTAGGGCCTGTGGTTACCGGGGCAACAGAGTCCCAAGCAACATGGAACGGGTGAGTCTAAACCAGCTTATACCCTGCTGGTAGGTCCCTGTAATGAAGGGATGGTCGAAGTGAATGGAGAGATGTGTAGGGCTCTCATTGACTCTGGCTCTCAAGTAACCACAATTACTGATGAGTTCTGGTGCCGACACACTGCCCTATGTACTCCCCATTGAAGGTGCCGCTGGCCAGCCCGTATCTTTTGTTTGTGTGCTTTGTTTCAACCTCAAGTTTTTGTGAAGGGTCTACTTAAATGTTCCTGCTTTTGTTGTCCCAGAGTACCGATCCAGTGTTCCATTGCTCATTGGACTAATGTAAGAGTTTCCAGAAATTAACTCCATGCATTATATGGCAGAAAATATCTGGCCAAAGTGAAGTTGACTAATCCTGAGTGGCACTCTGCACTGGTGGCTGTGAGTAAAAGCGAATCAGATTGAGCTAAGGGTAAAGTGGGTTAAGTACAGTATGCTGGCCACAAAATAAGAATACCAGTTGGTAAGGAGCAGGATGTTATCGCAGCATCTTGTCAAAGTCAACAGCAGACTACCAGTGTTGAATGCAGGGACGTCGTTAGGCCTATTTTAAGGGGGCTGAAGCTACCCCAAAATGTTCCTAAGCCCCCCTAAATGATAATAAGAACAACAATAACAATTTATCAATAACTGTATCCTCATTCATATTTAGACGCAACAAATGATATATATCCAGCTACAAAAAAATTGCCGAAAAGTCGGAAGTTGGACAGAAGTACAAAGAGTCGTTGTGCTATCAAGATGACGCACTGCGTCTCGTTGCATTGGTGTGAACTGTGGCAGCTTTCAGAGCGCAGAACCAAGAATATAGGATGCATTGGAGACGCTGGGACAGGCAAGGTTCTTCTCAACTCTCAATCTTACATCTGGTTACTGGCAAGTTGAGGTGGCTGAACACAACAAGCACAAAACTGCTTTCAGCACTCCCATGGGGTTATATGAGGCCAACAGGATGCCGTTTGGGCTGCAGAATGCCCCGTCAACCTTCCAAAGATTGATGAGCTGCTGCTTTGGTGATCTGAACTTTGAGAGCCTCCTTATCTACCTCAATGACATAATTATCTTCTCTAGCACTTTTGAAGAGCACCTTGAGTGGTTGGAAGTAGTGTTCGGCCGGCTTACATGCCTAAAGAATAGTGTATAAAACAAATTCATATGGAGAAAAACTGTAAACAATAAAACAGCTCCATAGCAGATTCCAAGTGATCAGGGGCTTTACATTTAAACACATTTCAAGGGATCCGCCAGTAGTGGGCACTCGTGCAAACTAAGCAATGACGTACATTCGAGTGAATGAGATGAAGGGAAGTTAGTGAGGGAAGGGAATAAAATTTTTTGACTTAAACGCAGCCCAAGAACTTCCATGCAAGTGTGCTGAGGCAGGTATGAGCTAAACTCTGCAGGGCATTAGACTTTGAGCTAGGAGCAGGACTATGGCATGTACATGCAGGTGATCAGGGACCCTAGGCATCTTTCTCCTTGTGTTTTTCAGAGTCCATAGAAAGGTGTATTTAGTACTGTCCTAAGTTATTGTTATTGTAACTGTTACTTTGTCTACTGCCTGTAAACTGTTAGTGTCTTTAAATTCATTCCACAAGGGCATATGCAAAAACTGTTTATGATTCACTGAAAAAAGGTTTGTTCAAACCTTTTCAAATAAAGATCTGTAAAGCTTATTTGGATTTTACAAAATTATCCTTAAAATACAGTATCCTGAATTTTTTTTTTTTTTTTGCTGAGTTTATATGAGCAATATCACATAGTAACCTGCTTTAAAAAATCCATTAGCATATTTACTGACATATCACTTGAGACGTACTTATATAAAAAATATAATTAAACTTAATTTGGAGTACTTCTTTATTGTACAATGCATATTAATCCTAAAAATGTGTTTTAGTAAGGATAGTGTGATCTCTGTATAATATCAGTCTTTAAATGCAAGATATTTAAAGCGTACCTAAAGTGTACTTGCAATAGTTCCACTTTAACACAATCAGCTATACTTAAGTATATCTTTAGTTGGACCTCAGCACTGTTTCCGGATAACTAAAGTGCATTTAGTACACAATTAGTTCCAATTTAGCAGAGTTTAAGAATACCAATTTAGTATACAAAAGGTACAATTGCAGAGTATTTATATTACGTACAT
The DNA here is from genome assembly GCF_949357685.1 of Gobio gobio. Lineage (NCBI taxonomy): Eukaryota > Metazoa > Chordata > Actinopteri > Cypriniformes > Gobionidae > Gobio > Gobio gobio. The sequence continues at coordinate 20,336,991 of NC_137112.1, read as the reverse complement.
AATATGTAAATGTTTTTGTAGTGTACTTAGCATAAAATAAATGTATTTTAAATATATTTTTGTATATTTATTTTTCACTTGGGTAGGAGTATGATATGGGTCTATATCTGCACAGCTGATAGATTGGAGCCAATCACAGCCATGCTGATATAGAGCCATTTCGCAAGACTATACGAGTGTGATATTGATTTTATATAACAGTTCGACAGCACAAGTGTCTAAACAAATAAGAAATAACAATGAAGTGTCTTTAAAATCCCTCTTTTGTGTGGAACTACTTCGTATCGCCGATGCATTCAAATCTCAAGTTGACAGTTTAACAGATCAGCCCAAGCCTCCATTACTAATTCTAAAATGTCACTTTAGAACTATCAATAAAGGAACGCAGAGTTGCTTCATTGAAGCTTATTGTATAATGAGAGAGAGATAGACTAAGCGAGTGTATAATATAGCATTTATTCTTCAGGTCCATCTTATAATCATAATAAAAATCTGTTTAAATGTCTATCTTTGTCTTAGTATCCTTTTAACACTTAAGGGGATTTCCCATGACGGCGCTAGTCAATACATAGTCAGTTGCATCTAATAAGGTGTTGTTTATAGTAAAAATAATGGCCTTGTTTACAACCTTGTCCCTTTCATATTTATGTCTTTACTCATAAAAACAGTGTTTTTTGCCAATAATAATGTAACTTTCCCTGAAGTCGAAATCACAATCATTAACTATTCTCAATAGCAAATACGGCATATTATTTACTGAACAATAATATTTAAATGAACAATAATTACCATTATAAAATGATAAGTGTGTACAATAGGAAATAAACACAACCAAACTATGCAGTCAAAAGTACAAGAGCAGCACTCTAGTTAGTACAGGATTTAAATAAAAATATGAAGTTATGAAACTTAACTTTGCCCTTAGCCAAATTGATTTGCTCTGAAACAAGTATAAGATTCATAAGACCAATTTGCCCGTTTGATATACCCCAAACAAATTATATCTAATGTTTAACTACTAACCACTAGGTTAAGCTACCAACATAAGAGCCAGCAGCAAATTCCCGAAGGACTGGCCGAGATAAAGCTGTTCTCGGCGGGTACAGTGCTGAACAGCTGCTGATGGAGCTTACATCTCCAAAAACGTTTAAACAAATTTGTACACACTGTGCAATTTTGGCCACGATTTGGCCGTCTGAGACAAATTTTGCAAATCCTAAAAGATTTTTCTGATCCTAGAATAAAATCTGAAGTCTTTGATATTTAGTTTGACATGTTCACAGGCTGGCGATTAATGACCGTTGCGATCAAATTTCACCTCAGACGAAATTCTGGCAGTGTCAGAAGATTTGGCACACAATCCTGCAGTGTGACTCCTACAACGACAAGAAAAACTATGACCAAAATGAGCGCTTGAGATTTCTTTGTAGCCACCATTTCAGTCCTGCGTGTAATGCAGCTCACTGTCACCCAACGCGCCATTGATTGATGATATGAAACTCCGAGTTTTCTTGCGTGCGTCCGTTTTTAATGCACCTTGACTATCGTACAGTCTTACATTAATGACAACTTAGATCTTACAGTGTGATATGCCTTACAGCGGGATCATGTTCGTAAAGTCTGACGAGGAACAATCGTGAAGTCAAGTCAAGTCAAGTCAACTTTATTTATATAGCGCTTTTAACAAGGCAGATTGTTTCTAAGCAGCTTCACATAGTTAAACAGGAAAATAATGCAACAGAATTTTAAATGTGAAGGACTATTATAAATCATACTGTGTGCACCTGGCTTAAAGGGTTAGTTCACCCAAAAATGAAAATTCTGTCATTAATTACTCACCCTCACGTCGTTCGAGACCCGTAAGACCTCCGTTCATATTCGGAACACAAATGAAGATATTTTTGTTGAAAGCTGATGGCTGAGAAAGGCCTCCATTGGCATTCAGTACACTTATACTCCCAAGACGGATAAAAGGCACTCAAAACATCGTTACAAAGTCCATCTCACCACAGTGACTCTACAATAATCTTACTATGCGACGACAATAGTTTTTGTGCGCAAAAAAAATCAAAATAACACCTTTTTCCAACTTGTTACTGCCTTCCGTGTGTGTCTCCACGACGCATGCGCGAGAATATGACGCAGATCCGGCGTTCGGACAGATGACCCAGAAGTGATTTGTTTACAATCAGAGGAAGACGCGCGTATCTCAGCTGTTGGATTCTACATTGATCGTGCTTTAGGTCTCGGCGTAGTGCTCAAAATGGGGTTAAAGTGTGCATTTCATGGAATCCCGAGCCCCGGCGCTACGTCATTTTCTCGCGCATGCGTCGTGGAGGCACACGCGGAAGGCAATAACAAGCTGGATAAAGGTGTTCTTTTGATTTTTTTTTGCGCACAAAAACTATTGTCGTCGCATCGTAAGATTATTGTAGAGTCACTGTGGTGAGATGGACTTTGTAATGACATTTTAAGTGCCTTTTATCGGTCTTGGGAGTATTAATGTACTGAATGCCAATGGAGGCCTAACTGAAGCCTTTCTCAGCATCAGCTTTCAACAAAAATATCTTCATTTGTGTTCCGAATATGAACGGAGGTCTTACGGGTCTCGAACGACATAAGGGTGAGTAATTAATGACAGAATTTTCATTTTTGGGTGAACTAACCCTTTAAGGTTGTGATATGTAGACAAAGTATCCATTATTTAACCTGAGTGAAACACAAAAGGGAGCACCTCAAACCTGGATCTGTATGCCAAGTCACTTCACTGTCACTTATCAAAATATATAACATTGAAGTGACAAAATGGTAATATTTCTTCACTTACAGCTATTGGTATTGCATGTAAGCATATGTATCAAAACGAATCACTAATTGATTAAGTAATGATTATAACAATGACAACATCCACATCAAACATTTTAACATCCACCAGTCCATGCTACAGTCAGATCAAAGTTAAGAAGTTAAATGTTAATCCACAGTAGTAACAACTTTTAGAAGCCATATCTGAGGAATTTATTCTGCTAGTGCCTGCCATTTTAAAAAAGTTTATTCAAGTGTGCTTGAAGTGTACACTTTTAAACTAAAAGTAAAAAAATATACATTCAGTCTACTTTTTATGTACCTCTCAGAAATATACTTTATGTACTTCTCAGAAATGTACCTAAAATTGCACTTAAATATACTTGACATTGTGACAGGTCTAAATATTTGTACAATACATGCACTCAATCATTTGATCGGGATATACTTAAAAGTATAATTAAGTATTCTACATATACTTGGCTTGTAGTTGTGTTAATTTTTTTTGATTGAGTAGCCTAATAAATACTTTTTTCACATAGTTTTATATACATATAAACTTAAGTTGTTTAAAAATATATAATTATAAAGAAAACAGATATGTTCCTAATTCTGAGTATCAGGGCTATTATGCATCTTCTAGTACAGAATCTCTAGATCAAAACACAAGTGAAGAAGCAGAGACAAGTGATGGCAAATGTAAAATAACATGATCATCAAATAGTAACCCTCTGATCCCGATGAACGCGCCCCCTCATTTTGCTGGATTTTTCCACGTGACAGTGTAAAACAACTTAAAATACTCTGTCTTTACAAAGCTTAAAGTGTCTACTTTTATTTATGTACACTCAAAATAAAAACTAAATGTTGTGCTTTTTGCTAAATAAAGAATACAAACAGGATGCGCGTTCTCCCGTCTGTCTCCCTGTGAAGTCCACTCTGAAATGTGTCTGAAAATGTAACTCAGCGAATACTTACCACACAGAAACGACAGATATCTCTTTATAAAGCTTGGAATGTCTTTTAAATTAAGTAATTTAATATAAATAAACAAATATTCTCTGTTTATGTAATCCGTATGAAAACAGCGAGAGGTACAGTTCCTCCTTCGGAGCTCAAAAAGAGCAACGCCGGCTTGACGCTCAATGCGGTGCAGTGCACTCGTTTTTCCCAGGCACAGCAAGCGAGCATTTTTCCCAGGCGTCATATAACTTAAAGTACACTGTTTCAAAGTCAACACATGGCTTTTTTGCCTCGGGTAAAGCAAGGAAAACGACACCTTAAGGTAAACAAGGAGACATAATGGAGAGCACTCGTCTTTTTTTGGAGGTGGAAAAACAAAGTTCTTTATGACCTGCAGGATTTCTTGTAAAAAGATTTAAAAATGAAAGAAAAGACGAGATTTTTTGTCTATTGTAAGTTTTAATGTAAAATGTTTTTGATTTTAACATAGGCTATAACATACGGACTGCAGACGGAGTATGTGAGAAACAGGCGCAATGTTTAAATTTGTATTCATTAACCCCTTGGAGTCTGAGCTGTTTTGGGGCCCTTTAGACGTTTTGACATGCTCTGACATTTGTGTTTTTTTCACTTATTAACACATTAATGGCAAAAGTGTAATTACACTGTATTCTAGGGCTGCAACGACGCGTCGACGTCGTCGATGACGTCGACTACGAAAATACGTCGACGTGCGTGAAATGCGTCGACGCGTCGGCGGCACATTATTTACGTTCTAGAATGGAACAGAAGATCTAGAATAATGGCAGCTTCTGCTCCCGGGCATAGTGAAAATGATCATTTATCATATAAAGCCAGACCGCGACATTCAAAAGTGTGGGAGTACTTTAAACAGAAGCCGAATAAAACTGTGCTTTGTTCGCTCTGTAATGCCGGTTTCACATTGCGCGCGGTGGCAGAGCAGGTGCTGTGCGCGTGGAGAGCGGGAGCTTTCACACTGCCAGTCAGTGTTGCCAAGTCCCGGTTTTTCCAGCGGAATTGGGCTAACGTTACTTCTACACTGTTGCCGCGGGCTGTGTCTCATGTCCGCGGGTTGAAGCGATCCCAATTATGTGATATTTAGCCCCGGAAATGAGAATTTTAGCCGGCAGCCCTGCAAAAAAACACACATATTTAACCCCCCGAACGCGATGTTTACCAGAGAACCTCCCCGAAACGCGATTGGGCTTGTTTTGGACTAGTTTTGAGTAACGAATGGGTGGGTTTTGTTGTGTAAACCTGGCAACCCTGCTGCCAGTGTTCTCTCGCGCAGCTGAACCGTGGCGCGTGTATTGCAACAGACGGTCACATTTTCCGGGGTTCTTCTCCGACCCCAGTACGTCTCGTGCTTTTATTTATTATGGGCTGCATATATCTCCTGTTAATGCGACCTGGTTCCGCTCTGTCCCAAACACATATGCATGATAACATGCTGTATATAGGTAGTTTGCATGATTAAAGTAACATTAAAGTTAAGATATGCCTCTAGCTTTAATCATTTAAATGTGTCTTTGAAGTTTGGGCTAAAACTTCTGGCAGCTTTAGTCGTTGTTTATGCACATGTATCTTCAAAATAGACAACTAGTTATACTATATTAAAACTATGCTGAAAGCTCCTGTATGTGAACCTTTTGCAGATAAATACAAGTGCATTTTCGTTTACTATTGACACAAATCAATAAGTAAATCATACTCAACTACTATAGTAAACAACTTTTCCTAATTAGGCCTACTCTGTATACATTTTATGATGAATAGTATCATTATATATTATGTTTAAAAAGCTTCTTGTGTTCATATATTTCTTTATAAAATGGCATAGCCTACTATGTACACTACCCTTCCTGAAATACAATTAATATTGTCATCATTCATTGATTTCATGTTAAAATAATATACAAATTCACTACCCTCTTTGAAGTACAATAATCAGTAAAAAAGAATCATAAGATTAATCCGGAAAAATAATCGTTAGATTAGTCGACTAATCGAAAAAATAATCGTTAGATTAGTCGACAGAAAAAATAATCGTTAGTTGGAGCTCTACTGTATTCAGCACAAACTGGGCTACCATAATATGTGAGCAACATGTATGTACATGCTTGTATTTTTGAGAGAAAAATGTTTATGCACGGATTTTGAAAAAAAAACAAAAAAAAAATTTTTTAAATTAAGGCCTCAAAACACACAATAGATATGTGTTCACAAGACTTTTGACTCCATCTTGTATTTCCATTGAGTTTTTTCTTTAAACTGATGTGAGAATCATTGAGCCTACTCATTCACATAAAACAATACACTGATTTAAAATTTGTAAGACAGTTTCTCTTCTGAAAGCCAATATGTGAGGAGGCGTGATATGTAATGAATAATGATGAGATAGCACCTGAGATAACAAAGGACTCGCATTAATGAGCTGCATAATGAATGAGCTTCAGGTAAGTCTGTGACAGAGAGCAACAGGGCAAAGGAAATATATATTTTTTGTAGTTTATTATATTTGGAATGTAATCAACAAAGGCCTATTATATTTTAAATGATCAGAAGATTTGACTACACTGCAAAAAAATGCTCTTCTTATTTGGTATTTTTTCTTGTTTCCAGTCCAAATATTTAAAATTCTTAAATCAAGATTAATTTACTAGATAAGTACAAATTTCTGGGCGGAAAATCAAAATGAAGTGAGTTTTTGTTAGTTAGTTAGTTAGTTAGTTAACTTTATTGTCCCCAAGGGGAAATTCTGCTTGGGCACAGTGCAGAGTTGCTTCATAAAGGTAGACCAGATAACTTAAAGCAATCTATATTCTCTGCCACAACAATTTATGTTTTATTAAACTATAATTTATGATTTATTAAACCAATTTATTAAAACACAACAATTAGCTAATGAGATTAAAACCATGTTTTTACTCCAAACTTACTTTACTTTTACTTTACTAAGATATCTTCTTCATGAGTGCTATATATGGACTACATGTGCTTGGAGCGCCCTCCGGCTGTCAGTATGGAGAGTTTTTTATGAATGAGAGCAGCTGACGCTCGTATTACTATCTTTAGAAGGTACCGACGGTTTTCGTATTCATAACTCCTGACACATGTTAACAAATTACGGTCACTATATGTCTTTGAGAATAAAACAGAGGTCAAAAATGGAAGCTTGAGTCTTAGATCTTTTAAATGATGTATAGTTTGTCTTGGTAATTACTTACATCTGACAGTAATTTTGAGCTAATTTAAACAAAGAAAGCTTCAGTGCGCCTCGTTGCACGATGTGTTTGTTTGAGCTGATGTGTGTGTGGGCGTCGCCTCAGTATTTGAATCTCAATAGAGCGCACGCTTCGTGGGCGTGGTCGCATTAACGTATAATGAGCCGCTCAGGAACGACTGACAACGCTCTGCTTTCAAACGGATTACATAAACACAGAATATTTGTTTTTGATTTGGTTTACAGTGTTTAAAACCTGACATTTCAGCGTTTCTTCAGACACATGTCTCATGTTTGTGTGGTGTCCTGTGATGCAGTGTAATACTTACTGAGACCACTAGGGGGAAGTAGGTATGAAGAGGGAAATACGAAAAAAGGAGAGTAGAAAAAGAAGGATGAGCACGAGGTGTGTGCGTGTGTGTTAATGACGAGAAATAAAGAAAACATGTAACCGTTCATCTGCTGTGCCTGGCTTCGTATTAATAACTACAATACAACAAATTGGCGACGAGGCGACCCACTATTGCTGAAAGATGGCATCGTCTGCACCATTTCCTAACTTCTTCTTACCTGCTCCGGGCGATCCTGCGATTCCCTTAAAGACATGGGAGCGGATGTTCCAGAATTATCTTCTAGTGATCGACGTTGAAGGACAGGAATGGTCGGAAGCCAGGAAAAGAGCCCTTCTGTTACATTGCCTGGGCACGGAGGGGCAGAGAATATTCTACACTTTACCAGAAACGGGCGATACAATGGCCGCTGCTATTACTGCTTTACATGCTCATTTTACACCCAAGTTGAACGTGGTTATGGAGAGACACACATTCCGGAAAAGAACTCAACAAGCTGGTGAGCCTATAATCCAGTATGTTGCTGCACTGAGAGAACTTTCGTCTACCTGTGAGTTTACAAATGAAGATGATATGATTCGTGACCAGCTGGTGGAATGCGTCACTAATCCGCGTATCAGAGAGAAACTTTTGCTGCATGATAAGTTAACATTAGCGGATGCTATTACAATTGCACAACAAGTCGAATCTGCTGGAGAGTATGCTAAAGCAATAACAAACTTTTCCGTTCAGACTGTGAATGTGCAAAGAAACGCAAAAGTACATGGACGCGGCGCTGGGGGATCTAAAAATAGAACGGCTGGCGCGCGCTCCACTGCTTCATTCACATCGCCTCGGACGGTGACTTCACGTACCTGCTTTCGCTGCGGATCAGATAAACATCTTGCAAATGCGGTTGAATGTCCAGCAGCCAAGGTAACCTGTAAAAATTGCAAGAAAAAAGGACATTTTGCACGTGTCTGTAGATCGACGCAAACTCACACAGTGCACGAAGTAGTAATGCCTGAGTACACGCTACTGTTATTACAAGATAGGGATGTAAGCGCTAAACTCCATTGTACTGTTCAAGTCGAAGCTGGCGCGGTTCGGAGGCCTGTTACACTGACTGTTGATACTGGTGCTTCTGTCTCAGTTCTGCCAAAGAGCATGTATGATGATTACTTCGGGGAAGTACCTTTACAGCCACCTGTAGCATGTTTAGTCACTTATTCGCGTACTCCAATTCATGTGATCGGCTGCTTGCACGCAACCGTAGTAAAAGACTGCCGCGAATGCTCAGTGAACTTCTATGTGGTGGATAAAGGAACTGCATTAATGGGCATGGATCTCATAACAGCTCTTAAACTGTGCATTAAAGGAGATACAATACTGCCAGATCCTGCTACAACCTCCACATCTTGCTCTTCGGAACCAGTGTTGCAGCTTTCTACTCAAGTGGATTCACCCTCAGTTGGATGTGTTGCAGGGTTTATGCATAAAGTCAAAGTGTCAGCTTCAGCCATGCCAGTAAGACAGAAATTACGACGCCTTCCCTTTTCTGTGAGAAAAGCCGTGTCCACTGAGTTGGACAGATTACTTTCTGCTGGAGTTATAGAGCGAATAGATGCATCTCCATGGGTGTCACCGATTGTGGTTACAATGAAAAAGACTGGTGGCATAAGAATGTGTGTAGATCTCAGGGAACCAAATAAAGCTGTAATAATAGACAGTTACCCCCTGCCTCACATGGAGGAATTATTGACTGCTTTAGCTGGATCTACAGTTTTCTCCACAATCGATCTTGAGAGTGCGTATCATCAAGTGCCTTTACATCCTGAGAGCCGTGATTTGACAGCGTTTATCACGCATGAAGGACTGTTCCGGTTTTGCAGGGTACCATACGGTTTGGCTTCAGCACCGTCGGCATTCCAAAAGATGATGGAGTGCATACTCAAAGGTGTACCAAACGTGCAGAACTACCTCGATGATGTCATTTGCTTTGGATGCACAGAAGCGGAACACGATGTTGCGCTGAACACTGTACTGAGCCGACTAAAGCAGGCTGGTTTAAGGCTGAACGAACAAAAGTGTCAAATTAGGCAAAAGAGCCTGCGCTTTTTGGGACACTTGGTTACAGCTCAAGGAATTCAGCCAGATACGGAGCACTTACAAGCAATTGTACAAGCTCCAGCTCCTAAGGATGCGCCAACCCTACGTTCGTTCCTGGGTATGCTGTCATGGTATAATAAATTTATACCCAATTATGCTACCGTAGTTGAACCCTTACGTGCATGTATCCGCCAAGAGGGACCATTTCAGTGGAGTGAGGAAACGGAGAACTGCTTTGTCACTGTGAAGCAATTGTTGGTTGCAAGTTCAGCATTAGCATTGTACGACCCTAATTTACCATCCATTATCTCTACCGATGCATCAGATTATGGTCTTGGTGCAGTGTTCACCCAGATTCACCCAGACAACACAGAGCGGACAGTCGCTTTTGCCTCCAGATCCTTAACTCAGACTGAAAGGAAGTATGCAACAGTGGAGAAAGAGGCTTTGGCATGCGTGTGGGCGGTGGAGAAGTGGAGGACCTACCTTTGGGGGCGTAAGTTTACACTACGAACTGACCATCAGGCACTAACGACACTTCTCTGTACGAAAGGAGCAGACAGGGCGGGAATGCGCATAGCTAGATGGGCTGCGCGCCTGTTATGCTTTAATTATGACGTGGTCTATCGTGCAGGTTCGTTGAACTGTACAGCTGATTGTCTTTCAAGACTGCCCTTGCCATCTACCACAGACATGGACTCGGACGCAGAACCTGAGTTAGTTGCGTTGCTGTCAATGTCTCTTACGTCAGTTACGCCAAAGGAGTTTGAGTCTGCTTCTATGGCATGTTCAGAGATTTCTGCCCTGCGTGATCAGATTGAAAGGGGTTGGCCAGCTTCAGCAAAAGCTCTGGATTCCCCGCTGCAACCGTACTTCAAAATGAGACATGAACTTTGTGTGACGAACAATCTAGTGTTCCGGGGTTCAAGATTGGTGGTGCCAGTGACATTGCGCAGAACCATGGTTACTTTAGCACATGAGAATCATCAGGGCATAGTAAGGACCAAGCAGCGGTTGCGTGAGCTGTATTGGTTTCCAGGAATCGACGCTATGGTTCAAACTCAGATTGCAGCATGTTCGTTGTGCCAGGAGTCAGACAGGACAGCAAAGACTAATGCTTCTCCATTACAGCCGGTGCCTCTTCCTGACGGTCCATGGTTGAAGTTGGGTTTGGACATAGTAGGACCTTTTGAGACAGCTGCTCATGACTGTAGATATGCTATTACGTTGACTGACTATTACTCAAAATGGCCTGAAGTTGCGTTTACGCCTTCCATTACAACACCTGTAGTCATTGGATTCCTGAATTCTGTTTTCAGTAGGCATGGAAACCCTGAATGTCTGGTAACAGATAATGGACCACAACTTATTTCTTCAGCCTTTACCGCTTTCTTGGACGAACGAAACATTGCACACATCAGAACTTCTGTATACCATCCTGCGGCCAATGGGGCTGTGGAAAGATTCAATAAGGTTCTTAAGGACTGTGTGCAAATGGCCATTTTGCAAAAGCAACCGTGGAAACAAGCAGTCTTGGACTTTTTGCAAACGTATCGTTCTACTCCACATGCAATGACTGGTGTTTCACCATTTGAACTGTTGTACGGTAGGAAAATGAGAACCAAACTTACTGTGTTCACATCTCACTCCAGCTACACACGGGACCAGGAAGTCAGACAACGAGTGTCAATTCGTCAAAACAAAATGAAGCAATACTCTGATGCGAAACGTGGGGCTCGAGTGCCTACATTTCAGGTGGGGAATAGAGTGCGTGTACGCAAACCAACGCATGTTCCCAAAGGACATTCAAAGTTCACACAGCCAGTGGAAATAGAGAAGCAAGTGGGCCCAAGCACTTACAGATTGTCAGATGGAAGACTGTGGCACTCTTCTCACTTGTCTTTGGTTCCAGAGGTCTTGAAGCCGACCTCAGATCAGACTGCTGTTGAGGCTTCAGTTGCAAATGTTCCCAACACTGAACAGAGCACAGAAAGACGTTCGGTTCGACAGTGCAAACCACCGTTTTGGTTGAAAGATTATGAGACTAAATAAGAGCATGCAGTGGTTTGAATTACTGACTGTATAGCGCAGAGGGAGATTGAATATAGTCATGTTATGATTCCGTAATTCTGTTGGAATTATGAATGAAGATGTGAACGGATGTAATTACAGTTGTTAACTACTGTAAAGGAACTTAGTTGTAATAAGACGAAAGCTTACGTTTATTTGTTCAGATTGGAAATCTAGAATTGTTGCGTTAATTGGTAATACGTGAAATTGTTTTACGTAATGGGGAAGATGTGGTGTCCTGTGATGCAGTGTAATACTTACTGAGACCACTAGGGGGAAGTAGGTATGAAGAGGGAAATACGAAAAAAGGAGAGTAGAAAAAGAAGGATGAGCACGAGGTGTGTGCGTGTGTGTTAATGACGAGAAATAAAGAAAACATGTAACCGTTCATCTGCTGTGCCTGGCTTCGTATTAATAACTACAATACAACAGTTTGTAAGACGAGAATTCACTAAGCTAGAGGTCATTTTCTGAAGACTATCTGAATGAACGTCTTTGACAGAGAGGCTGCAGATCGCACATCATGTTTCATTTCTTTATTTTGCAGAAAGCACAACAATTTGTTTTTATTGTGACTGGACCAAAAAAAAAAGAAATTTAACAGATTATAATGATGTATAACACTTGCCTGAATGATAAAAAACAACAGAGTTATTTGAGTCTCTTTGGCACTGATAAGAAAAAAGCAAGCCAATCACGCTGGCGTGATTGCCGACTCGAGAGGGTTAAGGAGATTAAACTATTAAGTGTAGTGTACATTTAGAAAGCTAGAAAGTCTAAACTTTGTACCTGTTGTTACGTCTTGCGGGATACTATGAAAAGAAAGGCTGAAATCCAGAGTTTTTTTAAACCAAAAAGAAAAGGAAAATCAGAGTCAGATAATGTTTGGAGTGGAAGGTGCAGATAACACAGAAAAAGGTATACGTACAAATTAAGTTGTGGAAGGCAGCAGAGGAGAAGATGGAGAGGTGGAAGAAAGAAAGATAGAAATGTATGACAAAGAGCTGGATAGAGGTGATGAGACAGAAGAAATACAGCATGAAGTGAGTGAAGAGGTGGAAGAGAGAGGGCTAAGGGAGGAAGAGAGCTCAGACATTGAAAGAGAAGAGGGAGAGCTTGAAACACCAGCACCCTGTGTGTCAGCTGCCCATGGTATGTTGTGTTCAGTGAGCCTTTTCAAATATTTTTTACCACAAAATAGTCAAAATCTATTTATTTTTATAACCTATAAGTTATGATTTAAAGGACCATGGGCCCTATCTTGCACCCAGCGCAATTGACTTTGTACACCGACGCATGTGTCATTCCTATTTTGCACCCGCGCAAAGCGCGCTTTTCCCTCCACAGAAGCACGTCGCTAAACTAGTGAATGAACTTGCGCTACCTGGGCGGTTCAGCGCAAAAAAGGAGGCGTGTTCCGGCGCAAACAATCCCTGGTGCTATTTTGCTGTTCCATTAAACAATTGCGCCACTGACCAGAAAAAACCTAGTCTAAAGTCAGTGGCGCGTTGCGCGTTGTTCATTATGCTATTTTAAGGGCGCATGCTTGACCATAATGTATAGCGTGCACAACGCGCATACACTTTGCTCATGTAATCTACACAGATGCAACAGTTATTTTTGCAAATCATAAATTATTACACTAAAAAATATTAACACATGAGATGACGGTAATCATTGTGGTGTGCCACGAAGATGTGAAAAAATAGGCATAAATCTAGCTTACAAATTATTCAGGCTAATTGTAGTCTAATAATTAAGGAGACCTGTTTGCCCAATAGTGGCAACTTCTGGCAAGACATATATGTATATAAGGACATCTAACAAATTGGTTTGTCCGTCAAGAACCAGGAAAAAAAATCGGTGAGGGTGGACGCAGCGATGTCCTCTGCTGGCGTCAGGTCCTGAGTAGAGGCAGATCCACCTCCCGTTACACGGCGTGCCCGATTGATGCTGGCAAGCTTGGACTTTCCCCGTCTTCTGATGTCATTGTAGCGCTTGCGGCACTGGTGCGACGTCCTGGGGATGCCAGCTGATGAAACAATTGTGCTATTTCCTCCCACGCCTGTTTAACCGACGCTATTTTGGGTGGGTTTCTCCCATCCCCATACAACACAACTTCTCTGTCTTTCACTGCTCTTACAAGCACATCAGTCTCCTCGGCTGTGAACCGCTCCTGGCGTGCGCCTGGTAAATACGCCATAATAATAGCAATCCATAATGGAACTTGCGCACCTGCTTTTACAGGGAATGTTGGATAACGCTCTGAATGGTTTATTCACGTTACGCCCAAACCACACCTATGAATAATGAAGCTACTTCAGACCAACCCATTTTAGATTTGCGCCGGGCGCAAGAGCCATTTATCCCGCCGGGAAAATAGCAACAGCGCCGAGACCCGCCCACAAAGTTACTTGCGCTTTGCGCTTTGACACTTGCGTTTCAGATCGTTAAAATAGGGCCCCATATGTCAATATATGTTTACCTTGTAAACCATATTTAATGGTTACAATCAGTGCTTTTGTTATTAGATACTGGTGACACAAGATATTTGATGACTTTAGATGGGCATTTTGTTGCTCTTGTTGCACTAAAACCTGAGATTCATTTTTGAAAATATTTGTTGGTGATTGAATGTACCACATCTTAATCTAGATGCACTACAACTTGTGGTTTATATGTATTTGCTATGTGTTGGTGATTAAATAATCGTCTCAGGTTACGAATGTAACCATTGTTCCCTGAGAACAGGGAACGAGACGCTGCGTCAGCATGACGCTACGGGGAACGCCTCCAGCGTGACTGGTGCCTGAAATCACAATGAAAAAACTTCAATCCTATTGACCGGCGACAGCCTATGATGTCATCAAGGTGCGACCAGGAAGTATATAAGGGCGCCTTGCCAGCATGACAGTATCTAATCGTCTGAAGGGACTGTTTTCGGCAGGCAGGCCCTGCGGCATGGCACAGCGACGCAGCGTCTCGTTCCCTGTTCTCAGGGAACAATGGTCACATTCGTAACCTGAGACGTTCCCTTTCGAAAGGGAACTCGCGCTGCGTCAGCTTGACGCTACGGGGAACGATATACCAACGCCGCCATGCCGACGGGAGTGCATGCCCACTGGCAGTGACAACTGTCAAGACAAGCAAATTCTACTGAGATGCCTGAACCACTCCCCTTCTGGTCACATTAGGCTGTCAGTGACAGCGCTCCCTACGGTCATAGCCCAAGCTATCGCCCAAGAAGGAACCTTCACACACATGAGGTCCTTCCCAGGCCCTGCTCGAAGGCCTGGAACCACCCATTCGACTTAGAAGGGGTCCCTTTAAGGGAACGTGGCAAGGGAACTACAAGGGAACCCTATGCTAGTCACTATTCGGGAGGTTCTCACCGAATGCCACCAGGGAGACCTGACCAGGTGACCCAGACTAATGTGGGACACGTAATACGGTCAACCCTGTCTGTACAGTACAGAGCCTCTGGTACTCGCCTCCGAAGAGGCATCCCGCTAGGGTGCTGCAAGAAAGGCAGTAACATCCACTAGCCGGATCTCAGAGACGGGTTATCCCGGAGAGCAGCTCTCAGCGAAGTGCTATATAACCCTTGCTAGCGAGGGGAGTTTAGCCGCTCGATCCTCGGATCTACCAAGCACCTACTTTAAAACGTGCTTAGGAGGCCAGAGGCCTTACAGGCTGATTATGCCAGGGAGGCCCCGAGGGGCCTACAACCCTTAACCAGCGCCAAGCGGCCGTAAGCTCATAGTAGACCCTCATTCGAGAGGAGCTCATAAGCCTGCCTGGTAGGTAGCCATGCAGTAGGCAAACTATGAAAGTCCCCTCCCGTGGGGACCGCATAGCAGCAGTAACGTCTCGTCGTGCTAGGGTAAGAACACCGCTTCCAGGTCTCACGAACGGCCAGAGACCGGCGCCTGATAGCGGGTGACCACTAGCTGTCAGCGTAGGGCCAGTTGTGCGTTCCCGCCAGGGGAACTCGTTCCCCATGGAGGCCGAGAGGAGCCTCCAACTGGTAACCCGTGCCGACTGCTCGCGTGTCCAACAGCGGCGCTCGCCCTCAGGAAGGCCATACGGGCCTGAAACCTGATCGCAGTCGTGCTAGCCCTCGAGGTAGCTGGGAAGACCAGGGACTCGCTTCATCAGGGAGGCCAAGCGGGCCTACCAACTGCAAAGATATCGGGCACTCACAGCCTAGCTGAACGTGCTACTCGTAGCACTTCATGCTCAGCACAGCGGCTGGGGACCGGGAGCTCGCTCTCAGGGAGGTACCATGCCTACCATCTGACAGCCGAACGTGCCGCTCACGGCACTTTACGCTCACCAGAGCGTGCCCTCAGAGGAGGCCACGTGGGCCTATTACTCCAAGCGAATCCCCTCAGGGAAGCCCCGTGCAGCTTGCCTGATAGCATCCCATGCTACGGTCCGTTACCGAACCTGGGGACCGGGGAACGATTTCAGGGAGGCGCAATGCCTCCACCTGATAGCAGAGCGTGCCGCCAATAGCCAGAATGTGCTACTCATAGCACTTCATGGTCACCGAACCCACCGGCCGAACCTCCTCCAGGAAGAGGCCGAGGGCCGCCAAAAGATGGCGGCCACCAAGCTCTGAAAGGCGGAAACGGCAGATAAAGTCTAATCGCAAACCAGCGAAAGACGCTTCACTCCGCCCCACGACCACTGGCAAAGTCGCTGTCTGCTGCAACACCCCGACTGCGTTACTCGTAACCCCGGAACGCAGAGAAGGGGGCGGGCCTTGGCCGGACGACTCTGTAACAAGAGGAGGCTGAAACAAGGATGCATAAACCACGCCATGTTCTTATATCAAAAGACAGGCCAGGGGCGAACAACCTTCATTAAAAGGGAACGCCCCCATCCTTGACAAAGCCTAGGCCAAGTGGTGCGACATAAGACCGCACTAGATCTACTCAGGGCTCGGGAAAGAACATTATTACCTCTAATATTACACACTGAGGCCCCGAAACCCCTTTTCCTAAAGCCCCGCAGAGCTGGGCGCAGATCTTACTACAGCTCGCGCATTAGCGCGTACCCGGTCTTCAACTACTTCCCACTTTTACGCTAGGAAAAACACAGCTCGCCCTCTACACTACAAGCCCTCAGGCAAGAGCGCAAATTAATCACCCACATAGTAGGAAAAATAACACGGAGAGGCAGCAAGACTCTACTAGCAAAAGTGAGGCATTCACAGACAACCACATAATGTTGCAAAGAAGATCGTTCTTAGCTTACTCACGGGGAGCTGCAGGCCCTGCGAAATCCCTAGATGATCCAAAATTTCCCCAAGAAACCCCTCAGGGGAGCGACGGTCAAAAAGTCCTGAAAAACATAGTTTTGAAAATGTTTCGCCCTCATAGAGGGGGACTTACCAATCGCTCCTCACGGTGCTTCAACCCAGCCATCGAGCTAGTATCCGCCCGCCATCCTGAGGGGGACGCTTTTAACAAACAAACCAGGCGGGCCGGCAGAATCTTACATTTTCTGCTCATCATAGGCCCACCGGCCTGATGTAAAGCGCCCGGGGGAAAGCCAGAGGAAGGGAAAAAGGCAGCGTTCATCTCCGCGTCCTCGAGGGCGGTGTCCGCTGCCTGCGCTGGTTCCGGTTACCAGCCCCGGCTTCCTTCCTCTTCCTGTTGCGGGTGTCCCGCCTCCCCTGCGCCCCAGTCCTCCGCGGCGGGGGCGCTCGGGGGGCGACGCTGGCTTGCTGTTCCCGTCTCCAGCCCTCAGACTGGAACGGGCCGGGGACACCCGACTGCCTGGGCGCGGTCCCGGACCTCAGCGGGATGCATGTTCTAAATGCTGCCGAGCACGCCTTTGTCACAGATGTCTCTCCGTGGCCACCGTCGCCGCCATCGGCGCAATCTGTACGGTGGCCCGGAGAGCGAAAACCGCGGTCCGGCGCGACTCGACTACTGCCTCAGGGGGTCCCTCCCCCTGATCGAGGTCCCTCAGCAGGTCTGCCTGGTACGCCTGCAACACAGCTGTGGTGTGCAAAGCCGCCGCAGCGTGACCCACTGACATGTACGCCCTGCCATTCAGGCATTAGACCGGCAGGGTGGGAGCCACAGTGTAGCCGGCCGCCCAGAGGCGAGATAAACATAACATCTCGTCCACGGGCAGCCCCGACACATACCCAGCCAGGCAGTCCCTCGACATCAGCGAAATTTAGCTCGCTGATGTCGACAGATGCAGGGCTGAGTATGGTCTCTTCCATCCACTCGAGATCTGCTGATGGAGATCTGGAAGGAATGGAAGACTCCCAGGAGTTGGGAGGTCATGGGTGGAGAGAAACCGATCGTCCGAACTGTTTGGACGCTCAGCCTTTCTCCTCACGCACCGCAAAGGCAGCTGCAGTCTACCCGCAGCGCGTTCCATGACCTCCAGCAACTCCCCGTACATGGGACAGGATGGTTTGAAAAGCTTCAGCATCTTTAACTGACTCACCCATCCTCTGCTCGAGCCTCTCGCGATCTGGATCGTCCTCAAGAACCATAACTGTCTCCAAGCGACGAGCCAGATCCATCTGGGAAGCGCATTTCAGACGCCGCTCAGCCTCAGCTTGAGCGTGGTCTTTCCCAGATGCTGAAACCTCTCCCCTCGAGAAGAGGTCCAGCCGAGTTGTATGCTCTTCTCCCAGACAGTAAACACAAAGTGTGTGTGTATCAAAAGCGCAAGCTACACATTCAAAACACACTTCTGCAGAAGTGGCCTCAGCACACTTCAATGTTATCCTTCTTGTAGACGTTTCACGTGAAGACAGGCAAAACAGTCCCTGAAGACGAAAAGATACTGTCATGCTGGCAAGGCGCCCTTATATACTTCCTGGTCGCACCTTGATGACATCATAGGCTGTCGCCGGTCAATAGGATTGAAGTTTTTTCATTGTGATTGCAGGCACCAGTCACTCTGGAGGCGTTCCCCGTAGCGTCAAGCTGACGCAGCGCGAGTTCCCTTTCGAAAGGGAACAGTACTTTATGCATTGAGGCTTATATCCATATAGGCTAATCTGTATTGTTTGTCATGCTTTGTAAATTAATATTGATATGAACTTGTACTCACAAGTTTAAGTTTAAGTTTTCAGTCCAGCTATCAGGCAAAATCTATCACACAACAGTCTTCAATCTTTATAGACCATGTGTGTGCCTGTGTATATACACTGAATATGTATATTATTACTTGAATCCACAAGAACCATGCAAGGATGCTTGCTTCAGTCTTGCCACCCCTCATAGTTCTCCGGTCACCCCATAAAAAAAGTCTAGATCCGCCCCTGGTGAACTCGCAAGTACGATGTCAAATGCAATTTTTTGCTCCAGACCCCTCCCTGTTAAAAGGAGTGATGAAATACTTAGCAGACTATCATCACTCAATGGTTGTCTTGTGGTGTCCGCAAAATAACAGGGTTCATAGACAATTGGAAAAGCTTTTGGGGCAGACCTGACCTGTTGAAGAAGGATGGCATCTATCCTTCTTGGGGTGGTGCTGCTCTTCTCTCTAGTAATTTGGCACATAGTCTTAGAGCTAAACCTTGACTGACTAGGGCCCAGGTCAGGAAGCAGACAAACTGGCTAAACCGACCATCTGCTAGCTGTCTCACGTCACTGGAGTTAGATAAATCCCAGCACTTAGAGGCTCTTTCACCTAGATTTTATGACATAGAGACTGTGTCTGTTCCCCGAATTAACAAATACAAAAAAAAAAAAAAACATTCAACAGTAAAAATGTAATTGATGTCCAACAAATAAACAATAGATATAATACAGATGAACAAATAATAAAGCTTGGGTTGCTGAATATTCGATCCCTCTCCCCAAAAGCGCTTATTGTTAATGATATGATTACAGATAATAATCTAGATGTGCTGTGTTTGACAGAAACCTGGCTAAAACATGATGACTACATTACTTTAAATGAGTCCACCCCCCAAGATTATTGTTATAAACACGAGCCGCGTCTGAAAGGTTAAGGGGGAGGGGTTGCTGTAATTTATAATAATATCTTCAGTATTACTCAGAAGTCTAGTTTCAAATATAATTCCTTTGAAGTCTTGGTGTTTTATCTAATGCTATGTAATGTAAATGATAAATCCCGTTTAACATTTGTGTACTACTGTATCTGTATACAGGGCACAATACAGACTTTACCAAAGAATTTTCTGAGTTAGTTCTGGCTGCAGATAAAGCACTAATTGATGTTGATTTTAATATCCATGTAGACAATGAAAAGCGCATTGGGATTAGCATTTAAAGACATTCTAAACTCTATTGGAGTTAGGCAACACATGTCAGGACCCACTCATCACCATAATTATACTTTAGACCTAATATTGTCACATGGAATAAATGGTGATACCATTTAAATTCTGCAGCAGAGCGATGACATCTCAGATCATTACCTAGTGTCATGTACACTTAATTTAGCTAAGGCTGCAAAGCTGTCCCCTTGCTTCAAATATGGCAGGAATATCACTGCCGGCACTAAAGATTGCTTTTTAAATAATCTTCCTCATCAGTTTCATCTCCTTAGTATCCCAGATAGCTTAGAAGAACTCGATGTTGCAACAGAAACTATTAACTCTCTCTTTTCCAGCACTTTAGACACAGTTGCTCCCCTGCGCTTAAAGAAGATGGACCCACTTTATATTAGGTGGCCTTAACAACTATGTACTAACATTTTAATTAATAATTTGATACAATGCACTTATTGTGTACATACATGTACTTACATTGTACTTACATTTAAAAAAATACCTGCATGTAATTACGTCTGTAATTAATTTCTGTAGTTACATTTGTAATTACACAGTTGACACTTCCCTTACACCTAACCCTACCCTTAAACTTACCCATACCACCACACCTGTCTCTAACCCTACCCGTATCCCACCTCAAACATAAAAGGTGTTTTGCAATACAATTTGAACACAGTAAGTACATTGTACTTATTTTTCGATGTAAGTACATAGTACTTAAAGGGTTAGTTCACCCAAAAATGAAAATTATGTCATTAATTACTCACCCTCATGTCGTTCAACACCCGTAAGACCTCCGTTCATCTTCGGAACACAAATGAAGATATTTTTGTTGAAAGCTGATGGCTGAGACAGGCCTCAGATAGGCCTCCATTGGCATTCAGTACATTCACACTCACAAAACCCATAAAAGATCTCACCACAGTGGCTCTACAATAATTTTACGATGCGACGACAATAGTTTTTGTGCGCAACAAAAATCGAAATAACGACTTTATTCAACCTCTTCTTGTCTTCCGTGTAGGCCTCCACGACGCATGCGCGAGAATATTACGCAGATCCGGCTTTCGGACACATGACCCAGAAGTGATTTGTTTACAAGCCGAGGAAGACGCGCGTATCTAAGCTGTTGAATTCTACGTTGATCGTGCTTTAGGTCTCGGCGTAGTGCTCAAAATGGGGCTTAAGTGTGCATTTCATGGATTCCCGAAAGCCGGCCATACGTCATATTCTCGCGCATGCGTCGTGGAGGCATATACGTATGCATATACATATTTATGTGTTGTTTTCAATTCTTACTGGCAGCCGGAGGGCGCTCTGTGCACATGTAGTCCATATATGGTACAGACAGACGAAGAAGATACCATATGCCAAAATAGAAGTCCATAATAAAAGCTTCCTGAGATCGCTAAAGATGCAAATAGAGACATTTGAAGACAATAAATACACAATCGCGACGATGTATGGTTTGTCTGTGTTCTTTATACCACGTTGGGTGTATTCATAATAGATTATATTTATAATGCAATGCTATTTGACATAGCTTTTATCAAAATGCAGAATATTGTAAAATTATATATAATATAATAATATTATAAATATAAATATAATATAATATAAAGTTAATAAGAGCCATAACCTGGCCAGAGGGGTGTGAAAGTGTTCTGGGGAGACTGAAACTGAATGGGCAGTTTGAACCTCAAAACAATAGAGACAATAAACTGAATGGTAGCTCAGAAGAGATTGCAATAAACATAAGTTAACATTTTAGAGAAATCTCAAAATAAAATCATATGACATGATCTTAAAACTTATCATCTTCAGATTTGAAATATAACATGGTCAGACATGTGGATTCAGCTGTAGTGCACTTCTAGATTGCTAAAATGCCAACTTTGATATTTCATACAAATATATTTCTAATAACTTTACAAAACTTTGAAGCTTATTATAGCAATTTTTGATTATGAAAATAATTATATTATTTTGAATTTACAGTAAACTGCCAAGTGTCTGCTTTCAAATGACGCCATACTTATGATTTTAGTGCAAAGGAATCATTAACTGTAACAGTTTTAGTCTGATTATGCCATTTCTTAGGATTTTTTCAAAAGCGGGGGTGCAGGCTAACAGGTTAAACAGCAGCCAGAAAAATGGCACGCAGCTTGAAGAGAACAAAACTAGAGTAATTACTAAAACGTAAACTAAGCGTAATTTGTGGAAAGAGCGCATAGAAACTGCTAGATCTGCTTATTTCTCAACTCTCTTAGAACAAAACAAACACAACCCTAGGTATTTATTCGATACAGTAGCTAAATTAACCAAAAATAAAGCTTCAACTTCTGATGTTTGTAAACAGCACAACAGTAATGACTTTATGAACTTCTTTACATGTAAGATTGACAATATTAGGAGGAAAATTTTAACCATGCAGCCGTCTACTACAGTATCACATCAGACAGAGCATTGTAATGTCACTGAGGAAAAATTACACTCATTCACTGCTATAGGAGAAGAAGAATTGGCTAAACTCGTTAAAACATCAAAATCAACAACATGTATGCTCGACCCTATACCGACTAGGCTATTAAAAGAGATGCTACCAGAGGTCATAGATCCTCTTCCATCAGTAATTCATCTTTGTCATTAAGATATGTACCGAAAACTTTTAAGTTGGCTATTATTAAACCACCTTTTAAAAAAACGCAACTTGATCCTACAGAATTAGTCAAGTACAGGCCAATCTCAAATCTACCCTTTCTGTCAAAAATACTTGAAAAGGCAGTGTCCTCACAATTATGTTCATTTTTAGAAAGAAATGGTATCTGTGAGGATTTCCAGTCAGGATTTAGACCGTATCATAGCACTGAGACTGCTCTCATCAGAGTTATAAATTATTTACTCTTTTAGTGTATAGGTTGTATCTCTCTATTAGTGTTACTCGATCTTAGCGCTGCATTTGATTATCGATTATCGATCACAACATTCTTTTGAATAGACTCGAAAATGATGTAGGCATTAGTGGAATTGCATCGGCATGGTTTAAATCATACCTATCTGACCGTTATCAGTATGTAGAAGTAAATGAAGAGATGTCACACCGATCACAAGTTCAGTATGGAGTACCACAGGGCTCAGTGCTAGGACCGTTGCTCTTCACCCTGTACATGCTACCACTGGGAGATATCATTAGGCTCTATATTTCTTCACGCCGTGACGAAATTTACCAATTCACAAGTTTAACGGAATGCATAGCTGAAATAAAAAAATTGGATGACTAGTCATTTCCTGCAACTCAATTCAGAAAAAAAAATATTTTTTAATTATTGGACAAAAAAGCTCCACAAGTAGTAACCTAGAATGCTGTCTAACACTTGATGGCTGCTCTGTCAAGTCCTCGTTGTCAATGAGGAACCCTGGGTCTGCTCTTTGATACCAATCTCTCATTTGAAAGCCACGTTTCTAGCATCTGTAAAACTGCATTCTACCATCTTAAAAGTATATCTAAATTACGGCACATGCTCTCAATGCAAAATGCTGAACAGTTAGTTCATGTGTTCATGACCTCAAGGCTAGATTATTGTAATGCTCTACTGGGTGGTTGCCCTGCTTGCTTAATAAACAAACTCCAGCTGGTCCAAAACGCAGCAGCTCGAGTTCTTACTAGAACCAGGAAGTATGACCATATTAGCCCAGTTCTGTCAACACTGCACTGGCTCCCTATTAAACATTGCATACATTTTAAAATCTTGCTCATTTCTTACAAAGCACTAAATGGTTTAGCTCCCCAGTACTTGAGCGAGCTCTTAACACATTATACTCCATTACGTCTACTGCGGTCTCAAAATTCTGGCCAGTTGATAATACAGAGAATATCGAAATCAACTGCAGGCGGTCTCCTTTTCCTATTTAACTGCTAAACTCTGGAACAGTCTTCCTAGCATTGTTCCGGAAGCAGACACACTCTGTCAGTTTAAATCTAGACTAAAAACACATCTCTTTACTATGGTATACACATAAAACACTTTTTCAATGAAATGATTGTTAGGCTGCATTAACTAGGTCAGCCGAAACCGGGAACACTTCCCATAACACCTGATGTACTCGTTACATCATCAGAAGAATGGCATCTACGCTAATGTTAGTCTCTCTGTTTTATCCAGAGGTTTACTGCAGTCAGCTGGATCCGGGCCGTATCCAGATCAGATGGTGGACCTGCGCCCAGACATGACCAACGCATGACCCTGGAGTGTCTGCAGAGACCGTGTCAATTAGACTCTCCCTGAAATTACCTCATCGACACGGCATCCTCAATAAACCTCCGGCGTGATAACTCCGATCGTTCGAATATTCCTATTTAATAATTGTTTAATCAATACGGCATCCTCAATAAACCCATCTCTGGCATGATGACTCAGATCTTTCGAATATTGCACTTTAATAATTGTTTAATCACTACAGCATCCTCAATAAACCTGTCCCTGGCGTGTTGCCTCCGATCTTTTGAATATTCCGATCTAATATGACCGATGAATCTAATATGAATAGATCAATCGATCAACTGATCTAATATGACCCCTGTCCTGTAAACTTGCCAGAGTAATAGTCATACGCTGTTTGTTAATTGGCCAGAGGAGAATTGGCACCCCGACTGAGCCTGGTTTCTCCCAAGGTTTATTTTTCTCCATTCAACCTGATGGGGTTTTGGTTTCCTTGCCACTGTTGCAATAAATCCCAATTTGGATTTATTTTATATCCAAATAAAATGAATCAGTAAATGAATTAACCATATAAACTAAATTACTGATATAATTACAAATCTAAAGGCCACATTGTTACTGTCAAATTGTGACATCACCATTTTCTCCGGAGCGGCTGTACGGCCGAATAAAATTCTGTTGCATTATTTTCCTGTTTAACACTGTAAAGCTGCTTTGAAACAATCTACATGGTAAACAGAGCTATATAAATAAAGTTGACTTGACTTGACTTGCACGGTGATACACTAATGAGAAATCCATGTTGAAAACAGTTGTATAAATTTTTTTCAGAATTCTTTGATGAATAGAAAGTTAAAAAAAAACAGCATTAATCTGAAATAGAGAGCTTTTGTAAATTTTGACACATGTAATGCATTCTTGCTGAATAAAACTATTTCTTAAAGATTATTAATTATTAATAAAACTATTAATTTAAAACAAATTCTTACTGAATCCAAACTTTTGAACGGCGGCGTATAATGCTACAAAAGCTTTAGATGGTTTGTTGACATTCATTTATATGATGTTGAAATTATTTTTAGGATTAAATTGTGTATTTGTAGGTTTTCTTTAAACCTCTGGGGTTCTTCATTTATGGGTCACACTCAGGACCTTCGGATCAAAAATGACCCGGAGGGCGGGATTAAGATAAAAAAAGATTTGAGTAAAATCAATGAAATATATTTTTGTTCAATAATATTTTTCCTTTTCTTTTTTGGTGTTTTGAGATCATTTTATGTTTTATAATTAATATTTATGCAATAATTATGACCCATTTTTTCCCATTGAATATAATAAAAAATTGATATACTGTATATAAGCCTAGGCCTCATGAAAGCAATTTTTTAAGTGAGATCGGTGCCATCCGGTGGACACATTGAGCATTTTTATCACGCAATAGCACATTTTTACCACTATAGTGGATCTTGCGTTTTATATAAAAAAAATTAAAATCGTAGCTTCATTGGAATGGTCCGAAACTTGGTGACTTTATTCGTACTTGGTATATGAACACCCAAAAAAATTGGGGACAGGATTTTAAAAGTCTAAGTGGTCGTAAAAAAAATAGTCACACTCCGGACCTTCGGATCAAAAATGACCCCCATAGGAAATTAATGGGAAATTAGTTTTTTTGTGCATACAATCTAAAAATCAGCCAGGATGCAGAAAAAAAGGACTCAACAGCGAAGGGGTGAATCTCTAAAACATCAAGAGTGCAAAACAGACAAAAAAACTCACACACACGTATACAAACAAAAACACACGCACACACAAATTAACCAAAAGCTAATTGTGTTTGTGTGTGTGAGTTTTTTTTGTCTGTTTTGCACTCTTGATGTTTTAGAGATTCACCCCTTCACTGTTGAGTCCTTTTTTTCTGCATCCTGGCTGATTTGTAGATTGTATGCACAAAAAAACTCTGTATTTTCATATTTTTGCCAATTTCCCATTCATTTCCTATGGGGGTCATTGTTGACCTGAAGGTTCTGAGTGTGACTATTTTTTTTACGACTATTTTTTCAAATCCTGTCCCCAATATTTTTGGGTGTTCATTAACCAAGTACCAATAAAGTCACCAAGTTTCGGGCCATTCCGATGAAGCTACGATTTAAAAAAATATATATTTTAAAAAATTTGGATCAGAAACGGAGAGCCCCAGATGGTTAAGTAAACATATCACACTTCGTAGTTTATTTATATATTATTTTTGCACTTTAAGTTTACTACTATGTTCTTATTTAGGTATTACATTACATACTTGAAATATACCTTTAACTGTACTTTCCATTTTAAAAACGAACTCTCTCAAACATTTTATTCTAGCTTCATGGATCCTTTTTTATTCACACTTGAAATGTGGGCAAGTTTCATTAAAAAAAAGCAACAATTAAAACAAAAAGCTGAGAAAATCGCTTTTTTGTCAGACTACGTCCAGATTGGATTCAGAACGATGATCAAAACATAGATGGAGTAGATCGCATCCATCAGCTTCACAGTCGTTTCCTCTTCATGGGTTCGACATTTCATTCTGTAACATTTGGCAGTTTTGATTTATATGCTGTTTAACCCTCTGAGCCCTGAGCTGTTTTCTGGGCCCTGTTTTGACATGCCCTGACATTTGTGCTTATTTCTGTTACTTGTAACATTTTCATGGCTTAAGTCTGATTACACTGTATTCAGCACAAACTCTGCTACAATAATATGTGAGCAGCATGTATGTAAAAGTTTGTAGTTTTGAGACTGCTGTAGTTTTCATACTGAATATTTGTTCACAAGACTTATAAAAACTGGATCAAGTAGGCTAGAATTTTTGCTTTAATGGCGATGTAAAAATCACTCTGGCCACTCATTCACATTATACAATATATTCATTTAAAATTTGGGTAACACTTTACGGTAAGGGTACATGAATTATCATGAATTCAAGCATTAATTCATGCATGACTTATGCATTACTACATGCCTTAATATATCATGAATCATCAGGAACTAACAGGAGTTCAAAGTCTTTCATTCATGACTTCATGGATGAACAACACCTTAATTAAAACATTAACTAAGGTGAGTACATCATCATGAATGATGGTTTATAACGCGTGATCATGATGCTTTCTATGTTCACAAAAAACATTTATCTTTACTATCTATGGATAAAGCTATTGTTATGGTACATGAATCATCATGAATTCATGCATGAAAAAAGCATTAATTCAGTCATGTAAGACTACTTGAATTATTAAAAATCCACATTACCTTATGCATGTACTGGCTAGACCAGTATATATCAATTAATGTGAGAACAAATGTTTTTCATTAATCATGATCTCTGAGTTAAGCATGTTCATGTCTTCTTTATAGTAGCCTGCAGGTAAATGGTCAGACCCCAAAATTGCTGGCATAAAAAGTAGGGATGCTCCGATCCGTTTTTTTTTTTTTTTTGCCTCCAATACCGATATCTGGGATTCAGTATTGGCTGATACAGAGTACCGATCCAAAGTTAAAATAATAAAAGTGCTGAATTAAATGATGTCTCACTGTGTGGAAGATACCTGGATCATTCTTTTGTACAAAGCATCAGGCTTGACTTAATTACTTTCCTAACTTTGTAAAACAAAATAGGCTACATTCATGAAAAACAAGTAAATATATATATATATATATATATATATATATATATATATATATATATATATATATATATATATATATATATATATATATATATATATATATATATATATATATATATATATATATTATATATATTATAATCATAATTATATTATAATTCTAATTATATGACCAGCACCTGTGTATATATATATATATATATATATATATATATATATATATTATATATATATATATATATATATATATATATATATATATATATATATATATATAATATATATATATATATATATATATATACACAGGTGCTGGTCATATAATTAGAATATCATCAAAAAGTTGATTTATTTCACTAATTCCATTCAAAAAGTGAAACTTGTATTCATTCATTACACACAGACTGATATATTTCCAATGTTTATTTCTTTTAATTCTGATGATTATAACTGACAACTAAGGAAAATCCCAAATTCAATATCTCAGAAAATTAGAATATTACTTAAGACCAATACAAAGAAAGGATTTTTAGAAATCTTGGCCAACTGAAAAGTATGAACATGTACAGCACTCAATACTTAGTTGGGGCTCCTTTTGCCTGAATTACTGCAGCAATGCGGCATGGCATGGAGTCGATCAGTCTGTGGCACTGCTCAGGTGTTATGAGAGCCCAGGTTGCTTTGATAGTGGCCTTCAGCTCTTCTGCATTGTTGGGTCTGGCATATCGCATCTTCCTCTTCACAATACCCCATATATTTTCTATGGGGTTAAGGTCAGGCGAGTTTGCTGGCCAATTAAGAACAGGGATACCATGGTCCTTAAACCAGGTACTGGTTGCTTTGGCACTGTGTGCAGGTGGCAAGTCCTGTTAGAAAATTAAATCTGCATCTCCATAAAGTTGGTCAGCAGCAGGAAGCATGAAGTGCTGGTTCCTGGTATACGGCTGCGTTGACCTTTGGACCTCTGAAAACAAAGTGGACCAACACCAGCAGATGACATGGAACCCCAAAACATCACTGACTGTGGAAACTTTACACTGAACCTCAAGCAACGTGGATTGTGTCCCTCTACTCTCTTCCTCCAGACTCTGGGACCCTGATTTCCAAAGGAAGTGAAAAATTGACTTTCATCAGAGAACATAACTTTGGACCATTCAGCAGCAGTCCAGTCCTTTTTGTCTTTAGCCCAGGCGAGACGCTTCTGACGCTGTCTGTTGTTCAAGAGTGGCTTGACACAAGGAATGCGACAGCTGAAACCCTTGTCTTGCATACGTCTGTGCGTAGTGGTTCTTGAAGCACTGACTCCAGCTGCAGTCCACTCTTTGTGAATCTCCCCCACATTTTTGAATGGTTTTTGTTTCACAATCCTCTCCAGGGTGTGGTTATCCCTATTGCATGTACACTTTTTTCTACAATATATTTTCCTTCCCTTCGCCTCTCTATCAATGTGCTTGGACACAGAGCTCTGTGAACAGCCAGCCTCTTTTGCAATGACCTTTTGTGTCTTGCCCTCCTTGTGCAAGGTGTCAATGGTCGTCTTTTGGACAACTGTCAAGTCAACAGTCTTCCCCATGATTGTGTAGCCTACAGAAATGAAAGCTTTAGCATAAGTTCTGCCGGGAAGACTTAATGGTCATGTCACTTCAACTTTTTTATCTATCCAATCACATTCTAATACTTGGGTATAAAAGATCGGTACTTACTCATGTCTGAGTTCGCAGATGCTGACGCTCCAATTCACCGCCATCCTCCCCACCACCTCCAAGTCAAATCCTTCCCTACATCCACCCCACCACCACCAGGATGGTCCCTTCCATACCTCACTGGGGGGTCGGCTGCGCCTCTGCCTTCGTCTTCAGGCAGGATATGCAGAGTCCGGACCCTCAGATTGCGAGTACTATGCCAAAGTACTTTATTGCTTGCTGGGTTGTTAATAAATGGATAATTGTCACAGTATTTATTCTCCCGAGTCTTTCTGGTAGAACTAGACTGAGAGACCATTTAAAGGCCTTTGCAGGTGTTTTGAGTTAATTAGCTGATTGTGTGGCACAAATTAACTTTTTGATGATATTCTAATTATTTGACCAGCACCTGTGTGTATGTATGTATGTATATATATATATATATATATATATATACTATAAAATTAAAAGACATTTTATAGCGCAGCTTTTTAATAAGGCAGCAACATATGATAGATAGGACAGAAGAAGAAAGGATAACAATCTTTCATTGCGCGAAAGTATTGTAATATGAAAGACTTCAATATAGAGCGGCACAAAGCACATGTGTGCCAATGCGCATCCCGTGCGCAGAATGATGTGCTTGAAGCAACATCGAGTCATAGCTTGCAATGTTCGAAGCACAAAGGGAAGATATATTGATGAGCGTACTGTAGGCCTAATATAGACTGTTTCTGCAATAGTTTGTTGAGCCTTTTCTGTAAACAGTTTAAAAGTTTTGTTACTGTGCATGTGATGAACAATTATAGTGCTCTCTACTCCATTGTGATCTAACAGGATTTAGAAACCGCAATACACTTAAGCAAGATAAAGTCCTTTATGCAAAACCATAGAACTTTATCTACAGATCAAGTATAACAATAGTAATATTGAATCATCTTGAATCATCATCGTGTTGACTGTCATAACCAAATGTGACACACAGTTCTGAATGGAGAATGACTGAGTGACAGCGGAGGGTGGAAGAGTTTATATGAACTTTAATTTCACAATGTAAATATTCATCTGTACCTAACGTTAAACTGTGAAAAATCTTAAGAAAGCGGTGTATAAAGGCTTGAACTTTCATGTTCATAATTCATATCATTTCACAATTATGCCATAACACATTGTTCATCAGTGTTTCAAAGGACCAAGTCGTCACCACTTTACTTGAGGGGCCACACACATGATGAAGTCATGAGAAGCTAATGCTTAGTTAATGATGACTACTGTATTTGAATGTCAATAGATTTCATGTGCTGTGTACTGAGACAATTTTGGGGTCTGTCCATTTACCTACAGGCTACTATGAAGAAGACATGAACATGCTTAATTCAGAGATAATGATTCATGTAAAACTTTAGTTCTCTCATTAATTAATTAATATACTGGTCTAGCCTGTGCATGCATAAAGTAATGTGGATTTTTGTATATTCCTTTAATAATTCACGAGTTTACACTTACATTACATTAAATAGAGTAAAGATTATGCGTATTTGGCGTGCTGTCCGGGGAGGGCTCCGAGCTCGGAATTTTGGCCTGAACCCAGAGTAGCCTATTAATTAGGTTAATTATATGAATGTGCTCCTCCCGATAAATAAAATAAATAAAACCTAATTTCAAGTAGTCTTACATTCATGAATTAGACCAATGTTTTTTTGTGAACATAGAAAGCATCATGATCATGCGTAATAAACCATAATTCATGATGATGTACTCACCTTAGTTAATGTTTTAATTAAGGTGTTGTTCATCCATGAAGTCATGAATGAAAGACATTGAACTCCTGTTAGTTCCTGATGATTCATGAGATATTAATGCATGTAGTAATGCATAAGTCATGCATGAATTAATGCATGAATTCATGATAATTCATGTACCCTTACCATAAAGTGTTACCCAAGTTTTAAATCAATATATTGTTTAATGTGAATGAGAGGCCAGAGTGATTTTTACATCGCCTTGAAGAAAACAATTCTAGCCTACGTGATCCAGTTTTTAAAAGTCTTGTGAACAAATATTCAGTATGGCCTTGTTTCAGTGACTACATTTTTTATTTATTTTTCACAAACCACGCATAAACGTAATTTTCTCAAAACTACAAACTTTTACATACATGCTGCTCACATACAGTGAGGAAAATAAGTATTTGAACACCCTGCTATTTTGCAAGTTCTCCCACTTAGAAATCATGGAGGGGTCTGAAATTGTCATCGTAGGTGCATGTCCACTGTGCGAGACATAATCTAAAAAAAAAAAAATCCTACTATTTACTATATTATTTATTTGTATGATACAGCTGCAAATAAATATTTGAACACCTGTCTATCAGCTAGAATTCTGACCCTCAAAGACCTGTTAGTCTGCCTTTAAAATTTCCACCTCCACTCCATTTATTATCCTAAATTAGATGCACCAGTTTGAGGTCGCTAGCTGCATAAAGACACCTGTCCACCCCATACAATCAGTAAGAAGCAAACTACTAACATGGCCAAGACCAAAGAGCTGTCCAAAGACACTAGAGACAAAATTGTTCACCTCCACAAGGCTGGAAAGGGCTACGGGGAAATTGCCAAGCAGCCTGATGAAAGAAGGTCCACTGTTGGAGCAATCATTAGAAAATGGAAGAAGCTAAACATGACTGTCAATCTCCCTCGGACTGGGGCTCCATGCAAGATCTCACCTCGTGGGGTCTCAATGATCCTAAGAAAGGTGAGAAATCAGCCCAGAACTACACGGGAGGAGCTGGTCAATGACCTGAAAAGAGCTGGGACCACCGTTTCCAAGGTTACTGTTGGTAATACACTAAGACGTCATGGTTTGAAATCATGCATGGCACGGAAGGTTCCCCTGCTTAAACCAGCACATGTCCAGGCCCGTCTTAAATTTGCCAATGACCATTTGGATGATCCAGAGGAGTCATGGGAGAAAGTCATCTGGTCAGATGAGACCAAAATATAACTTTTTGGTCATAATTCCACTAAACGTGTTTGGAGGAAGAAGAATGATGAGTACCATCCCAAGAACACCATCCCTACTGTGAAGCATGGGGGTGGTAGCATCATGCTTTGGGGGTGTTTTTCTGCACATGGGACAGGGCGACTGCACTGTATTAAGGAGAGAATGACCGGAGCCATGTATTGCGAGATTTTGGGGAACAACCTCCTTCCCTCAGTTAGAGCATTGAAGATGGGTCGAGGCTGGATCTTCCACCATGACAATGACCCGAATCACACAGCCAGGATAACCAAGGAGTGGCTCTGTAAGAAGCATATTAAGGTTCTGGCGTGGCCTAGCCAGTCTCCAGACCTAAACCCAATAGAGAATATTTGGAGGGAGCTCAAACTCTGTGTTTCTCAGCGACAGGCCAGAAACCTGACTGATCTAGAGAAGATCTGTGTGGAGGAGTGGGCCAAAATCCCTCCTGCAGTGTGTGCAAACCTGGTGAAAAACTACTGGAAACGTTTGACCTCTGTAATTGCAAACCAAGGCTACTGTACCAAATATTAGCATTGATTTTCTCAGGTGTTCAAATACTTATTTGCAGCTGTATCATACAAATAAATAGTTTAAAAAATCATACATTGTGATTTCTGGATTTTTTTTTTTTAGATTATGTCCCTCACAGTGGACATGCACCTACGATGTCAATTTCAGACCCCTCCATGATTTCTAAGTGGGAGAACTTGCAAAATAGTAGGGTGTTCAAATACTTATTTTCCTCACTGTATTATTGTAGCAGAGTTTGTGCTGAATACAGTGTAATCAGACTTTAGCCATGAAAATGTTGCAAGTAACATAAATAAGCACAAATGTCAGGGCATGTCAAAACAGGGCCCAGAAAACAGCTCAGGGCTCAGAGGGTTAAAAAGCATATAAATCAAAACTGCCAAATGTTACAGAATGAAATGTCGAACCCATGAAGAGGAAACGACTGTGAAGCTGATGGATGCGATCTACTCCATCTATGTTTTGATCACCATTCTAAATCCAATCTGGACGTAGTCTGACAAAAATGCGATTTTCTCAGCTTTTTGTTTAAATTGTTTTTTTTTTTTTTATGAAACTTGCCCACATTCAAGTGTGAGTAAAAAAGGATCCATGAAGCTAGAATAAAATGTTAGAGAGAGTTAGTTTTTAAAATGGAAAGTACAGTTAAAGGTAAATTTCAAGTATAAATGTAATACCTAAATAAGAACATAGTAGTAAACTTAAAGTGCAAAAATAATATATAAATTAAAGCTGCTAGCAGCGATGAAAGGGCCCTCACACATGCACCGCCACCCGGTGGCCTCAGGAAAACAGTGAATAGTGGGTGACATGCATTTAAGTGGGTAAATATAGGAGAAATATGGCAAACTCACTTAAATGTGCCACACTTCCTTCTGCCAGCAGGTGGCACTGACCATAACTGAATATTGACATGTAGATGTCTTCAGGTCAGGTCTATTATCAAACATGTGAAGTTTGAGGCAAATCAGACATTGTATGCCTGAGTTACAACAATTTCCTCTTTCATGGCGAAACTACGAAATCTGTGAGGCTGCCATGGACACGCCCTTCAGTGAAAACTCAAGATCTTCGCAATTTAACGTTGCAAAGGCCTTTAGATTAGACTGACCAAATATTATGTTGATCTGATTAAATCTCTAGGCGGAGTTGATTAAAGTACATCGTCTGGAAATCGCAAAATTTGCAACAATTTTGCAAAGAAAAAGAAAAATATCTCACTTCCTGTTGGTTTTCATATTTCATACCAAGAGACTTTTTTGTAGGTATTGGGCTGTTACATGTGTCTACCAAATTTCATAGCTGTACGTGAAACATAGCGGGAGGGGCACTTCTTTGAAATTGTGTAGGTGGCGCTGTCAAGCCATTTTGCCATGTCTAATTCTGAATCCCATTACAAACGTACATTTTCGCCACTTCTGATGCATGTGCAAAGTTTCGTGAGTTGTGAAGTTTGAGGCAGATCAGATCAGATGTTGTAACATATGCCTGAGTCACAACAACTTCCTGTTTAATGGCGTAAATCACATACATTAGCCCGTAGCCACGTGTTGCAAGATTTAATGTGTTTCTAGCATGTTTGGGATTTCATGGCATATTTAAAAGTGTTTCTGGGAGTGAATTATAGGATAAAGCATGCCATTTCCTGTTGCCAGCAGGTGGTGCTATGACTAACTGAATATTGGCAGGTGGATGTGTTTAGGTCAGGACTCTTATCAAACATGTGAAGTTTGGGGCAGATCGGACATTGTATGCCTGACTTACAACAGCTTCCTGTGTTATGGCGAAACATCAGATTTTGTGAGGCCGCCATGGACACGCCCTTCAGGAAAAACTCAAGATCTTCGCAAGGTAACATTGCAAAAGCCTTTAGATTAGACTGACCAAATATGATGTTGATCTTGTAACATGTCAATGAGGAGTTAATCACAGCGTAAAACATGCCATTTCCTGTTGCCAGCAGGTGGCGCTATGACTGTCACTGAATATTGGCATGTTGATGTCTTCAAGCAAGGACTCTAATAAAACATGTGAAGTTTGGGGCAGATAGGACATTGTATGTCCGAGTTACAACAACTTCCTGTTTCATGGCGAAACATCAGATTTTGCGAGGCCGCCACGGACACGCCCTTCAGTGAAAACTCAAGATCTTCGCAATTTAACGTTGCAAAGGCCTTTAGATTAGACTGACCAAATATGATGTTGATCTGATTAAATCTCTAGGTGGAGTTGATTAAAGTACAACGTCTGGAAATGGCAAAATTTGCAACAATTTTGCAAAGAAAATAAAAAATATCTGACTTCCTGTTGGTTTTCAGATTTTGCACTAAGAGACTTTTTTGTAGGTATTGGGCTGTTACATGTATATACCGAATTTCATAGCTGTACGTGAAACGTAGCGGGAGGGGCACTATGTTAGGTGGCGCTGTCAAGCCATTTTGCCACGCCTAATTCTGAATCCCATAACAGACGTACATTTTCGCCACTTCTGACGCGTGTGCAAAGTTTTGTGAGTTTCCGAGCATGTTTAGGCCCCCAAAAAAGCGATTCATTTGGGAGAATAATAATAATTAAAGCTGCGAGCAGCGATGACGGGCCCAAGCCGGTGGCACCGCCACGCCGGTGGCATCAGCTTAACTGTGCACGGCAGGCAACAGGCATTTAAAATGGGAAAACATAAAAGGACTATGTCAAAGTCATCTGAATTCACCAAATTAACTGCAGCAGTTGGTGCTGCTATGGCTGTGAACCACAAAGGTCATATTTATGAGATCAGTTAGATTAAATTATTTAATTTCATGTCAGATGATGTCAAAGTTCCAATTGTAATGAGTTCAGAATACTGTTCGAATGCTGATGTTGTATTATGCTAACACTTCTCTTCATGTGTTTTTTTTTTTACCTACCTTAGCTACCGTTTGTGCACCAATCTTATGCACCATAAAGCGTGCTTTCATTTCAATATGGGTGGTCCAAAAAAACAATTTTAATAAAAAAATGTAATAAATGGAGCCAAATCACAGATACAGCAAAGATGATTTTAATATCAGTGTCAGGTAAGAGTAAGATGCGTTTCTACATTTTATGGAAGTTTATTATAAACAGCCACTTTTATAAAATCATGTGAAATTTATGTTTAATAAATTTATATTATATCAGTAAATCATTAATTTAAAGACATATGCATCATACGTGATCTTGGCAAACACATCACATGACGTTTTTATTTCAAGTCATAGTTATTATAAGGGTTAAATTATCATCATCAAGAGAGAAACTCACACAATCTGGAGGGGAGGGGAAGGACTTAGAGAGAGGCACTCTGCACATTGAACAAGATTCACAAGATTTTAACAACAAAAAGAAATAAAATCTAAATGGTGGGAGAAAGATTTATTTATTTCACTCTCTGAAAACATTATTTTGAATATATTGAATATATTTGAAATCACGGATGTTGGGTGATGAGAATTGTAACTCAAAAATCATTTAAAAAACTAGTCCTGTCTGAGTAGTGATATGCCATAGTTTAATTTCAAATGTGAAGTTATCATTTGCTGCAATATAAAGTTAAACCCACTAAATGTAAAATAACTATATCAAAGTCATCTAAATACGCCACATTTATGCCTACAAATGTATGAGTTAAACTTTACACCATCAGAATGCTGTCGTATGCTGCAGGCAACGGTTCCGCGTATGCCGCGGTTCTCCGCGGCAGCGGAAGCGACAGCCCTCGTGTGAAGCCCTCATCGTGTGAAGACCGAGGAGTGTAAAGACCATTCGACTCTACTCTGCATGACTCCACTCGAGCAAGGACACAACAAGGCACTTGAGTATAGCTTTCCTTCTACTTTGTCCACTTTTGTGTTTTGCTTGTTGTTATCTGTTTGTTTCTCTGACCCGTATTCACTATGTGCTTCCAAATCGCTACCATTACCTCAAACACCCGCAAGTCACGCTCAGCACGTTCTAGACACCGTAATCCTAATAATCTGCGCAGTGTACCGATTTCCTCTACTACATTAATGTCCATTCCAATTGGTCTGTGGAATTGCCAGTCTGCTGTAAACAAAGCAGACTTTATTTTATCTTTTTCCACTAATTCACATCTCAGTCTCATGGCTCTAACTGAAACCTGGATCAAACCAGAAGACACTGCCACTCCTGCAGCTCTCTCAAATAATTTCACTTTTTCACACACCCCTCGCCCGATTGGGAGGGGTGGAGGTACTGGTTTGCTCATCTCAAATGATTGGAAATTTGAGCCCATTACATCTCTATCTGGCAACCGCTCATTTGAATCACACTCAATCACTATCACTCATCCTGCTAAAATCCATGTTGTAGTTATTTATCGCCCTCCAGGTCAACTGGGTAACTTCTTAGATTGGATATTTTACTCTCTCACTTCCCTGAGGATGGCACTCCTCTGCCTGGATGAAGGAACATCACCTTGCACTTAACCTTGCAAAGACAGAACTTCTTGTTGTCTCTGCCAACCCAGCACTTCACCACAATCTCTCCATTCAGCTAGGTTCATCAACCATAACTCCGTCCAGGACAGTCAGGAACCTTGGAGTTGTGATTGATGATCAGCTAAAATTCACTGACCACATCACTGCAACAACCCGGTCCTGTAGATTTGCATTATACAACATTAGGAAGATTAGACCCTTCCTATCAGAGCATGCCACACAACTACTGGTCCAAGCTCTTGTTCTCTCCAGACTGGACTACTGTAATGCTCTTCAAGCGGGCCTTCCGGCATGCACTATCAAACCCTTGCAACTGATCCAGAATGCAGCAGCGAGGGTGGTCTTTAACGAGCCGAAGAGAGCGCACGTCACGCCTCTCTTCATCAGTCTGCACTGGCTGCCAATAGCTGCTCGCATCAAATTCAAGGCACTGGTGCTCGCCTTCAAAGCAACCACTGGCTCTGCACCAATATACCTAAACTCGCTTGTTCAGACTTACACACCCTCCAGGAACTTACGTTCTGCTAGTGAACGACGCCTTGTGGTGCCATACCAGAGAGGCATGAAATCGCTGTCACGGACCTTTTCCTGCGGCTGAGTCTGTAGCCATTTTCAAAAAACACCTAAAGACACATCTCTTCCAGCAGCACCTGACCAATCAAGAATAGCACTTATCATTCTATTCATTTTCTGTCTGTCTAATTTATAAAATAAAAATAAAAATAAAATAAAAAAACTGTCCTGTGCGTTCTGAGCTAGATTAACTGAGACTTGCTACAGCACTTGCATACTGTTGCCCTTGACTGTTCTAGTTGCTTTTTTTGCTCTCATTTGTAAGTCGCTTTGGATAAAAGCGTCTGCTAAATGACTAAATGTAAAATGTAAATGCAACGGATATCCAGCCATCCCCCTCCACACATATACACAAACACACACACACACACACACACACACAGACAGACAGACAGACAGACAGAGAGACAGAGAGACAGAGAGACAGAGAGAGAGAGAGAGAGAGAGAGAGAGAGAGAGAGAGAGAGAGAGAGAGAGAAACAAGTTTTATTTTTATTTTTATCCTGCTTCAAAACTAACACAATCCTGCCATTTTCTGTTCATTGAGGGGAGTGCATACAGAGAGGGGTATTTAGATTAAATATTTTAAATAAATAAATAAATTTATCTGAAAAATAGTATATTCATTTTAAATTCATCCAGGTTCAGGAGGTAAATTATCATCATCAACAGAGAAAGTCACACACACACACACACACGCACACACACACACGCACACACACACACACACACACACACGCAAACATTCTGCTTTTTTTATATTTTGATAAAACATTGTTAAGTGTGTTTTTAAAGGTATTTGGTTTACACACACACACACACACACACACACACACACACACACACACACACACACACACACACACACACACACACACCACACACACACACACACGTTGGTGCAACTACATTATAGTTAATGGTAATTTATACTTAACCCATAGACTTAATGGTTACTGTACAAACTGTACATTCTATCCCCCTACACTAGCCCTACCCCTAAACCTACCCATCGCAGAAAACATTCTGCATTTTTACATTTTAAATAAAACATTGTTTAGCATGTTTTTAAAGCAATTTTTATTATGTGGACACATGAAATGTTCTCATAAACCATGTTTACGTTGTAATATGTAGTATATTTTTAAAGCTATTTGGTTACATTTTAATAAAACATTGTTTAGTATGTTTTTAAACACACACACGTTGTAATACCAGTGTAATACCCATGTCATTATATAAATGTGTGTCCTCATAAATCACATAAACAAGCACACACACACACAAAAAGAGGGATTGGCAGAGAGAAAGAGAGATTTTTTTTATCCTATTTCAAAACTACCACAATGCTGCCATCTGCTGTCCATTGAGGGGAGGGCACACACACAGAGAGACACACACACACACACACACACAGAGTGAGAAAGTGAGAGTGAGGGGAAGGAAAGGCAGAGGACATTCCATAGACTTAATGTTTTTTATACTGTACAAAAAACTGTACATTCTATCCTCATACACTACCCGTACCCCTAAACCTACCATCACAGAAAACATTCTGCATTTTTACATTTTGAATAAAACATTGTTTAGTATGTTTTTAAAGCTATTTTTATTATGTGGACACATGAAATGTCCTCATAAACCACGTGTACGTTGTAATACCAGTGTAATACCCATGTCAGTATACAAATTTGTGTCCTCATAAATCACATAAGCACACACAGAGAGAGAGAGAGAGAGAGAGAGAGAGAGAGAGAGAGAGAGAGAGAGAGAGAGAGAGAGAGAGAGAGAGAGAGAGAGAGAGAGAGAGAGAGAGAGAGAGAGAGAGAGAGAGAGAGAGAGAGAGAGAGAGAGAGAGAGTGAGAGAGAGAGAAACAAGTTTTTTTTTTATTTTTTATCCTGCTTCAAAACTAACACAATCCTGCCATTTTCTGTTCATTGAGGGGAGGGCATACAGAGAGGGGTATTTAGATTAAATATTTTAAATAAATAAATAAATTGATCTGAAAAATAGTATATTCATTTTAAATTCATCCAGGTTCAGGAGGTAAATTATCATCATCAATCATCATCAATCATCATTATCAGTGCAAAGGATAAGAAAGCCTATAAATACAGCCTGCTGAAGAACAACCCAGAGACTCTGATGGCAGACGTTTCACAAAAAGGGGACAGAGCCATCATCACTAATCTGCTCCTCTACACAGCAGACTGCAACCTTTGGCACAAGGTGATCTGTAAATATTACAAAAGCTACAGAAAACTAGGCATCTGTAATGGCAGACAAATTCAAATTTATGAAGAAGATGACACTAACAAGGCATATTTAACTGTGAACATCTATCATAATGGAACCATAATGTTCCAGGGGACTGAGCCATGTCTCAGCTCTGTCCAGGCAAACTTCCCCAGCCTAAAAGCTCTGGCAGAGGCTGAGAGACAAACACAAGGAGCTCCAGGAGACAGTGAAGCCCAGAGCTCAAGAGAGGGGCTGGAGGAGGCGGAGCCTAACCCTGCCAACTGCGACTCACAGCTGGAACAATCTGTCACTCAGATCAGAAACAGTCTCTCCCTACAAGAGGTGGAGCTGGTGGAGCTCAAGGAACTAACACTCTCCTATTCATCATCCAGTGAGCGCTAACAACACCTGGAAAATAAACTCAGTCACCTCACACAAGACTTCGAAGCAAATGTTAAGGAGATGAGAGGAGAGATAAGAAAACTGCAGCAGGACAGAGAGATCCTGAGTAAAGAAATAAAAACAGTCAAAGAGGAGCTGCTGCTCAGAGAAGAAGAGATACAAAACCTGAGAGAACAGGCAGAACGCCTCACACACACCTGCACGCAGCAGCAGCAGCAGCCCAGCTCTCCCTTCACCCAGACAGCAGCAGCAACAGCAGCAGAATCCCACACTCTGACACCACAGTCCAGCGCTCCAGCAGCATCACTGATGTCACACGGCCCCCAAGAGCAAGAAAATGACCAACAGAATGCAGAAGTCATCATCTTAATTGACTCAAATGGCAAGTTCATCAACAAAAAACAGCTCTTTCCAAGCCACAAAACATTAAAACTCTGGTGCCCAAAAACAGATAATGCCCTACAACAACTGAACAGGGAAAATTTGGGTGAACCTAGCCAAATCATCATCCATGTAGGCACGAATGACCTAAGGGCACAACAAGAGCGAGTGGCAGAATCAGTGACACGGGTGGCCATTAAAGCTACACAAACCTTCCCAACCTCAAAAGTAATCATCTCCACCATCCTACCAAGATCAGACTTCCATCCTTTTACCATACAAAAAGCAAACATGGACATCTCACGTAGATGTGCTGGAATGCCAAATGTTCACCTGGCACATCATCCCACACTGGACGTCCACCACCTACATGACCACATCCACCCCCATAAAGACTGTGTTCATGTGTTTGCTAAAACACTTAAAGACGTGGCCCTGGGCCGAACCCCTGGCAGCCTCCTAAAGAACACCAGAGCAGCATCTACCCCTCAGCCAGCGAGACGCTTTCTTCACGCAGCACCACAAAACATCATCTCTCCACACTCAGCTGAGCCCTACAATACAGCCCCTACCCAGAGGCCTGTACCCTATCGCCAACTCACTGCACCTCCACACCGCCGCCTTGGACCTCAACACCCACATCCTGCCCCTCCACACCTGCATCCTAGACCCCACCACCCTTGGCCTGGACCTCCACACCCTGCTCTCTACCATCATCAGCTAACACCACTGCAGCATCACCATGCGCCACAGGACCCTATCTCCAGGCCCCACAACCCCAGAAGATCCAAAGCAGCTCCAGTGAGGAACAACAGCATCTCAGCGGAACAGCGGCCTGGTCCTCATCCACACCCCCACCGGCCTGAGCAACAAGAGCAGCGGAGTTATGCTGCAGCCCTGCAAGGGCCGAGCCACACCAGCCTAGCAGAGATTAAGGACCTTCTCAAACTCATATGCACACGGCTGGAACAGTAGTCGTGAGTAAAAACTAAACAAACAAAAAAAACAAAAAAAAACACCTTCACACATGTATATTTTGACACTATGTTAGACTTAGGTTTGTTTTACTCTAGAGCACTATTAAGATTGTAGAATTGTTAAACTTGTTGACAAAATGAGATCATTAATTATTACAATGTGGAACATACAGGGTAATTCATCCAGTTTTGGTTACAAACCCCATACTTTAGATTTCAAAAAAAGCATATCAAACATGGACATAATTATACTACAGGAAACTTGGCGCAGAACTGATAACGTCACTCTTTGTCCCTCAGGATACTGTGAAACATCTCTATCCTCTAGAAAGCACGAAAGCATCACACGGGGGAGAGATTCAGGGGGCATTATAATCTGGCACAAACAAGAAATTGATGAATACATCCAAACAGTTAAAAAAGAAGAATCACACATCTGGCTCAAAATCAACAAGCACCTTATCCAAACAACAAAAGATGTATTCTTATGTGCTCTCTATATCCCTCCCTCTGAATCTCCAAACTATAATGAAGACATCTTTGAAACCCTCCACAGTCAAATTAACCACTTCCAGGCCCAGGGAAGTGTGTTAATCTGTGGGGATCTAAATGCCAGAACGGGATCCCTCCCTGACTACACTACAGATAATGGGAATAACTATATTTTTGGACAGAACTTCCCACAAAACATTGTAAATTTCCCAAGATATAATTCTGATGCCCAAGTAAATAAGAACGGGAAAGTTCTACTTGAACTCTGTCGAAGCCTCGGTCTGTACCTCGTCAATGGTAGGGTGAGAGGGGATTCTCTGGGGAGATACACCTACAGTTC
Source organism: Gobio gobio (assembly GCF_949357685.1). Taxonomy (NCBI): domain Eukaryota; kingdom Metazoa; phylum Chordata; class Actinopteri; order Cypriniformes; family Gobionidae; genus Gobio; species Gobio gobio. Next base: position 20,294,183 of record NC_137112.1, on the reverse strand, counting down.
ATTTCATGGTTGATCAACAGTTGACTACATGATCACAGATTTAGATCTATTCTCTTTCAGAGCATTCACGGTCAAACCACTAACACCCCTGTCAGATCACAGCCAAATTACTGTGTATCTAAAAAGGACAGAAAATACAAACATACATCTACAACCCAGTAAGCTGTACAACATTAGAGAGAAATACAGATGGGCACAAAACAGCACAGAAAAATATGTGGCAGCAATGGACCATCCAAAAGTGTGCTCACTCATTGACAACTTCCTCTGCAGAGTTTATCCTCCCGATGGAGATGGTGTAAATCTGGCCGTGGAGAACATAAATTATATATTTGATTATTTGGCAACTTTATCTAATCTCAAATCCTCTAGGAAAATCTACAAAACCATAGAAGAGAATGAAAAATGGTTTGATTTAGATTGTAAAACAATGAGGAAAAATTTAAGACAATTATCAAATCAAAAACACAGACAACCAAACGATGTAGATTTGCGTCATCAATATTGTGAGGAACTTAAACAGTATAAAAATACACTCAGAAAGAAGAGAGAACAGTTCATGCAAAACCAACTCAAAACCATTGAAGAATCTATACATTCAAACAAATTCTGGGACCACTGGAATTCTCTGAATAAAAAACAGCATGAACAAACAGCCATACAAAATGGAGACGCCTGGAAAAATCACTTTGAACAACTTTATAGCAAGCTAAAAATGAACCCAGAACAAACCCAAATTTATGAAAAAATTATCAATATGGAACATACAATTGGTAAATACCAAAACCCATTAGACTACCCCATCACAGAAAATGAACTGATTGATAAAATCCAGGCACTAAAAATTAAAAAATCAAGTGGACCAGACGGCATCCTCAATGAAATGCTGAAGAACACAGAACACAAATTCAGATTGGCTTTGCTAAAACTGTTTAACTTGGTTCTGAGTGTTGGTCATTTCCCTGACACCTTGAAATAGAGGAGTCATAACGCCCATATTCAAGAGTGGAGACAAATCAGATCCGAGCAATTACAGAGGCATCTGTGTGAGCAGTAACCTGGGGAAGATGTTCTGCAGCATCATCAACACAAGACTCGTTCACTTCCTCACAGAGCACAATGTCCTGAACAAAAGTCAGATTGGATTCTTACCAAATTACAGAACATCAGACCACATCTTCACCCTTCATACCCTGATCGACCAACAAATTAACCAAAACAAAACCAAAATTTTTGCTTGCTTTGTAGATTTCCAGAAGGCCTTTGATTCAATTTGGCATGAAGGTCTTCTGTCAAAACTTCTAGAATCAGGTATTGGGGGCAAAACATACAACATCATTAAAACAATGTACTCAAACAATCAATGCTCAATTAAAATTGGAAAAAAAACAAACGGCGTTCTTCACTCAAGGGCGTGGTGTGAGACAGGGCTGCCCACTATCACCGACCCTCTTCAATATATATATCAATGAATTAGCAAATCTTCTAGACCAATCAGCAGCTCCTGGCCTCACACTACATGACTCCTCTATAAAGTTCCTCCTGTATGCGGATGATCTGGTGCTGCTGTCTCCAACAGAAGAGGGTCTACAGCAGAACCTGGACGTCCTGCATCAGTTCTGTCAGACCTGGGCCCTGACCATTAACACAACTAAAACTAAAATAATAACGTTCCAGAAAAGACCCAGATGTCAGGGAAAGAGGCACAATTTCATCCTTGGTATGACCAAAGTAGATCATGCCACCGACTACACATACCTTGGGTTGAAATTCAGTGCAAACGGAAACTTCAGCTTGGCCGTGAATGAACTGAAAGAGAAAGCAAGAAGGGCTTTCTATGCCATCAAAAAATCCATTAAATTTGAAATACCAATCAGAATCTGGCTCAAAATATTCCAATCAGTGATTGAACCTATTGCCCTATATGGCAGTGAAGTTTGGGGTCCTCAATTAAATCATGAATTCGACAAAGGCATCTGCCCGTACTGCACCACTGGAGAAGTGGAGACAGAGACACACTTCCTCACCAGCTGCCCAAACTATCAACAAATCAGAAACACTTTTTATCCAGAATTCGAAATACTTTGCCCCGACTTCGTAAAATTAAACTATAAAATAAAACTTCAATATTTATTAGGTGAAAAAAGAGATTGTATCCCACTAGCAGCAAGATATATTAATGCCTGCCACAAAAAGAGGGAGGAGTCGACCAATCAGTGATGCGCTCACACACACACTCACACTCACACACACTCGCAGCAACACACACACACACACACACACACACACACACACCAAATTCTAAACTGTTCCTAGAATTCTAAATGTTTGATTGTTGATTGTTTTTACTTAAAAAAAAATAAAAAAAATCTATGTATGTGTATATGTTTATATATATGTATGTATATTATTATTATTTATTATTATATTTATCTAATGTATGTACATATGTTGATTCTCTGTAAGAATTAGAAGTGCTTTGGCAATACATTGCAACAATTGTCATGCCAATAAAGCACAATTTAATTGAATTGAATTGAATTGAGAAAGAGAGAAAGAGAGTTTCAAAAATAACACAACACTGCCATCTTTTGTTGAAAGAGGGGAGGGCACACAGAGAGAGAGCCAAAAAGATTATTAAACTTTGACACATTGTCATGGCAACAGTATTTAAAACATCAGGAATCCATTTGTATGTCTATATCTGCCATGTTTTATCATTATACTGATGAAGTTTGAAGTAATTCGGGTGAAAACTAGACAGTGATTTAAAGCATTTTTGAAAGTGACACTTCCTGCTGCCAGTTGGTGGCCACACACACACACACTAAAGCTATTTGGTTTATGGGACACAGGAAATGTCCTCATAAACCATGTTTACGTTGTAATATGTAGTATATTTTTAAAGCTATTTGGTTACATTTTAATACCTAAACATGTTATTGCCCTACCTTAGCTACCGTTTCTGCACCAATCTTATGCACCATAAAGTGTGCTTTTATTTCAATAAGTCCAATAAAAAAAAATAATTACAAAATTTATAAATGGAGCCAAATCACAGATACAGCAAAGATGATTTTAATATCATTGTCAGGTGAGAGTAAGATGCGTGTCTACATTTTATTTAAGTTTATTATAAACAGCCACTTTTATAAAATCATGTGAAATTTATGTTTAATAAATGTATATTATATCAGTAAATAATTAATTTAAAGACAAATGCATCATACGTGATCTTGGCAAACACATCACATGACGTTTTTATTTCAAGTGATAGTTATTTGTGATAGCCTATATGAAAGGGTTAAATTATCATTATCAAGAGAGAAACTCACACACAGAGTGAGAGAGACACCCCCCCTGCCATTCCTTCCTTAGTTAAAAGGAAAGGCAGAGGACATTTCATAGACTTAATGGTTTTTATACTGCACAAACTGTACATTCTATCCCCCTACACTACCCCTAAACCTAACACCACAGAAAACATTCTGCATTTTTACATTTTGAATAAAACATTGTTTAGTATGTTTTTAAAGCTAGACAGTGATTTAAAGCATTTTTGAAAGTGACACACTTCCTGCTGCCAGTTGGTGGCCACACACACACAGACAAACCCCTTAAAGCTATTTGTTTTATGGGAGACAGGAAATCTCCTCATAAACCATGTTTACGTTGTAATGTGTAGTATATTTTTAAAGCTATTTGGTTACATTTTAATAAAACATTGTTTAGTATGTTTTTAAACACACACGTTGTAATACCAGTGAAATACCCATGTCATTATACAAATGTGTGTCCTCATAAATCACAAACAAGCAAACTGTAACGATTTCTACTGACGAGGCAAGTTGTTGGACCCAAGTGCAGTTCTTTATTTACAAATACAAACATAAAACAAAGATGTTGCAAACTAACTTGACGTGACTTGACAAAGAAACACTCACCAGCACAGCAGGTTACAATGACAATAACAGACAAGGACACACGGCAAACATGAGGGCTTAAATACACTGAGACTAATGACAAGACAAGTGACACCTGTGAACCGTGATTAAACAATGAACGAATGACAGGACAAGACACAAGATCACATGAGGGCATGGGAATCACATGACAATGAAACATGACAAAACCAGGAAGTGCATGACAAGACTGTGAACATGATACTCAAACATAACAAACATGATAAACTAAAAACATAACCAAGAACAATGAACATGAACCAACACCAAAACACCCTGTGACACAAACACACACACAAAGAGGGATTGCAGAGAAAGAGAGATGGAATGTTTTTTTATCCTGTTTCAAAACTAACACAATGCTGCCATCTTCTGTTCATTGAGGGGAGGGCAGCACACACAGACACAGAATAGATTATTCATAGAAATATTTTAAATAAATAAATATATTGATCTGAAAAATAGTATAATTATTTTAAATTAATCCAAGTTCAATTACCGAACATACAATCTTAATTTAATTGAAATCAAAATATGATTTTACAAGATATGAGACCATTTCTGTTCCCCTATTTTGTCCTTATTTAATCCCTCGCCATGGCAACACCGTTTGAGATATCTAATATTGGTTCGCATTTTAGCATCTTCCGTATCTTTGTTTTATGTTGACAGAGTTTGCTGGAGATTGAATAGATCACCTACGAGGAGAACGTAAAAACTCAGAGCCTGATTTATCCAAAAATTCACGTTCAAACCAAAATATCTAACTTCCTGTTGGTCGGAGCTAATGACTGTAAATTAGAAAGTTTTCCGGCTTGATGAGACTAATATATATACCAAGTTTAGTGACTGTAGATGAAACTAAGCCCCCCACTTTTGTCAAAAGGTGGCGCTATAGAGCCCCCCAACACACCCGTTTCTGAGGCTTTGCCCATTTCCACTGACTGACATCTCTGATGTGTGTGTCGAGTTTCAAGCAATTTCAAGCATGCTAAGAGCCTCAAAAACAGCCAAAAAGATTATTAAACTTTGACACATTGCCATGGCAAAAGTATTTAAAATATCAGGAATTGATTTGTATGTCTATATCTGTCATGTTTTCCCATTATACTGATGAAGTTTGAAGTAAATCGGTGAAAATAAGATAATGATTCAAAGCATTTTTGAAAGTGAAACACTTCCTGCTGCCAGTTGGTGGCGCTATAACTTTGACTCACAAAAGTCATATCCATGTGATCGCCCTCTTACAACAAACACACAGCTGAAGTTTCAACCAAATCAGTCAATGTTTGCACAAGTTATAACACACTTCCTGTTTCCCTTTTCTCGCCATAAATTTGTTGCTTCGCCACGGCCAAACCATTCGAAATATCAAAAATCCGCTTGCAATTTAGCATCCTCAATGTCTTTTCTTAATGCTGACCGGGTATGGCGTTGATTGAAACAATGTCCTAGGAGGAGTATATCAAATTTCAGAGCATGCGTTGTCCAAACAACCCATAATTTCTTATGTCTGTCCGAAACTTGGCTTCATGAGAATTCACCTTACGCAGCCATCACCATACCAGGTTATCAAATTTATAGAAATGATAGAGTGAGATCTAAAGGTGGTGGTGTTTTGGTGTATATAAAAAATAGCATTCAATGTGAGGAAATTAACTTGTCAAATAGTGACTTGGAATGTATTGGTTTGAAAATTATAGTATCGCCACAAATGTTTTTTAGTTTGATTGTAATTTATCGCCCTCCCTCTGCCAAGGTAGATTTTTATGAAAATTTTCGTAGTATGCTTCTTAGATGCAACTTTGAAAAAGAGGAATTAATAATGGGGGATTTTAATGTTAATTGGGAAGACAGAGTAGCCAGGAAAAATCTTAAACAAATATGTGATAATTTTGATTTAACACAGGTAGTCAAGGGTCCAACAAGAAAAACTCATAATACTGAAACGCAGATTGATTTAATCTTTTGCAATAAACCAGAAAGAATTACAAAATCCTTTAATTTGATCACTGGACTATCGGACCATAATTTAGTTCTGGTGACAAGAAAGTTAACTAGCAGAAGGTTTTGTGTTTCAACTGTTAAGGAGAAAGAAGTATCTAGAATACCCAACAAAGTATGGGATCAGTTCATAGATAAAATAAATAGGTTTAACTGGAGTGATTTGCTAGCTGGGAAAGATCTACATGATGGACGTACAGTGCTTACAAGTAGACTACAGTATTTTATTAAGGAGTTTACCCAAAAATTTAGAAACAGAAATTATAAGAATAGTCTCCCATGGATTAATGCTGACATTCTTAATATGATGAAAGAACGTGATCTTGCAAAAAAAAAAGGCTAACAATTCAAAATTAAGTACTGATAAACACCGTTTTGCAATGTTGAGGAATAAAGTTACATCTCAGTTAAGAAAGTCAAGGGCTGACTTTTTTCTAACCATTATAAACAATGCAGGGGGCAATTCAAAATTGATTTGGGATCAATTAAACAAATTGCTGGGGCAGGAACATAAAGACAGAAAACCTGTTGATCTCGTGTTGGATGGGAAAAGTATTTCTGATCCAACTGTGGTTGCTACAGCTTTTAACAACTATTTTGTAGACTCTGTTGCATCTATTGCACAGGGTTTCTCACACATAGATATTAGTAAGTGCCCTATCTTGTCGTCAGAGAACAGCCTTGTGTTTGCTAGCGCTTCTGAAAGAAACATAGAATCCTTAATCAGTTCACTTAATACTTCTAAAGCGAAAGATGTCTTTGGTATGGACAATACAATGTTGAAAGAATTAGGTTCGTCCTTGCTTATCCCCATCACAAAAATTATTAATCAATCGATTTCTCTGGGGGAATTCCCAAATGCTTGGAAATTATCTATTGTTTCCCCTTTATTTAAATCAGGAGACAGACAAATTATTTCCAATTATAGACCTATTAGCATTTTGCCAGTAATATCCAAGGTTTTAGAAAAATGGGTGTCTCAACAAATTAGGAATCACTTGAATAACTCAGTCTTTTCCCTTCATCCATTACAATTTGGATTTAGGACAAATCACTCCACCGAGACAGCAAACTGTTTTTTTATCGAAAATAATAAATCATTGCTTGATCGGAACAAGGTTGTTGGAGCTATTTTTTTAGATCTTAGGAAAGCCTTTGACACTGTAAATCACAATATTTTACTGTCTAAACTATCTCATTTTAATTTTTCAGATAATGCTCTAAAGTGGGTAGCATCTTATCTTTTTCAACGAGCACAAACTGTACGTATTGGCAGCTATCTGTCTGAACCTCTTCAGTTGTCCACTGGAGTGCCTCAAGGGTCTATATTGGGCCCCCTTTTGTTTTGCATGTATATTAATGACTTGCCAAGTGCGTGCCCAGAAGTGAGAGTTCAAATGTATGCAGATGACACTGTTTTATATATACATGGAACATCAAAAGCAGCAGTGGCAGCCAAACTTACGAAGGCTATGGTTAAAATTAGTGAATGGTTAAATCACTGTAGCCTGCAGTTAAATCTTTCTAAAACAGTTGGTATGTTTTTTAGTAAAACCACCAACTCTGCAGTTGATCCGGATATTTTTATTACCGGTGAAAAAATTCTAATTGTCTCAGAATTTAAATATCTTGGTATTATCATTGACTCTAAACTTAAGTTTAATTCTCAGATTTCAAATACTGTTAAGAAAATAAAATTTAATTTATCTAATTTTCGATATATCAGGAATTTAATGTCTACCCAAGCTGCCAAAATGTTTATGCACTCTATGATATTTTCGCATATAAATTATTGTTTAACTACTTGGTCGCAGGCCAACCACTCCGCCTTGCTCCCAATACAGACTTTATATAAACAAACGTTAAAATTTTTTGATAAGAAACCACGTCACTTTCATCATTGTAAGATTTTATCAAAATATAATCTGTTGAGTTGGGAAAACTTGGTTAAGTTTTCTAATGGCTGTTTAGCTTATAAAATTCTCAATGGCCTGGCCCCACCACCTCTTAGTGAGTTTCTGAGTTTAAGATCAGAAAACAGTTGTCTCACTAGAGGAACCTTTAGAAGGGACTGTGTTATTAATTTCAGAAAAACTGCTTTTAGTCAGTCTGCCTTCTCGATTAAAGCCGCGAAAGAATGGAATGACATCCCAACGTCAGTTAGAGAATTAAATAGTTATAATGAATTTCGTTCTTCTTTTAAAACTTGGCTTTTTAGCATGCAAATTTGTCAACATTAAAAAAAATTCTTTTTTATTTATTTATTTTTATTTATTTATTTTATTTTTTTTTATTTATTTTTTTTTTATTTTTTTTTATTTTTTTTTGTTTTTGGAAATTATAGGTTTTGTTTTATTATGTTATATTTTGTTATGTTTTGATTAAATTGTTGTATTTGCATTGTATTTTTAGGTTGCCTGTTGTACATCTGGCCTAGGACTGCAGATGAAAACTAGCCTTTTGGCTAACTCTGGCATATTTTGACTTGTCATGTTAATATGCATTGTCCTTGTAATAATAAACTAACATAATAGCTCACTTCCTGTTGGGCTGATGTACAACTATGAGCACGAAAGTTGTTCGGCCCGATGAGGTCTATATGTGTACCGAGTTTCATACATGTACGTGCAAGTGTGTTTGATATATGGACCAAGTTTTCAGACCCCACCTAAGGGGGCGCTGTCGAGTCCCCCTGCCATGCCCAGGTACCCGCTTCAGCCCGGCCCTGATGGCAGCGCATTCCGATGCCTGTGCAAAGTTTTAAGAGTTTTTGAGCATGGTAAGAGCCCCAAAAGTGCCTGAGAAGTCGATAAAATAATAATAATAATAATTAAAGCTGCGAGCAGCGATGACGGGCCCAAAACGGTGGCACCGCCACGCCGGTGACATCAGCATAACTGTGCACGGCAGGCAATAGGCATTTAAACAGGAGAATATTTTACAATTGTTCGAATATGCCACATTTACCGCAGCAGATGGTGCCACACATCACCACAAGCCACACCCATGATGTAATTTAAATGTAGATTAATTTTAATGTCATAGGATAAAATAGATCACTTTCAAATATGTGAAAGTTATCTTTTCCTGCTCAAAATTGTGTAAGTCCAGAAGGCCAGTATTTAATTCAAGCTATTTGTATAGTTCTTTTTTTACTTATTCACACTAAAGAGAAAGTTATTTGTGATAGTCTATGATATGAAAGGGGTAAATTATCATCATCAAGAGAGAAAGGCACACACACAAACTCACAGGGTGAGAGAGAGACCCTCCACACACACACACACACACCCAGGGTGAGCCTGAGAGTGAGGGGGGAGGGGAAGGACTGAGAGAGAGGCAATCTGCACATTGAACAAGATTCACAAGATTTTAACAGTGACACACTTCCTGCTGCCAGTTGGTGGCCACACACACACACACACACACACACACATACATACATAAACACACACACACACACACATGTTTGTTTTTGTGAAATGTGAGGACATTCCATAGGCGTAATGGTTTTTATACCGTACAAACCGTATTTTCTATCCCCTTACACTGCACCTGCACCTGCCCCTAAACCTACCCATCACAGGAGACTGCAGTTTACTTTCTGTGAAAAAAACCTCATTCTGTGTGATTTATAAGCATTTTGAAAAGTGAGGACATGGGGAACGTCCTCATATTTCACATAACATCACGAATAAATCACATAAGCACACACACAGAGAGAGAGAGAGAGAGAGAGAGAGAGAGAGAGAGAAACAAGGTTTTTTTAATCCTGCTTCAAAACTAACACAATGCTGCCATCTTGTGTTATAAATAATAATTAAAGCTGTGAGCAGTGATGACGGGCCCAAGCCGGTGGCACCGCCACCCCGGTGGCATCAGCTTAACTGTGCATGGCAGGCAATATGCATTTAAACAGGATCATTTTTTTTAATCGCTCGAATATGTCACATTTACCGCAGCAGCTGGTGCCACTATCACCACAAGCCACACCCATGAAGTCATTTAAATGTAGATGATTTTTAATGTCATAGGATGAAATAGATCACTTTCAAATATGTGAAAAGTTATATTTTCCTGCTCAAAATGTTATAAGTCCAGAAGGCCAGTATTTAATTCAAGGTATTTGTATAGTTCTTTTTTTACTTATTCACAAGTTATTTGTGATAGTCTATGATATGAAAGGGGTAAATTATCATCATCAAGAGAGAAAGGCACACACACAAACTCACAGGGTGAGAGAGGGACCCCACACACACACACACCCAGGGTGAGCCTGAGAGTGAGGGGGGAGGGGATGGACTGAGAGAGAGGCAATCTGCACATTGAACAAGAATCACAAGATTTTAACAACAAAAATTAATAAAATCTTAATGGTGGGAGAAAGTTTTTTTACTTCACTCTCTGAAAACATTATTTTGAATATATTTGAAATCACAGATGTTGGGTGATGAGAATTGTAACTCAAATATAATTTAGAAAACTAGTCCTGTCTGAATAGTGATATGTCATAGTTTAATTTCAAATGTAAAGTTATCATTTGCTGTAATATAAAGTCAAACCCGTTAAATGTAAAATAACTATATCAAATACGTTGGGTTTTCATGTTTTATGGGGACTTTCCATAGGCGTAATGGTTTTTATACCGTACATTCCGTATATTCTATCCCCCTACACTGCCCCTGCCCCTAAACCTACCCATCACAGGAGACATTCTGCATTTTTACATTTTCAAAAAACATCACTTAGTCTAATTTATAAGATGTTTTCCTCATGGGGACCTAAAAATGTCCCCACAAGGATGAGGATTTCGGATATTGCCATCTTTGTGGGGACATTTTGTCCCCATAATGTAGGGATTACCAGTCCAAACACACACACACACACACATGTTTGTTTTTGTGAAATGTGAGGACATTCCATTGGCGTAATGGTTTTTATACCGTACAAACCGTATTTTCTATCCCCTTACACTGCACCTGCACCTGCCCCTAAACCTACCCATCACAGGAGACTGCAGTTTACTTTCTGTGAAAAAAACCTCATTCTGTGTGATTTATAAGCATTTTGAAAAGTGAGGACATGGGGAACGTCCTCATATTTCACATAAGATCACGAATAAATCACATAAGCACACACAGAGAGAGAGAGAGAGAGAGAGAGAGAGAGAGAGAGAGAGAGAGAGAGAGAGAGAGAGAGAGAGAGAGAGAGAGAAACAAGGTTTTTTTTTATCCTGCTTCAAAACTAACACAATAATGCCATCTTGTGTTCATTGAGGGAAGGGCAGCACACACAGGCACAATAGATTATTCAAAGAAATATTTATAAAATATATATATATATATTCATCTGAAAAATAGTATAGTAATTTTAAATTAATCTAAGTTCAATTACCAAACATACAATCTTAATTTAATTGAAATCAAAATATGATTTTACAAGATTTTTTTTGTCCTTATTTAATCCCTCGCCATGGCAACACCGTTTGAGATATCCAATATCCGTTCACATTTTAGCATCTTCCGTATCTTTGTTTCATGTTGACCGAGTTTGGTGGACATTGAATAAATCGCCTACGAGGAGAACGTAAAAACTCAGACCCTGAATTATACAAATATTCACCTTCAAACCAAAATATCTGACTTCCTGTTGGTCGGAGCTAATGACTGTAAATTAGAAAGTTGTCCGGCTCGAAGAGAACAATATATGTGCCGAGTTTGGTGACTGAAGATAAAACTAACCCCCCCACTTTTGTCAAAAAGTGGCGCTAGAGAGCCCCTCATCCCTGCCCGTTTCTGAGGCTTTGCCAATGTGTACTGACTGACATCTGTGATGTGTGTGTTGAGTTTCAAGCAGTTTCAAGCAATTTCAAGCATGCTAAGAGCCTCAAAACAGCCAAAAGATTATTAAACTTTGACACATTGCCATGGCAACAGTATTTAAAATTTCAGGAATCCATTTCATACGTCTCTATCTGTCATGTTTTCACATTATACTGATGAAGTTTGAAGTAAATCGGGTGAAAATAAGATAATGATTCAAAGCATTTTTGAAAGTGACACACTTCCTGCTGCCAGTTGGTGGCGCTATAACTTTGACTCACAAAAGTCATATCCATGTGATTGGCCTCTTACAACAAACACACAGCTGAAGTTTCATCCAAATCAGTCAATGTTTGCCCAAGTTATAACACACTTCCTGTTTCCCTTTTCTCGCCATAAATTCATTGCTTCGCCATGGCCAAACCATTCGAGATATCAAAAATCCGCTCGCAATTTAGCATCCTGAATATGTTCACTTCATGCTGACCGAGTTTGGCAACGATCAAAACAATGGCCTCGGAAGAGTATATTAAATTCCAGAGAATGCGTTTTCCGAACAACCCATTATAGCTCACTTCCTGTTGGGCTGACGCATAACTATGAGCACGAAAGTTGTTTGGCCCAATGAGGTCTATATGTGTACCGAGTTTCATACATGTACATGCAAGTGTGTTTGATACATGGACCAAGTTTCTAAACGCATTCTAGGGGGCGCTGTCGAGCCCCCCTGCCACGCCCGTGTACCCGCTTCAGCCCGGCCCTGATGGCCGCGCATTCCGACGCGTGTGCAAAGTTTCAAGAGTTTTCGAGCATGTTAAGTGCCCCAGAAGTACCAGAGAAGTCGAAAAAATAAATAAAAGTAATAATAATTAAAGCTGCGAGCAGCGATGACGGGCCCAAGCCGGTGGCACGCCACGCCGGTGGCATCAGCTTAACTGTGCACGGCAGGCAATATGCATTTAAACAGGAGAATATTTTAGAATCGCTCGAATATGCCACATTTACCGCAGCAACTGGTGCCACTATCACCACAAGCCACACCCAGGATGTAATTTAAATCTAGATTAATTTTAATGTCATAGGATAAAATAGATAAAAGTTATCTTTTCCTGCTCAAAATTTTGTAAGTCCAGAAGGCCAGTATTTAATTCAAGGTGTTTGTAGTTCTTTTTTACTAATTCACACTAAAGTGATAGTTTTTTGTGATAGTCTATGATACGAAAGGGTTAAATTATCATTCCCAGAGAGAAAGGCACACACACAAACTCACAGGGTGAGAGAGACACCCCCCCTCCCCCCCACACACACACGTGCGCGCACACACACTCAAACACACACACAGGGTGAGCCTGAGAGTGAGGGGGGAGGGGAAGGACTGAGAGAGAGGCAATCTGCACATTGAACAAGATTCACAAGATTTTAACAACAAAAAGAAATAAAATCTAAATGGTGGGAGAAAGTTTTTTTTATTTCACTCTCTGAAAAAATTATTTTGAATATATTTGAAATCAATATGTGTGGTCCAATATAAAAAATAAATGACAAAATTAATAAATGGAACCAAATCACAGAAACAGCAAAGATGATTTTAATATCAGTGTTAGGTAAGAGTAAGATGCGTGTCTACATTTTATGGAAGTTTATTATAAATAGCCACTTTTATAAAATCATGTGAAATTTATGTTTTAATACATTTATATTATATCAGTAAATAATTAATTTAAAGACATATGCATCATCCGTGATCTTGGCAAACACATCACATGACGTTTTTATTTCAAGTGAAAGTTATTTGTGATAGCCTATATAAAAAGGGTTAAATTATCATCATCAAGAGAGAAAGTCACACACACACACACACACACACACACACACACACACACACACACACACACACACACACACACACACACACACACACAGTGATAGAGATTGAATTGACAGATTGACAGATTGACAGATTGAATAAACTGGCTGAACCTGCTACTACTCTCAGTTTAATAAACAAACAATATTTAACAAAAGATAAAATGTAACCAACTACTCTTCAATGACTCTACAGATTTCTTTTTCAAAAATATCACCATGATCTGACCTCAGAACACTTCTCTGTGCGTTCACTATGTCGCCAGCAGTACTAAAAACTCGCTCTGCTGGCACACTGGTGTCAGGAATGCACAGGTAACAAGCAAGGGTTGAAAGTACAGGTAGCGCTTTCTCCTGGTGGCTTGATAATTTCTCGCTCGTTGGCTTCTCCTCTGCCATGCGCCATGCTATGTTTTGTTTTCTCAAGCCCCGTTCACACCGCCAGCAACACGCAGCGACAAAGCGACACGATCCCATTCATTTCAATGAGCGCTGCTGCTGGTGCGTTGCGATGATGTCACAGATAGGCAGACTGAATCGAGTAACGTTTAACGCCTTTATCATTAAAAGTGCTAAGAAAAAACATCCATATAAAGTCTGACGTGCTTAAATCCAATGCGTTATTTCTTATGATCGATACAATCGATTGATTACCTTTTAAAACGATGTTAGATCGATATATGTCGTCCGGAAGGCCAACTTGCCGAGCACAGATCGATGTAGTTAGATCATAGGAAAATAAATCGATACATCGATGTAGTAGATGAATCGTTACACCCCGTTTTTATACTGTACAAACTGTACATTCTATCCCCCTACACTACTCCTAAACCTACATATCACACACACACACACACACACACACACACAGGGCCGTTTGAAGAAATTTGGGGGCCCCAAGCAAAATGGACATAGAGACAGTGCAAATACTGTTGTTGCATATACTGTCCATAAAATTTGAAAACATTTGCAAAAAACACCACTGTATCATTAAAAAAAAATGTGTAAACCTTTAACCTTTTTTAAAACATCTATAAACATTACATAGATAGACGGACCAGATATTCCTAACACTTTGGGAATCCTTAAGGGTTACTAGTTGGTTTGTAAACTGTCTATAAACATTATCTAGATGGTTATTATAAAGTTGCAACAGATGACTATAATACCTTGATAAATAGTTAATAAACAGTACCAGTAAAACATGTGGGTTGTCCTGATACTGTACTTCAAAATGTAACAGTGTAAAAATTGCCACAGAATAAAGTAATTGTTCAAGATCCATTGGTAACTTATAAAAAATAATGTCATATTTGCAAACTGTCACTACCGTATATATCCCGACAAAAAAAAAATAATGTTCCTCTGCCTCTTTCTGGTTAAATAATGTTTATAATAATTGTTAATATAGCATGCTATATTAACTATTCCAGGTTATTTATGCATAGCATAAATAATAGTTAGTATAGCATGCTATGCCACTTTCATCAAAACATATTACAAAGCTATAGCAATCTCATGTAATTTCGTCTGTTCGAAAAAAAAAGTTGCTCTAACTGTTCGTTACAAGCAGCATTTGCCGTCAGGCAGGTAGCGATAGCTAACATAAACATATTTTTGCTAGCCTACCTGCTGCAAACGTACACCATTTTTGTACAAGACAAGTAGAGCTATTTTATCCAGTGTAATTTATCACATACCACTATCTTGTTTTTTTTCTTATCCTCCTCTTCCTTTCTCTTTTTTCTTTTCTGGCTTCCTGAAGCATAAAATTCCGCTTCAAATCCGAGGATGTTTTGTATTTTGCCGCAGCAGAGATCGCGTGGTTGGCTGGCTGCTGTCAGCGACTACTGAGAGGGGGCCTTTTAAGGGGGATCCCGATAACAGTGTCATTGCACTTTACTGCATTGACTATCAATGGGGCGCTCACACAGTTTGTCGTTTCATTTTATTCTTAACCTGTCGCTGTCTTGGGGCCCCAGGCCAGCTCGGGGCCCCAAGCAATTGCTTGGTTTGCCTGCCTTGTCGCGACGGGCCTGGTGTGTGTGTGTGTGTGTGTGTGTGTGTGTGTGTGTGTGTGTGTGTGTGTGTGTGTGTGTGTGTGTGTGTGTGTGTGTGTGTGTGTGTGTGTGTGTGTGTGTGTGTGAGTGTCCCTTGATTAGCTGACATGAGACGCATCCACACAGACAGGACACTGACACTGACACACACACACACACACACACACACACACACACACACACACACACACACACACACACACACACAGACAGGACACTGACACACACACACACACACAGACAGGACACTGGCATACAGCGCGCTCTCTTGTGTCTTGTCGCGCTTGGAAGCATTTACATGAATAGGAGCGTGATCATGTAACGCTAAGCAAAAATGGAAATAAAAACGGACGCTGTGTTATTTGCGTTAAATATTTTTAATGCGTTAAGCTTCCGTTTCACGTTGACCGAGTTTGGTGGAGATTGAATAAATCACCTACGAGGAGAACGTAAAAACTCAGACCCTGAATTATACAAATATTCCCGTTCAAACAAAAACTTTATGTGAAAAAAAGACACTTATAAACAGACACTTGTAGAAAATAGTTCAAATTTATTTTAAAACAAAATTCACATTATGTCAGTAAATAATGAATTTAAAGACAAATGTGTCAAAAGTGATCTTTGCAAACACAGCACATGACCTTAAAGCACATGTATAGAAAACACACTCACACTCCTCTGTTTTAAAAAAGAGTTCTGTCTGAATGAGTACATGAAATCACGGCTGTCAGGTGATAAGAATTATAACTCAAATGTCATTTAGAAAATTAGTCCTGTATTATTAGTGATATAGTGTCATAGTTCATGTCCACATTAACCACTACGTTGTAATACCAGTGTAATACCCATGTCATCATACACATTTGTGTCCTCATAAATCACATAAGCACAGAGAGAGAGAGAAAGGGAGTTTCAAAAATAATACAACACTGCCCCCTTTTGGTGATAGAGGGGAGGGCACACACACAGCCAAAAACATTATTAAACTTTGACATGTTACCATGGCAACATTATTTGAAATATCCAATATTCGTTCGCATTTTAGCATCTTCCGTATCTTTGTTTCATGTTGACCGAGTTTGGTGGAGATTGAATAAATCGCCTACGAGGAGAACGTAAAAACTCAGACCCTGAATTACATAAATATTCACCTTAAAACCAAAATATCTGACTTCCTGTTGGTCGGAGCTAATGACTGTAAATTAGAAAGTTGTCCGGCTCGAAGAGAACAATATATGTACCGAGTTTGGTGACTGAAGATAAAACTAGCCCCCCCACTTTTTTTCAAAAGGTGGCGCTAGAGAGCCCCTCATCCCCGCCCATTTCTGATGCTTTACCAATGTGTACTGACTGACATCTCTGATGTGTGTGTTGAGTTTCAAGCAGTTTCAAGCAATTTCAAGCATGCTAAGAGCCTCAAAACAGCCAAAAGATTATTAAACTTTGACACGTTGCCATGGCAACAGTATTTGAAATTTCAGGAATCCATTTCATACGTCTCTATCTGTCATGTTTTCACATTATACTGATGAAGTTTGAAGTAAATGGGGTGAAAATAAGATGGTGATTCAAAGCATTTTTGAAAGTGACACACTTCCTGCTGCCAGTTGGTGGCGCTATAACTTTGACTCACAAAAGTCATATCCATGTGATCGGCCTCTTACAACGAACACACAGCTGAAGTTTCATCCAAATCAGTCAATGTTTGCTGACGTTATAACACACTTCCTGTTTCCCTTTTCTCGCCATAAATTCGTTGCTTCGCCACGGCCAAACCATTTGAGATATCAAAAATCCGCTCGCAATTTAGCATCCTCTGTGTCTTGACTTCATGCTGACCGAGTTTGGCACTGATTGAAACAATGGCCTCGGAGGAGTATATTAAATTCCAGAGCATGGGTTTTCCGAACAACCCATTATAGCTCACTTCCTGTTGGGCTGACGCATAACTATGAGCACGAAAGTTGTTTGGCCCGATGAGGTCTATATGTGTACCGAGTTTCATACATGTACGTGCAAGTGTGTTTGATACATGGACCAAGTTTCTAAGTGCGTTCTAGGGGGCGCTGTCGAGTCCCCCTGCCACGCCCGGGTACCAGCTTCAGCCCGGCTCTGATGGCCGCGCATTCCGACGCCTGTGCGAAGTTTCAAGAGTTTTCGAGCATGTTAAGTGCCCCAAAAGTACCCGAGAAGTCGAAAAAAAAAAAAAAAAAAAAAAAAAAAAAAACAAAGAATAATCTGAGGAAGAACAATAGGGCTCTGCGCCCTTTCAGGGCTTGGGCCCTAAAAAAAAACAAAGAATAATCTGAGGAAGAACAATAGGGCTCTGCGCCCTTTCAGGGCTTGGGCCCTAATTAAAGCTGCGAGCAGCGATGACGGGCCCAGCCGGTGGCACCGCCACGCCGGTGGCATCAGCTTATCTGTGCACGGCAGGCAACAGGTATTTAAAATGGGAAAACATAAAAGGACTATGTCAAAGTCATCTGAATTCACCAAATTAACTGCAGCAGTTGGTGTTGCTATGGCCGTGAACCACAAAGGTCATATTTATGAGATCAGTTAAATTAAATTATTTAATTTCATGTCAGATGATGTTAATGGTCAATTTCAAATGAGTGCAGAATATCGTACTAATGCTGATGTTGTTTTATTCTAACACTTCTCTTCATGTGTTTTTTGAGCTACCTTAGCTACCGTTTGTGCACCAATCTTATGCACCATAAAGCATGCTTTCATTTTAATACGGGTGGTCCAATAAAAAAAAATGTTAATAAAAAAATTAATAAATGGAGCCAAATCACAGAAACTGCAAAGATGATTTTAATATCAGTGTCAGGTAAGAGTAAGATACGTGTCTACATTTTATGGAAGTTTATTATAAACAGCCACTTTTAGAAAACCATGTGAAATTTACTTTTAATACATTTAAATTATATCAGTAAATAATTCCTTTAAAGACATATGCATCATACGTGATTTTGGCAAACACAGCACATGACGTTGTTTTTGTTTCAAGTGATAGTTATTTGTGATAGCCTAAGAGAGAGTGGCAGAGAGAAAGAGAGATGCAATGTTTTTCCTGTTTCAAAACTAACACAATGCTGCCATCTTCTGTTCATTGAGGGGAGGGCAGCACACACAGACACAGAATAGATTATTCAAAGAAATATTTTAAATAAATAAATATATTGATCTGAAAAATAGTACAGTCATTTTAAATTAATCCAATTTCAATTACTGAACATACAATCTTAATTTAATTGAAATCAAAATATGATTTTACAAGATATGAGAGAATTTCTGTTCCCCTTTTTTGTCCTTATTTAATCCATCGCCATGGCAACACCATTTGAGTTATCCAATATCCGTTAGCATTTTAGCATCTTCCGTATCTTTGTTTCATGTTGACCGAGTTTGGTGGAGATTAAATAAATCACCTACGAGGAGAACGTAAAAACTCAGAGCCTGATTAATCCAAAAACTCACGTTCAAACCAAAATATTCCAAAGACTTCCTGTTGGTCGGAGCTAATGACTGTAAATTAGAAAGTTGTCTGGCTCGATGAGAACAATATATATACCGAGTTTGGTGAGTACAGATGGCGGACCTGCACCTAGACATGACCAACGCATCCCTGAAATGTCTGCAGAGACCGTGTAAATTAGACTCCCCCCTGTAAATGCCTCATCGACACAACATCCTCAATAAACCCGTCTCCGGCATGATGACTCCGATCTTTCGAATATTCATATCTAATATGACTTCCGACCTTTATTGTTGCCAGAAGCATAATCATACACTGTTTGTTCGTTGGCCAGAGGAGAACTGGCACCCCAACTGAGCCTGGTTTCTCCCAAGGTTTTTTTCTTCATTCGGTTTCCTGATGGAGTTTTGGTTCCTTGCCACCGTCGCCTTTGGCTTTTGGCTTGCTCAGTTGGGGACACTAAATATTACACTATATTACTGATCCGCCCGCATTGACACTATATGATAATTGAAATGAGCTGGATGACATCACCGTTTTCTCCAGAGAAACTGTACAGCCGAATCAAATTCTGTTGCATTATTTTCCTGTTTAAGACCGTGAAGCTGCTTTGAAACAATCGGCATTGTAAAAAGCGCTATATAAATAAAGGTGACTTGACTTAAAACATTATAAACTTCAGCAGCATTTAGACACACACAGACATAAAGAATCAGTATATGAATGGTGACATGCTTTATGTTGCAATGCATGCTGGGAATCGTCATAGAATAAAACTCCACCATGGCTCCCAGAATGCATTGCAGCATGAAACATGTCACCATGAAATTCATATGCTGATTCTTGATATCTGTGTGTTTCTAAATGCTCTTTTGCCACAGTAACAGTAATGCAATATTAAAAGTATTCAATGACCTAACACACTTTCGATCAGGGATAAACCTTGCGATATCTGTGATTTAGGTTATATGATGATGTCATCATGATGGGGCACTCAAAATCGGAAGGCCACTAAAACCATATTTAATGAGAAAACGGAGTATGTGAGCAAAGCGGTAATATTTCCTCCTGAGCAGAGAGTTCCATTCCGAAGATTCTGCTCAGTCCGCTCTTTGTTTTATTTTATTTATTTAATTCTTTATTTGACAGGGACAATGGACAGTAAGAAACTGCCCTAGAATTAGCAACAGAGCTAAATTTCATCTGCTGTCCCTGAGCAGGAAATTAACAAAACACATTACATTCCAAAACATCGATATAATAGCATATACAATAAAATCCCCCCAGAAATGTAAAATAAATTACATAAAATCCATCAAAAAACTACAATCCAAATTACTACAAATTATCCCCCAATATCCCCGCAAAACATCACACAATAATACAAATTTAATTCCTCAAAATTATGAAACCATAACAAAACACTAAAATATTCAATGATCACAAACCTGACAAATTTTTAACTATATTTTCAAATGTTACTTAAACTGTGCAAAAGTAAGGCGCTGTCTAATATTAATTAGGGGAGGGAGGAAAGGTTGATGCATTGATGCATCGCGATTCGTTATCCAACGATTCAGAATCGATTCTCGCGGTCATCGGCCAAACAGAAAAACCAGTTGATAGGCGAACGTTCGTATGCTGGTGAATTGGCTTAGTTTAAGATAAAATGGACAAACTACGACCTGCTCAGGGGCGTCGCACCCGTGGGGACACTTTTCCCGGTGAAAGGGTTCAAAACCTGCACGTTTTATGCAGTTTTGCCGCAGTTTTGCACAAACGCCTTACAGCAGTAGCTCCTCCGTTTCTCTCCCGCTCTGTGTCTGCGCTCGCAGCAGCTGCCTCCCCATTTCAAAAATGTATTTTGCTTATTAAATGCACAGTTTTTAATTTCAAAAGCATTTCTAAATTAAGTTCATATTTCCAACAAACGAAATTCTGAGCCAAAATAACGAAGTGGTGCTCAAGTAGGCTATAAGGCGTTTTTCTTGCCATTACTGCTTAATAACACTCCTATATCTCCGATGCGGTGCCCAGGACATAGACCTATGCATCCGTGGCATCATTTTTGGAATGACTTATTGACTGATTGAATTTTGCTGAACTACAGCACAATGTTTCAAACGAATGGAAAATTCTGAACAAAGACTTCGTTTTGGGGAGTGATTAGTTAAATGTCTCTAAAGCCGCGTTTCCACCGAAATTACCTGGAACAATTTGTACCAGGAACTTTTTTTACAGGAACTTTTTCCCCCCACCTGCTACTGTCTGCGTTTCCACTGCAGTCTAAAGTACCGTGAGGACTCAACTCAAGGCCAGTCAAGTTCCTCCACATCAAACTCGCTCATCCATGTAGATATATCTATAAAGGTCTATAAAGACCTTCCTTTGTGCACTGGTGCGCAGTCATGTTGGAGCAGGAAGGGGCCATCCCCAAACTGTTATCCCCAAACTCCACAAAGTTGGGAGCAACAAAGTTGGGAGCATGAAATTATCATGCTCCCAACTTTTTGTCTCCCTCCCCTAATTAATATTAGACAGCGCCTTACTTTTGCACAGTTTAAGTAAAATTTGAAAATATGGTTAAAAATTTGTCAGGTTTGTGTTCATTGAATATTTTAGTGTTTTGTTATGGTTTCATCATTTTGAGGAATTAAATTTGTATTATGAAAATGCTGCGCTCATAGCGCTATACGAAAACTTCTTTGTTTGACCGGTTGTGAAGTATGTGTGGCAAACATGCCAAGAAACTTGGCTTTAAATAACCTCTGACGATGACATCACAAGCACAAGAAAGGTCTCAGACATGAGCTTGAGGATGTCGACTCAAGGACATGTGAGCCCGGAGTAGCATGAACATCCAAACTACAAAATCTGATGAATGTGTGTGGAGAGGACCAGCCTACCACATCATATATTTGTTGCAAGGGGGCGCCCCTTGCCAAAGCCTTGAAGGAAGCAACCCCCCTGGTAGAATGAGCCCTAACTCCTAAAGGTGATGTTTGACC
Source organism: Gobio gobio (assembly GCF_949357685.1). Taxonomy (NCBI): domain Eukaryota; kingdom Metazoa; phylum Chordata; class Actinopteri; order Cypriniformes; family Gobionidae; genus Gobio; species Gobio gobio. Next base: position 20,271,974 of record NC_137112.1, on the reverse strand, counting down.
GCACGCCTCATAGGCTAGGGCAATGGCATACCTCACCCAGTGTAGCAATGTTTGTACAACGTTAGCTGAAAGTCCAGCATCCCTCAGTTGTTCCCCCTCAAGGGGCAAATGTGAAGGTTCCACAGCTCGGGCCGGGAATGAAATATGATCCCCTGTGCAGAAGGTCCCTCCTGTTCGTTATCACCCAGTGTGAGCCGTCGAGGAGGGATATTATCTCCGAGAACCAAACTCACGAGGCACTATCAATTCATTGCATCCCGACCCAGGGGGGCTGGGTATCTCAGATAGAAGTAGAGGGTACATTGGTCCACTTCTGCTTCTTGGGGTGGAGTTTTCATTCATTGTGTGTCAGTCTGGATAATAAATCTGCTCCTACATTCAAATATCCAGAGATGTAAACCACCCTGAGAGACAGGAACTTGCCCTGAGCCCAAAGCAGAACCTGCTGTGCTAGCCTGTTCAGACGGCACGAAAGCAGTCCGCCCTGGTGATGTAGGCGACTACCATAGTGTTGTCCACCAGTATTAGAACATTGTAGCCCCTTCCGGAGTAAGAACTCCAGGGCCAGAAATACAGCCATCAATTTGAGGCAATTGATGTGCCAATCAAGATGATGACCTCTCCAGATCCCTTGGGCTAAGACCGCTCCCCAGCCCGAACGGGAAGCGTCTGTCTTTAGCATCTTGCGACGACAACACGCACCTTGGTCCGAGCCACATAGAAAGGGAATGCTTTTGGGATTGGCCCTTGGATGAAATCCCCTGGCTTTGAGCCACAACTGAAGTGGTCTCATGTGAAGAAGGCCCATCAGTCTCACAACTATATGTATTTAGTTTCCCCCATGAACGAGTTAATTCGTCTTCAAAGAAAGGGAGAGACAGTTGCTCAGGTCCCTCCTCCTGGCCAGCAGACAGAAATCTATCCTTTAACTTTGAGCGTTTGTGGGTCTCTAGTTCCTGTGGTCAGTCCAGTACATTCCAGTACAGTCCAGTACACACCTGGCTAAAGCACAAATCACCACCTTGAGTAGTTGAAAGCGGCAGCCCTGGTGTGAAGCCCTCCTCGTGTGAAGACCGTTCGACTCTACTCTGCGCGACTCCACTCGAGCAAGGACACCGACAAGGCACCTGAGTAAAGCTTTCCTTCTACTTTGTCCACTTCTGTGTTTTGCTTGTTTTTATCTGTTTGTTTCTCTGACCCGTATTCACTATCTGCTTCCAAATCGCTACTATTACCACATACACGCGTAAGTCACGCTCAGTACACTCTAGACGCCGTAATCCTAATAATCTGTGTATTGTACCTATTTCCTCTGCTACATTAATGTCCATTCCAATTGGTCTCTGGAACTGCCAGTCTGCTGTAAACAAAGCAGACTTTATTTCATCTATTTCCACTCATTCACATCTCAGTCTCATGGCTCTAACTGAAACCTGGATCAAACCAGAAGACACTGCCACTCCTGCGGCTCTCACTTTTTTTTCACTTTTTTTTAATTTCACTTTTTCACACACCCCTCACCCGATTGGGAGGGGTGGAGGTACTGGTTTGCTCATCTCAAATGATTGGAAATTCAAGCCCATTCCATCTCTATCTGGCAACCGCTCATTTGAATCACACTCAATCACTATCACTCATCCTGCTAAAATCCATGTTGTAGTTATTTATCGCCCTCCAGGTCAACTGGGTAACTTCTTGGAGGAATTGGATATTTTACTCTCTCACTTCCCTGAGGATGGCACTCCTCTGGTACTGCTTGGTGTCTTCAATATCCACCTTGATAAACCCCAGGCTGCTGACTTCACCTCTTCTGACCTCATTTGACCTTAAGCGAGTTTCCACCACAGCTACTCACAAATCAGGTAACCATCTGGACCTTATCTACACACGCTACTGCTCCACAGACAACACTTTAGACAGACAACACTGCACACCTTAGATCACTTTCTCATCACTCTTAACCTCATACTGACTCCTGACACAACACGCACTCCTCCGCAGATCACCTTTCGGCGTAATCTACGCTCGCTCTCTCCCTCTCGTCTATCCACTATGGTTTCATCCTCACTCCCTCCACCTGCTCAGTTCTCAGCACTAGACACTAACAGTGCTACTGACACTCTTTGCTCCACTCTAACATCTTGCTTAGACAACTTCTGTCCCGTTTCATCCAGGCCAGACCGCACCACCCCCTCTGCCCCCTGGCTGTCTGATGTTCTCAGTGAACATCGCTCTGGACTCCGGGCGGCAGAGAGAAAGTGGCGTAAAAATAAAAACGCTACTGACCTAACCCTGTATCTATATGTTTATTAATACTCATATGGCAGACCACAGCCATACAATTATGACACACAATTAGGGACAGACCAGGATTAGACAGAACAACGATTACAGGAGACAGATTGAGTATTTATGTGAGGAGAAACAGTGGAGAACAGCGGCAGGTGTCTCGGAGAGAGACCAGTGTTAGCTAGATAAAGCTAGCTAACGATATGATCACTGTGCTCAGATCACAACACTGTACTGATTATTATCATGTATCAGGCAATAGCAAAGCTGGTAACGTTATTGTCATCTAGTAAGTTATTGATTTACTTACCAATAACAGAAACTTATAGGCTTTGACCATCAGGAAAAGTCACACTCGTTAATATCCGTCCACACTAAACGTTATGTGATATAACGTTAGCGGTTTCTCATCACGACTGATTCGGTAACTTACAAGATTCACGCCACGGTGCACAGTTCACGTTTTCTCCGAGCTACATCTCTGACGGATCCGGGACCGTCACATCTCCCGCCGGATCCGGGACCGTCACATCTCCCGCCGGCCGCCGAACCACAGACAGTAACGTTTTGTTATTGTGTTTATCCTTTATTCATTAATTCTGTATTATGGGTTTATTTCGTGCCGATTCACCGCTAGTGTGAGGATGTATATGACGTTATGAGAATGTATTTGAGTGAACTTGAATGTGCATAAATGGCATGAATAAAATATCACATAATTCAGAACTTTTTTTCGAAAAAGTGTGAGATTGTATTCATTTGTGTTAATGTACATACTTTGTATTCATTAATGTAAACACGACGGCAAAGAAGCATCGCGTGTAGATGTTTATTCATCCTTTAGGCAAGGTACACACTGGCTGCGTGACACGGCTCGAGCCATGCCGAAAGCAAATCCTAGAAATAGAACCGATGCGAAACGCAAGTGTGTTGGAAGCGTTTCCAGGCAAAATAGAATAGGAAAAGCTGTTTGTCATTTTGACACGAATACATATTAATAAATGACATTTTTATGTGTGAAAGTCTCTAGGTTTTGACATAAATGCAGATATAATTGTAATTAAAAAAAATGTATATAAAATCGATTTTCAAATATTGCACCTGCCAATGCAGAACAAAATATTTTGTAGCCTATTCGGCCGTCAATACTGCCGAGTGCTGACATTGTCTTTGCTGTATCAGTAGGCTATATATTTATATAAATATTTATTTATATATTTTATGTTTAACATGAAGTATAGGCCTTCCACTACGTCACCTAGCAGCAGCGGCGCCGCGTCAGACACGCTTCTGGTGTGCAAAGACACAGAAAACGCCACGCAGCTGAAACGCAACAGAAACGCCACGCTTGCAGTGTGTAGCCGGTCTACAGATAGAAAACGCCACGCTCACGTCACGCAGCCAGTGTGTAGCCGGCCTTACATGAGTATAACAATGTTTGACTCCATCATATCGCTGGGATGATAATCCTCCGGTCTAAAGCACTATACACACCACCGTGTGTTTTGAAGCAGATGCGCGAAGGGAAGTCCCGTTTCTTCACCTGCACAAAACGCCACCATGCAGAATTCCTAACTTTTTTTTTTTATAGGAAACCTGTGGACTCGATGCCCTGACAGGCTGGATAATAATTTACCATGACAATGATAAATTGGACTAGAAAAACTACCGAAAATACACAGACTCTACTGAAAACCAACCTATTCTGCACTGAGCCAACGCAGAGCTCGGTGAACCACTCCCTCTCGTGACGTAATATGACGCGATGTTGAAAAAAAAAACGCTTTTTCCAAGCGGCCAACGAAATGGCCACTTTATCTACTAAATTTGTGCTCTTATGTCTTTTTAAAACATTTTAAATCCTGCACTACCTTTTCATATGGTATTTTCATACAAGGTTATATATTAATCTCGAAAATATTTTTACCTGCAATATGCCCTTTAAGCAGGCTCGGGTAACCCCACTGCTTAAAAAACCCTCTCTGAACCCAGCACTTTTAGAAAACTACAGACCGGTATACCTTCTGCCTTTCATTGCAAAGACACTTGAGCGAGTGGTGTTTAACCAGCTCTCTACGTTTCTTGAACAGAACAACCTCCTGGACATCCACCAATCCGGCTTCAAAAGCGGCCACTCAACTGAGACTGTCCTGCTCTCGGTTACGGAGGCACTGAGACAGGCAAGAGCAGCTTCCAAATCCAAAGTACTTATCTTACTGGATTTGTCTGCTGCTTTTGACACAGTTAACCACCAGATCCTCCTGTCAACTCTCATGAAGATGGGCATCTCAGGAACTGCTCTCCAGTGGTTCAAGTCTTACCTCTCAGGTAGGTCCTTCAGGGTGTCATGGAGAGGTGAAGTGTCTAAGTCACATCATCTAGCTACTGGATTTCCCCAGGGCTCAGTGCTTGGACCACTCCTCTTCTCCATCTACATGTCATCACTGGGATCTGTCATTCAGAAACATGGCTTTTCCTATCACTGCTATGCCGACGACACTCAACTCTACTTCTCATTTCAACCAGATGATCCCACGGTTGGTGTGCGTATCGCTGCCTGCCTAACAGACATTTCTGCCTGGATGAAGGAACATCACCTTCAACTCAACCTTGCAAAGACAGAACTGCTTGTGGTCTCAGCCAACCCAGCACTTCACCACAATCTCTCCATTCAGCTAGGATCATCAACCATAACTCCGTCCAGGACAGCCAGGAACCTTGGAGTTGTGATTGATCAGCTAAAATTCACTGACCACATCACTGCAACAACCCGGTCCTGCAGATTTGCGTTATACAACATTAGGAAGATTAGACCCTTCCTATCAGAGCAGGCCACACAACTCCTGGTCAGTGATGCGCGGGTTGATCCAAAATGAGCGGGTGCCCGCGGCCACCCGCGGTTACCCGCGGTTACGAGTCATCCAAAAATATTTTTAATGATATTCGGGTCACGGTCGGTCGGATCGTCAATAAATCCTTATTTACCTTTTGAATGTTGAGCGTTATTAACTTTTGAATAAATGCTGACGCGGGACAAAATGCCCGATTTCCCAAAACGTTGAACTGAGCAATGCCATTGTACCATTTTAATAGGCTACTTTTAAACGCATTTAAAGTCAGTTTTATGTATTTTCTGAGAGGGGGCGGGATTTTTGTTGGGAAAGTCGGGGGAGAGACGCACACTTCGATTAGACTGGATAAACACATGCAGCATCTTAATTGTTAAGAAAATTAAACGAAATAAATGAATAAATCAAGCCTGTATTACATAACACTAGGCTATATCATACAGCATTCAGAAAAATAACAGTTTGCGCTCCTAAGGGCTTTCACACTTTTCCAAATGTTTTCCAAATGTGGGCTGATGAATTCTTCAAGCCGGGTCGAAACATAAACATCGCGTTCATCAATAATATGCATCTGGAGCTGAAATGGAAAATGATGGGCCGCCTCAAGAACTGCCTGCTCTCGCCGCTGCACCTCTGAGCGCACCACGCCAGGGCCTGAAACATTTTCTCAATGGCCCAATGAGCTACGATGAGCATTTACTACTTTTAAAAAATGCGGGTCAGGAAGCGGGTCGGGTACAATATTTTCTTCTTTTTTTTTTGCGGTCCGAGTTGCGGGCGGGTTAGTTGAAAACGTCGGTCGGGTGCGGGTTGTTTATACATTGACCCGCGCATCACTGCTCCTGGTCCAAGCTCTTATTCTCTCCAGACTGGACTACTGTAATGCTCTTCTAGCGGGCCTTCCGGCATGCACTATCAAACCCTTGCAACTGATCCAGAATGCAGCGGAGAGGGTGGTCTTTAACGAGCCAAAGAGAGCGCATCAGTCTCTCTTCAGTCTCTCTTCTCCCTCTCTTCATCAGTCTGCACTGGCTGCCAATAGCTGCTCGCATCAAATTCAAGGCACTAGTGCTCGCTTTCAAAGCAACCACTGGCTCTGCACCAATATACCTAAACTCGCTCGTTCAGACTTACACACCCACCAGGAGCTTACGTTCTGCCAGTGAACGACGCCTTTTGGTGCCATACCAAAGAGGCATGAAATCGCTCTCACTGACCTTTTTCTGGACCGTTCCCACCTGGTGGAATGACCTGCCTATCTCAATTTGTGCGGCCGAGTCTGTAGCCATTTTCAAAAAACACCTAAAGACACATCTCTTCCAGCAGCACCTGACCAATCAAGAATAGGACTTATCATTCTATTCATTTTCTGTCCGTCTAATTTATTTATAAAAAAATAAATAAAAAAAATCTGTTCTGTGTGTTCTGTGCTAGATTAACTGAGACTTGTTACAGCACTTGCTTACTGTTGCCCTTGACTGTTCTAGTTGCTTCTATTGCTCTCATTTGTAAGTCGCTTTGGATAAATGCGTCTGCTAAATGACTAAATGTAAAATGTAAATGTAAATGTAATGTACAGGTATATGCTTGTATTTTCGAGAGAAAAATGTTTATGCACGGTTTTTGAAAAAACAAAAAAATGTGTTTTAAAATTAAGGCCTCAAAACACAATAGATATGTGTTCACAAGACTTTTGACTCCATGGTGTATTTGCATAGACTTTTTTCTTTAAACTGATGTGAGAATCATTGAGCCTACTCATTCACATAAAACAATATATTCATTTACAATTCGTAAGACTGTTTTTCTTCACAAAGCCAATATGTGAGGAGGCTTGATAGCTAATGAATAATGCTGGAGATCACTTGAGAGGACAAAAGAACATAATGGCCCACATAATGAGCTGCATAATGAATGAGCTTCAGGTAGGCCTATGTGACAGAGAGCAACAGAGCAAAGGAAATATATTTTTTGTAGTTTATTTTATTTGGAATGTAGTCAAAAAAGGCCTATTATATTTTAAATGATCAAAATATTTGACTACACTGCAAAAAATGCTCTTCTTATTTGGTGTTTTTTCCTGTTTCCAGTCCAAATATTAAAATTTCTGGGGGGGAAATCAAAATGAAGTGAGTTTTTGCTTAAAACAATCTATATTATCTGCCACAACAATTTATGATTTATTAAACCATAATTTATGATTTATTACACCAATTTATTAAAACACAACAATTAATGAGATTAAAACCATGTTTTTACTCCAAACTTACTTTATATCACATGTCAAATGTTTTAAATAACATTATGTGATCTCATTTGGCTTTGGATCAAAAAATCTGAACAATATTCTGCATAATTATAAAAGCTTGAATAGCATTGCATTATAAATATAATCTATTATGAAAACACTCAACATGGTATAAATAACACAGATAAGCCATATATTGTCGCAATTGTGTGTTTATGATCTTCAAACATGTTTATCTGCATGTTATAGTGATTTCTGGAAGCTGTTTATGTCAATGTCACATGGTATCTTCTTCGTCTACCGTATATGGACTACAATCCATAGGATTGCTCCTGTCTCCTGATCGATTGCTCCTGTCTGCCTGTTTGCCTCCTGCCTGTGTGTAGCTCTGCAAGCCTTGCTTGTGTTTGAATCTCTATTTTGATGTATCTTCTTTGTTCTACTGCTAAATATAACTTACTCATCACCATACATTGTTTAAATATTGCCTATCACGTTAAATTTGACATTGCTAGCTTTTAATCTAAATCACCATCACACGTTAGCATTTCGCTAGCCTGTTAGCTTGTCATCTATGGAACCGGGTCTCCTGTTCTCTGAGTTCATTAGTTGGATTAGTAAATAGTGTCCAGCAAACAATTGTGGTAAGTTTGATTAATCAACAAACACGGTAAGTCATGTCATCTCCTGTCAATGTTACTTGCACCACATGCTGTATGTTTAGTATAGGCTTCTCCGTTGGCGAACAGGGCTTCACATGTGATAAATGTAAGGAGATAGTTAGGCTGACGGAGAAGATTTCAGAATTAGAAACACGCATCCATACTGAGAGTAGTGAGGATGTAACAGCTTTAGACACTGATTTGGATGCGAATCGCTTAGTGAACTCTGTACATTCTTCGGTTCCGGCTGCAGCGCCCCCGCAGCAGGGAAACTGGGTGACAGTAAGACGGCATAGTGGCAGATCAAAAAATCACTTTTCCGTTCTAGTTAGAACATCAAACAGGTTCTCCCCTCTCAGTGAAGCACCCACTGAGAATCCTGTTGAAAGTGCCCTAGTCATTGGCGATTCTATCACACGGAACGTGAAAATAGAGACACCAGCCACCATAGTCACATGTTTACCGGGAGCCAGAGCGCCTGACATCAAAGCAAATTTAAAAGTGCTGGCTAAAGCTAATCGTAAATTCTCTAAGATTATTATTCACGTCGGCGCTAATGATGTTCGACTTTGCCAGTCGGAGATCACCAAAATTAATAGGGATCTGTTTTTTTTGCCCTCGAGTCCGAGTCCGAGTCATTTGATTTTGAGTATCTACCGATACCGAGTCCCGATCCGATACTTCTCTAAGTATATACTTCTATATGTTAGTGGGCAGTAGATTATCTGTCATACCTCCTCTCTCCTTTTTTCATCATTCTCTCATTTCTATAAGCCTCCTCATTTACATCACTCTTTATTTTTGTCTCCTTCTCTTGCCCTGTCTCTTCCCCTCCTAAAGCTGAGCTCTGGTTGATAGTCTTTTCATTGTTTAACATTTTATATATTAAAACAGCTGTCAAATATGAAATGTTAAGTTTGGCTACTTGCATCTCGCACCGTTTACTGAAGCATGTTACTCGCACAGCAGCTTCTGCATATAAAGCCTGCATACTTTAATTTGATTGGTCATCTCAAATATTTTGATATTGATGAGCGATGACGGTGACCGACCGCAGGCAGGGCAGCTCAGACAAGAATATATCCTTGCAGCACTAAAGTAGTGTTAATACTCTATTAGGCAATTATTTTGCAACAGCCCTGTACATATATACATCCGAGTCCTGATTGGGAGGTAACGTCTGATTCCGATCGAGTCTCAAACCACGTGATCGGGCCCAATTTCCGATCACATAATCGGATCGGGGCATCCCTAAAAATTTACATTAAAGATGTGTGTGAACTCGCTAGTACGATGTCAGAGGCTGTTTATTGTTCTGGACTGCTCCCTGTAAAAAGGAGTGATGAGATAGTTAGCAGACTATCATCACTCAATGGCTGGTTGTCTAAGTGGTGTCCGCAAAATAACATAGACAATTGGAAACGTTTTTGGGGCAGACCTGACCTGTTGAAGAAGGATGGCATCCATCCCTCCTGGGGTGGTTCCGCTCTTCTCTCTAGTAATTTGGCACATAGTCTTAGAGCTAAACCTTGACTCACTAGGGCCCAGGTCAGGAAGCAGACAAACTGGCTAAACCGACCGTCTGCTAGCTGTCTCTCGTCACCGGAGTCATATAAATCACAGCACATAGAGACTCTTTCACCTAGATATTATCATATAGAAACTGTGTCTTTTCCCCGAATTAGTAAATACAAAAAAACACCATTCAACAGTAAAAATTTAATTGATGTCCAACAAATAAACAACAGATATAATACAGATGAACAATTGATAAAGCTCGGGTTGCTGAATATTCAATCCCTTTCAATCGCAGATGTAATCATTATGAGCGCTGGATACTCTGTTGTGCTGTGTTTTCAGTTCTTACTGGCAGCCGGAGGGCGCTCCGTGCACATGTCAAGTCAAGTCAAGTCAAGTCAACTTTATTATTTCCCCAAAAGCGCTTATTGTTAATGATATCATTACAGATAATAATTTAGATGTGCTGTGTTTGACAGAAACCTGGCTAAAACCTGACGACTACATTACTTTAAATGAGTCCACCCCCCAAGATTATTGTTATAAACATGAGCCGCGTCTGAAAGGTAAAAAAGGGGAGGGGTTGCTGTAATTTAAAAATAATATCTTCAGTATTACTCAGAAGTCTAGTTTCAAATATAATTCCTTCGAAGTTTTGGTGCTTTATGTAACGTTATGTAGTGTACATGATAAACCCTGTTTAACATTTGTGTTAGCTACTGTATACAGGCCACCAGGGCATAATACAGACTTTATCAAAGAATTTGTTGATTTTCTATCTGAGTTAGTACTGGCCGTAGATAAATTTCTAATTGTTGGTGATTTTAATATCCATGTAGACAACGAAAAAGATGCATTGGGATTAGCATTTAAAGACATTCTAAACTCTATTGGAGTTAGGCAACACGTGTCAGGACCCACTCATCGTCATAATCATACTTTAGAGCTAATATTGTCAGATGGAATAAATGTTGATACCGTTGAAATTCTGCAGCAGAGCGATGACATCTCAGATCATTACCTAGTATCATGTATACTTAATTTAGCTAAGGCTACAAAGCCGTCCCCTCGCTTCAAAAATGGCAGGACAATCACTGCCGCCACTAAAGATTGTTTTTTAAATAATCTTCCTCATCAGTATCATCTCCTCAGCATCCCAGATAGCTTAGAAGAACTCGATGTTGCAACAGAAACTATTGACTCTCTCTTTTCCAGTACTTTAGACACAGTTGCTCCCCTGCGCTTAAAGAAGATTGGCATCTACGCTAATGATAGTCTCTCTGTTTTATCCCGAGGTTTACTGCAGTCAGCCGGATCCAGGCCGTATCCAGATCAGATGGTGGACCTGCACCCAGACATGACCAACGCAGGACCCTGAAGTGTCTGCAGAGACCGTGTCAATTAGACTCCCCTGAAATTACATCGTCGACACGGCATCCTCAATAAACCCGTCTCCGGCGTGATGACTCCGATTGTTGGAATATTGCAATTTAATAATACTTAAATCGATATGTCATCCTCAATAAACCCGTCTCCGGCGTGTTGCCTCCGATCCTTCGAATATTCCGATCTATTATGACCTCTGACCTGTAAAGTTTCCAGAATAATAATCATACGCTGTTTGTTAATTGGCCACAGGAGAACTGGCCTGGTTTCTCCCAAGGTTTATTTTTCTCCATTAGGTCACCTGATGGGGTTTTGGTTTCCTTGCCACTGTTGCCTCTGGCTTGGCGTGCTCAGTTGGGGACACTAAGCTTTTCAACTTAATATCGAAATAAATCTAATTATTAAACTAAATGAACCATATAAACTAAATTACTGCTCTAATTACTGATCTAAAGCCCACACTGTCACTGTATGATAATTGAAATTAACTGATGACATTTTTTCTCCAGAATGGCTAGACGGCTGAATAAAATTATGCTGCATTATTTTCCTGTTTAACATTGTAAAGCTGCTTTGAAACAATCTGCATTGTTAAAAGCGCTATATAAATAAAGTTGACTTGACTTTTCCAGTACTTTAGACACAGTTGCTCCCCTGCGCTTAAAGAAGATTAAAGAAAATAGTCCAACGCCGTGGTACAACGAGCACACTCGGGCCCTTAAAACAGCAGCCAGAAAAATGGAGCGCAGCTGGAAGAAAACAAAACTAGAGGTCTTTCGTACTTCGTGGAAAGAGCACATGATCGCATACAGAAAGGCCGTAAAAACGGCTAGATCTGCTTATTTCTCGACTCTCTTGGAAGAAAACAAACACAACCCTAGGTATTTATTTGATACAGTGGCTAAATTAACCAAAAATAAAGCTTCAACTTCTGATGTTTGTAAACAGCACAGCAGTAATGACGTTATGAACTTCTTTACATGTAAGATTGATAATATTAGGAAGAAAATGTTAACCATGCAGCCGTCTACTACAGTATCACATCAGACGTTAAATCATCAAAATCAACAACATGTATGCTCGACCCTTTACCGACTAGGCTATTAAAAGAGATGCTACCAGAGGTCATAGATCATCTTCTTAATATCATTAATTCATCTTTGTCATTAGGATATGTACCGAAAGCTTTTAAGTTGGCTATTATTAAACCACTTATTAAAAAAACGCAACTTGATCCTACAGAATTAGTCAATTATAGACCAATCTCAAATCTACCCTTTCTGTCAAAAATACTTGAAAAGGCAGTGTCTTCACAATTATGTTCCTTTTTAGAAAGAAATGGTATCTGTGAGGATTTCCAGTCAGGATTTAGACCGTATCATAGTACTGAGACTGCTCTCATCAGAGTTACAAACGATTTACTCTTATCATCCGATCGTGGCTGTATCTCTCTATTAGTGTTACTCGATCTTAGCGCTGCATTTGATACTATCGACCACAAAATTCTTTTGAATAGACTCGAAAATGATGTAGGTATTAGTGGAATTGCTTTGTCATGGTTTAAATCATACCTATGTGACCGTTATCAGTTTGTAGCAGTAAATGAAGAGATGTCACACCGATCACAAGTTCAGTATGGAGTATCGCAGGGCTCAGTGCTAGGACCGCTGCTCTTCACCCTGTACATGCTACCACTGGGAGATATCATTAGGAAGCATGGCGTTAGTTTTCATTGTTATGCTGACGATACTCAGCTCTATATTTCTTCATGCCCTGAAGAAACTTACCAATTCACAAGATTAACGGAATGCATAGCTGATATAAAACATTGGATGACCAGTAATTTCCTGCAACTCAATTCAGAAAAAACTGAATTTTTTTTTATTGGACAAAAAAGCTCCACGAGTAGTAACATAGAATACTGTCTAACACTTGATGGCTGCTCTGTCAAGTCCTCGTCATCAGTGAGGAACCTGGGTGTGCTCTTTGATACCAATCTTTCGTTTTAAAAGCCACGTTTCTAGCATCTGTAAAAGTGCCTTCTACCATCTTAAAAATATATCTAAATTACGGCACATGCTCTCAATGCAAAATACTGAACAGTTAGTTCATGCGTTCATGACCTCAAGGTTAGATTATTGTTATGCTCTACTGGGTGGTTGACCTGCTCGCTTAATAAATAAACTCCAGCTGGTCCAAAATGCAGCAGCTCGAGTTCTTACTAGAACCAGGAAGTATGAACATATTAGCCCAGTTCTGTCAACACTGCACTGGCTGCCTGTTAAACATAGCATACATTTTAAAATCTTGCTTATTACTTACAAAGCACTAAATGGTTTAGCTCCCCAATACTTGAGTGAGCTCTTAACATATTATACTCCATCACGTCTACTGCGGTCTCAAAATTCTGGCAAGTTGATAATACAGAGAATATCCAAATCAACTGCAGGCGGTCGATCCTTTTCCTATTTAGCACCTAAACTCTGGAATAGTCTTCCTAACATTGTACGGGAAGCAGACACACTCTGTCAGTTTAAATCTAGACTAAAAACACATCTCTTTACTATGGCATACACATAAAACACTTTTTCAATTAAATGATTGTTAGGCTGCATTAACTAGGTCAGCCTGAACCGGGAACACTTCCCATAACACCTGATGTACTCGTTACATCATCAGAAGAATGGCATCTACGCTAATGATAGTCTCTCTGTTTTATCCCGAGGTTTACTGCAGTCAGCCGGATCCAGGCCGTATCCAGATCAGATGGTGGACCTGCACCCAGACATGACCAACGCAGGACCCTGAAGTGTCTGCAGAGACCGTGTCAATTAGACTCCCCTGAAATTACATCGTCGACACGGCATCCTCAATAAACCCGTCTCCGGCGTGATGACTCCGATTGTTGGAATATTGCAATTTAATAATACTTAAATCGATATGTCATCCTCAATAAACCCGTCTCCGGCGTGTTGCCTCCGATCCTTCGAATATTCCGATCTATTATGACCTCTGACCTGTAAAGTTTCCAGAATAATAATCATACGCTGTTTGTTAATTGGCCACAGGAGAACTGGCCTGGTTTCTCCCAAGGTTTATTTTTCTCCATTAGGTCACCTGATGGGGTTTTGGTTTCCTTGCCACTGTTGCCTCTGGCTTGGCGTGCTCAGTTGGGGACACTAAGCTTTTCAACTTAATATCGAAATAAATCTAATTATTAAACTAAATGAACCATATAAACTAAATTACTGCTCTAATTACTGATCTAAAGCCCACACTGTCACTGTATGATAATTGAAATTAACTGATGACATTTTTTCTCCAGAATGGCTAGACGGCTGAATAAAATTATGCTGCATTATTTTCCTGTTTAACATTGTAAAGCTGCTTTGAAACAATCTGCATTGTTAAAAGCGCTATATAAATAAAGTTGACTTGACTTGACATGTGCACGGAGCGCCCTCCGGCTGCCAGTAAGAACTGAAAACACAGCACAACAGAGTATCCAGCGCTCATAATGATTACATCTGCGATTGAATAAATAACACTCTGTATAGAAATGTGACACAGACATATGAGAATCTATCAATATTTTTCCTCATCTGCACACTTTTGAACTAAAAGTCCTGAGGGATGTTGTCTTCCTGACGAGCATATAGGAGTTTTTTATGAATGAGACCAGCTGACGCTCATATTACAATCTAAAGTACCAACGCGGTTTTCATATTCGTAACTCCTGACACATATTAACAAATTACGGTCACTATATGACTTTGAGAATAAAACAGAGGTCAAAAATGGTCTTAGATCTTTTGAATGATGTATAGTTTGTCAAGATAATTACTTACATCTGACAGTAATTTTGAGCTAATTTAAACAAAGAAAGCTTCAATGCGTCCTCGCGCAGGTTTTTGCGTTTAATATTCACAGCCCAGCAAACACGCAAGTGTGGGCTCACTGTGGGTAAGTGTGGGTTTTCTGTGGGACAGTGTGGGCAAGGGCAAACCCTTTGGGGGCCCATGTGGGATTACTGTGGGCAAGCCCTCAGATGGGCGTGCCCACAGAAAACCCACACGGGCCCCCAGAGGGTTAGCCCATGTGGGGCCCATAGTGGATTTGCCCATTTGGGCCCCAATGAGGGTTTAGTGTGGGCAACCCACTGTGGGCTTGCCCACAGAAAACCCACACGGGCCCCCAGAGGGTTAGCCCATGTGGGGCCCATAGTGGATTTGCCCATTTGGGCCCCAATGAGGGTTTAGTGTGGGCAACCCACTGTGGGCTTGCCCACAGAAAACCCACACGGGCCCCCAGTGTGTTAGCCCATGTGGGGCCCAAAACGGTTATGCCCGTTTGGGCCCCAATAAGGGTTTAGTGTGGGCAACCCACTGTGGGCTTGCCCACAGAAAACCCATACGGGCCCCTAGTGGGTTAGCCCTTGTGGGGCCCATTGCAGTTTTGCACTTTTGAGCCCCAATGAGGGTTTACTGTGGGCAACCAGTAGTTTTCCACTGTGGGGCCACCATGAGGGAACCCTCCATTGCAGCTGTTCCCAGACAGACTGTTAAAGTCAGAGGGACCATATTATAGTAGTTTAAACTCCATTAGACCATTAGATTTCAATAAATCACAGCACTTATATAAGAATACATTCATAAATAACACTAAATTATTATAATACTATAAATTGTATCTTGTAATGCAAAACTTTCTATGAAGTCCATGATTAATTTATTAAATAATAATTAAATTAATTAAATTAAAGAAACATATTTGTCACAATAAAACAATGCAAATGGTTGATCATTCACTGTTTTGTTCATTATTATTGTTGGCATTCATCAGTGGTTATTTATAACATTATTTTTTATATTTTTACATTTATATTTTTATATACCGTTTTAATTAAATTTTTATTATAATAAAAATATCACTGATGCATGTTATATTTTTATATACTATTACATTTCTGAAATGGCAACAAAAAAAAGTTAACATATAAGTAATACGCTAGTTGGCGTCATCACGTGATCAATTCTAACCAATGAGACTGCTGGAACTGCACCGCTAATGAGCTCAGCTGTCATTCCGGAATCGACTGGTAAGTTACCGCCAAACTCTGCTCCAAACAGGTAAGCTTTTTAAGTTTCCATATTAATAATATGTGAGTTTCATATTTTAATCAGAGAAACAGGCCAAAGTGGTAACGAATTAATTGATATTAAACTACACTCTCTCATTTTAGTGGTTTATCTGATTAATGTTATAACTTACTCTCCTGCTGTTTAAAGTTTAAACGACTAACGGTTATAACGGTCAACTAGGCCATTTTCTGTTAATCTCTGAGGTAATATATACTTTAAAACTGCTTGAATTCATTACCTTGAATTGTTTTACGTCCATTTTGGTGTTAATTTGATTTATTGTTGTTTTCAGTTGCTATTTTAGACTAAAGTTAACTTTAGTCATATGGCCAGGGGGCTGAGTCAGTCATGGTTGTGTTTTAAAGATTTAAAAAGTGACGTAAACGAGGATTCATGCAGCGTAAATACAATACACAAGTTACACACTCTTATTAAACCTCATTACATATGATTATGCCATAATTGATAGACAAACACTGCGCGCAGTTCAGACGGCAAACCATATAACGTTAAGTTAACTTATTTACATAGCCTAACGTTACATGTGATTTGTATTTTTATAAAGTTACGGTCATATTGCTATCATGTTAACGTGACCTAAAAATAACAGATTGTATAATTATTACTTTGTACGCGTTGTGTCTCACACGCACACGCACACACACACACAGACAGACAAGCTGGCGCGTGCACGGGGAGAGAGAGTGAAAGAGTGGAGAGAGGACTCATTGGCCTAACGTTATATATTATCCGAGAACATGATTGAAAACTGTCAAATGAAATCACCTGTCTGTAATATTTAATCAATTATGAAAAGATACAACTTCAGCGCAAATAAAACATTTAGGCCATTAAATAATATTCTGGCTAAATATGAATGTAATCATTTCTCTTGAATACAGTTCATCAGCACGTTCACTCGTACAGAGCAATATTGGACTGAGATATTAATTCTTGTTTGTTTTCTCTCTTTCCCTTGTGTGTGATCAAATCATTGGTTCTGCTTTGTAAGTATTCTTCTAGTTGACACGTTCCCAGTTTTTGCATTGTAGATTTGTCATAGACGACAAACTTTCTTTGCACCATATAACTGTATTTTCATAATTTTCATAATTATTTTCATATTGCTTAATAACATACTGTATTTATCAGTACAGTGGTGTCGTACATTCTCAGATGTTGTTGTACATATTTATGAATAAAAGTTTTAAACTGGATTTATACCATTAAATGTTGTTTGTCCTCTCTCTTTCCAGTATTTATTGCCATCTAGTCCTGATTGCAGAATTGAGCTCCAATCCCAGTTAAGCAGACCTGAACCAGTTGATCAAGGTCTTCAGGACCAGCAGTTCTACAGGCAGGCTGGAGCTAAACTCTGCAGGTGTTGGTCCTCCATGATCAGGACTGGACACCACTGTTGTAAGGACCGATCTAGCAGTCACTGACTACGTTTACATGGACAGCAGTAATTATTGACCTTATTCTGAATAAGACTATATTCTGATTAAGGTGTTTACATGAGTTGCTTTTGAGAATATTCTGTTTATGTTCCCATTTTACATGTTATAGAACATAGCTTGATTAATGGCACGTCATTACGTCCCCATGCCACACTACGCTGTCTGACGTCCAATCATAGCGTGACTTTCACGGGTCTATTAAAATTCAATGGGCTCAGGCAACCGCTGTAACTTTACCTGCGGGTGTCGCTGTTGGACAGTGTTCCTTTATAAAAAACTGTGATTTTTATACTTTTTAATGTTATGTTAAAGGGTTAGTTCACCCAAAAATGAAAATTCTGTCATTAATTACTTACCCTCATGTCGTTCGACACCAGTAAGACCTCCGTTCATCTTCGGAACAGAAATTAAGATATTTTAGTGTAAATCTGATGTCTCTGAAAGTTCTCCATTGGCTCAATGGTACTCTTCACTGTCAAGACCCTTAAAAGGTACTAAAGACGTCGTTACAAAGTCCATCTCACTACAGTGGTTCTAAAATAACTTTATAAATCGGCGAGAATAGTTTTTGTGCGCAAAAAACCCCTAAATAACGTCTTACATAGTGATGACAATTTCAAAACAAAGCATCATGAAGCTTCGAAGCGTTATGAATCAGTGAGCCGAATCATGATTCGGATCGTGTGTCAAACCGCCAAACTGCTGAAATTTGGCGATTCAAACCGCTGAATCGACTCGCTGATTCATAACGCTTCGAAGCTTCATGATGCCGTGGGTTTTTTTTTTCCGCAAGAGCAAAGAAAAAAGTTCTCGCTTTGAGAACTATTGTGTGATTGGTCAGAAATTTGAAGTGGACGTGGAATGCGGAGAAACGACACCTGTTCGGCACCTGATTTTCTCCTGAAGTATGGAATGTCCAGGCCATAACGAACTTTGTTCTTGTTCTTGCCACCTCGAGAAAACTAAAGCTTGGAACATACTCTGCAAGAACAAAGAAATTTGTTCGTTTTCTCAAGGTGGCAAGAACAAGAACAAAGTTCGTTCTGGCCAGGACATTCCATACTTCACGAGAAAATCAGGTGCCCAACTTCTCCGTTTCTCCGCATTAACCCCCCTCACTTTAAAATTCTGACCAATCACACAATAGTTCTCGGACACCCACAAGAAAAAAGTTCTGCTCAGACGATGTGTCGAGAACAAGCTGCGAGAACTCCCAAACCAGGGCTCAGAGAACAAAATGACGTCATTTTGTTCTCGGAGCCCTGGGAGCGAGAACTTTTTTCTCTGTTCTTGCGGAGTATGTTGCACCCTTAACTCATTTCTTTGTTCTTGCGGATTTTATACCAAGCTTAAGTTGACAATTTCTTTACATTGTGTTGACAATTTTAGTAAATTGTTCTCCGTTCATTATGCCCTCAATTTGTTTGCCCTCTTTATCTTTCGCTCTCAACAACACAGCCTAAGTTTTTTTAAAGGTTAACATTTTAATCATTTTAACAATTCTTTTTTTCCCCTTCACTTTAGATGCTGGCACAAAAAGCGGCCAGGCCGGAGCATCTGAAGTGGAAACTCCTGTAAAATCATGGCTCCATAACGCAAGAGACCGGGATGGTGGAAGTAGCGGAAGAACCAGAAGACTGGAGATGAGGCAAAGATCTACTGGTATCCGTGGGGATTGATATATTTTTTTTAGAGAATTCATAATCCACTTAATGTGTTGTGATGTGGTTATAATTTTCTGTTTTATAATTTTTTTTATTGTTTTGAGAGAGAATTCTTTGCAAGGATGTATGAAATTGATCAAAGTGACAGTAAAGACTTTTACATAGTTACTCGAAAAATTGTTACTTTGTAAAATATATTAAAACAGAAAACAGTTATTTTAAGTTGCAATAATATTACACTCTTTAATGTATTTTCTTTTTATCAAATAAATGCAGCCTTGATGAGCAGAAAGGACTTCTTTCAAAAGCATTTAAAAAATATTACTGACCCCAAACTTTTGAATGTCAATATATTGTATATTTAAATTTTTTACATGACTGTGAATAAATGAAATTATTTGAAACATGATTTATAATTTATTTGTTCTACTTTAAACAAGTGAATTTGTGTGTGTATTGTGGCAAATGCAAAGTAGAACCAAACTAATCTTGTTGTTTGATATGGCTACAGGTCTATTCTGACACATCTGTGCATTGCCCACAGAATACCCACACTTTGCCCAGAGTGTGGGCTTGCTGTGGGCCCACAAATGGCATCAACTGGGGCCCACTCTACTTAGTGTGGGCCAGCCCACACTTTGGGCTGACCCACTATGGCCCCACACGTGCCCCACATTTCACGCCGGTATCTGGACCCACAGTGGGTAACCCGCAATGGGCCCACGCTGGCCCTTAAGGGGCTTGCTGTGGGCCCACAACTGGCCCCAACGGGGGCCCATGTGGGCCAGCCCACAGTCAGCCCACAGTGGGCTGTCCCACTAGGGCCCCACCTGGGTCCCATAGCGTGGGGCCCACACGTGCCCCGCATTTCACGCCGGTATCTGGGCCCACAGTGGGCAACCCGCAATGGGCCCACACGGGCCCCTAAGGGGCTTGCTGTGGGCCCGCAACGGGCCCCGTTGGGGGCCCATGTGGGTCAGCCCACAGTCAGCCCACACTGTGGGCTGTCCCACTAGGGCCCCACCTGGGTCCCATAGTGTGGGGCCCACACGTGCCCCGCATTTCACGCCGGTATCTGGGCCCACAGTGGGCTGCCCGCAAGGGCCCCGTACGGGCCCCAAAGGAGCATGTTTGCTGGGAGATGCTTACAGAGTAAACTTAGCCTACTTACACACAGCGGTGGAATCCGTTGCTTTCAGAAATGAACAGCTTTTCATGGAGAATTATTCCAGGATTATTAAACGCGTCTCAAAACGATGTAGTTGAAAGTAGTAGTAGACTGAAAGTATACAGTCTTATTTTTTAGTTTAAAAGAAGTATACTAATAGCACACCATCAGTATACTTAAGTTAAAGTATATTTTTAAGTATACTTTATGTAATAAGTATACTAATATCAATGTACTAGTAGTAAACTATTTCAATACTACTGTATTATTTCAATACTGCCTGGGACTAAATTTGGCCCACTTTTTAGTATGTAAAAGTGTAACCGTAGTAAACTTTAAGTGCACAACTAGTTCACAACTACGTTTTTCATTTGTACTGCATCTGTACTACAAGTGAACTTATTATTATACTAGTAGTTTACTATTTTAATATTTGTAGTACATTTTTTGTAGTTTATGAAAATATACTTTGAAGTGCACTCTCAGTAAACTACTAGTTTAGTAGTTTTATAACGCAAGTATATTTGTAGGTTTTCTTTAAGTGAACATAGCACTCTTATAGTTTATTAGGGCCCGAGCACCGATGGTGTGAGAACCCTATTGGAATTGCCTCGTTTATTATTATTAGGGCCTGAGCACCGATGGTGTGAGGACCCTATTGGAATTGCTCCGTTTATTATTATTATTATTATTATTAGGGCCCAAGCCCTGAAAGGGCGAAGAGCCCTATTGTTCCCCTAAAGATTATTAGGGCCCAAGCCCTGAAAGGCCCAAGCCAAACTCTATGTATATATATTGTAACGAGTACATCAGGTGTTGTGGGAAGTGTTCCCGGTTCTGGCTGACCTAGTTATTGCTGCCTAAAACAATCATTTAACTGATTTAAATAATATAAATTGATAATGTTCTATGTGTAAGCCATAGAAAAGAGATGTGTTTTTAGTCTAGATTTAGTCTAGATTTAAACTGACAGAGTGAGTTAGAGTGTGTCTGCTTCCTGAGAAATGCTAGGAAGACTGTTCCAGAGATTACATATACAAGATGGCGCAGCGGATGGCAGCCTCGGTATGGAGCTCTTCAGCTATTGTGTAGTTTTTGTTCGTTTGTTCTGCGTTTAGACCTTCTTTTCCGATCAGTTTCACCAAAGACGAACTACTGGACATTAGGAAACACACACCAGACAACATTTCTGCAGTTTTTGATTAGTCTGACGTTTTGTTTGATTTTCTCGTCGGAGCCGCAGCTGTGTTTAAAATGCGCGGCCAGATGCAAGCGGGGAAAGCGAGCAGGCGCGCTGGTTAAACTCTATGCGTGCGGCCTCCGCACCGCACTCCCTAGTATTCATCTTGCGAATCTCCGATCACTTCCTAACAAAACGGACAAACTTCTTCTCCTCACCTGCATTAACAAGGATTTTTCAAACTCTGCTGCACTGTGCTTCACTGAAACCTGGCTGAGTGAAGCCATCCCGGACAACGCACTATATCTGCCGGGCTTCCAGCTGTTCCGAGCGGATCGCATCGCGGAACTAACAGGGAAAACGAGAGGTGGTGGATTGTGTTTCTACATTAACGAAAGTTGGTGTTCAGATGTAACAACGCTGAAGAAGATGTGCTCTCCTAATCTAGAGGCGCACTTCATAAACTGTAAACCTTTCTACTCACTGCGGGAGTTTTCCTCGTTCATTCTCGTGAATGTGTGTGTGAGCACGGCGCTACAACTGCTGGCTGAACAAATAGCTGAGACTGAACAAAGGTATCCAGACTCTCTTTTAATCATTTTTGGGGATTTAAATAAAGCAAATCTCTCCTGGAACTGCCAAAATACAGACAGCACATTACATGTCCCACCAGAGACAGTAATATACTGTTACACAACAATAAAGAATGCATATCACTCCGTCCCATGGGCAGCTTTGGGGCTCTCTGATCCCTGTGTGGTTCATCTTATACTGACCTACAGGCAGAAACTGAAATCAGCTAAACCTGTAATAAAGACTGTAAAAAGATGGACTAATGAAGCAAAGCTGGACTTACAAGCCTGCTTCGATTGCACTGATTGGACTGTTTTTGAAGCTGCTACCACCGATCTGGACGAGCTCACAGAGTCTGTTACATCATACATCAGTTTCTGTGAGGATACATGCATTCCTACCAGGACTTCAGTTCGGCCTTCAATACCATCATGCCTGATCAATGCCTGATCTTCTCTCAGCTAAACTGACCCAGCTCTCTATGCCATCCTCAATCTGTCAGTGGATCTCCAGCTTCCTGACAGACCGACAACAGCGAGTGAGACTGGGGAAACTCCACTGCTCTTCTCCCTGTACACCAATGACTGCACTTCTAAAGACCCCTCTGTGAAGCTCCTGAAATTTGCAGACGACACCACTGTCATCGGCCTCATCCAAAACGGTGATGAGTCTGCTTACAGACTGGAGGTTGAACAGCTGGCTGTCTGGTGCAGTTATAACAACCTTGAGCTCAACACGCTCAAAACGGTGGAGATGATAGTGGACATCAGGAGGAACAGCCCAGCTCTCCCCTCACTCACCATCATGAACAGCACTGTGGAAGCAGTGGAGTCATTCAGGTTCCTCGGCACTACCATCTCTCAGGACCTGAAGTGGGACAATCACATTGACTCCATTGTGAAAAAGGCCCAGCAGAGACTGTACTTCCTTCGTCAGCTGAGGAAGTTCAACCTCCCACAGGAGCTGCTGATTCAGTTCTACTCGGCTGTCATTGAGTCTGTCTTATGCACTTCCATCACTGTCTGGTTTGGTTCAGCTACCAAATCTGACATCAAGAGACTACAACGCACAATCCGGACTGCAGAAAGGATTATTGGTGCCCCCCTGCCAACCCTCCAGGACCTGTACTCTTCCAGGGTGAGGAAGAGAGCAGGGAAAATCATCACAGACTCCGCTCACCCTGGACACCTCCTGTTTGAACTGTTACCATCAGGACGGCGACTCCGATCACTGGCCACTAGAACATCTAGGCACAGGAACAGTTTCTTCCCACAGGCCATTTCCCTCTTGAACAGTTAAGCGCAGAGGAGCAAGAGTGTCTAAATTGCTGGAAAAGAGAGAGTCAATAGTTTCTGTTTCAACATCGAGTTCCTCTAGGCTATCTGGGATGCTGAGGAGATGAAACTGATGAGGAAGATTATTTACAAAGCAATCTTTAGTGGCAGCGGTGATAGTCCTGCCACATTTGAAACGAGGGGACGGCTTTGCAGCCTTTGCTAAATTAAGTATACTAGGTAATAATCTGAGATGTCATCACTCTGCGGCAGAATTTCAACAGTATCAACATTTATTCCATGTGACAGTATTAGGTCTAAAGTATGATTACAGCGATGAGTGGGTCCTGACATGTGTTGCCTAACTCCAATAGAGTTTAGAATGTCTCTAAATGCCAATCCCAATGCGTCTTTTTCATTGTCTACATGTATATTAAAATCACCAACAATTAGGATTTTATCTGTAGCCAGTACTAACTCTGATATAAAATCAGCAAATTCTTTGGTAAAGTCTGTATTGTGCCTTGGTGGCCTGTATACAGTAGCCAGCACAAATGTCAAAAGGGATTAATCATTTACACTACATAACATTACGTAAAGCACCAAAGCACCAAAACTTCAAAATAATTATATTTGAAACTAGACTTCTGAGTAATACTGAAGATATTATTATACTGTAAATTACAGCAACCCCTCCCCCTTTGCCTTTCAGACGTGGCTCGTGTTTATAACAATAGTCTTGAGGGGTGGACTCATTTAAAGTAAAGTAATCGTCAGTTTTTAGCCAGGTTTCTGTCAAACACAGCACATCTAGGTTATGATCTGTAATCATATCATTAACACTAAGTGCTTTTGGGGGAAGGAATCGAATATTCAGCAGCCCAAGCTTTATCATTTGGTCATCTGTATTATATCTGTTTTTTATTTGTTGGACATCAATTACATTTTTACTGTTAAATGGTTTTCATGGTTTTTTGTATTTACTAATTCGGTTAAGCCAGTCCGTCTGCTTCCTGACCTGGGCCACAGTTAGTCCAGGTTCAACTCTAAGAATTTATTTGTAATTTACTTGTCATGTTTTAAATATATATATATATATATATATATATATATATATATATATATATATATATATATATATATATATATATATATATATATATATATATATATATATATATATATATATATATATATATATATATATATATATAAAAGTGTTGAATTTGAGATTAAGCCCTACGGTGGTTTTTCCAGTTATTGCTTCATGGAAGAAGGTGTGGCCTGAGGTAGACTGGTTTGTGGTAGAGGAAAAAAGGACAGCAAAGTTGGAAATTAATTTGATAAAAGTTTTTAATAATTGAGTAGGAGCAGACTATGGTGAATTTATACAGATTTATACGGACAGTGCTAAAAACAGAGACAGAGGCAACAGGGTATGGGGTTGCAATACCAGGATTAAAAAAATAATAATAAATAGAACATCTGATAAATTAGGGGTGTATACAGTAGAAATGTTGACTATATTAACTGCATCAAGGTGGGTGGAAACGGCAGGACAGCATAAAGCTTTGATATGCTCTGACTCTTCATCAGCTTTAGCAAGTTTAGGCTTGTTTCATTTGAAAAGTCTGCAAAATTTTCTGTATGAAGTACTTCAGTTGAATAGTAAATAAAGGTAGTGAGGTAAAATTTAGTGTGGCAAGAAATTTTGTTTCAGAGCCATACCGGCATTTATTCAGATTCATCAACTGATTGCAATTTATTCAATAAAAAAATTCTAAATCATTTTTATTGTCATGTGTGTTCTTGACTTAATGGACCTGACAGAAATGTTTATGTGTGATTTATTTTTTTTATTTTTTTTATATCTGTAAAATCAATCATGTATCTTCAGAAGAATTGGAATAGAACACTTGATATGGATTACTTTTACGATGACTTTATGTATGTTTTGCACAGTTTAAAGTCAAATTTTGGTTTTAAAAAAGACCAAACACATCTCTATAGAAACTTAGTTTTAGTCTTTCAGCTAACGTTGTTTATGCTCTTTAACCTTTCATTATGTTCTTTTGCGAGATGAAGGCTATGTCATTCACTGCTGTCTCAAAAGAAGAAAACAATCTGGATCTAACCAAGATAAAGAAAGAAATTGAATGGCACAAATTAAAACAACATCTAAACACTAGAGTATGAATTTTTAAAAATGTACAACTTCTCAGTAGTTCTCATCTAGCAGATTCATTTTTACTAAACAGCTTCATCTGCAACAGAGAAGAGAATACTCTGGTATGCTAGCCTTTTAGGAGTTTCAAAGAAAAGGATACATGTTCCTCTGTCAAAAAGAAAACAAAAAATTTACATTCAACTCTTCAGAGAATAATGAGGTATTGTGGGAAACAAATATGAGATTCAAATTAAGCAGCTCTAAAAAGACAATAGTGTCATTACTCAAGCCCGTTCAGTGTTGATTCAGTTCTGTAAAAACTGAATCATTTTTGTGTAAAGTCAGTTAATCTTAAGTAGCTCTACAGATACAATTTTTTTATTCAGCTTCAGTCAGTCCTCTCAATTATTTGTAGTATTCAATAATTCTGCCAGCTTTTTGCAAAACCATACCTTTTTCACAGGCCTTGCTATAAGCTCTTAGCAACAAGTTCAGAGATTCTGTCAACAGAGTGACAGAGACCATGGCAAATGTACCATGCTGCCTGTCTCAGATTATTCACGGACACCCCCAGTGGTCAGGGGGTCACAGTTAAAGGGAAAGTTTACCCAAAAATGTAAATTCTGTCATCATTTACTCACCCTCATGTTGTTTCAAACCCATAAGACTTCTGTTCATCTTCGGAACACAAATGAAGATATTTGTAATGAAATCTAAACTATTTCTGTCCCTCCATTGTCAGCTATGCAACTGCCACTTTGAGACTTCAAACTGTTCATAAAGAGATCATAAAACGAATCCATATGAATTGAGCGGTTTAGTCAACATTTTCTGAAGAGACACAATCACTTTATATGATTAACAGATTGAATTTAGGCCGTTATTGACATTTAAACATTGATCAGCGAACATAAACAGTTCGAACGAGAACAAACAACAACACCTGCGAAAGCTCAAACATGCTGCGTCAAACACACGAGAATGAACCTCATTGGTTCTCGCACGTCAAACGTTTCTTGAGCTTCCATTTACTATAAATGATGTGTGCATTGATGAATGTTTATATGTGAATAAAAACCTAAATAAAAATCTGTTCCGCATATAAAGCACTCATGTCTCTTCAGAAAATATGGACTAAACCACTCAATTCATATGGATTAGTTTTACAATCTTTTTATGAGCTTTTTTAAGCATCAAAGGGGAGGGACCGATTTTTCTCAGATTTTTGGAGGGACAGAAATCACTAAATTATCTTAATTTGTGTTCCAAAGATGTACGAAAGTATTACGGGTTTGGTACGACATGAGTGTAGTAAATGACGACAGAATTTTCATTTTTGGGTGAACTAACCCTTTAAGTCATGAAGATTGATAATTCATTAAAGATATCTACATTGCCTTCTGATCTATTAAAGCTCCAATCGTTGATAAGATGTATTTTGTTTTTCTTTTGTAGGCAATGCATGATATATATATTTATTATATTTAAAACTATTCCAATTAGATTATTCTTGAGTTATATGAAATTGTAAAGAAAACGGACAGAAAGTACAGATCTTAATGTTTAAATGACTGAATGTGAGAATGTTGTTAAAAATTCAGTAATCTTATCACCTGTTGTTGTAGTTATTGAGTGGTATAGCTAGGTCAAATGTTTTATACATTTTGTAATTTTGTTTGCATTCATTATATTATTACATATTTTCTTTTCTTAATTTTCCAAATATCAACTAAACATATCAGGGGATGTATGTGGTAGAGCTCAGGATAAATGTGGCTCAAGGGTATCCCTGTGCACCTCTGCAAATTAATCATTCTGACACATTCACGACCCTTCTAATAAGACAGGGGCCACAGAGCTCCCCACCCCACCATCCCAGCCTATGCTGCCTCGCTCCCGTCTTTGTTTGGCCCCCTTATCCCAGGAGATCGAAGAGCAGAAGTGGGGGAGGACAGGACAGAGGATTGGTGTGTGTTGGGAAAATGGGGGGTACAGACCGCAAGTGACACCCTCATTCAGAATACTCCTGGGGGACAGAGCGAGGCACAAGACTCCTATCACAGTTTTAGCAGCGCAGCCCCCCATGCTCAACAAAAGCAGACATGCTACATGCTCCCCATAATAATGGGGTATTTAGCTAGTGTACTAAAAGTGTAAAAGTGCAAACTGCATACATTAAACAAGAACAAAAATAATACACAAAGGTGCAGATATGAGAATGCTTATGAGCATGCTCATGCAGACTCAGCATGCATTTAGGGACACACCAGGATCAAGAAACAGTGATTAAGGTAATTAAGAGAACAATCTAACAGTTGATTGTACATGAAACTAGAAAATATACAATTTTTAAAAACTACACACACACACAAAACTTAGTGGAGAAAAACGGTCTTGATACAGGACTATTTCTGATATTAAATAGCAAATCCACATCAGCAGTATAAAAGGGCAATATCTTGACAGATGGCTGATCCATAGGCTCCAAAACTATATGCAAATCTTGCAGATTTGTCACAATAAAAATGGTAAGAGCACTGAGTAGACTATAGTTTCCCTAAACTATAAACATAATTAAAATGCAATAATGTGTGTTTTAAAGGTTTACCATTACATACAACAGTAGTCAGTTTTATTTTGTACAGTACTTTTCACTGTGTATTACCTAAAATCAGAAAAAGAAAAACATGGTTTATAGCTGTGCACTTGTATACAAGAGCTACATGTAGTTTTAGTTTCACATGCTAACTTATTTGACTGATTTATTAAACTGAGCCATCTGAGCAATATGGTACCATACAATAACCTAGATGTATTTAGAGTTGACAAAAAACATAAAAATGTGCCCACAAACATTAAAATTTTATTTTGCTGCAACTTAATGAATAAAAACATGTATAATCTATTAAATTCTGACTATTTGTATTACAAATGTAGATATATCCTAATATAGTTTGTTCAACATTTACTTTTTTGTTTTGGTCAGGACATTAATATGCAATGTTTCTAAAATAATAAATCTAAATCGTAAATCTGTCTAAAGACTGCTGATAAGACTAAAGCTTAGTATTTGTATGTGTGCCTCCATTTCAGTTTCCATTTTAAAAAAGAACATCTGAGCCATAACCTTTTTTTTTTTTTTTGGTTCCCCTTTGGCACGCAGATCATTGTTGTGGCCTAATTTTAAATGGCAATCTGTCCAAATAAATAATTCATGAAATGAATTAATTTATATTCATGTTTGCTGACATTATTTTTCTTTTTGGCACTGAAAATGAGATGACTGACAATGAAAAAGGGGGCATCTTCTGACCTCTGTGCTCTTTTTTTTTCTCTCTGTATATCCCATATGTGATGGTGCATATATTGCTGATATTACTCAACAGATATGCTCAGCATTGTTGAATTACCCCAGCCCTAAAGTGTGTGTGTGTGTTTTTTTTTTTTTTTTTTTTTTATAATGATAATAATAGCTGCTATTCACATTTCTCTGGCAGCTGTTTCGTTTATCATGTGGTTCTTCATGAACAGAACAATGGAATGAGAAATTTTTAAACTGGCTATATTCACACTTAAAATGGTTTTCCACAGCCCACTGTAAATCCTTGGTTTATCCAGGGTTTGCTTTATACATCTGGTATAATGCACTTTTTTGCCAGCCTGGTCTTATTGTTAATACGTAGCTGCAACAGTATTTTTTAACCACTAATCCCATTCCTACCTCTGAACCTACCCATAACCATTTCTCAAAATATTTAGTTATAAAGAAAAACATAGGCCTAACAGACAATCAAGTGGAATGTATTGATTGCAAAAATGTCAAAAGCAGTACCAAAAGTAGTTGGTGATGATGATGTTTTGCAGACGCATCCTTCTCTAGCGGAATAAAATCGTTTTTATGCAGGACAGTGCAGAATTTAAGTAATGGCTGAAAATCTTATCCTGATCCACTTTGTGAAGGCACGCATTTATCATTCAAATGCACATCACCCAACACATGGCATGTCGCAATCTGCGACAAAGCAGGTGGCAGCCAAAGAGCTGCTGCGCCCCAATTCGCACACTATCTGTCCTATAGAGTATTCGAGATTAGAATTAGTGTGTCCCAAATCGTAGTATTGTGAAATGAGTGTATCTAACCAGACAAAAATATATTTATTCAATATTATCCACATTATATTTCAACTGCAACAGCCTTGTGAATTTTACCAGCATGATACGTTTGGCCATTAACTTTAAATGTGGAGGATTTTAACTGTGACAAGATGATTGACACTACAGTTTAAATGGTGACAGGATACATGTAACTAAGCAACAGAGCTGTCCGTTAAAGATGCAAGGATGACGAAGTAGTATGTCCCAAAGCTTGTCTACTCTTCTGCTACACACTCAAAAGTATGTACTTTTTCTTCACAAAAACAGTACATTAGGGTTCTATTTAAGGTTCTATTGTCAGTCACAGCATTGGAATATACTGAGAAAATGTCTTTTGTGTCCCACGGCAAAAAGATAAATAAATAGTATGATAAACAATGGTTAAAATGATTAAAGAAATGCTATTCATTTTAAGGGTTTAAAGTGTGGTCTTGTTGAACATTATCATGTCAAACAAGTTGGTAGAAAAAGTCACAGAACAGAGCAAAATGTTATCATTTCATATAAAGTAGATGAGTAAACTGCATTTATATGACAATTGAATTTGTACGTCTAAAAGTTAAAAGGTAAATAATTTATGCTTTAGTGCTGCCAATTCATCAATATTGTAAGTTTCAGTGTGTGTGAAAATGTAAATAAATGTACGTGGGGTAGAACCACACTTTTCGTACAAATACTCACGAAAACTCATGAGATCATGCATTTGCATACATCTATGCATGTCAGTATCACTGACTGGATGAACAAAGCACACATCCTGTTTATAGGCATTAGCCGTGTCTTCTCTCTTCTTCAGTTTAATGAATGTATGTTCATTACTGTTTGATATTTTTTATTTTTCACTCAAATGCAGAAATGAAACGCATGTGAAAGTTTCTGTGAATGTACAATGTATATTTAATGATGCAATTGTTGTTCAGTTTATAATCAGTTAATGGTTGTTAAACAACTAGTCATTGCATTCTTATACCACATCGTTTTACACACGTAAACCTCTGGCACCATAGTAGAGTGCAGCTGCAACAGCATTTTTTCTATAAGTTTTTTTTTTTAAATATGCATTTAGTTCCCTTTCGTTCAGTCACTACGACATAACGTTAGTAACTAACGAATGGGGGTTTCGCTTAGAAGCCTATCATCTTCGAGCATTTAGAAAACGCCCAATGGCGTGCCAATGCAATGGGGCATGCAGAATTTGCATACGTAACTCCGCCTCACCGCGTGAGTATAAAAGGAAGTACGTGGCAATATCGCATTATGTTTCTGCTTTCGGAGCCAAGAGTACCTACCTCTTCACTCCTCACAAGCCTTCTGAGACTCTGTCAGCCTCTTCGAGACGAGCGGCTTTTCAGTCGGTGTTGGTGTGACGGCGCGTTCCAGTGATCGCATACTTCCTGCCTGCTGATCTGCGCAGTGGTCTGCTAGACGGCTGGTGTGTGTTTCCCTGGGCGCTTCGGCATCGACTGCGAGGCTTCCTCTCACAAAAAGAGCTTGCGCGTGGCACATCTTTTTCAAGACGGCTCGCCCGTGCACTTCCGGGTGCGATCGATCTCCGTTGCTGTCTATGGGCACATTCACTGCTCGACGTGTTTGGGCATCAGCACCTTCGGGCAGTGTTTGTGGATGTGTCATGTTCCCATTGCGGGAATGTGACCATCGCGATGTCGCGGTCGAGACTCAATGATCTCCGTGAAGAGAGAGAGTCCCCTCTGCCACCCCCCAATCTACCATCTCTCAGTGAGGTGGTGCTTTGGCTGGTGGCCAGGGTGACCTGAGGGCGATGCTGTGGTATTAAGAACCCCGACGATACGTTCCTCGGGCCACGCCCCCCTCTCGCACATCGCTTCCCACAAGTGTTGGACTGAAACAGCGGCCCGTCTCTGTCGCCTTGTTCGTTTCGTTCACACTCCAGATAGCAGTGAGATGTCGATCGCCGCATCCCAAGGTGGGCTGGAGTCCTTTGCGGATGACGATTAGGTTGTGCTCCGCCTCCGGGTTTTTCAGCGCTGCCTGATCCGACCTAAAGTTGACAGCCATGTTATCTCGGGCAGCCGCGAGCCTCGCACTGGTGTGGAACTCCGCCCTGTCGTGAGTGCTCGTGGTTGCGTAATTGTTTTT
Organism: Gobio gobio; assembly: GCF_949357685.1. NCBI lineage: Eukaryota > Metazoa > Chordata > Actinopteri > Cypriniformes > Gobionidae > Gobio > Gobio gobio. The sequence goes on along the minus strand of NC_137112.1, from coordinate 20,240,122 downwards.
TGGGGGCGGCACCCGACAGCTGTTGGGCCCCGCTCCCAATGCCTTTCACTCCCGAGTTGCATGGGGAGATCACGCGGTCCCAGAAGTCCCCCCCCCCCCACTGTTGAACTCTCTGTTGCGCACTACGGTGTCCACGGAGGGCTTTGACGTGGCGTGGCTGTCCTAAGCACCCACCCAAAGCCTGTGGGCTCGCCTACTTCGGTGGCGTGGTCCTGCAGAGCTACGGAGCAGGCTGCCGCCCCTTTGCACATGCACAAGGGTGGAGCCGAGCCAGGGCTCTTCTATGAGCTGCGTGCCGCCACTGTTACCGCCCTCTGGGCGGTGAAGGTGGCCACATGCTCCCTCGGTCGGGTGATGTCCACAGCTGTGGTCCGGGGGAAGGAAGCACCTGGCCTTACCTGGTTATGTGGGGGGGTTGCGTGAGCCCGCCTCCTCAACTCGCCCATATCCCAGGCTGGCCTCTTCAGCGGCGCGACTGAGAACTGCGCCCAACGGTTCTCGGCCGCCCTAGAGCGGACTGAGGCTGTAACACGTACTGCCCCGGCAGCCAGCTGCTGCACTTAGCCGCCAGCTCAGTTGCCTCAGTCCGCTCGCCGCCGAGGGGTGGAGGTGGTTGCAGGATGACGGCCAGTCCGCTCCCCAGCCTGGTTAAATGCCAGGCTGGAGGTGGACAACTCAGAGATGGGTCCCAGTTCTTTCCAGGGGATGGTAGCAGGGCCTCTCCTTCCCCCGGTGGAGGGCCGGGGGGGGAAATCCTTCTGCTGCTGGCCCCCGGGCTGGCGGCACTTGGAAAGAACTGGTGTCCCCATCTCTGAGGTCCCAGAGACTGGTGATGGCAGTGTGTGCCGCCCCCCGGGCCGCGCCGCTCTCGTCCCTCTCTGTCGCCAGCCTCCTCTCAGAGCAGACCCCAGTGGAACGTGCGTCCTTCCCTGGTTTCCTCTGTCAAGACGCAGCTGCTGACTGTGCCCCCACGTCCGGGCCAGTCACGCTGCCTCGCTGCCCCACCCGGGGTACGTCTGTGGTTCGAGTGACCCCGCTAGTCAGTTCCTGGGAGCCTGGCTACAGCTTCAGGGACTGTCCGCTGGGTCGCGAAGGCCATCAGGCTCGGCTGCGTGATTCAGTTCGCGCAGGCTCCTCCCCGCTTCCGGGGAGTCCGCGCTCCATGGTGGGGCCCAATAAAAGGCCCCAGCGATGCGTGCGGAGGTTGCCACCCTACTGGCGAAGGGTGCAATCGAGCCTGTCCCTCCAGCCGAAATGAAGTCCGGCTTCCTCAGCCCTTACTTCATTGTACCCTAGGAAACCGGTGGGTTACGGCCAATCCTGGACCTGCCCGTCCTGAACCGATCCCTTCTCAGGCTTCCGTTCAGGATGTTGGTAGCAAACACCTCCTCGGACGCGTTCATCCGGTATATTGGTTGCAGCGATCAACCTGAAGGACGCTTACTTCCATGTCTCCTTCCTCGTCGCGGACCGTTCCTACGGTTTGCTTCGAGGGGCAGACATTCAGTATGCGGTCCTCTCATTAGGGCCAGCTCTGTCCCCTCGTGACTCCACGTAGTCTATCGAGGCAGCCCTTGTGCCACTCAGGCAGCACGGGGTTCGCATCCTGAACTACCTCGACGACTGGCTCATACTGGGTCACTCTTGAGAGCAGGTGTTCGAACACAGAGTCTAAGTGCTCCGGCACTTAGCCCGTCTGGGCTTTCGGGTTAACTGGGAGAAGAGCGACTCTGCCCCGTGCAGAGGATCTCTTTTCTCAGTATGGTTTCCGACTCGGTCGCCATGTGCGTGCTGCACCAGCAAGCGTGCACAGTCACTGCTGACTTGCCTTCGTTAATTCGAGAGCAAGAGTGCGGTCCACTGAAGTTATTTCAGAGGCTCCTGGGGCATATGGCATCTGCAGCCACGGTAAAACGCCGCTCGGATTGTTTCATATGAGACCGCTTCAGCTTTGGCTTCGCGATCGAGTCCCGAGATGGGCATGGCATTCGGGCACACTCCGGGTCCCAGTGACTCGGGCCTGCCTGCAGACCCTCACCCCGTGGCCGAACCTAATTTCTACGGGCCGGTGGCCCTTAGGATGAGTTTCCAGGCATATTGTCATATCGACGGTTGCCGCTGCCACGGGTTGGGGTGCCATGTGCAATGGACAAGCAGCCGCGGGCTCCTGGACAGGACCCCAGCGCCTTCTGCATGTCAATCGCCCGCCATCTCGTTCTATGGAGTCAGAAGCGCCTGAGGTCCCTTCGTGCTGTCCATATTCCGGGAGTCCTGAACCACGCAGCCGACGAGCTCTCGCGGTTTCAGCCTCTCCCGGGAGAATGGAGACTCCATCCCCAGACGGTCCAGCTGATTTGGGAACAGTTCGGGGACACGCAGGTAGATCTGTTTGCCTCCCACGACTCTTCCCACTGCAGCCTGTTTTATTCCGTGACCGAGGGCACGCTCGGCACGGATGCACTGGTGCACTGCTGTCCGCGGGGCCTACGCAAATATGCGTTCCCCCCAGTGAGCTTACTCGCACAGCTCTTGTGCAAGATCAGGGAGGTCAAGGAGCAGGTCCTTCTGGTCGCCCCGTACTGGCACGGCCGGACCCGGTTCCCCGAACTCATACTCCTTGCGACAGCCCCTCCCTGGCCTATTCCTCTGAGACCAGACCTCCTCACTCAGAGACGGGGCACCCTATGGCACCCGCATCCCGATCTGTGGAACCTCCACGTGTGGCTCCTCGATGGGACGTGGCAGGTTTGAGTGGCCTGCCACCTACGGTGGTCGCCACCATCACTTCCGCTAGGGCAGAGTCCAACCTCGGCATGCCTATGCGTTGAAGTGGAACCTCTTCGTCACCTGGTGCTCTTCTCGCCAAGAAGACCCCTGGAAATGCCCATTTGTCAATGAAGACAGCGATCCTGACTGCATTGGCCTCCGTCAAGAGGGTCGGGGACCTGCAGGCATTTTCGGTTGACGAAGCGTGCCTGGAATTCGGGCCGGCCAACTCTCACGTGATCCTGAGACCCCGGCCTGGATATGTGCCCAAGGTTCCCACCACTCCGTTCAAAGACCAGGTGGTGAACCTGCAAACGCTGCCCATGGAGGGGGCAGACCCAGCCTTGGCACTGCTCTGTCCAGTACGCGCTCTCCGCGCCTACGTAGACAGGACGTAGTGTTTCAGGACCTCAGACCAGCTCTTGTCTGTTATGGTGGAGAGCAGAAGGGAAGAGCTCTCTCAAAGCAAAGGCTGTCTCACTGGATAGTGGACACCATTGTTTTGGCTTACCAGCAGCAAGGTCGACCATGTCCCCTTGGGGTTCGGGCACTCCACTCGGAGTGTCTCCTCCTCTTGGGCTTTAGCGCATGGCGCCTTGCTAACAGACATCTGCAGAGCTGCAGGCTGGGCGACACCAAACACATTCGCCAGATTCTATAATCTCCGAGTGGAGCCAGTGTCCGACTATGTACTCGACCCTCCCCGGGGCCGGTAATGGGCCAGGCTCGGATGTCTCTGCTTGCTCGCCATTCCACTCCACGGACTGGATACGTGCGATTATCTTCCTCAGGTGAGCTCCCCGAGAGCCCTGAGTCCCTCCAGCACTGCTTACGCCGATACCTGTGTGTCTGCCCTCTAGCGAGCCCAGACCCTCTTGTCCGGCCAGGTGCCCCGTGTGCATGGTTCCCCTCCGGCGACCCCCACACGTGTATTTCCACCGTAAGCCTCCGCAGTGAGCAGGTGTCTTTCCCTTGGCAAGTCCCTGCCACCCCTATGGTTAAAAATCCACCTTCGGCTGGTACCCTAAAGTTTTCCCATATGCAGCCCTTAGCGGGTCATATGTGTACTCTTAAGTCCTCCCTACGGGTAGGCATCTTGGCATTTCCTCACTGGAATATGCATCCCAGTGTACCTTGGTATTCCTGTGATAAGTGGGAGTCCTTCGTCCGTACTAGTCTTACGACAGGGTACTCACACTTACGCAGGGCACTGGAAGACAGCTGAGTGGCGGGATTATATTGGGACCCCCATTCGTTAGTCACTAACGTTACATCATAGTGACTGAAAGAAAGGGAACGTCCCTGAGGAGGGAACGGAGACGTAACATCCCGTTGCCACATCAGCTGTGCTACCTGGAACGCAAGAGTTCAGTCTTGGCTCCTCAGCAGGTAACATAATGCGATATTGCCACGTACTTCCTTTTATACTCACGTGGTGAGGCGGAGTTACGTATGCAAATTCGCATGCCCCATGGCATTGACACGCCATTGGGCGTTTTCTAAATGCTCGAAGATGATAGGCTTCTAAGCGAAACCCCCATTCGTTAGTCACTAACGTTACGTCTCCGTTCCCTCCTCAGGGAACGAGGGTTACATCCGTAACCGAGACGTTTTAAAAAGACTTTGTTTAAGTGTCATAAGCCCTGAACCAAACCATCCAGCTAGGAGATGAATCACAACTTTACAAACTTTGATTTAAATAATAGTATTTTGAAAATTGGACAAATAGTCTGCTTTGTTTTATTACACAACAAGACTGTTAACAATTGTAATGAGAGAAAGTGCTAAAATTTTTACTTTTAGTATTTAATATTTAACCGCATATTTAAAAACATTCCTGCAAAGTCTGCAGTTTATGGATACTCTCTGGTGGACTATGATTTCTGGTTGCGAATTACCAGACAATACCCAAAATGTCCTTATCCTCAACAATCCCAAGGCAAGAGAAACGTAGAGTGAAATATATAGCAAAAGAATTTCTCCAAATGTCAATATAATAGTGCTTAATTTCATCACCATCAAATTATATACCACGTTCAGGTGTATTGTGTTCTGTGTGCAACCTTTAAACCTTGTCTTTAAATGTAGTTTGATTGGGGGGAAAGATAGATACAACTGTTGTCAATAAATAAGTTGTCAATAAATATGTATAATATTTTTTACTTTAAAGAGCTGTATTTATTATGTTCAATATACAGTTTTATTTGTCGCATGTGATGACTTCAGTACCTGCTTGTCTGGGTCTGGAATTGCTCCAGTAGGGGAGGAGAAGCATTGAACCGTGGGAAGAGGAAAGAGAATGAATGAAAGAAAGAGAGGCATTCTTGAGAGAGCAGTGAAATTGTACCCAGGGTATAATGGACTTCAGTTCCATTGAACGTTTATTAGCCCCAAAAAAATGGGCTACATGTAGTGTTATTTCTACAGCCCTTTAACTTTTTCACTTTTTATTTCATGTTTACAAAACAAGAAAAAAAGCTTTCTTCCTTTATTCTATTCCTCTTTCATCCTCCTCAGATGAGCAGGAAAGAATGAAAGTAGTCTCAGACACAGGTGTTCACACGGTTAATTAATACTAAAAAACTTCCCACACACTTCCCATTGATCAGAGGATGGTCGGACAACCGTCTTGTCTTTTTAGCATTCTCTCTCCTAATGTTTATGGTTCCTGAACCTTCAGGAAATTACCCTTTTATAGGGTCAACACAATAAAAGACCTTTGGGTTTTTTTCTAGTTGGGAGTGGTTAGAAGGTTAGTGTTTGTAAATGTGTGTGTATATAAGTCTTTATGTGACTGTGTGTGTGAGAGAGATTTTAGGTGGGGGAGGCAGCATTTGGTAGTGTTGTTTAATCTCCTACCCATCCCTTTTTGACATTTTAGGTGGGGGTAGTAGTGTTTAATCTACTAGTTCTCTTTTGCAGTCAAAGAAAAAGACCTGAAGAGGTTAATTGGCTCCTCAACCAATATATCACATTGCTGTGAACTCTCTGACCCTTCTTGTCAATAGGAGGCCTTTTCCTCTCTGACTTGATGAATGTGTTTTTTTTGGGAGTGTACTACAGAGTAAATTTTTGGGGGAACAAAAAGAGAAGTTATGGCAATTTAAATTTTATTTCTTGTAACATTCAGGCCATTAGCAGAGCATAGTGAGCACTATTTGAAAACGTATTCTAGCACATTGAAATAAGTTAAACAAGTCAGTGAAATCAATGTCGAAGGGAGGTTGGTGGGTGATTCTGTAGGAGGGGGGTTGAGGGTGTAAGCCGACAAATTACTGGCAAAAAACAAAAACCTCTGACTGTTATGAAAGCACACTGATAAGGGAGGAAGGTCTGTTCTTAATATATGACAATTGACAAATGAGTTCCAAGGATCAATTTTCTACTCTTGCCAGTACACAGTCAAATTCAAAACAGAGGCAGAGCAAAACCTACCTGTGCAACATCTAAACACAAAATCCACCACAATATCTGGCACCCAAAATATAAGCTGGTAACAGTGGGAAAATCTTATGTTAATACATGGCACTTTCCATTGCACTTACACTTAGAGCAGCAATGTTTTGGGTACATGGCTATTTCACAATTGAATATCGTAAACTTGATATGGACTATTTTATTAGTCACTTATTTTTGGGTGGTTTGAGTACACGTGTTTTAAACAAAGTGAATGGGGGACGATCAAGAATACAATGATGGGAGAGGGAAGCAGAAGAAACAAGGATTGCTGAGAAATAATGAAAAAAGGAGAGGTAAAGATAAACTGGGGAAAAAACTGCAAAGAATCAAAATGGTAAAATCAAAACTGGGAAGATTAGAGTAATGGTTTATTTTTTATGATATTTAATATAACCTTTAACAAATATTTGTTTAACAAAGTATCCTATAAACAAATATGTTGGTATTTTATATATGACAATTCTAAATAGAACTATTATGGTTAGAAAGGTATTATCCCTGTAGGACATCAAAAGAAGTTGAAAGGTAAAAGGAATTTAAAAAACTTTAAAACTCTAATAGTTCCTATTGAGACTTCCTTGAATTCATCAGTAGCAAAACATTATTCCACCATAACAAGACTAGGCCTACTGTTAAAGATTACACTACAATATCCAATAGAACTTTTAAAATAAGAACCAATAAGAACGCACTATATCATTTTTTTTTTTTTTAAAGAACAGAATGATGTAACTACACGAAACGTATAATAACTTAAAATGTAAGTTAAAATTTCAAAAAGTAAGCACTTGCTTTTAAATAGGCCTACATGGGCAAATGCACTCTTTGAACCATCCTGGTATAAATTACTAATAAGTCAGTTTTTCATGCTGCTCTCATACTGGACCTCTACAACAATAATCTTTGATAACAAAAAGCTATTTATAAAAGGCATCCATGAGCTTTGCAGCCGTTAAATGATCATTTATGTGATTCGTCCCCTGAATGTCAAGCGTGTTCATTGTGCCAGCGGGAACGTGGGCTGTGTGACAATCAACGCAGAGGTTAGTTAGGGGAACACAAACCTATCTTTGTTCACTGTGGTCAGGAAAAAAAACGGATTATTTGCTCGGCTTTTCATCTGCCTTGTGCGGAATACATTATGTGTGTAAATGTTGTTGAACCCTGGCTATTCTCAGCGGAAAAGGTCACACACTCCCCTCGACCCAAACTCCTCCACGGCTTTGTGTCCCCACTGAGGTGAAAAAACGGACTATGCCTATAAACTTCACATTTAAAAGGCAAGTGCAGTCGTAAGGCACTGCTGCTTCTTTGGGGGAAACAATGGTTTTTGGGACACTTTTTATAGCAGAGTCTAACGGCAAGAGAACCTGCTTGTGCAAGACGGTTCTGACACAACTGCTTTTAAAGCGCAGCATTTATAATGCAACTCTCCAATTAATCATCTGCTGAAATACTGCTCGTTGATTTTAACATAGGCTAGTATAATGTGTTCGAAGCCACATTCAGCGCATCTGTCTGTCATGTCTTAAATTACACTGTCATTATTGAATTATTACACGGACACGGCGCAACCAAGTGAAGACGGCTTTCAAAATGATTCGCGGTCACTCATAGATTACGTTTATTATTGTAGGCTATATTTGTGAATAGGGCCTATCTTTGTATAAATAATAAAATAGACTACTTAAAAATATTTAGACTACTATACATATTTATAGGCTAGGCCTATATAATAGGCTATTAAAAATAGGCTACTTTTATGCACTGTATTTTTTAATGAATCTTTGGTCTTTCATGACCACCCTTAGGCAACTGTCGCTTATATCATATTTAAATAAATAAAAGGCATTTTGACACTAGGCCTACTTTTAAATATTTGCTTATGAATGCAGTTAAAGGAAACAAAGAATACTGTGGGTGAGGGTGTTTTCGATTATACGATCATCTTAAGCGGTATAACTTATTAAACAACTAAATAAATTAAAAAAAGTTTTGTAACTCACGCTCTGAGGCCATGGTGATGACAGACTCGGTGGTGGCGTGATACTCATCGGCGTCCATGAAATCCTCTAGGGAGGATGCGTCCCCCTGGAAGTCATGATGGTCCAGGAGCTGTTGCAGCGGAGGTGCTTTAGGAAGAAGCTGATTAACCACCTCTCTGCTGATATTGGGCGCTTGTTTTAAACGCAGTTTGCTAAGAATTTGTGATTTGATTGTTTCCAGCCGTAAGACTTTACTCTGTTCTCTCCAAACGCACGCGGAACACTCAGGAGAGTCCAAATCATCCACATCAAAAAGAGAGACTCCAGCATCCGAGGACATCTCGCTTACTTGGGCCAGAAAGAGGTCCGGCTCGTCGCTCCCGGACAGTCCCAAAGAAATAAGAACCGTTAAGCACAATAAAAAGTTATACCTTGTCATGATGTTAAATGGTCAGGACCAAATGGTTTCCTCTTGGCTTTGCAAGATACTGTTGTTCTTATCTTGAGAAAATTTATTCGAGCAACGAATTAGCTATCTAAAAAAGGAATAAAGACGTTTTTCAGCAGAAGATGTATTCCATCTTATACGTACAAAGCGATGTCTATAATCGGACCATTTTAAAGAACGTTCCTTAAGGCATTCCAATTTGTGTGTTGTTATTGTTGTTGTTTTTTATCTTTTTATCAGCTTCCTGTTTCACTGTTGAAAGCACGTCTTTTTCAACTGTACAAATGCGTCTAAAAGCCCCCTTTATATAGCTGCTGCCTAGTGGCGTAATCCGTCTCTATTGGCTAACATTTCAACAAAAGGCTCACAGGTTTGTCACTAAATCTAGAGAGAGAGAGAGAGAGAGAGAGAGAGAGAGAGAGAGAGAGAGAGAGAGAGAGTGTCTATGTGTGTGTGTGTGTGTGTGTGTGTGTGTGTGTGTGTGCGTGTTCGTTCATGCGTGTGCGTGCGTGCGTGCGTGAGAGCGAGCGTGTGTGTGTATTCATGTTCTATTCTGTAATATTCTGACACCTACAGTTTATTGAACATAACTTTTCATTGCAGATAGTAGCATATATTTTAACTCTAATTTAATCAATGTGTCCTGTTGTGCAAAGAGTGCGATTTGCAGTCTCCAATATTTTAGGTCCTGGAGGCTATAATTTTTTCTCAAACAACTTTAAGTAACTTCTCAATGTGTCTGGGCATTTTGAAGCCCTTAAATTCTCAAAAACTCTTTGCACACACTCTGGAATCACTGGCTTAGCAGTGTTGGGGGTAACACATTACAAGTAACTTGAGTTACGTAATCAGTTTACTTTTTCAAGTAACTAGTAAAGTAACGCATTACTTTTGAAATTTACAACAAAATATCTGAGTTACTTTTTCAAATTAGTAACGCAAGTTACTATGATTTCCCATTTATTGACTGACAGCTCTCTTGTCCCCATGTTAATAAAAATTGTAGGTGCATTGTGTGTAAACATGATGGTTATTAGTTCTAGACTAAATGTGAGCATGCATTTAATAAGCTCACTTGCACAATAAAAAGATTCAGTATTCCTCAAAATGAATGAAATCAATCAAATGCAAAATCAGAATACTATGCATACCTCCAAAAATGTAATATGTTAAATAAAACAAATATTTTTATGAATTTAATCTCACTTTATTGACCAATGTCTTGCTGCTGACCTTCAATGATTCAGTGAAACGATAAACATAAATTACTTTAGAGTTTTCTGTTTTTATAGGTGAAGTAAAAAACAAAAAAAGTCCTATGTCCTATTCTTCCCTTATCCAGAATGGCAGCACACCTGAAAGGTTGGTTTGAATTTGCATTTCCTTCAGCTTATTATTTGCTTATTATTATTTGGTCTAATTATTTTAATTTTGCCCAAAAATAGAACTTTAAAAAAAAAAAACAAGCCCAGCCCACCCCAGGTGAGAAAAAGTAATGCAAAAGTAACGCAATGCATTACTTTTCTTAAAAAGTAACTAAGAACACAATTAGTTACTTTTTAAGGGAGCAATATAATGCATTACTTTTCAAAGTAACTTTCCCCAACACTGGCTATTAGTGCCGGGCACATTGGGGTGGTGGTGCGGCTCAAACAGTGCCCCCTTTAAAGCAGCTCAAAAACTTTGTCCATTGCACTTAAATGTACAAAACACTAGGGCTACTCTGGGTTTTGTGAAACGCACTTTTAAATACACCTTCTAGGTGATTTAAGCGATCGCCACCAAACTTGCTCAACATGATGCCAAGACATTGAGTTTCCCAAAAGAATCGTTAGCCAACTATGGTCGCAAGTTCCGTCGTTATCAACATAGTACAACGAGTTGCTGTTTCTCGAAATCATCGTTCCAACGAACATTCGCAAACAACATTGCAAAGTTGTGTGGTTGGAACGACAGCTCTCGACCTGTGGTTAGAAGCTTTGTTTCTTGTTTGCTTGTCATGTGGACTTAATAAATCCTTATCTTGAGCAAGCTGACATTAAGGACAATCTATATATTTTATTTCGAATACATAACAATTTTTTATGTCTTTTAGTTTAAAGCACATTTTTGAAGAGTGCACATGTGCGTACATTCTCTAGTACTTAAAAACTAGCCTATGATTGAATCTGGAAATAAAGCAAAATAACTATTTCTAAATAATAATTACTCCTCGGATGTCATGTCTGTAATATATAGCAAAAATTCTAGCATAAATTCGATCTCAAACTAATTAAATAAAATAAGTTAATACAGCGTGACATCATTAACCAATGTGATTGAACGACAAATTTGACAATATGTTTTTGGGAAACAGTCGTGACTAGCTAGTTGATTTCTTCAATGATTGTACTATGTTAGTTAAGCAGTGAGTTACGTTGTTGTACGGGAAACGCACCCCTGATTGGCTGTGGAAAGGCAATAAAATAGCTAAAAAAGCAGAAACAGGAAGTTTGTTATAACTTTCACATACATTGACTGATTTTGAACAAACTTTACCTGTATGTTCGGTGGAGGAGTCTGATCACATGTAAGTGATATTGTGAGTCACTTTCATAGCGCCACCAACTGATCTTCATTACTATTCTGGTGCGATCTTCATCACTACATCAGCATTCATCGCAATGATATGTATATGATTATGCATTTCTGATGTCGATTGGGTGTAGTATTTTACTCTGTTTCTCAATTTTGTCGCAAACATGTCTGCATAGAGCAGACGCAAGCATTGTATGAGACGCAGCACCTGCTTATGCAATGTGATCGCTCGTTGTTGTTGCTTGTTTGTGTCGTAAACTAACCATAGTGCCTCGTAAATGATTCGCATGACACCGGTTACCGTTAATGATAGTATTTTGCTATCATTCTCCCCACGAATGCAAGGAAACCTTAAACATGGGTTTTAAAGCAACATGCACTCAGTTAATCGGGGCTTCATGATTAACTGAGTTAAGCTGAAACCGCATTGGCTCAGTGTTATGAGATCACTAAAGCTGAATTAAATATGGTAATATGCTCAGCGTAGTTTTTAAGATCGATTTTAAGAGACTCCTGTCTCCTGTCTGCCTCCTGCTGCAGCTAGTGTTTGTAGCTCTGTACAGTCTTGCTTTTGAATCTCTATTTGATATATTTTCTTTGTTCTACTGCTAAATATAACTTACTCATCACCATATATTGTTTAAATATTGCCTATCATGCTAAATTTGACATCGCTAGCTTTTAATCTAAATCACCATCACATGTTAGCATTTCGCTAGCATTTCGTGTTTTCTGAGTTCATTAAACAACGGTGGTGAGTTGGAGACTTTGGAGACCTGTTGGAGACACGCATCCAGACTTTATCTGAGAGTAGTGAGAATGTAACAGCTTTAGACACTGATTTGGATGCGAATAGCTTATTGAACTCTGTACATTGTTCAGTTCAGGCTGCAGGGCCCGTGCAGCAGGGCAACTGGGTCACTGTGAGAGTCGCGGATCTAAAAACCGCTATTCCGTTCCGAGACACCAACCACCATAGTCACATGTTTACCAGAGTGCCTGACATCAAAGCAAATTTAAAAGTGCTGGCTAAAGCTAATCGTAAATTCTCTAAGATTATTATTCACGTTGGCACTAATGATGTTCGACTTCGCCAGTCGGAGATCACCAAAATTAACATTAACCCTCTCGAGTCGGCAATCACGCCGGCATGATTGGCTTGCTTTTTTTCTTATCAGTGCCAAAGAGATTCAAATAACTCTGTCGTTTTTTATCATTCAGGCAAGTGTTATACATCATTATAATTTGTTAAGTTTCTATTTTTTTTAGTACAGTCCCAATAAAAACAAATGGTTGTCCTTTTTGCAAAATAAAGAAATCAAACATGATGCGCAATCTGCAGCCTCTCTGTCAAAGACGTTCATTCAGACATCAACTCAAACAAACACATCGTGCTACGAGGCACACTGAAGCTTTCTTTGCTTAAATTAGCTCAAAATTACTGTCAGATGTAAGTAATTACCATGACAAACTATACATCATTTAAAAGATCTAAGACTCAAGCTTCCATTTTTGACCTCTGTTTTATTCTAAAGTCATATAGTGACCGTAATTTGTTAATATGTGTCAGGAGTTATGAATATGAAAACCGTTGGTACCTTCTAAAGATTGAAATACGAGCGTCAGCTGCTCTCATTCATAAAAAAACTCTTCATACTTCATACTGGCAGCCGGAGGGCGCTCCGTGCATATGTTTTTGAAGAGTTTTTTATGAATGAGAGCAGCTGACGATCGTATTAAAATCTTTAGAAGGTACCAACGGTTTTCATATTCATTGATCGATTTCTGGAAGTTGTTTATGTCAATGTCACATGGTATCACCATGTGACATTGACTTAAACAGCTTCCAGAAATCGCTCTAACAATGTTAGACTAACATGCAGATAGATAAGTTTGAAGATAATAAACACAATCGCGACAATATATGGCTTATCTGTGTTATTTATACCATGTTGGGTGTTTTCATAATAGATTATATTTATAATGCAATTCTACTCTATTTATAATTATGCAGAATATTGTAAAATATATTTTCTGTCAGATTTTTTGATCCAAAGCCAAATGAGATCACATAAGGTTATTTAAAACAATTGGTGTAATAAATCATAAATTATAGTTTAATAAATCATAAATTGTTATGGCAGAGAATATATTTCCTTTGCTCTGTTGCTCTCTGTCACAGACTTACCTGCAGCTCATTCATTATGCAGCTCATTAATGCGAGCCCTTTGTTATCTCAGGTGCTATCTCATCATTATTCATTAGATACCACGCCTCCTCGCATATTGGCTTTGTGAAGAGAAACTGTCTTACAAATTTTAAATCAGTGTATTGTTTTATGTGAATGAGTAGGCTCAATGATTCTAACATCAGTATAAAGAAAAAACACTTTAAATACAGACAGGAGTCAAAAGTATTGGGAACAGATATCTATTGTGTGTTTTGAGGGCTTAATTTAAAAAAAAATTTTTTTTTATTTTTTTTATCTGTGCATAAACATTTTTCTCTCAAAAATACAAGCATGTACATACAAGTTGCTCACATATTCTGGTAGCCCAGTTTGTGCTGAATACAGTGTAATTACACTTTTGCCATTAATGTGTTTATAAGCAACTGAAAAAAACACAAATGTCAGAGCATGTCAAAACTTCTAAAGGGCCCCAAAACAGCTCATACTCCTAGGGGTTAAAGAGGTGTGTGAACTCACAAGTACGATGTTACAAATGCCGTTTTTTACTCCGGAACCCTCCCCGTTAAAAGGAGTGATGATATACTTAGCAGACTATCATCACTCAATGGCTGGTTGTCTAAGTGGTGTCCGCAAAATAACACAGGGTTCATAGACAATTGGAAAAGCTTTTGGGGCAGACCTGACCTGTTGAAGAAGGATGGCATCCATCCTTCTTGGGGTGGTGTTGCTCTTCTCTCTAGTAATTTGGCACATAGTCTTAGAGCTAAACCTTTACTGACTAGGGCCCAGGTCAGGAAGCAGACAAACTGACTAAACCGACCGTCTGCTAGCTGTCTTACGTCACTGGAGTCAGATAAATCCCAGCACATAGAGACTCTTTTACCTAGACATTATCACATAGACATGGTGTCTGTTCCCCGAATTAACAAATACAAAAAAACATAAAAACCATTCAACAGTAAAAAAATTTAATTGATGTCCAACAAATAAACAATAGATATAGTACAGATGAACAAATGATAAAGCTCGGGTTGCTGAATATTTGATCCCTCTCCCCAAAAGCACTTATTGTTAATGATATGATTACAGATAATAATCTAGATGTGCTGTGTTTGACAGAAACCTGGCTAAAACCTGACGACTACATTACTTAAATGAGGGAGGGGTTGCTGTAATTTATAATAATATCTTCAGTATTACTCAGAAGTCTAGTTTCAAATATAATTCCTTTGACGTCTTGGTGCTTTATGTAACGCTATGTAGTATAAATGATAAATCCTGTTTAACATTTGTTTTGGCTACTGTATACAGGCCACCAGGGCACAATATAGACTTTACCAAAGAATTTGCTGATATTCTATCAGAGTTAGTTCTGTCTGCAGATAAAGCACTGAAGGTTGGTGATTTTAATATCCATGTAGACAATGAAAAAGAAGCATTGGGATTCTAACATTCTAAACTCTATTGGTGTTAGGCAACACGTGTCAGGACCCAATCATCACCATAATCATACTTTAGACCTAATATTGTCACATGGAATAAATGTTGATACCATTGAAATTCTGCAGCAGAGCGATGACATCTCAGATCATTACCTAGTATCATGTACACTTCATTTAGCTAAGGCTGCAAAGCTGTCCCCTCGCTTCAAATATGGCAGGACTATCACTGCCGGCACTAAAGATTGCTTTGTAAATAAACTTCCTCATCAGTTTCATCTCCTCAGCATCCCAGATAGCTTAGAAGAAGAATGTTGCAACAGAAACTATTGACTCTCTCTTTTCCAGCACTTTAGACACAGTTGCTCCCCTGCGCTTAAAGAAGATTAAAGAAAATAGTCCAACGGCGTGGTACAACGAGCACACTCTGACCCTTAACCCTTAATCGTCCCTTGGGGTCCAGCTGACACCACAGGACTTTTCCTCCATTTTTAAAAAGTGTTCCCTTCATCTCAGGGCCATGAGACTCTCTGACTGTTCCTAAATAATCTATCTAAACATGCACAAAAAATCTGGGCTTGATTTGGTTGTGGTGTGTAAATTTTTTTTACCGTTTAAGTCCCTCGGGGTCAGATTGACCCCACATTGAAAATGAATGGGAAAGTGTAAAAAAAACATTTTTTTTCCCACTTTTTTTGTCAAAAAAAATTAACTAAATCCAGTATAAATCTGAAAATTTCTACATTTATATCAAGGTCTGGTCCTAGAGCATAAACACAAAGTAGAACGAACTTTCTATCTCATACACACAGACGTACACACGTACACACACACACACACACAAACTCACACATGTGTGTGACTGCAACAGAGAGTATTTTTTATTGAAATTGGCAAATAAAATCAACAAAACTGGCATAAATCTGAAAGATTTTCATACATAAATGAAGGACTAATACTAGAGCACAAATGCAATATGGAACAAGCATGTTCACTCTCTCTCTCACACACACACACACACACACACACACACACACACACACACACACACACAAACACAGGTGTCTGGAGCATTTTTTTGATTTTGGCAATGAATGGGAAAATTTTAAAAATGCTTTTTTTTTCACTTTGTTTGTAAAAAAAAAATAAACTAAATCCAATATCAATCTGAAAATGTCTACATTTATATCAAGATCTGGTCCTAGAGCATAAACTCAAAGTGGAACGAACTTTCTGTCTCATACACACACGCACACTCACACACACACACACACACACACACACACACACACACACACACACACACACACACACACACACACACACACACACACACACACACACACACACACACACACACACACACACACACACACACACACACACACACAAACACACACATGTGTGTGACTGCAACAGAGAGCATTTTTATAGAAACTGGCAAATAAAATCAACAAAACTGGCATAAATCTGAAAAAATTCCATACATAAATGAAGGACAAATACAAGAGCACAAATGCAACATGGAACAATCATGAGAAAGAGAGGGAAAAGGGCAAATAAAAGAAAGATTAAAGGCAGCTTAACTTTTGCATAACTTCCCTATGGACCTCTAGTGGATAATGTGGTCATTGCACTCTTTCTCTTTAACTATAATTCCTAAAGTTTTTCCACAAACCTACAGATGGCGGTATTCTATCCCTAACACATAGAGCAATGTCAAAAAACTATTTATATTTATTTAAGATCATCAAGTGATCAAGTGATTTTTTCATAAAAAAATAATTTTTAATGAGCCAGTTTATGACATAGTTAAGTATTTGTGCAGTAAATAGGTAAAAAACTACAAAATACCCACAAAAACACAGCATAAATGTATAGTTGAGAAGTAAATAAAAAAAATGATATATAGTTTTCCATGTAAAAAATTTATATTTCCTTATGCAATCGCTCTGTAAATGTTTGGGGTCTATATGACCCCAAGGGACTCAAACGCAAACCCTACTTGAGGGACGATTAAGGGTTAAAACAGCAGCCAGAAAAGTGGAGCGCAGCTGGAAGAAAACAAAACTAGAGGTCTTTCTTTATTTGTGGAAAGAAAGCATGATCGCATACAGAAAGGCCGTAAAAACGTCTCGGTTACGTATGGTAACCCTCGTTCCCTGAAGGAGGGAACGGAGACGTACGTCGGTATTACCAACGAATTGGGATCACTTTAGAGAGCCCCTATCAGCTTCGAGATTTAGAGAACAGGCCAATGGGCCTCCGCCCCGCGCCGCGGGTATAAACAGGAAGCGAGAGCATCGCACTGACGTTTTTCACTGAGGAGCCGAACTAGTGACTCGGCCATGCAGTGATGGTAAGGAACTGTGGCGACGGGACGTACGTCTCCGTTCCCTCCTTCAGGGAACGAGGGTTACCATACGTAACCGAGACGTTCCCTTTCAGTCGGTCACTACGACGTACGTCGGTATTACCGACGAATTGGGATCCCTATGGAAAACGCCACAGTTACTACCACTTCCAGCGCCCAGCGAGAGCCCCTCAGACCCCGTTCTGATGCGGGCGGGGAAATTCACGCAGGGAGAGTCATACTGCTGTTCCGCAAGACCCATTCAGCAGACTTATTGGATAACACTGGGAAAGCGTGCCCGAAGGACGCTGCGGGAGCCACATCATGCCCGGAGGGAGTTACCATGTGGAGAGAACACGTATGGGCTGGCCGTGGGCAGCACAACATACGGAAGTCCCAGAGGTGGCCCCGGCCTATACAGGCGGGGGACGACACCGAACTGAGACGGCAGAGGAACTCTGCCAAGGGAAAGACACGAGCTCACCGTAGGGAGCTGTACCGTGGAGAATACACGTATGGGACCGCCGTAGGGGTCACGACATACGGACCCCAGTCCGACACAAGTTCCACCAATGCATACAAGTGCCAGACCTGGCGTCAGACGCTCCGCCACATCCGACTGCCGAGGGGTGCGGAGGACTCAACAGGGTTCGCCAATCCTGGGGAACTCGACTGGAGAAATAAGCGCACATATCCGTTCCATGGGGAAGGGAATGGCGCAGCAAGCCGACACTTAGGACGGGCACTTCAGCTGCTGACTATGGGAAGCGAGCACACGAGAAGCCACCGGTTCTACACGTAGGCTATAAAACCTAGCGAACGTGTTAGGTGTCGCCCAGCCCGCAGCTCTACAATATCTGTCAGCGAGGCGCCACGAGCCAGCGCCCAGGAAGAAGCAACACCCCTAGTGGAGTGGGCTCTTAACCCGAGCGGGCAGGGCACGTCTTGGGCTTCATAAGCCAAGACGATGGCGTCCACTATCCAGTGGGCCATCCTCAGCTTGGAGACAGCCTTTCCCTTCTGCTGTCCTCCGTAACAGATGAAGAGCTGCTCTGAGGTCCTAAGCTTTGCGTTCTGTCAACATAGACGCGCAGGGCGCGAACTGGACAGAGAAAAGCCAGGGCTGGGTCTGCCTCCTCCCAAGGCAGCGCTTGCAGGCTCACCACTTGGTCCCGGAAGGGAGTAGTGGGAACCTTGGCACATATCCAGGCCGGGGTCTCAGGGTTACCTGAGAGTCACCTGGCCCGAATCCCGGGCACGATTCGTCGACCGAAAATGCCTGCAGATCCCCTACCCTCTCAACTGAGGCCAATGCAATCAGGAGTATTGTCTTTAGAGACAAGATCTTAAGCTCCGCTGACTGTAAAGGCTCAAAGGGCGCCCTCTGAAGTGCGTCAGCACCAGAGTCAAGTCCCAAGAGGGTATAAAGGGAGGACGAGGCAGATTTAATCTCCTCGCCCCCCCCCCAGGAACCTGACGATCAGATCGTGCTTGCCTAATGAATTAACCATTAACCAGGTCATGATTGCGCTATAGCGGCAACATACACCTTGAGGGTGGAGACCAACCCGTCTTGAAGAAAAGAGAGCACAGATCTGACCGAACACTTTCGGGGGTCTTCTCGGTGAGAAGAGCACCAGTCGACGAACAGGTTCCACTTCAAAGCATATAGCCGTCTCGTAGAGGGGGCTCTGGCGGAAGTGATGGTGTCAACTACCGCTTGTGGTAGGTCACCTAGAACCTCCGCATCCCGTCCAGGGACCAGACATGGAGTTTCCAGAGGTCCGGACGCGGGTGCCACAGGGTGCCGCGTCTCTGAGTCAGGAGGTCCTTCCTCAGAGGAATGGGCCAAGGAGGTGCTGTCGCGAGGAGCACTAGTTCCGGGAACCAAGTCCTGTTGGGCCAGTACGGAGCTACCAAGAGGAGCTGCTCCTCGTCCTCCCTGACCTTGCACCGTGTCTGTGCAAGAAGGCTCACTGGGGGGGAACACATATTTGCGTAGGCCCTGGGGCTAGCTGTGTGCCAGGGCATCCGTGCCGAGGGTTCCCCCGGGCAGGGAATAGTACCACTGGCAGTGGGTTGTGTCGGGGCGGCAAACAGATCGATCTGTGCGGACCCAAGCGACTCCAAATCAGCTGGACCACCTGGGGGTGGAGTCTCCACTCCCCGGGCAGCACGGGCAACCGTGACAGCTCGTCGGCCGCACGATTGAGCGGGCCCGGAATGTGGATGGCACGAAAGGACCTCAGATGCTTCGGACTCCACAGAAGGAGATGGCGGGCGAGTTGGGACATGCGGCGGGAGCGTAGACCACCCTGTTTGATGATGTACGCAACAGCCGCAGTGCTGTCCGTCCGGATCAGAACGTGCTTGTCTTTGAGCGACCCTTTGAGGTGGCTGAGAGCAAGACAAACTGCCAGCAACTCCAGGCAATTGATATGCCATTGCAGTTGGGGCCCCGTCCACAGACCCGATACTGCAAGCCCGTTGTACGTGGCACCCCAGCCCGTGGATGAGGCATCCGTGGAGACAACAGAATGCCTGGACACTTGTTCTAGAGGCACTCCTGCCCGTAGAAATGAAGGGTCCGACCACGGGCTGAAGGTTTGGCGGCATCTCGGCGTCACTTGGACACGGAGGAACCCGCTGTGCCACGCCCATCTCGGGACTCGGTCGTGTAGCCAGTGTTGAAGCGGTCTCATATGGAGCAGCCCTAGCGGCGTTACTGCGGCTGCTGCTGCCATATGCCCCAGGAGCCTCTGAAATTATTTCAGTGGAACCGCTGTACTGCGTTTGATCGTATTCAAGCAGCTCAACACCGACTGGACGCGCTCCTCGGTGAGGCGCGCTGTCATGGCGACCGAGTCGATCTCCATCCCGAGAAAAGAGATCCTCTGTACGGGACAGAGTTTGCTCTTCTCCCAGTTGACCCGAAGATCCAACCGGCTGAGGTGCCGAAGCACCATGTCCCTGTGTTCGCACAACTGTTCCCGCGACTGGGCAAGAATCAGCCAGTCGTCGAGATAGTTGAGAAGACGAACACCACGCTCTCTCATGGGAGCAATGGCCGCCTCCGCGACTTTCGTGAAGTCACGGGGCGACAGGGACAGCCCGAAGGGCAGGACTTTGTACTGACATGCCCGTCCGTCGAAAGCAAAGCGTAGAAACGTCGAGGGAGAATCGAGACATGAAAGTACGCATCCTTCAGGTCGATCGCTGCAAACCAATCCTGGGGACGGACGCACCTGAAGATGCGTTTCTGCGTTAACATTCTGAACGGCATCCTGTGGAGGGAACGGTTCAAGTAAGGCAGGTCCAAGATTGGCCGTAACCCGCCGCCTTTCTTGGGTACAATGAAGTACGGGCTGTAGAACCCGGACTTCATATCGGCTGGAGGGACCGGCTTTATCGCGTCCTTCGCCAGTAGGACAGCGATCTCCGCCTGAAGCACGGGGGCATCCACCCACGCAATAGACGTGAAGTGAACGCCCCCGAACCTGGGCGGACGCCGGGCGAACTGAATCGCAAGCCGAGTCTGATGGTACAGATGACCCAGCGAGACGGGCTGGGGAGCGCTAGCCAGGCCCCCAGAGACCGAACAAGCGGGGCCATCGGTACCACAGACGTACCCGCAGCAGGGCAGCGAGGCGGAATGCAGGGACCCCAGGACGACATGGGAGTGGTCCGTGTAGGGGTCTGGGTCTGACACACAACCTGTATCCGCTGAGGGGGTGCGCGAGTGCGAGTGCCGCTTGAGTGCGTTCCCACAGCCGGCACCCCCTGCTGGCGATTTGGAGAGGCACCAGAGGCTGACAAGGCATGGGAGCGTTGTACACCGCCCAGCGCGCTCTCCAAATGAAGGAGGGGCTGAGCGTGGCAAGGCTTTGTGGCGTTGCACACGGTCTGCCTCACCTCCTTCCTCAGCGGGGAACAAGAGCGGCGAGGCATAGCGTCGCGCACTGTCGTCCACACACCGCTGAGAAGAGGGGAATGAGAGTGGCGAGGCTTGTAGCGTCACACACTGCCATTCTCGCCCTCTTGTGGGGAGGGGAATGAGGGCGGCGAGGCTTGTAGCGTCACACGCTGCCATTCCTGAACTCCCGAGACCCAGAGATATTGGAACTGTTCTTCTCTTTTTTTTCTTCTTTTTTTTTTAATATATATATATTTTTGGGTACCACTGGCTGTTTTTAACCCCAGTGGCGGAACAGAATTACTAATAGTTTTTACCCGGCCCTCCTCCGGGGGAAGAACAGTCCCGAACCAAATCCGGGTCAATGGTGTTTCTGGACATCGTCTAGCCAAGGGCCAGCGCTGTGCGCAGCTCAACCTCGGCTGAGAACTACCCTCATGCCCTAAGCAGGGCGGAGGTGGCCTGCCAGTGGCACTGCCACCCCACCGATGAAGGTAGTGAGAGAGAGGAAAACTTTATACAGATTATGGCCCTATTGGTGTTCCATATTTTGGCACCAATAGTTCCATAATGCAAAAGCCTTCCAACGCACATCCGGGAAAGGAAAGGGGCAGGCAAGGCGATTTATGCGTTGCACTATGCCTCAGCCACCCGGGAAAGCATGGCTGTCGAGCATGAATCGGATTCAGCACGAGCGCCCACTATTATAGTGGGAATCTCAGCATCATCTTCATTTTCAACACATAACAGCCCTCTCTCCGATGCAGCGATTGACATCTGTCCTCTGCTAGAGCCCCAAACGAAACGCTAGGTCCTTTTTTTTTTAATTTTATTTATTTATTTTTTAGGACCAGCAATCCCATCTGTAAGCTACCAGCAGACATGTGAGACAGTGGGCGTGGCCGTGAGACGGCACACGGCGCGCTGAACACTCAAGCCCTTATGAAAAAGGCAAGACGAACAGCGCGCCGACGTGGCTATGCTCTCATTAGAGAGCATAGACCACCCACAAACACAGTCTCAACATGCGTAGCCGCCGAGTGACGCGCGCTGAGCTGCCGTGGCAACCCGCGCTGTCACTCGGCAGCTAGACGGCACACGGCGCGCTGAACACTCAAACCCTCACGCGGAAGGCGAGATGACCAGCGCGTCGACGTGATCCCGTTCCCCTAAGAGAACACGGATCACCCACGAACAGTCTCAACATGTTTATGCGAGAGGGATCGTGGCCGTCAGGACAGGAAACAACCGCATCCAGAAACGCACAAGTGGAATGACGTCTTGAAAAAGACGCAGTGTCACACCCGTGTTGCTCTTTTGTGAGGAAACGCTCTTTAAACAGTGCTGAAGCACCCAGGGGAAGACCGCGGCAACACACAGGTGGTAAGTGCAGTCCTGTGGTGCACTCACTGAAACAAACGCCCTCACCAGACCGACAGTTGCTGTGAGAACAGCAGTTTGTTATGCTGATGCAGCGGTGAACATGCGGTCGCACTGATTGTGCCTTTTCGCCAACACAGAGCGTCCTTCTCGTTCTCTGGAGCATCTCTCTTGCAGATAGGCTTTCTTTTAGAAAAGCAGGCTTGCTTCATCAACGGCGTTCGGCTCCGAAGTGAATGACGTCAGTGCGATGCTCTCGCTTCCTGTTTATACCCGCGGCGTGGGGCGGAGCGCGAGATGCAAATCTCGCACGCCAATGGTCCATTGGCCTGTTCTCTAAATCTCGAAGCTGATAGGGGCTCTCTAAAGTGATCCCAATTCGTCGGTAATACCGACGTACGTCGTAGTGACCGACTGAAAGGGAACTGCTAGATCTGCTTATTTCTTGACTCTCTTAGAAGAAAACAAACACTGTATTTATTCGATACAGTAGCTAAATTAACCAAAAATAAAGCTTCAACTTCTGATGTTTGTAAACAGCACAGCAGTAATGACTTGATGAACTTCTTTACATGTAAGATTGATAACATTAGGAAGAAAATTTTAACCATGCAGCCGTCTACTACAGTATCACATCAGACAGAGCATTGTAGTGTCTCTGATGACACTCATTCACTGCTATAGGAGAAGAAGAATTGGCTAAACTCGTTAAATCATCAAAATCAACAACATGTATGCTCAACGCTATACCGACTAGACTATTAAAAGAGATGCTACCAGAGGTCTTAGATCCTCTTCTTAATATCATTAATTCATCTTTGTCATTAGGATATGTACCGAAAACTTTTAAGTTGGCTATTATTAAACCACTTATTAAAAAAACACAACTTGATCCTACAAAATTAGTCAAGTACAGGCCAATCTCAAATCTACCCTTTCTGTCAAAAATACTTTAAAAGGCAGTGTTTTAAAATATAGCCTACATATATTTAAAAAGTAGCATCCATGCAAAAATCCTTTAAAAATAATTATTTAATAAATATTTCAGGAAATATATAAGTATAAGTTCATAAAATGAATTTTATATTGAGTAGGCTATTCAATTTCATTATCCTAAAAACCCAGAGTCTCCCCCATACCAGGATGATTTGACCCAACCTGTCAGTCACTTGGATCAACGATAGGGTGACCAGACGTCCCCGTTTCCCGGGGACAGTCCCGATTTTAATGTTCTGTCCCCGACTGGAGTTGTCCCCTGAAATGTCCCCGTTTTACAGCTCGCTACAAACAAACCGCAGATATATTGGAAAAAAAGCGCCCAACCAACATCATACTGCAGCTGCTGGTTTTAGGAGCAATCGTGTCGTGATTATTTTCACCAGCAGATGGTGCTGTGAGCTACGTGGCTAGAGGAGAACTGGCACCCCCACTGAGCCTGGTTTCTCCCAAGGTTTATTTTTCTCCATTAGGTCACCTGTTGGGGTTTTGGTTTCCTTGCCACTGTTGCCTTCTGGCTTGGCGTGCTCAGTTGGGGACACTAAATTTTTCTAAATTTTTCAACTAAATATCGAAATAAATCTAATTATTAAACTAAATTAACCATATAAACTAAATTACTGATCTAATTACTGATCTAAAGCCCTCACTGTCACTGTATGATAATTGAAATGAACTGATGACATAACGGTTTTCTCCAGAATGGCTAGACGGCTGAATTAAATGATGCTGCATTATTTTCCTGTTTAACACTGTAAAGCTGCTTTGAAACAATCTGCATTGTTAAAAGCGCTATATAAATAAAGTTGACTTGACTTGACTTGACTTGACGTTGACTCTACTTGGTCGCGCGCGCGCACCGCTACTTCATGAAGAACGTACCGAGTCGAGAACAGACAGAGCGCCATTATCGTCAAATATCAAAAGAAACCTCGTTATCACTTTCAAGGTAGTAACATACTAACTATTTGTTTTTAATTTAAAGTAATATTGTTTGTATGTGCTTTATAACAGAGCCTCAACAAGGTACGGATTGTTTTGTCCCCAAAAGTTCCGCAGTCACAACGCAGTGATTACCACACATCTGAACTATAACTTAAATATAAAAAAACTCAAACAATTACACTTGCAACCAATACATGTGCAGAATACATATACTTTCTGCTTAAAATAAGCCTAAAATGCAAAATAACAAGACCAATTGAGGATATTAAGAATTATTTTCAAGCATAAACGTAACAAAACTTTTGAAGTTAAAAAAGTAATTTATATACAGTAGTATAAACTTAAATACAATTATAAAATGTTACAATATTTGTTGAATAGTTTTATTTATCATATTTATGTTTTATTTTTGTAATGTGTTTTTGTTAAGTCATGTTAAAATATTGTTTTTAACTGCTTATTTACAATGGTTAGCTTACCATTAACTGTTTTCATAGTTCCCTTTCGAAAGGGAACTCGCGCTGCGTCAGCTTCGACGCTACGGGGAACGCCTCCGGCGTGACAGGTGCCTGAAATCACATTGAATCACGTCAATTCCACTGACCGGCGACAGCCTCTGATGTCATCAAGGTGCGACCAGGAAGTATATAAGGGCGCCTTGCCAACATGACAGTATCTCTTCGTCTTCAGTGACTGTTTTGCCTGGATCCTGAACGTCAAGCAAATACCAAGCTATGAAGTGTGCAGAGAAACAGCGCCACTTCCGCAGGTGCGCAGAGCCGTGTACCAGGTATCTTACACCTGACGACACTCACACGCTCTGTGTATACTGTCTGGGGGAAGAGCATGCACGGGAGGTTCTCGAGGGAGCCTCCTGTGCGAACTGCGAGCGTTTTCCGTTGAGAACGCTCCGCTCTCGTTTGGCTCTCTTCTCGAGGGGAGAGAGTTCAGCAGCTGGGAGCGGCCCCGCTCGCGCCGAGGCCGAGCGGCGCCTTCAATCCTGGGGCTCCCAGCTGGATCTGGCTCGTCGTCTAGAGACTGGTGTAGTGCTTGTGGACAACGAGCCAGATCGCGAGGGGCAGACTTTGGAGGCGGAGCAGGATCTAAGCTCCTCCTCCTCGTCTGTGGCTCTTCCAGTGGAGCAGAGGATGGTTGAGGAGTCGAGTGAAGTGTTTGAGGCTTCTCAACCACCTTGTCCCATGTATGGGGAGCTGGTGGAGGTTATGGAGCGCGCCGTGGGCAGATTGCAGCTGCCTTGGCGGCGCGCTAGGGGAGATGACGTTCGTCTGAGTAGACTGGATGACCGTTATCTCCCCGCCCATGACCAGCCAGCTCTCGGGAGTCTTCCATTCTTTCCTGATCTCCATTATGAGATTGCGAGAGGATGGAAGAAGCCCTATTCAGCGCGAGTCCATCGGCGTCAGCGGGCTAATTTTGCTGACGTCGAGGGATTACCGGAAGCTGGATATGTGTCGCTGCCGCCCGTTGACGAGACGTTTGCAAACTACCTCGCTTCCGGGCGGCCATCGACACTAAGGGCTCCCACCCTGCCGTCAGATCCCCTTAGGACAACATCACGTCTGAACGGCAGGGCATACATGTCGGCGGGTCATGCTGGGGCGGCTTTACACACGATGGGAGTGTTACAAGCCTACCAGGCAGATCTGCTGAAGGACCTCGATCAGGGGGTGGGACTAACCCCTGACGCGGTGGCCGAGTTGCGCCGCACCACTGATCTCTCTCTTAGGGCCACCAAGCAAACAGCTTCCGATGGCGGCTATGGTGGCCACGGAGAGACATCTGTGGCTGAACCTGGCGGACATCGCGGGGAAAGAGAGAGCCTTTCTCCTCGATGCCCCGGTCTCGCCCTCTGAACTGTTTGGCACCTCCGTAGAGGCGGTGGTGGATAAGTTCAGGGAGGCGAGGACGCGCTCGGCAGCATTTAAAACCTGCATCCCGCGGAGGTCCGGGACCGCGCCCAGGCAGTCGGGTGTCCCTGGTCCGTCCCAGCCTGAGGGCTGGAGACAGGAACAGAGAACCAGTGTTGCCTCTCGAGCGCCCCCACGGAGGGTTATGGCGCAGAGGAGGCGGGACACCCGCTTCAAAAAGAGGAAGGAAGCTGGAGCTGGCAACCGGGACCAGCGTAGGCAGCGGACTCCGCCCTCGAGGGGACGCAGGTGAACGCTGCCTTTTTCCCTTCCTCTGGAAGAAGTTTTTCCCCGGGCGCTTTTAACATCAGGCCGGTGGGCCTATGATGAGCAGAAATGTAAGAATTCTGACGGCCCGCCTGGCTTGGTTGTGAGAGCGCCCCCCTCAGGATGGCGGGCGATAATAGCCTATGGCTGGCTGGAAGCACCGCTGGGAGCGATTGGTGAGTCCCCTCGCTGAGGGTGAAACATTTTCAAAACTATGTTTTTCAGAACTCCTATACCTTTGCTCGCCTGAGAGGTTTTCTGGGGAAATTTGGATCGCCGCTGGATCTTCGCAGGGCCTGCAGCTCCCCGTGAGTAAGCTAAGAACGATCTTCTTTGCAACATTGTGATGGTTGTGTGTGAATACTTCACTTTCTGCTAGAGAGTTTGCTGCCTCTCCGTGCTATATTTTCCCCATTGTTTGGGTAACTGAATCGCGCTCTCGCCTGAGGGCTTGTAGTGTAAGGGGTGAGCTGTGTTTTTTCCTAGCGTAAAGTGAAAAGTAGCTGAAGACCGGGTACGCGCTAATGCACGAGCTGTAGTGAGATCTGCGCCCAGCTCTGCGGGGCTTTGGAAAAGGTTTTTTTTGGGGCCTCATTGTGTAATATTAGAGGTGATAATATTTCTTTCCCGGGCCCTGAGTAGATCTAGTGCGGACCTATGTCGCACCACTTGGCCTAGGCTTTGTCAAGGATGGGGGCGTTCCCTTTTAATAAAGGTGTTCGCCCCTGGCCTGTCTTTTTATTTAAGAACATGGCGTTGTTTATGCATCATTGTTTCAGCCTCCTCTGTTACAGAGTCGTCAGGCCAAGGCCCGCCCCCTTCTCTGCGTTCTGGGGTCACGTGTAATGCAGACGAGGATGTTGCAGGAGACAGCGACTTTGCCAGTAGTCGTGGGGTGGAATTAAGCGTCTTTCGCCGGTTTGCGACTAGACTTTATCTGCTGTTTCCGCCTTTCGGAGCTTGGTGGCCGCCATCTGCTGGCGGCCCCCGGCCTCTTCCTGGAGGATGGTACGGCCGGTGGTTTTTCACATTTCTGTGATATTGTTCCCTTGCTTTATGTCTCTGCTTCACCTCCTTTAGGGCCCGGGTTGAGCAGAACATCGGATAATCCTTCTGTCTGTACGGTTCTGGTCGGATGCTCCCCTGAGGCCCGAGCATTGCCAATGGCTGACGCCCTCGCAATCAAGGTGGCCGCTGCATGGAAAGAAAGACAGCCGCCCCGATGCAGGTGACGTAAGTTGTACTCCCCTCGCTTTAGAGGGTCTTTGCTGAGCACTTCTGCTGAGTACACTGCTGTTGGCAATGTGATTAGGTCCATGTTTGTAGGCACTGCCCAAGAGACTGCGCCGTCCTGGGGGCCCTAGGACACGACGAAGCAGGTTGTCCCTAGCTGCCTCTGGGATGGAGCCAGCCCCAGGTGCGGGCATAGGAGCCAGCTGGCTCTGAGTGGCCAGCTTGGACGGTCTGGGCAGTTGGACTTCAGGACAGGTAGTAGGCGTTAACCGGCCTCCTTGCAGGAAAGTCCCGACACTATGGCCCACGAGTGGGCCTCGGAGGCTCTTCTCCACTGGTGTCGACGTCAGCAGTGACCCGTCATTGGCCCTGGGGATGAGTCCCCAGGTGTTAACTGGATTTCCAGGCCTTCGTCAGCAGCAGACAGCTGCCGTCAGCCCAGGTAGCAGCAGCCAGCCTTCTTAGAGTTTCGGCAGGATCCTTGGAATCTGAAGCAGACCCCCTATTCGGGGGGACAGGTCCTGCCAGGCCTCCCTGAGGGGTAGGCTCCCAGTCTGGGTTTCCTTCGCTCAGGAGTTAGGCCCTGTTTGGCCTCCCTGAGAGCCTGCTGTGGTCAGCAGGCACTGCTTGGTCTCCCCTGAGGGGGCACCATAGGCATTAAGTCCCTCGACGGCTGGTACGAGCTGCTGAATAGGTGGTAGGCGCTACTGGGCCTCCCTATGGGCCTGCTGTGGGGTAAGCAGGCCCACTTGACCTCCTCTGCGGATGGCGTTCCTGGGCCCCAGTCACTGGATGGCTAGCACAAGTGTTAGCAGGTAGTAGGCCTCATCCGGCCTCCCTGAGTGACCTCCCTGGAGGCAAACTCCCGGTTCCCAGCCACTGTGGCGGTGAGCATGAAGTGCTATGAGTAGCAACTTCTGCTATCAGGTGGTAGGCATCGTGGCCTCCCTGACGATGAGCTCACGGTTCCCGGTCGCTGTGGTAATGAGCGGTTCCCGGTCGCTGTAGCAATGAGCATGGAATGTTACGAGTAGCATGTCCCGCTATCAGTTGGTAGGCACTGTTGCCTCCCTGAGGGCGAGCTCCCGGCTTCCGGTCGACTATGGTGAGCGCAAAGTGCTTCGAGTAGCATGCTTAGAGTAGCACGCTCCGCTATCAGGTTGGTAGGCATTATGGCCTCCCTGAGAGCAAGCTCCCGGTTCCCAGTCACTGTGGCAATGAGCGTGATGTGCGAAGCACGACGGACGGCATGCTCTGCTACCAGGTGGAGGCATTGCGCCTCCCTGGAATCGTTCCCCGGTCCCCAGTTTCGGTAACGGATCGTAGCATGGGCTGCTATCAGGCAAAGCTGCACGGGCTTCCCTGAGGGGATTCGCTTTGGAGTAGTAGGCCCACGTGGCCTCCTCTGAGGGCACGCTCTGGTCTCGTGGTTCCTGGATAAATCCAGTCAATGAGCAGAGGCCGGCTCCCCGGCCGCTGTGGTGTGCATAAAGTGCTATAAGTGGCACTTTTTGCTATCAGGTGGTAGGCATGGTACCTCCCTGAAAGCGAGCTCCCGGTCCCCAGCCGCTGTGGTGAGCTTGAAGCGCTATGAGTAGCACATTCAGTTTGGCTGTGAGTGCCCGATGTCTTGCAGTTGGTAGGCCCGCTTGGCCTCCCTGATTAAGCGAGTCCCTGGTCTTCCCAGCTACCTCGAGGGCTAGCACGACTGCGATCAGGTATCAGGCCCGTTTGGCCTTCCTGAGGACGAGCGCTGCTTTGGATGCGCGAGCGGTCTATCAGGTTACCAGGTGGAGGCCTCTCTCGGCCTCCCTGGGGGACGAGTTCCCTAGGCGGGAACACACAACTGGCTTTTTTGCTGACAGCTAGTGGCTACCCGCTATCAGGCACCGGCCTCTGGCCGTTTGCTAGACCTGAAGGCGGTGTTCTTACCCTAGCACGACGAAGTGTCACTGCGGCTATCTGGTCCCGACAGGACGGGACCTTCATAGTAGGCCTACGGCATGGTTGCCTACCGGGCAGGCTTATGAGCTCCTCTCAAACGAGGGTCTATTGTGAGCTTACAGCCTCCTGGGGCTGATCTATTGGTGGTAGGTCCCGAGGGGCCCCTCCCGATATATTCAGCCTATAAGGCCATTGGCCTCCTAAGCACGTTTTAAAATAAGTGCTTGGTAGATCCGAGGATCGAGCGGCTTGACTCCCCTCGCTAGCAAGGGTTTGAAAAGCACTTCGCTGAGCGCTGCTCTCCGGGATAACCCGTCTCTGAGGTCCGGCTAGTCGGTGATGCTGCCCTTTCTTGCAGCACCCTAGCGGGATGTCTCTTCGGAGGCGAGTACCAGAGGCTCTGTACTGTACAGACAGGGTTGACCGTATTACGTGTCCCATACTAGACTGGGTCACCTGGTCTGGTCTCCCTGGTGGCATTCGGTGATAATCTCCCGAATAGTGACTGGCATAGGGTTCCCTCGTAGTTCCCTTGCCACGTTCCCTTAAAGGAACCCCTTCTGAGTCGAATGGGTTGGTTCCAGGCCTTTGAGCAAGGCCTGGGAAGGAACTCATGTGTGTGAAGGTTTCCTTCTCAGGCGATAAGCTTGGGCTTTGACCGT
The DNA here is from genome assembly GCF_949357685.1 of Gobio gobio. Taxonomy (NCBI): domain Eukaryota; kingdom Metazoa; phylum Chordata; class Actinopteri; order Cypriniformes; family Gobionidae; genus Gobio; species Gobio gobio. The sequence continues at coordinate 20,209,636 of NC_137112.1, read as the reverse complement.
AGGGGGCGCTGTCACTGACAGCCTAACGTGACCAGAAGGGGAGTGGTTCAGGCATTTCAGCAAGATTTGCTTGTCTTGACAGTTGTCACTGCCAGTGGGCATGCACTCCCGTCGGCATGGCGGCGTTGGTATATCGTTCCCCGTAGCGTCGAAGCTGACGCAGCGCGAGTTCCCTTTCGAAAGGGAACGTCTCAGGTTACGAATGTAACCATTGTTCCCTGAGAACAGGGAACGAGACGCTGCGTCGCTGTGCCATGCCACAGGGCCTGCCTGCCGAAAACAGTCCCTTCAGACGATTAGATACTGTCATGTTGGCAAGGCGCCCTTATATACTTCCTGGTCGCACCTTGATGACATCAGAGGCTGTCGCCGGTCAGTGGAATTGACGTGATTCAATGTGATTTCAGGCACCTGTCACGCCGGAGGCGTTCCCCGTAGCGTCGAAGCTGACGCAGCGTCTCGTTCCCTGTTCTCAGGGAACAATGGTTACATTCGTAACCTGAGACGTTTTTTTGTTTGTTTTTTATTGTATTAAATCCAGACCAAAAATCCTAATAATCAAACTAAATCATAATAATTATTAATGTTAATAATAATATAGGGACTCCACAACAACAACATAAAAAAATGTATTGTCCCTGTTTTTTAATTAAAATATAATAACAAATGAGATTTCAGTGATATTTTGACCACTCAAATAGGAAATGTCCCCGGTTTCCATTTCAGAAATATGGTCACTGTTTTCACTACATTAGTTTGAATCACTACATTTTAGTGATGAGAAATATTTGCAATAAATTTACCAAAAATGCTTTGCGCTGCTTAGGGGGTACTTGGCTGAAAAAATATTTCACAGGGGGTACACCACTGAAAAAAGGTTGATAACCACTGGTTTGAATCATACCTATCTGACCGTTATCAGTTTGTAGCAGTAAATGAAGAGATGTCACACCGATCAGAAGTGGAGTACCACATGGAGTACCACAGGGCTCAGTGCTAGGACCATTGCTCTTCACCCTGTACATGCTACCACTGGGAGATATCATTAGGAAGCATGCTGTTGGTTTTCATTGTTATGCTGACGATACTCAGCTCTATATTTCTTCACGTCCTGATGAAACTTACCAATTCACAAGATTAACGGAATGCATAGCTGATATAAAAACTTAGACAAGTAATTTCCTGCAACTCAATTCAGAAAAAAACTGAATTTTTAATTATTGGACAAAAAAGCACCACAAGTAGTAACCTAGAATACTGTCTAACACTTGATGGCTGCTCTGTCAAGTCCTCATCGTCAGTGAGGAACCTGGGTGTGCTCTTTGATACCAATCTCTCATTTGAAAGCCACATTTCTAGCATCTGTAAAACTTCATTCTACCATCTTAAAAATATATCTAAATTACGGCACATGCTCTCAATGCAAAATGCTGAACAGTTAGTTCATGCGTTCATGACCTCAAGGCTAGATTATTGTAATGCGCTACTGGGTGATTGCCCTGCTCGCCTAATAAACAAACTCCAACTGGTCCAAAACGCAGCAGCTCGAGTTCTTACTAGAACCAGGAAGTATGACCATATTAACATTTACATTTAATCATTTAGCAGATGCTTTTATCCAAAGCGACTTACAGATGAGTGGAATAGAAGCAACTAGGACAGTCAAGGGCAACAATATGCAATGCTGTAACTCAATTAATCTCAATTAATCTAGAACAGAACGCATAGGATTTTTTAAATACAGAAAATGAATAGAGTGATAAGTGCTATTCTTGATTGGTCAGGTGCTGCTGGAAATATGGGTTTTTAGATGTTTCTTGAAAATGGCTACAGACTCGGCTGAGCGAATTGAGATAGGCAGGTCATTCCACCAGGTGGGAATGGTCCAGGAAAAGGTCCGTGAGAGTGATTTCATGCCTCTTTGGGATGGCACGACAAGGCGTCGTTCATTTACAGAACTTAAGCTCCTAGAGGGTGTGTAAGTCTGAACAAGCGAATTTAGGTATAATGGTGCAGAGCCAGTGGTTGCTTTGTAGGCGAGCACCAGTGCCTTGAATTTGATGCGAGCGGCTGTTGGTAGCCAGTGCAGACTGATGAAGAGAGGCGTGACGTGCGCTCTCTTTAGCTCGTTAAAGACCACCCTCGCCGCTGCGTTCTGGATCAGTTGCAAGGGTTTTATAGTGCATGCTGGAAGGCCCGCTAGAAGAGCATTACAGTAGTCCAGTCTGGAGAGAACAAGAGCTTGGACCAGGAGTTGTGTGGCCTGCTCTGATAGGAAGGGTCTAATCTAGCTAGATAATAAAGTAGCTAGATAATGTGACTTAGACACTTGGGGCCCTATCTTGCACCCAGCGCAATTGACTTTGTACACCGACACATGTGTCATTCCTATTTTGCACCCGCGCAAAGCGCGCTTTTCCCTCCACAGAAGCACGTCGCTAAACTAGTGAATGAACTTGCGCTCCCTGGGCGGTTCAGCGCAAAAAAGGAGGCGTGTTCCGGCGCAAACAATCCCTGGTGCTATTTTGCTGTTCCATTAAACAATTGCGCCACTGACCAGAAAAAACCTAGTCTAAAGTCAGTGGCGCGTTGCGCGTTGTTCATTATGCTATTTTAAGGGCGCATGCTTGACCATAATGTATAGCGTGCACAACGCGCATACACTTTGCTCATGTAATCTACACAGATGCAACAGTTATTTTTGCAAATCATAAATTGTTACACTAAAAAAATATTAACACATGAGATGACGGAAATCATTGTGGTGTGCCACGAAGATGTGAAAAAATAGGCATAAATCTAGCTTACAAATGATTCAGGCTAATTGTAATAATTAAGGATAAGACCTGTTTGCCCAATAGTGGCAAGACATATATGTATATAAGGACATCTGACAAATTGGTTTGTCCGTCAAGAACCAGGAAAAAAAATCGACTGAAAAACTGAAAAAACTGAAAGACTGAAAAAAAAAAAGACTGTGAAATCACCTTTACCATAATGTACAACATTACAACTTCACTTCTCTGTCTTTCACTGCTCTTACAAGAACATCAGTCTCCTCGGCTGTGAACCGCTCCTGGCATGCGCCTGGTAAATACGCCATAATAATAGCAATCCATAATGGAACTTGCGCACCTGCTTTTAAAGGGAATGTTGGATGACGCTCGGATTGGTTTATTCACGTTACGCCCAAACCACACCTATGAATAATGAAGCTACTTCAGACCAACCCATTTTAGATTTGCGCCGGGCGCAAGAGCCATTTATCCCGCCGGGAAAATAGCAACAGCGCTGAGACCCGCCCACAAAGTTACTTGCGCTTCGAGCTTTGACACTTGCGTTTCAGATCGTTAAAATAGGGCCCTTGTAGCGACTATGAGTCAGATAAAATAATAACTTTGAATAATAATAAAAATTAAATTGAAAATGAAATTGAATTGAATTAAAATGAAAGAGCCTCGAATTACATTATAATTTATAAATTATTCAGAATTAATGTTTACACCTTAACTTATTCGTCCGCCGATATGTAAGAAATTAAAGGGGACTCTGTTAAAGGGAAACAGGTCTATTTAGCTCAAATGAATGAATTAATGAATTCATAGGGAATTTTGAGAGTCTATTTTACAGCCAAGCAAATGACTCTTCATTTGAACGGGCCGTAAATATCAACTCTGCAGCGGATATTAATATCCGAACAATAGTGAAACACTATTTAACAGCCAGGTAACTTAGATCGGCAGTTCAAGACATTAAATTCGTAAGCACATAACACAAGAACAGTTATCTTTGAATACAAACGGAACTTTATTGATTCCTCTAACACATCAAACTTATATCTAACATAAACACATGCACTCACACATTCACACATGTTGCAGAAAGGAAGAAGGGGAGGAAAAGAATAAGTTTTAAGAGAGAGAAATTATGAAAAGAATACGTTTTAAGAGAGAGAAATTGTGACACATGACCTGAAGAAACCATTGATCAGTAATTTAACCTCCTATCGTTTCTTAGGCAGGGTTATTAAATTTGATCTAATGCACCAGTTCAGCTCAGAATCTAGAGGTATTACTTGCGTTTGTGTCTCGTGTGTCGTCTGACAAGGGGGATTCCCTTTCCCTGCTGGAGAGGGGTTTTCCCGGGTCTTTGATTCGCTGAAGGTCTGGTCGTGTCTTTTGATCGACGTCTTGGGAAGCCAATCACGTGGCGTGTTGGCGGCTGGATAGAAGTCTTGTGGGCGTTGTTTGAAATTGAAGCGCACTGTTGGAGACTCATTGAGAAACCTTGCGGCGAAACTTAACAGAACCCGAGACTTAACGGAAAGAAAATAAACTTTAAGTAAAAGAAAGGAACGTGAGAGAAGAGCAGATGGCCTGAATGAAATCGTTGTTTAACCCATTTTCTCTGATCTTGGTCTGCCACGATCGTCTGATCGTCTCCTGGGAGCTCTCCGTTCAAAACTCAACTCTGGTCAAACTGCTAGGACTCAACTCATCTCTGAACTGCGAACTGGCTGTGAACAGGTCTTGAACCACTCGAACAGCTCGAACTGCTGGCTCTAAACTAGCACTCTTCATCTGTGTTCTGAGGTTAAAACTTGAATATTTGCCCATACCCTGGATGGGTTCTGGCCAATTAGGGTTCAGGGGTGACTGTGTCTCCACCCCTCCCATAAAATTGGGTTATCTATGGTAATTTAGTTTCCTGCTCTTAAGCAGAGAGTAAATTTAGACCTAATTTCTTACTATAAGGACATGATCAATTCTATAAAGATTTAATTCAGCTCATCTGTTGGATTATACCCATACGAACAAAAATATCTAAAACACGGTGCCTTTTCATCCACTCATTCAATAGTTACATAATTGCATGTATTGGGAGTGATATACATGCATAATAGTCACGTGTATCAGTTGTAAACACACTAACAAGCTATGTCGAAGGCTATTTGAATGCAAGTCCAATATTCAGCGATTTGATGCACTTTATATGTAACAGTTCCCTTTAGTTCAGTCACTATGACGTACGTTAGTGACTAACGAATGGTGGTTTCGCTTAGAAGCCAAACATCTTCGAGAATTTAACAGCGCCCAATGGCGTGCCAATGCCATGGGCATGCGGAATTTGCATGCGTAACTCCGCCCCACCGTGTGGGTATATAAGGAAGTACGCTGGCAACATCGCATTATGTTTCTACTTTGGAGCCAAGAGCATCTCTTCACTAGCCTGGCTCCGCCCTCCTACGTACTTCCGCTCAATTTTAATTTTCCTTCAGTACTACGTCTGGGACTGCGGTGTATCCTTAGGTTTTCCCCCGAACAATTTTTTACCGGTCCAATCAGCGAACAGAGGGAGTGGCTGAGAGCGATGACGTTGATGTTGTGCGCTAGTTTGAGTTGTAGTTCAGTAATGGCGGCGGTGAAAGATGCGAGTGTGTGGCAGCGCTGACGAATGTCCAGAAGTTAAAAGTGTGGCGAGGTGGACGAGCGAGCGACACCGGTGTGCGTGATTGAGACACACCGATCTCGAGTCCTCTCATGAGGGAGCACGGAGGTATATAAGGACGAGCGACACCGGTGAGAGAGGACCAGGCCTGGATTTTAAGTTGGGTTTTGTTATGTTTGTGCGCGGCAGTCGTCCGTGAGGGGCTGCCGCTTTTACTTTCATTTTGTGTTTATTATTTGATTAAAAGTTGTTAAACGTTCGCCGGTTACCGCCTCCTTCTTCCCTGAACAAACGAACTCCCGTTACACGGAGCAAGAACAATCACTGCTGTACTGCTGATGTTGTGGTCCGGGAAAAGTCTTTTCCAGCTCGCTCCGTTAGTGGTGAAGGAGTTGCTGAAGCCGTCCGTCTCCCACCACCCGCGAGAAAAACCCAGGCTGAATTATCGACTTTTGACAAACACCAAGGTCGTGTGGTAATGTAATTGCTGTCCGAATCCACATCTCTGAGTTTTCAAGAATATATCACTTCAAAACTCACTGTTTATATCCTTTAGACCCTTTCAGAGCACTGCGCGGTTGCGTGAGCTGTAATTTGCATTTCTAGACTTGTATTTCTTTAAATACTGGCAAGTGTTTACAAGAGCAAAATATTTATCACCACCACTCAAAAAATAAAAGAAGAAAAGCACGTAAACATTTGAATTGGGCTGTTATTCAAGGCAGCATTTATTCTTATCATACTAAGCATATGACATTTTATTGACAGCATACAATCATGTTATGATTGCACGAGATATGCACCACGAGAGCAGCGCGTTCAGATCACAAAACTCTCCTCTCCACCGTGAATAAATAACAATCCGAATGTACTAATGCACGAGGTTTTATCACTTACACTGAGGTGGTGTGCTCAGTTAATGTGAGAATCAAAGTCGAACGGCGCGTGACATACGTCACGACCAAACGTTAGTGATTGGTTAGGCAGATCCAGAGTGACTCTTGGCAGATCCAATAGTTTTAAACTTCAACAGAGAACCCGCCTTCAAGGAAGTAAACGCTTGTCAATGGAGAGTGGCCAGACTCTATGTACAAATGAAATGTACAAGAGTCTGGTAAAACCAGGCTATCTCTTCACTCCTACAAGCCTGAATTCTGAAGTCTTCTCTTCAATCTTCGAGACCAGCGGTTCTCCAGGGTGTTGGTGTGACGGCGCGTTCCAGCGATCTCATGCTGCCTGCCTGCTGATCTGTGCAGTGATCTGCAACAGTTGTGTGTGTGTTTCCCTGGGCGCTTCGGCACTCTGCAGAGCTTTCCTCTCACAAAAAGAGCTTGCGCGTGGCACGTCTTTTTCAAGACGGTTCGCCCTTGCACTTCCGGGTGCGATCGATCTCCGTTGCTGTCTATGGGCACATTCACTGCTCGATGTGTTTGGGCTTCAGCACGTTCGGGCAGTGTTTGTGGATGTGTTATGTTCCCACTGCGGGAACGTGACCATCGCGATGTCGCGGTCGAGACTCAGTGATCTCCATGAGGAGAGAGAGTCCCCTCTGCCACACCCCAATCTACCGTCTCCGAGAGAGGTGGTACTTTGGCTGGTGGCCAGGGTGACCTGAGGGCGGTGCGTGGTATTAAGAACCCCGACGATCATTCCTCGGGCCACGCCCCCCTCTCGCACATCGTTTCCCGCGAGTGTTGGACTGAAACAGCGGCCCGTCTCTGACGCCTCGTTCGTTTCGTTCACGCTCCAGATAGCAGTGAGATGTCGATCGCCGCATCCCAAGGTGGGCTGGAGTCCTTTGGGGATGACGATTAGGTTGTGCTCCGCCTCCGGGTGTGTCAGCGCTGCCTGATCCGACATAAAGTTGACAGCCATGTTATCTCGGGCAGCCGCGAGTCTCGCGCTGGTGTGGAACTCCGCCCAGTCGCGAGTGCTCGTGGTTGCGCGATTGGTTTTTGGGGGCGGCACCCGACTGCTGTTGGGCCCCGCCCCCAATGCCTTTCGCTCCCGAGGTGCATGAGGAGATCACGCGGTCCCGGAAGTCCCCGTGCTTCCCGCGATCGTTTGGTGGCCTCCTCCGCCTTCTCTGCCCTTGATGGGGCCGCGGCCTAAGGGTACACTGGGGCCCCCTCACCCCCACTGTTGAACTCTCTGTTGCGCACTACGGTGTCCACAGAGGGCTTGACGTGGCGTGGTGTGGCTGTCCTAAGCAACCTCCCAAAGCCTGTGGGCTCGTCTACTTCGGTGGCGTGGTCCTGCAGAGCTACGGGCAGGCCGCCGCCCCTTTGCACATGCACAAGGGTGAAGCCGACCCAGGGCTCTTCAATGAGCTGCGTGCTACAACTGATCCCGCCCCCGGGCGGTGAAGGTGGCCACACGCTCCCTGGGTCGGGCGATGTCCACAGTTGTGGTCCGGGAGAACACCTGGCCTTACCTGGTGATGTGGAGGATGTTGAACGGGCCCGCCTCCTCAACTCACCCATATCCCAGGCTGGCCTCTTCGGTGGCGCGGCTGAGAACTGCGCCCAACGGTTCTCGGCCGCCCCAGAGCAGACTGAGGCTTTAACACGTACTGCCCCGGCGGCCAGCTGCTGCACCAGCCGCCGGCTCAGTCGCCTCAGTCCGCTCGCCGCCGAGGGCACCCTCCCTCCTCCCGCCCGGCCCCAGCAGCAGCCTTCACCTGGGCCGCGCCATGGAGGTGGTTGAGGATGACGCCCAGTCCGCTCCCCAGCCTGGTTAAACGCCAGGCTGGAGGTGGACAACTCAGAGATGGGTTCCAGTTCTTCCCAGGGGATGGTAGCAGGGCCTCTCCTTCCCCCGGTGGAGGGCCGGGGGAAAAATCCTTCCGCTGCTGGCCCCCGGGCTAGCAGCGCTTGGGAAGAACTCATGTCCCTGTCTCTGAGGACCCAGAGACCGGTGATGACAGTGCGCGCCACCCAGGGGTCCCGCCACTCGCATCCCTCTCTGTCGCCAGCCTCCTGGCAGAGCAGACCCCAGTGGAACGCGCGTCCTTCCCTGGTCTCCTCTGTCAGGATGCAGCCGTTAACCGCACCCCCACACCGGGACGCCCAACAGCCTCCCTTGTCCGGGTCGGTAACGCTGCATCGCTGCCGCACTCCGGGTACATCTGTAGTCCGAATGACCCTGCTGGTGCAGTTCCTGGGAGCCTGGCTTCAGATTCCAGGGCTGTCCCGCTGGGTCGCGAAGACAATCAGGCGCGGCTACGCGATTCAGTTCGCGCAGGCTCCTCCCTGCTTCCGGGGAGTCTGCTTGCTATGGTCGGGGCCAATGCCCCTGTCATGCGAGCGGAGGTTGCCACCCTACTGGCGAAGGGTGCGATCGAGCCTGTCCCTCCAGCCGAGATGAAGTCCGGGTTTTACAGCCCGTACTTCATTTTACCCAAAAAGACCGGTGGGTTAAGACCAAATCCTGGACCTGCGCATCTTGAACCGTTGCCTACACAGGTTTCCGTTCAAGATGTTGACAGCGAAACGCCTTTTCGAATGCGTTCGTCCCGGCGATTGGTTTGCAGCGATCGACCTGAAGGACGCCTACTTTCATGTCTCCATCCTACCTCGACACAGACCGTTCCTACGGTTTGCTTTCGAGGGGCGGGCATACCAGTACGCGGTCCTCCCATTCGGGCTATCTCTGTCCCCTCGCGTCTTTGCGAAGATTGCCGAGGCAGCCCTTCCGCCCCTACGGCAGCACGGGGTTCGCATCCTGTACTACCTCGACGACTGGCTCATACTGAGTCACTCTCGAGAGCAGGTTTGCGAACACAGAGATCTGGTTCTCCACCACTTAGCCTGTCTGGGCCTTCGGGTCAACTGGGAGAAGAGCAAACTCTGCCCCGTGCAGAGGATCTCTTTTCTCGGTATGGAGATTGACTCGGTCACCATGTGCGCGCAGCTAACGAGCGAGCGCGCGCAGTCTCTGCTGACTTGCCTCCGTCAAATCGAGAGCGAGAATGCGGTTCCACTGAAACATTTTCAGAGGCTCCTGGGGCATATGGCATCTGCAGCCGCGGTAACGCCGCTCGGATTGCTACATATGAGACCGCTTCAGCACTGGCTTCGCGATCGAGTCCCGAGATCGGCATGGCGGTCTGGCACGCTCCGGGTCCAAATAACCCGGGCCTGCTTACAGACACTCACTCCGTGGTCGAACCTCAGTTTTCTACGGACCGGCGTGTCCTTAGAACGAGTTTCCAGGCATGTTGTTGTATCAACGGATGCCTCCTCCACGGGCTGAGGTGCCATGTGCAATGGACAAGCAGCCGCGGGCTCCTGGACAGGACCCCAGCGCCTTCTGCATGTCAATTGCCTCGAGTTGCTGGCAGTACGGTTCGCCCTGCACCGCTTCCGAGCGTTGCTGAGGGGTCAACACGCACTTGTCCGGACAGACAACACGGCCACAGTAGCGTACATCAACCACCAGGGCGGTCTACGCTCCCGCCGTATGTCTCAACTCGCCCGCCATCTCGTTTTATGGAGTCAGAAGCACCTGAGGTCCCTTCGTGCTATCCACATCCCGGGAGAACTGAATCGTGCAGCCGACGAGCTCTCACGGATTCAGCCACTTCCTGGAGATTGGAGACTCCATCCCCAGACGGTCCAGCTGATTTGGGAACAGTTCGGCGACGCACAGGTAGATCTGTTTGCCTCCCACGACTCTTCCCACTGCAGCCTGTACTATTCCCTGTCCGAGGGCATGCTCGGCATGGATGCACTGGCGCACAGCTGGCCCCAGGGCCTACGCTTATATGCGTTCCCCCAGTGAGCCTTCTCGCACGAGTACTGTGCAAGATCAGGGAGGACAAGGAACAGGTCATGTTGGTCGCCCCGTATTGGCACGGCCAGACCTGGTTCTCAGAACTGCTACTCCTTGCGACAGCCCCTCCCTGGCCTATCCCTCTGAGACTGGACCTCCTCTCTCAGAGACGGGGCACCCTATGGCACCCGCGTCCAGCGCTCTGGAAGCTCCACGTGTGGCTTCTAGACGGGACGTGGCAGGTTTGAGTGGCCTGCCACCTACGGTGGCCTACCACTCCCTTCAGAGATCAGGTAGTGAACCTGCAAGCGCTGCCTTTGGAGGAGGCAGACCCAGCCTTGGCATTGCTCTGTCCAGTACGCGCTCTCCGCGCTTACGTAGACATGACGCAGTGTTTCAGGACCTCAGACCAGCTCTTTGTCTGTTATGGTGGAGAGCGGAAGGGAAGAGCTCTCTTAAAGCAGAGGTTGTCTCACTGGATAGTGGACACCATTGTTTTGGCTTACCAGCAGCAAGGTCGACCATGTCCCCTTGGTGTGAGGGCACACTCCACCCGGAGTGTGGCCTCCTCTTGGGCTCTAGCGCATGGTGCCTCGCTAACAGACATCTGCAGAGCTGCAGGCTGGGCGACACCCAACACATTCGCCAGATTCTACAATCTCCGAGTGGAGCCAGTGTCCGACTATGTACTCGCCCCCCCGAGGGGCCGGTAATGGACCAGGCTCTGGTGTCTTCGCTTGCTCGCCACTCCACTCCACGGACTGGATACGTGCGATATTCTCCTCAGGTGAGCTCCCCGAGAGCCCTGAGCTCCTCCAGCACTGTCGACGCCGACATCAGTTCAGTCTGCCCTTTCGAGCCCAGACCCTCATGTCCGGCCAGGTGCCCCGTGTGCATGGTTCCCCCCAGCAACCCCCACACGAGTATTTCCACCGTAAGCCTCCTCAGTGAGCAGGTGTCTTTCCCTTGGCAAGCCCCTGCCACCCCTAGGGTTAAAAATCCACCTTCGGCTGGTACCCTAGAGTTTCCCATATGCAGCCCACAGCGGGTCATAAGTATACTCTCTAAGTCCTCCCCACGGGTAGGCATCTTTGGCATTCCCTCACTGGGATATGCTTCCCAGTGTACCTTGGTAATCCTGTGATAAGTGGGAGTCCTACGGCCTTAAGTGGCGGGATCTTACACTTACGCAGGGCACTGGACGACAGCTGAGTGGCGCGGTTATATTGGAACCCCCATTCGTTAGTCACTAACGTACGTCGTAGTGACTGAACGAAAGGAAACGTCTCGGTTACGTATGTAACCCTAATTCCCTGAGGAGGGAACGGAGACGTACGTTCCTCAGCCACATCAGCTGTGCTGCTGGAACGCGGAGTTCAGGTCTTGGCTCCGCAGCAGATACATAATGAGATGTTGCCAGCGTACTTCCTTATATACCCACACGGTGGGGCGGAGTTACGCATGCAAATTCCGCATGCCCATGGCATTGGCACGCCATTGGGCGCTGTTAATTTCTCGAAGATGATTGGCTTCTAAGCGAAACCCCCATTCGTTAGTCACTAACGTACGTCTCCGTTCCCTCCTCAGGGAACGAGGGTTACATACGTAACCGAGACGTTTCTGTGAGTTTGCTTGGAGTTTTTTAGCTGTGTCACGTGGAGTTCATTTACCGGTCATTGAAAAGACAGAGATCTGGTTTGTTTCTTTGTCTTGTGATCACAACGAGTCTTCTGTCCTCTTTGTCTAAGTTTTGGTAAAAAGTCCATAGGCAATCAAGTAATTATTATTTAAAAGTGGTTGCTCCGGGCAGAATGGAGCCTCCGTCTCTCTGGTGATAGATGGTCGATTTCCTGGGGTCTGGAGCTGAATTGGGCTTTGTAAAGGGGTAATTTCTGATCGAATCATTTGGAAGATTCATTAAACCTGAAATTTGAGTACTAACGGTTTTAAACTTTAAACTTAAGGTTAGCTTGAAGTTTACATTTTAACTTTCCTCGGTTTATCGTGTCGTTATCGTGTCTAAATCGTACTAGGTTGAGACCGTTGTACCTTTCTTCATGACGTGGTGACATCATTTGTGGTAAAAAAGGAGGTGACCCCTTAATCATGGAGCTCTCTAGCTCACATTCGTTTTAAGGTGGCCTGCCGATATTAGGCGTGGTGCGTCAATCCGTATATCGTGACCTTGACCCTTATGGGGTAGACAGGCATTTTACCTAATAAAAGAAGAAGGAGAGGGAAGGAAGAGGTGAAACAAAACAAAGCGGTTGAGTGTCTCTAGGTCTTGCTTACAACTACTGTTGTGCAGCTAAGGTGTCGTGTACCCTAACTTAATGAGAGGTGTTCTACTTGTTGGGTAGATTGTGCAATGTTTCCTATGATGAGTGTAGCCGGGTCCATGCTAAGCTAGTTTCTGAAGCTAGTTTCTACCTTAACATTTTAACATTTAACATTTTTGCATTTGGCAGACGCTTTTATCCAAAGCGACTTACATTGCATTCAAGGTACACATTTTACATTTTTTGTCAGTTCTTGCTTTCCCTGGGAATCGAACCCATAACCTTGGCGTTGTTTGTGCCATTCTCTACTGTTTGAGCTATAGGAAAGCTACCTGTGAGAAGAGCATGTTTGTTGAATGTTTTCCATGGCAGATGTGGTTAACTTCTGTATGTTAGCGAGTATGTAAGTGGTGTAGTGTATGTAACGTAGTGGATGTATGGTCAGATCTGTTTCAGTCTGTTTTGCTCCCCCCTTTTCTTGAAGGCGTGTCAAACAGAATCTGACTTGTCCCATTTCCTTGGGTCTGGCATTGGCATGAGAGTCTTGTTCTTGGGCGTACTCAGTGCTGTGCTTAACTGAGTGGTGCCGAGGTAGGTTTTGTTGTCGCTTACCCACGTTAGATGCTCTGGAATGTGTGGGATGATGATGGTCTTTGGTATCTTTAGGGTTTCTTGAGAAGCGAGGCTGGTCCCATGGCTTTTCCCAACGGTTGGTGTGGTAGCTGTCATGGGAGTTACATTCTCTGTGCTCTTTATGATGGACTGTGGTGTTGTCATGCCACTGGGTGTCATCCAGTGCAAGGCTTGGGTCTTGGCTGACGGAGTTTGACACTGGATGTTTTCAAACCTTTCTTTGAGGCCATCTTTTGTTTGATGTAGGCATTGTGTGTCAGGTCACGCAGCTGTTGGATTTTCATCGTGTCTGGGCAGGTCATGATGCCTAGATGATGACTCACTCCAGGGTGCATGTTTCTCAGGAAGAGGGTTTTGAAGTTCACATCCTCTTCAAATTCAGGTTTGTTATGTGCACCAAAGTAGGCTTGTCGGAAACGGCGGTACCCAGCTAACAAAAAGTTGTCAGAACGTTTTGTTAACATTCCCTTTAAGTTATCAAAACGTTATTTGGGAATGTTTTGTACACGTTGAAAACGTCCAGTTTTTTTAATGTATTAAGAACGTTTTTTGTGGGGTCTCTGCGAACGTTACAGGAACATTCCATTCAATTATTTTGAAAACATTACAAAAACGTTATTACGGAATGTTCTTTAAATGTTTAAAATATGCGTTTTCTTCATGTATTAAGAACGTTTTTTCTTGGTTTATGTGAACGTTGCAGAAACATTCCATTCTATCATCTTGAAAACGTTATGAAAACGTTATTACGGAATGTTCTTTAAATGTTTAAAATGTCCGTTTTTTTTAATGTATTAAGAGCGTTTTTTCTTGGTTTATGTGAACGTTACAGAAACATTACATTCTATCATCTTGAAAACGTTATGAAAACATTATTACGGAATGTTCTTTAAATGTTTAAAATGTGCGTTTTCTTCACGTATTAAGAAAATTTTTTCTCGGTTTATGTGAACGTTACAGAAACATTCCATTCTATCATCTTGAAAACGTTATGAAAACGTTATTACGGAATGTTCTTTAAATGTTTAAAATGTCCGTTTTTTTAATGTATTAAGAACGTTTTTTCTTGGTTTATGTGAACGTTACAGAAACATTCCATTCTATCATCTTGAAAACGTTATGAAAATGTTATTAGTTAATGTTCTTTAAATGTTTAAAATGTGCGTTTTCTTCATGTATTAAGAATGTTTTTTCTTGGTTTATGTGAACGTTACATAAACATTCCATTCTATCATCTTGAAAACATTATGAAAATGTTATTAATGTTCTTTAAATGTTTAAAATTTGCGTTTTTTCCATGTATTAATGTGTTTTTCTAGGTTAATGTGAACGTTAAAGGAACATTCAATTCTGTCATCTTGAGAATGCTAGGAAAAACTTATAAACTTTCCTCCAAACACTGCCCTGGGAACCTTTTTTTAAGTCAAGTCAAGTCAAGTCAACTTTATTTATATAGCGCTTTTAACAATGTAGATTGTTTCAAAGCAGCTTTACAGTGTTAAACAGGAAAATAATGCAGCATAATTTTATTCAGCTGTATAGCCATTCTGGAAAAATTTCAAGTATCATACAGTGACAGTGTGGGCTTTAGATCAATAATTTGATCAGTAATTTAGTTTAAATGGTTAATTTAGTTAATTATTTAGATGTATTTCGATGTTTAGTTGAAAAATTTAGTGTCCCCAACTGAGCACGCCAAGCCAGAGGCAACAAAGAAATATTTTTTTTAAAGAAATATCAATTCAAAAAATAACATTTGATAAAACATTACTACTTATATTTGTCAACACCAAAAACTGTAAGACACTACACAAACATTTTTCATATTTTAATATATTTTCAAATTTTATTTGTCAACCTTTTGCCAAGGATAAGTGCATTGTAACATACAGTACATCTAAATGAAAACTATATCATAACTGATATCTTATTTTGCTTTCACATTTTATATCCTCAAACATTCCACAAACTGAAACATTCCAAATTGTATAACAAGATACTTTGTCTGTAAAACAACTAATTAAGTGTGTTGTGTGTCCTCTTTTCCAGAAGTCTCTGCTTCGGGCTGAAGTGACACCTTAAATTGTGGTATCTGTAGAAACAAAACATAGTATTAGTATATAATTTGCATTGTTTTCTTTATAATTTTTTTACAAACTAAAAAAATTACAAAAGCCTTACCTTATCTCTGTGTGGAGCAAACTTCAGTGTTTCTGATATGAAGTCCTCAATTACTTTTTCCAGCACATTGGTGTGTGTTCGACGACAGGCATCTTAAAATCCAGTAAAGATACACAAAACCCAAACATGTTACTGTTACTTACAATAAATTAAGACTAAGCATACAGTATGTACAATATACTGCTCATTTTCTCAATACCTCATATGCAGTCTTTGGACTAGCTTGCTCTGAAAAATACTGTATCTGTTGACTCAGTGCTTTGTTGGAATCTTTTTGCTCTTTTCCAGCATTTGTTATAGGCCTGATTTTTTTCTTTGCATAATTGTATTTGTACATATATTTGAGTTGCTCTATTAAAAAATAAACTGGGGTCCAAACATATAAGCTATGGGGCAAAAAAGGATCATACTCTGTTCATGTTGAACTCCATTTGGATAGGTTTGAGAAACTGTTGAAAAATCACTGTGTGTGTGAGAAAGAGAGAGACAGTGTGTAAGTACTGACATACAGCTGATTAATTTTCTTTTTTACTTGCAACTAACAGTTACAGAAATGTATAGCAATTAAAATTAAATTGAAATAATAATTTAATAATAATTACTATTATAAAATAATAACTAATTAAATAACCTGATTTTATCAAAATGAGTGATGAAATTTACAGACAAATAAATGTTTTTTTTTTTTTTTTTTTTACAGACAAAGACATTATTGGCCTTTATATTTCAAAAGAACAAACAAAGGGAAAATATTGTTGACAATTTTTTACAAACTGAATGGAACTTTGATGGCATTAAATTCACAGGTTAAGACTAAACATACAATTATTTCTAAGGGTAATAATGATAATAGTAATATTGCCAGAGCAACAGAGAGAGCACCCTGGCACACTTGCTTTTGGTCCAACAGGGGGAAAATGGCTAATGTTAATTAATACGTATTTTAAGTTAAAAATGTATGTTATGAAACATGTAAGAGTCACTAGTTCATAAAATATAAAGCGGCAAAGCCCATCTGCACTCAAATAGGAGTTCAATTTAACAGACGCCAACCATTTAAAAATAAATCCCACATCACAACAAGTAACTGTTAGCCTATATTTGTCTCCCCCATAAATGACTGCAGGAGTACTACCCAGTCATACAAATTTTGCATATATAACAAAACAACAACGAAAAACACTAACGTCTTATCGACTCACCTTTTAGATGGTCTGCGATCTGGCCTCAGAAGTCGACATATATAAAGGTAAACTGCAGACTTTGTATACCATTGGTTTGAAAATGGCGCTGCATGGAGCGTATACACAGAGGTGACGTCAGAACGTGGAAGACGGCTTGTTTGATTTGAAGTGCACAGCACCATAGACAGTAAAGCACAGCACAGACCAATCGGTGTATGACCGCGAGACAGTGTTAATTTCGTTGATGAATAATTTTCGTCATAATTTTCATCAACAACCTTTTTTCACTGACGAAAACGAGACGATAACTAAATAAAAACTAGTTTTTATTTACTAGACAAAAACTATAACGAAAATCAACTGTCATTTTCGTCAACAAATAAAAACGAGACGAAAATGTTAGGGAGGGACGATTAGGGAAGAGATCCAGTCAGAACTGATGTCCTTTGTAACAGATGCGCACATTTGATTTGAACTGATCTAACCGCTGGAAAACATACGGCCTACAGGCTCACGTATCCCCAATCCAGCGCTCCAGAGCGGCTCAATCAATCAATAACACACATTTATGCCAGGCAATTTTTTATGAACTAATGCTGATGAATAATGACAATGTTTACTTTACGATGTTAATATAGTAATATGTTTTAGACGGTTGTAACAATGCATATTTTATCTCCTCATCTGAACTTGAATGAGCTCCTGCAACTGCAATAGTAAGCAGAGATTTCAAAATAAGAGTCCCAGTGTATTTCCAGCTGGTTTATAATTAAAAGTCACGCATTATATATTAGTTTTTGCTTACACAATAAACTGTATTTAATTTCATTCCCATTTAATTCATAGTCAGGAGGAAAGACCAGTATTTGACACATATTAAATAAAGTATCAGGGTTATAATAGTTAACTAAAACCATTTAAAAAAATCTTCGTTAATTGAAATTAAATAAATGTTAACTGAATTTAAAAAAAATAAATAAACAAACTTATTTTAAGCTTTAGCTTAACATGATATACTAACTAAAACAGAAATACAAAGTTATAAAAACTATATGGATGTTTTTAAAAACAAACAAAAAAATGAACTGAGCTCTTTCGTGTATTTTTAATGTCAAAAACAAAATGATGTCAAAATGTCAGTTCAAGTGACAGTCGGTTATGTAATACTTAAATGCTTAATGTATTACAATTAAACTAAACTCATTAGATTTTAGGAGACTAAATATATAGTTGATTTAGTCGACTAAAATCTTATGATATTTAGTCGACTAAAACTAGACTAAAACTAAAAACAATTCAGGTGACTAAAATATGACTAAAACTAAATGGCATTTTAGTCAAAAGACTATGACTAAAACTAAATCAAAATATGCTGTCAAAATTAACACTGCCACAAGATCAATGCACTTGCGCTACCTTGGCTGTGGTAGTCTAGTGGTTAGCGAACAGACATGTGTATTCTGCCGACCCGTGTTTAAACGAACACGCGTTTTGATTGGTAAAATTTTTAATGACAACAGACTGTCATTATGTTTACGCCAGCTAGAGGGCGCGTGTAAATATAGGTCTTAATATGGTGCTTGAAAAACAAAAAAATTCCCAGTAATGCAGTGGTTATTGACATAACCTTTAAAATACAGAAAATATAACATAAGATATAGCCTATATGTTCTGGCATATTCTGTGCCAAGAAATTACATTTTGTTCATAAAATACTTGATGATTTAGTGCAGAGTGTGGGTAGTTTATAAACCAATCATAAATTTGTCATTAGGACAATATAGGGAAACAAATAGAATAAAAGTTATTGGTTCTTGTTCTGGAGTGTATTTTATTTCTTAAGTTAAACTTAAGAGGTAAGAAAAAATAAAAGCTGCAGCCATGTTAATTAAAGAAAAAGCAGTAAAATTGTTAATTTTATAATATAATAATTTCTGTTCCCATTACTTCTAAAATGATGGAATTCCAAGAAGGTTATGAGAATGTTTTCGCTGAACATTATGAGAACATCAGTCAAGCACAAATAACATGATAAAGACGTTGCAAGAACGTTGTTGTGAGAACGTTTTCACTGAACATTATGAGAACATCAGTCAAGCACAAATAACATGATAAAGACGTTGCAAGAACGTTGTTATGAGAACGTTTTCACTGAACATTATGAGAACATCAGTCAAGCACAAATAACATGATAAAGACGTTGCAAGAACGTTGTAGTGAGAACGTTTTCACTGAACATTATGAGAACATCAGTCAAGCACAAATAATATGATAAAGACGTTGCAAGAACATTGTTATGAGAACGTTTTCGCGCAACATTATGAGAACATCAGTCAAGCACAAAAAACATGATAAAAACGTTCCAACAATGTTGTTCTAAGAATGTTTCCTCTCAACATTACAAGAATGTTTTTGAACTATGAAAACATTATAAGAATGTTCCTGAAACATTATTTTAGGAATGTTTTTTCTTACATTTACATAACTTTTACATAACGTTTGTGAAAGTTATGGAAACGTTCCCTGTTAGCTGGGTAGTAGGCTTGGGGAGTCTCTTGTCGACCTTGTTTGGTTTCCCAGGCGATTAACAGTCCGTGTTCAGACTCTGGGCCTGTAAATTCTTGGGTCAGCGTCTCACGTAGTAGCTGGTAGTTATACTTTACGTGTACAGGTTGCCGGTCTAGAAAGCTTCGTACCTCGTGACTGGATGTGGCTCTGAGGAGGTATAACCTGTCTCGATCGGTCACATGAGGTCTTGCCTCTAGGTAGAAGTCAATATCTCGGAGGTAGGCCTGGATGTCGTGGCCCTCCGTGGAGTTTGGGTTGAACAGGGTGATGTTCTAAGCGAGCTTGTCGAGGTTTTCAAAGGTCATCTTCTGTGCAGGTTCGGAGTCTGCTTGGATGAGCTCTCTTTTGTTGGCCGGGATGAATTCTGTGGTGAAGGCCGGGACAAGTTCTGTGGTGAAGGCCGGTGATGTTTTGGGTTGTGGCCATTCACTTCTTCCGTTGTGTGGCAGTTCTTGGATGGGGGACTGTGTTCTACTCAGCAGTAGTGATGCTGAGGGAGTTCTCTCCCTTCTTGGCTCTGGTCTCTGTTTGACAGCATAATTGAGTTAATATCTGACCGTCTAGAGCTCATCGTTGGCGTTGTCTCGCTGTCGGATCAGATGGTCCATCTCAGTGCTGCACCTTTCAAGGTGGTCTTCCAGAGCATTGATTTTAGAGTTCGGGTCTTTAATATCAGCGTTGGCTTTCTCTAGCTGATGTTTAGCAGACTGGAGTTGGTTTACCAGGTGTTTATGTGCAGTCTTTAAATCTTGTTTGTCGAGTTCAGCGACTGCAATAGCTTCTTGGAGCTTGTCAACTTGTTTCTTTGTTTCTTGCTCCGCTTCGTCGGGCACTTTGAGTTTGTCTTGAGCTTTAGCATTGAGCTGGTCTGTGCAGCGTTGAGTGTGCATCAGCTCTCTCAGGAACTCAGTGGTCTGACGCTTGAAGTCGTCCTGGACTTTCACTTCCAGCTTGTCTATGCGGTTTTGGGCACGTGTCAGCTCCTCTTGAAGGTGGGTGTTGTGCTTGTCGCTTAGTTTCAGCTGGGCTGTGAAGGCGTTGCTTAGGGAACAGGTGATCTTGGCTAGTTCCATATGTTGTTCTGGCTTGAATCATGTGTCAGGAACCTTCTCAGAATCATGATTATTATTAAAAATAATAACAGTTCAATTGTCTTTGGTGTGAGGCAGTCTGTAATGCCTCTGAGACAGGCGTCCACATCTTCCCCTTGGGCAGTGGGGTTTGTCGTCTGCGCCATGTTGGTACGCTGGGAGAAGAGACTGACACAGATCTGTGTGGGGTATAAGCCTATGTGTGGTGGAACAGCTAAGTGTCGTTTCAGTTATTGTACACCAAAAGTGACGTGTGGGGATGACTAAGTGTTGGTCTCAGTGTAGACAGGTAGGCTAGTGATGTGAAGGCTTTGTCACTCAACTAGGTAAGGGAAAGATAGAGAAAAGGGTTAAAACAAATCTCAATAGATTGAAGCAATTTTCTTTTCACTTGGAGAATTTCTCTTTTTTTTCTAAAAAGAAAATTCTATCAATAAAAAGCTGTATCCAAATCGTGATGCGAGGACTATGTCACTCAGCTTAGTAAGGGAGAAAGAGAGAAAAGGTTAAAAACCTATTTCAATTGAAAGAAACAAAAATAACTTTCACTGGGAGAAATATTTTTTTTCCAATAAATACTTCCTATCACTGAAAATCTGTTTTCAAAACGGAAACAATATTATTGTTTATGTTACAGAGGGAAATAATACAATAATAATGCTGATACCTCTTTTCTTAGTTTGACAGGATTGACACCACACACCTTACAGACGGACCGCTTACGCAGGGATGCGTTGAAAGCGATGGTGGCTCAACACTTGTCTCTGTTAAATGAACTTGGATATGTCAAAATTTAAAATTGCGTTTACAAATACAAGGAAAGTATGGAGAACAAAGGACGGTTTGATCACCAATCAAATGCCTACTGGTTTGTTTCTCTGGGAAGGATTATCTTTCTCTTTCTTTTAGAAATGATCAATGGTTCTTCCAGGCTTGTTCCCTATAGATATGAAGAATAAGATGGAATAGAGCAGGCCAGAACAGGGAAGACGTGTGGAGAAGGGAGGAAAGGAAGGAGATCCGGCCCCGCAAATGGCTCTGAAGCCTTTATGTTTGACTACGAGTATAAAATTGATAGTTGATGGTCAACTAATCACACAAAAGAAAAATTTAGTCAACCAGGATTTTCTCTGATTTATTTTGAAACTCGTAGGAATCTGGCACTGTCTCCTATTGAGGCTCAGGTGTGTTGCTCCCAAGCTAGGCTACAAGGAGGAAAGGAACATTTTAGGAAATAATAATGGCTAAAATGAGAAAAAGGAAAGTTAAATGAAGAGATAAATGAGTAAATAAAATAGAGTGGCTACCCTTACGAAAAAAAAGTATACTTCAAGTTCATTTTATGAAGTATACTTGAGTACTGTTCAAGTATATTTATAAGTATACTTTATGTAGTAAGTATACTAATGTTAATATTTACTGGTAGTAAACTTGTGAGTGTACTATTTTAATACCGCTTGGGACTAAATTGGCCCACTTGAAGTATATAAAAGTATATGTTTAAGTGTACTATAAGTGTAACAGTAGTAAACTTTAAGTGCACAACTAGTTCATAATTATGTTTCTCATTTGTACTGCAAGTGAACTTATGAGTATACTAGTAGTTTACTATTTTAATACTTGTAGCAATTTTTAAGTTTATGAAAGTTCACTTTGACGTATACTCGCAGTAAACCACTAGTTTAGTAGTTTTTATACTGCAAGTTTACTAGTTAGGGCCCAAGCCCAAAGGGCGCAGAGCCCTATTGTTCTTCCTCAGATTATTCTTTGTTTTTTAGGGCCCAAGCCCTGAAAGGGCGCAGAGCCCTATTGTTCTTCCTCAGATTATTCTTTGTTTTTTTTTTTTTTTTTTTTTTTTTTTTTTCGACTTCTCGGGTACTTTTGGGGCACTTAACATGCTCGAAAACTCTTGAAACTTCGCACGGGCGTCGGAATGCGCGGCCATCAGAGCCGGGCTGAAGCTGGTACCCGGGCGTGGCAGGGGGGCTCGACAGCGCCCCCTAAAGTGGGGTCTGAAAACTTGGTCCATATATCAAACACACTTGCACGTACATGTATGAAACTTGGTACACATTTAGATCTCATCGGGCCGAACAACTTTCGTGCTCATAGTTATGTGTCAGCCCAACAGGAAGTGAGCTATTATGGGTTGTTCGGAAAACGCATGCTCTGGAATTTAATATACTCCTCCGAGGCCATTGTTTCGATCATTGCCAAACTCGGTCAGCATTACGTGAACATATTCAGGATGCTAAATTGCGAGCGGATTTTTGATATCTCGAAAAGTCTGGCCGTGGCGATGCAACGAATTTATGGCGAGAAAAGGGAAACAGGAAGTGTGTTATAACTTGTGCAAACATTGACTGGTTTGGATGAAACTTCAGCTGTGTGTTTGTTGTAAGAAGCCGATCACATGGATATGACTTTTGTGAGTCAAAGTTATAGCGCCACCAACTGGCAGCAGGAAGTGTGTCACTTTCAAAAATGCTTTGAATCACCATCTTATTTTCACCAGATTTATTTCAAACTTCATCAGTATAATGTGAAAACATGACAGATAGAGACGTATGAAATGGATTCCTGAAATTTCAAATACTGTTGCCATGGCAACGTGTCAAAGTTTAATAATCTTTTGGCTGTTCTGAGGCTCTTAGCATGCTTGAAATTGCTTGAAACTGCTTGAAACTCAACACACACATCAGAGATGTCAGTCAGTACACATGGGCAAAGCCTCAGAAACGGGCGGGGATGAGGGGCTCTCTAGCGCCACCTTTTGACAAAAGTGAAGGGCTTCGTTTCATCTACAATCACCAAACTCAGTATATATATTGACCTCATCGAGCCGGACAACTTTCTAATTTACAGTCATTAGCTCCGACCAACAGGAAGTCAGATATTTTGGTTTGAAGGTAAATTTTTGGTTAAATCGGGGTCTGAGTTTTTACGTTCTCCTCGTAGGCGTTTTATTCAATCTCCACCAAACTCGGTCAACATGAAACAAAGATACTGAAGATGCTAAAATGTGAACGGATATTGGATATCTCAAACGGTGTGTCCATGGCAAGGGATTAAATAAGGACAAAAAAGGGGAACAGAAATTCTCTGTGTCTGCTGCTCTCCCCTCAATGAACACAAGATGGCAGCATTGTATTAGTTTTGAAGCAGGATATAAAAAAAAACTTGTTTCTCTCTCTCTCTCTCTCTCTCTCTCTCTTGTTTGTGATTTATGAGGACACAAATTTGTATAATGACATGGGTATTACACTGGTATTACAACGTGTATGTGTGTGTGTTTAAAAACATACTAAAACAATGTTTTATTAAAATGTAACCAAATAGCTTTAAAATAATCATACTATTTTTCAGATCAATATATTTATTTTATTTAATATATTTCTTCTGAATATTTATTCTCTGTCTGCCCTCCCCTCACTAAAAGGTAGCAGTGTTGTTCTGAGGCTCTTAGCATGCTTGAAATTGCTTGAAACTGCTTGAAACTCAACACACACATCAGAGATGTCAGTCAGTACACATGGACAAAGCCTCAGAAACGGGCGGGGATGAGGGGCTCTCTAGCGCCACCTTTTGACAAAAGTGGGGGGGTTAGTTTTATCTTGAGTCACCAAACTCGGTACATATATTGTTCTCTTCGAGCCGGACAACTTTCTAATTTACAGTCATTAGCTCCGACCAACAGGAAGTCAGATATTTTGGTTTGAAGGTGAATATTTATGTAATTCAGGGTCTGAGTTTTTACGTTCTCCTCGTAGGCGATTTATTCAATCTCCACCAAACTCGGTCAACATGAAACAAAGATACGGAAGATGCTTAAATGCGAACGAATATTGGATATCTCAAACGGTGTTGCCATGGCGAGGGATTAAATAAGGACAAAAAAAGGGGAACAGTAATTGTCTCATATCTTGTAAAATAATATTTTGATTTAAATTAAATTAAGATTGTATGTTTGGTAATTGAACTTAGATTAATTTAAAATGACTGTACTATTTTTCAGATGAATATATATATATATATTATAAATATTTCTTTGTATAATGTATTGTGCCCGTGTGTGCTGCCCTTCCCTCAATGAACACAAGATGGCAGCATTGTGTTAGTTTTGAAGCAGGATAAAAAAAAAAACTTGTTTCTCTCTCTCTCTCTCTCTCTCTCTCTCTCTCTCTCTCTCTGTGTGTGTGTGTGTGTGTGTGTGTGTGTGTGTGTGTGTGTGTGTGTGTGTGTGTGTGTGTGTGTGTGTGTGTGTGTGTGTGTGTGTGTGTGTGTGTGTGTGTGTGTGTGTGTGTGGGGGCATGTTTTTGTGAAATATCAGGACACAAATGGACACCCAACACCCAACACCCAACCTTTTTTCAGTCATTTTATCATACGTTACGCTAGGGGTGTAACGGTACAGATTGCTCACGGTTCGGTTTGTATCACGGTTTAAGGTTCACCGTTTCGGTACGGTTCAGTATTTGTTATGTTCAGGGAAAAAAGGACTACTGTCAAATAAAAAAAAAGAAAATAATAAGAACAAATCATTTAAATACAAGCAGCAGCACAAATAAATACTATTGAGCAAAGATAATAATAAAATAAACTATGCTTTTCAGGTTTTTCAGGTACGTCTAACATTAGTTTTCAGGTACAGAAATTGATCAAATGTAAAATAACATTGCATATATGACTGTATAAATTAAAGATTAATCCTATTAAACTTACAAAAGTTATTCAATCAAGAGCAGTGAGTGATGCCCTTGTCTTTTGTTTGACATTAAACAGACAGCAGTAAAGGCTACTGCCCCTTTAAGACCTCGGATATGCGTCGTCTTTTCTGGACTGTATAAAGCTTACTTAAGGCATATACAGACTATGTCTGCTAGAATACTCATCAATATGTTGACATACTTTTTGCGTGAGTTTGTCCGTTCAAGAGCAAGACTTGAAAGAGAACTCAATATTTGCGCGCTGAGAGACGTGTGCGCGCTCTTGGATGAGTGCACGGAAAATTTTCTCACAGTGCGCGCGACTTCTCATTCGCGTCTTCTGGCACTAAACCAGATAGTTGCGTGTTCTGAGTTAACACAATCAGAACTTAAAAATACGGGATATTTTACGGGAAAATACTAAAACGGGAAGACAGCGGGAAAAGAGCTAAAATACGTGAGAAACCCGGAAAAAACGGGAGGGTTGACAGCTATGGTGTGTGTGTGTGTGTGTGTGTGCGATATGTAGGCTTAGGGGTAGTGTAGGGGGATAGAATGTACAGTTTGTACAGTATACAAACCATTAAGTCTATGGAATGCCATCTGCCTGTCTTTCCCCTTCCCCCTGTCTATCTGTGTGTGTGTGTGGGGGGGGGGGGGGGGGGGTCTCTCTCTCACCCTGTGAGTTTGTGTGTGTGCCTTTCTCTCAGTCCTTCCCCTCCCCCTCACTCTCACTGTATCATTGTGTGTGTGTGTGTGTGTGTGTGTGTGTGTGTGTGTGTGTGTGTGTGTGTGTGTGTGTGTGTGTGTGACTTTCTCTCTTGATCATAATTTAACCCTTTCATATAGGCTATCACAAATAACTATCACTTGAAATAAAAACGTCATGTGATGTGTTTGCCAAGATCACGTATGATGCACATGTCTTTAAATTAATTATTTACTGATATAATATAAATGTATTCAAACATAAATTTCACATGATTTTATAAAAGTGGCTATTTATAATAAACTTCCATAAAATGTAGACACGCATCTTACTCTTACCTGACACTGATATTAAAATCATCTTTGCAGTTTCTGTGATTTGGCTCCATTTATACATTTTTTATTAAAAAAATTGTATTGGACCACCCATATTGAAATGAAAGCATGTTTTATGGTGCATAAGATTGGTGCACAAACGGTAGCTAAGGTAGCTCAAAAACACATGAAGAGAAGTGTTAGAATAAAACAACATCAGCATTCGAATGGTATTCTGAACTCATTCCAATTTGACCTTTGACATAATCTGACATGAAATTCATATAAATTTAATTGATCTCATAGATGTGGCTGTTGTGGTTTGTGGTCATAGCAGCACCAACTGCTGCAGTTAATGTGGTGAATTCAGATGACTTTGACATAGTCCTTTTATGTTTTCCCATTTTAAATGCCTATTGCCTGCCGTGCACAGTTAAACTGATGCCACCGGGGTGGCGGTGCCACCGGCTTGGGCCCGTCATCGCTGCTCGCAGCTTTAATTCTTTGTTTTTTTTTGTTTGTTTTTTTTCAACTTCTCGGGTACTTTTGGGGCACTTAACATGCTCGAAAACTCTTGAAACTTCGCACGGGCGTCAGAATGCGCGGCCATCAGAGCCGGGCTGAAGCTGGTACCCGGGCGTGGCAGGGGGGCTCGACAGCGCCCCCTAAAGTGGTGTCTGAAAACTTGGTCTATATATCAAACACACTTGCACGTACATGTATGAAACTCGGTACACATATAGACCTCATCGGGCCAAACAACTTTCGTGCTCTAAGTTACGTGTCAGCCCAACAGGAAGTGAGCTAATATGGGTTGTTCTGAAAACACATGCTCTGGAATTTAATATACTCCTCCGAGGCCATTGTTTCAATCAGTGCCAAACTCGGTCAGCATGAAGTCAAGACACAGAGAATGCTAAATTGCGAACGGATTTTTGATATCTTAAACGGTTTGGCCGTGGCGAAGCAACGAATTTATGGCGAGAAAAGGTAAACAGGAAGTGTGTAATAACTTGTGCAAACATTGACTGATTTGGATGAAACTTCAGCTGTTTGTTCGTTGTAAGAGGCCGATCACATGGATATGACATTTGTGAGTCAAAGTTATAGCGCCACCAACTGGCAGCAGGAAGTGTGTCACTTTCAAAAATGCTTTGAATCACCATCTTATTTTCACCAGATTGACTTCAAACTTCATCAGTATAATGTGAAAACATGACAGATAGAGACATATGAATGAATTCCTGATATTTCAAATAATGCTGCCATGGCAACATGTCAAAGTTTAATAATGTTTTTGGCTGTTTGTGTGCCCTCCCCTCTATCACCAAAAGGTGGCAGTGTTGTATTATTTTTGAAACTCCCTTTCTCTCTCTCTCTCTCTCAGTGCTTGTTTTTGTGATTTATGAGGACACAAATGTGTATGATGACATACACTGGTATTACAACGTAGTGGTTAATGTGGACATGAACTATGACACTATATCACTACTAATACAGGACTAATTTTCTAAATGACATTTGAGTTCCAATTCTTATCATCTGACAGCCGTGATTTCATGTACTCATTCAGACAGAACTCTTTTTTAAAACAGAGTGTGAGTGTGTTTTCTATACATGTGCTTTACAGAAGGTCATGTGCTGTGTTTGCAAAGATCACTTTTGACACATTTGTCTTTAAATTCATTATTTACTGACATAGTTCAAATTTATTTTAAAACAAAATTCACATTATTTTCTACAAGTGTCTCTTTATAAGTGTCTTTTTTCACAGAAAGTTTTTGTTTGAATGTGAATATTTGTATAATTCAGGGTCTGAGTTTTTATGTTCTCCTCGTAGGCGATTTATTCAATCTCCACCAAACTCGGTCAACGTGAAACGGAAGCTTAACGCATTAAAAATATTTAACGCAAATTACGCAGCGTCCGTTATTATATCCATTTTTGCTTAGCGTTACATGATCACGCTCCTATTCATGTAAATTCTTCCAAGCGCGACAAGACACAAGAGAGCGCGCTGTATGCCAGTGTCCTGCCTGTGTGTGTGTGTGTGTGTGTGTGTCAGTGTCCTGTCTGTGTGTGTGTGTGTGTGTGTGTGTGTGTGTGTGTGTGTGTGTGTGTGTCAGTGTCCTGTCTGTGTGGATGCGTCTCATGTCCGCTATCAAGGGACACTGACACACACACACACACACACACACACACACACCAGGCCCGTCGCGACAAGGCAGGCAAACCAAGCAATTGCTTGGGGCCCCGAGCTGGCCTGGGGCCCCAAGACAGCGACAGGTTAAGAATAAAATGAAACGACAAACTGTGTGAGCGCCCCATTGATAGTCAATGCAGTAAAGTGCAATGACGCTGTTATCGGGATCCCCCTTAAAAGGCCCCCTCTCAGTAGTCGCTGACAGCAGCCAGCCAACCACGCGATTTCTGCTGCGGCAAAATACAAAACATCCTCGGATTTGAAGCGGAATTTTATGCTTCAGGAAGCCAGAAAAGAAAATAGAGAAAGGAAGAGGAGGATAAGAAAAAAAACAAGATAGTGGTATGTGATAAATTACACTGGATAAAATAGCTCTACTTGTCTTGTACAAAAATGGTGTAAGTTTGCAGCAGGTAGGCTAGCAAAAATATGTTTATGTTAGCTATCGTTACCTGCCTGACGGCAAATGCTGCTTGTAACGAACAGTTAGAGCAACTTTTTTTTTCGAACAGACGAAATTACATGAGATTGCTATAGCTTTGTAATATGTTTTGATGAAAGTGGCATAGCATGCTATACTAACTATTATTATAAACATTATTTAACCAGAAAGAGGCAGAGGAACATTATTTTTTTCATAGCTTATCTTAGTGTGCTAGTGTCGGGATATATACGGTAGTGACAGTTTGCAAATATGACATTATTTTTATAAGTTACCAATGGATCTTGAACAATTACTTTATTCTGTGGCAATTTTTACACTGTTACATTTTGAAGTACAGTATCAGGACAACCCACATGTTTTACTGGTACTGTTTATTAACTATTTATCAAGGTATTATAGTCATCTGTTGCAACTTTATAATAACCATCTAGATAATGTTTATAGACAGTTTACAAACCAACTAGTAACTCTTAAGTATTCCCAAAGTGTTAGGAATATCTGGTCCGTCTATCTATGTAATGTTTATAGATGTTTTAAAAATGGTTAAAGGTTTACAATTTTTTTTTTAATGATACAGTGGTGTTTTTTGCAAATGTTTTCACATTTTATGGACAGTATATGCAACAACAGTATTTGCACTGTCTCTATGTCCATTTTGCTTGGGGCCCCCAAATTTCTTCAAACGGCCCTGTGTGTGTGTGTGTGTGTGTGTGTGTGTGTGTGTGTGTGTGTGTGTGTGTGTGATATGTAGGTTTAGGGGTAGTGTAGGGGGATAGAATGTACAGTTTGTACAGTATAAAAACGGGGTGTAACGATTCATCTACTACATCGATGTATCGATTTATTTTCCTATGATCTAACTACATCGATCTGTGCTCGGCAAGTTGGCCTTCCGGACGACATATATCGATCTAACATCGTTTTAAAAGGTAATCAATCGATTGTATCGATCATAGGAAATAACGCATTGGATTTAAGCACGTCAGACTTTATATGGATGTTTTTTCTTAGCACTTTTAATGATAAAGGCGTTAAACGTTACTCGATTCAGTCTGCCTATCTGTGACATCATCGCAACGCACCAGCAGCAGCGCTCATTGAAATGAATGGGATCGTGTCGCTTTGTCGCTGCGTGTTGCTGGCGGTGTGAACGGGGCTTGAGAAAACAAAACATAGCATGGCGCATGGCAGAGGAGAAGCCAACGAGCGAGAAATTATCAAGCCACCAGGAGAAAGCGCTACCTGTACTTTCAACCCTTGCTTGTTACCTGTGCATTCCTGGCACCAGTGTGCCAGCAGAGCGAGTTTTTAGTACTGCTGGAGACATAGTGAACGCACAGAGAAGTGTTCTGCGGTCAGATCATGTTGATATTTTTGAAAAAGAAATCTGTAGAGTCATTGAAGAGTAGTTGGTTACATTTTATCTTTTGTTAAATATTGTTTGTTTATTAAACTGAGAGTAGTAGCAGGCCAGTTTATTCAATCTGAAGAAATGTTGGTTGCACTTTATTTTTGATATTAATATTGTATTTGTATTATTTTAATGTTGAAAAACAACAGCAAAAGTAGCAGGTAAACTTACTATTAATTAAACCTGAAGAGAAGTTAGTTGCACTTTATTTTTGATATTAATATTGTAATATTTTTATGTTGGAAAACAAAAGCAGAAGTAGCAGGTTAACCTACTGTTGAAATGTTGGTTGCACTTACTGTGCTTTTATTGAATATGTATTGAATATTGAAAATGAGAGCAGAAAAGGTTAACTTCCTGTTAATTCATCCTAAACTGTTGGTTGCACTTCATTCAAATAAAATTTTAATGCATTTGCCATTAATTGTTGTTTACTTGTTTGTTTATATCCATAATTAATTGATATACCGGATTCCCTTACAAGAAACAACAGGAATCTTGGAAATTTCACCTGCACTGACCAGTATCCAGATATTTATTTCAGTCACACAATTTTTGGCTAAAAAGTTACTGAATCGATTTCAAGTCACTGAATCGTTTCGGATCGTATCGTTCTAAATTAACCAATATCGTTCTTGAATCGTATCGACAACCTCAAATCGTGATACGAATCGTATCGTTGTTAAAACGAATCGTTACACCCCTAATAAAAACCATTAAGTCTATGGAATGCCCTCTGCCTGTCTTTCCCCTTCCCCCTCACTCTCACCCTGTGAGTTTGTGTGTGCCTTTCTCTCAGGCCTTCCCCTCCCCCTCTCCCTCACTCTCACTCTATCACTGTGTGTGTGTGTGTGTGTGTGTGTGTGTGTGTGTGTGTGTGTGTGTGTGTGTGTGTGTGTGTGTGTGTGTGTGTGTGTGTGTGTGTGTGTGTGTGTGTGTGTGTGTGTGTGTGTGTGTGTGTGTGTGTGTGTGTGTGTGACTTTCTCTCTTGATGATGATAATTTAACCCTTTTTATATAGGCTATCACAAATAACTTTCACTTGAAATAAAAACGTCATGTGATGTGTTTGCCAAGATCACGGATGATGCATATGTCTTTAAATTAATTATTTACTGATATAATATAAATGTATTAAAACATAAATTTCACATGATTTTATAAAAGTGGCTATTTATAATAAACTTCCATAAAATGTAGACACGCATCTTACTCTTACCTAACACTGATATTAAAATCGTCTTTGCTGTTTCTGTGATTTGGTTCCATTTATTAATTTTGTCATTTATTTTTTATATTGGACCACACATATTGATTTCAAATATATTCAAAATAATTTTTTCAGAGTGAAATAAAAAAAACTTTCTCCCACCATTTAGATTTTATTTCTTTTTGTTGTTAAAATCTTGTGAATCTTGTTCAATGTGCAGATTGCCTCTCTCTCAGTCCTTCCCCTCCCCCCTCACTCTCAGGCTCACCCTGTGTGTGTGTTTGAGTGTGTGCGCGCACGTGTGTGTGTGGGGGGGAGGGGGGTGTCTCTCTCACCCTGTGAGTTTGTGTGTGTGCCTTTCTATCTGGGAATGATAATTTAACCCTTTCGTATCATAGACTATCACAAAAAACTATCACTTTAGTGTGAATTAGTAAAAAAGAACTACAAACACCTTGAATTAAATACTGGCCTTCTGGACTTACAAAATTTTGAGCAGGAAAAGATAACTTTTATCTATTTTATCCTATGACATTAAAATTAATCTAGATTTAAATTACATCATGGGTGTGGCTTGTGGTGATAGTGGCACCAGTTGCTGCAGTAAATGTGGCATATTCGAGCGATTCTAAAATATTCTCCTGTTTAAATGCATATTGCCTGCCGTGCACAGTTAAGCTGATGCCACCGGCGTGGCGGTGCCACCGGCTTGGGCCCGTCATCGCTGCTCGCAGCTTTAATTAGGGCTCAAGCCTGAAAGGGCGCAGAGCCCTATTGTTTTCCTTAGGATTATTATTATTATTAGGGCCCAAGCCCTGAAAGGGCGCAGAGCCCTATTGTTCTTCCTCAGATTATTCTTTGTTTTTGTTTTTTTTTGTTTTTTTTCGACTTCTCGGGTACTTTTGGGGCACTTAACATGCTCGAAAACTCTTGAAACTTCGCACAGGCGTCGGAATGCGCGGCCATCAGAGCCGGGCTGAAGCTGGTACCCGGGCGTGGCAGGGGGGCTCGACAGCGCCCCCTAAAGTGGGGTCTGAAAACTTGGTCCATATATCAAACACACTTGCACGTACATGAATGAAACTTGGTACACATTTAGATCTCATCGGGCCGAACAACTTTCATGCTCTAAGTTATGCGTCAGCCCTACAGGAAGTGAGCTATTATGGGTTGTTCGGAAAACGCATGCTCTGGAATTTAATATACTCCTCCGAGGCCATTGTTTCGATCATTGCCAAACTCGGTCAGCATTA
The DNA here is from genome assembly GCF_949357685.1 of Gobio gobio. Classification (NCBI taxonomy): domain Eukaryota; kingdom Metazoa; phylum Chordata; class Actinopteri; order Cypriniformes; family Gobionidae; genus Gobio; species Gobio gobio. The sequence continues at coordinate 20,177,229 of NC_137112.1, read as the reverse complement.
AGTGAACATATCCAGGATGCTAAATTGCGAGCGGATTTTTGATATCTCGAAAAGTCTGGCCGTGGCGATGCAACGAATTTATGGCGAGAAAAGGGAAACAGGAAGTGTGTTTTAACTTGTGCAAACATTGACTGGTTTGGATGAAACTTCAGCTGTGTGTTTGTTGTAAGAGGCCGATCACATGGATATGACTTTTGTGAGTCAAAGTTATAGCGCCACCAACTGGCAGCAGGAAGTGTGTCACTTTCAAAAATGCTTTGAATCACCATCTTATTTTCACCCCATTTACTTCAAACTTCATCAGTATAATGTGAAAACATGACAGATAGAGACGTATGAAATGGATTCCTGAAATTTCAAATACTGTTGCCATGGCAACGTGTCAAAGTTTAATAATCTTTTGGCTGTTTTGAGGCTCTTAGCATGCTTGAAATTGCTTGAAACTGCTTGAAACTCAACACACACATCAGAGATGTCAGTCAGTACACATTGGTAAAGCATCAGAAATGGGCGGGGATGAGGGCCTCTCTAGCGCCACCTTTTGACAAAAGTGGGGGGGTTAGTTTTATCTTCAGTCACCAAACTCGGTACATATATTGTTCTCTTCGAGCCGGACAACTTTCTAATTTACAGTCATTAGCTCCGACCAACAGGAAGTCAGATATTTTGGTTTTAAGGTGAATTTTTGGTTAAATCGGGGTCTGAGTTTTTACGTTCTTCTCGTAGGCGATTTATTCAATCTCCACCAAACTCGGTCAACATGAAACAAAGATACGGAAGATGCTAAAATGTGAACGGATTTTGGATATCTCAAACGGTGTTGCCATGGCGAGGGATTAAATAAGGACTGTTAGAATAATGATGAAATTGATTCTTTTATTCCCAATATATATCCAGGGATAAGGCCTAATATAAAGAGGTCTTACTCCCAATATGTAACCAAGAATAATGCCAAATGTAAAGAGGCCTATGTTAACCACACAAGTATGTTATGCATGGTTTTATGATGTTGAAACTATATAGAAAATATAGTGGAGGTTTTATAGAGAACCTTTATGTCAGACTTTATAAGAGTCTTACAGAAAATATAGTGGAGGTTTTATAGAGAACCTTTATCGTGGACTTTATAAGAGCCACAAGTAGAATAGAAATAGCAAAGTGAAGTAAAGAGTTGTTTATGTGGCCGAGAAACTTTTATAAGAAGTTTTTATTTTTACAACTTTTATGTATAAGCTGTTTATAAGGCCGAAAAGCCTAAAGAAGGTTTTTCTTATACAACTTTCATAAATGACTTTGTAAGCATGGGAAAACACAGAAACATAATGTTGTACAAATGTTTAGCTTTGGTTCAAGTGAATACATGACACAAGATTCTGTAAAAATGTTTTATTTGGTTTTATAGTAAAGACACGGAAGCAAAGACTTTCTGTAAAAATGTTTTATTTGGTTTTATAGTAAAGACACGGAAGCAAAGACTTTTTGTAAAAATGCTTTATTTGGTTTTATAGTAAAAGCTCAAGAGACATTGTTTGGTAAAAAGTATTTTATTAGGGTTGGTGTAAAAACCACACTAAGACATGTTTTGTAAAATATGTTTTATTGAAGAGATAAAGAAAGACAGTGAGCCATATGTATGAAGGTCATTTATTCAGGTAAAAAGAACAAGCAAATGAAATGTAACCTGTATAAGCATGCAAGCATGTAACAAAGTATTAAACGAAGAGATAGGTTTTACCCAGGATGATATCTTGCAGACGAGACGAAGGAGGAGATTAAGGATCCAAGCCAGAAGAAGAAGAATGAAAGAATACAGAGCATTATATACTAAAGTGTTGAAGGAATTGAGGGAGTTGACTGGTTGAATGGTTCAAAATCTGGGATTGGATGAACTGTACCTATGTGATTGAATATGTAATGAAGAGGTGTGATGATTAAAAAGTATATAAGGTCATGATCTCTGTATGACCATCAGAAGCTGAGAGCGACAGCTGCTTCTCCATTGCTTGATGATGCGAGCCTAACATCTGCTGGTGACTTTTGTGTATTGACGTTTTGAAACTTAAAACTTTTCTTTTTGTAACCTTTATTGATTGTATGTAAAACTTTTGTTAATGGAAAAATAAATCTACTTATAATTGATTTATAAAAGAAAACGTTTGCCACGTCTCTGCTTTCTAAACGAGTTGATCTGAACCAGACACGGAGGGGGTCTGTTCTTCTAGAGAGTAAGTATAAATTTATATTTATGATCTAGTTAAGGATTTGACCTGCTTTACCTAGCCTGAGAATATAAACTAAAACTAGGTAGAAGGTGTGTGGGATCTAGATAGATTGTACACCGAATAACATGGCGCCCAACTAGCGGGGCACGATTGCTTATTGATTTCTGGCCAAGATCAATAAACAAAGTGCTGACAAAAAGCGTGATTATTGTATAAGAAGTACAATAGAAATAGAGTCTAAAATAGGATTGAGGAAAAAATTCTAAAAAAGACTTAAAAAGTGAAAGAAAATATAATTCAGGAACGAATTATATATTAACCTGGGAAAGGTTAAACTAATAGTAGTGTTGAAGTCTCAAGAGTGAGATTTGAGTCTAAGAAGGAAGGAATCCTGTAGACGAAAAAATAATTCAGGGAAGAATTATTAATATAACCTAGGAAAAGGTTATTAAGTGCATGCACGACACTACTAGAATCTCTATTATATTATATTGGAGTACGGAAAGACGGTGAAAGCCCGATAAAAGAAGTACATTCCGATAGGGTATTAAAAGTTGGTTAATACGCCGATATAATAGAGATTAGCTAAATCTTAAGTGTAAAAAGATTTAGTGTAGACTGTGTGAACTGTTCAACGAAGTGCACATCGTTGAATGGGAATCATAGTGAAAAGCAGATCCATATTAGAGTGTAAGATTGAAAGTATACTCAGTAATAATATGGATAGAGAAAGCTTGATAAAGTAAAATCGACAATAAGAGCAAATTGCGATTTTTAGCTGTAACTTCCATCCAGAAAATTATTAAACAAAAGTATATGAAATCAATTAAGAAGTTTCTGAAGAAAATGTCTGAAGAACAAACAATTGATGAGAGAAGTGATGCTCCAGAGAGGGAAGGAGCAAAAAATATAGAAGTGGAAGAGATTATTGAAGGCAGCGACCGAAATGAACAAAGAAGGTTAGTCTCTGAAAATAGAACTCCGATCAACACAGCAGAAAAAAGAACTGATAGGAATGCAGATTCAAGTGCTGAGGAGAGTCAATATGAGGAAAATGAAGATGAGGAATTAAATTCCACAAGGATTAGCTCGGAATATGATGTTAGTGAAGAGGAACCAATACTTAGGAAAGAGACTAGGTTGAAACACAAAAAAGGTGTAAAAATGCCATTACAGAGAGTAACTAAACAAATACAGAATGATTGGCCAGAAGTGGAGTTTAGAGGAACCAAATATAGAAATCCCAGTGGGGAAAAAGGAGATAGGGAATTAGTGAGCAGATGGAATAAGAGAATAATACCTGAAAGAGATTTAACTTATGGTCAGATAAAAACTGCCGGCATGTCCCCGTCTGCGACGCAAATAGCCGAGCAGGAAGGTTGGTCAAAGTCAGGCAAACAGACGTTATTCCAGGAAGGATATGAGTATAATAGAAAAATAGTGAAAGAGTTGGATAATGTCATAAAAATACTGAAAAATCATAATAAAAAATTACAGAGAGATTTGGAAACAACGAGAGGTTTAAGAGAAATTGAGAATCTGAACAGGGCCTCTGAAGAGGTATGGGAGGAGGAGAGCGAAGAGGCCATAAATCAAGGAGAGTTAGAAAGACAGATAACCCCTAGAGAAAGGGAAACTCCAGTGAGGCAGCTGCAGTTCAGCACTCCAAGGACGACCGAGGGAGAGAGAAATGAAGAGCAGAATATACAAGCGAAATTGTTAGAACTAAAATTAACTGATGTTGTAAGGAATCAAATAGGATCTAGGAAACCCAGTGAAGATTACTGCAGTTATATAGATAGAATCATTAAATCAGCAACACAGGCTGGCTTGGGCTCTGAAGCATTAACAAGATTAGTGCACACTTGTACAGGGCATGCCATTACAGCACAGGCCTTAGAAAAGGTTAGAAACCTTACTGGAGTCGAAGATAAATACAAACAATGGCAAGATATGCTAGTGAATGCAAATAAAGAACAAGTGCCCTTACTTAGCGTATGGTTATCGATTGAGGAAGAAATTCCAATGTCAGACAAAGTAAGACTGCTACGAGATGTAGGACGTAAAGTACCAGGAGGACATAAACTAGTGACCATCTTAAATACCACAACTAAAAAACAAATAGAAGAGAGACTAGCTGAATATGATTTAAATACTCAGTTTATGAAAAGAAAGGAACCCCAAGGAACAAAGGTTCAAAAACAGCGAAAAGACAAAGTAATGAATAAACCGAGAGCCTCAGTGGAAAGCGCAAGACCATATAATACAAGATTCCAAGCCAGACAGGGTGATAGAGGTCAGTCTAGCAGGCCTAAATCTTGGAATACGAAGAAAACAGAATGGCAAAGAGATAGTAGTGCAAAGAAAACCTTTAAGGGTAATAAAAATAGTACTGCACCAAAATCAAGTTACGTTCCAGCAGGAGACTGGGAAAAATTAACACCAGCACAGAAAGATCAAGTGATACAGAAACGCAAGAGCACTGATTCAAATGTGAAAAGATTTGGGAGAAACAAATTGACTCAGAATGAAGAGATGCAAGAGATCACTGAGAGAAAAGAAAATACTAGTGACAGGAGTGGTGCAGAAAATCCCACACAATGAAATAGAATTGGCCTGTTGAAGGAGCATATCTGTGATGAGAGAGTTTTGGAGAGAGATGAGGATTTATTTGTAAATGTAAAAGGTGTAGAATTCCTTTTGGATACTGGAGCTCAGATATCCTCCACAACAGAGCCAATAGATTATACAGGAAAAGTACTAGTTCAAACATATAATGGAAAGGTGCAAGAAGAACAAATGGGAGAAAACTTTGGTGTAAAAATGATAAAAGGAAAAGAGAATTTACTTGCAGGAAGAGATCTAAAAAAAAAGTGCTGAGATTAAAGGAAGTAAATGTAGAACAAGAATTAGATCGCATAAAAAACAAGATGATTGGTAGTGTAGAATCGAAGGAAAAATTAATACAGGCGTTGAGAGAAACTCCATGTGGAAAATATAAAAACGATACTGGTTTGGTTGATCAGAAATACGCACATGAGATTTTAGGCGGAACACATAAACCACAAAGACAATATCCAATAAACAAATTGGGAAAAGATGAACTGGATCAAACAATAAAGGAATTGTTAGAACAGGAAGTTATTAAGGAAGTACCATCAGCAATCACAAATAGCCCTATACAATTAGTGCCTAAACCTGGAAATCAAGGATTTAGATTAGTAACAAATTTTAGGGCCCTGAATAAATTAACCCGTCCAGACCGTCGCTACCTGATCAATGCTAGAGATACAATTGAGAAATTAAGAGATGGAAAATTTCTAACGAAGTTGGATTTAATTAATGGATTTTGGGCAGTTCCAATAACGGAAAATAGTCAGGAAAAGACTGCGTTTACAGTAGGAAACAAACATTATTTATTCCAACGTTTACCACAAGGGTATGTCAATTCGTCGGTAGTATTTCAGGCGGTAATGATGGAGATATTAAAAGATTTACCTGTGGAGGTATACATCGATGACATCTTAATCATAAATGAGGAAGAGGAAGAACATGTAAATACTGTTAAAGAAGTGTTGAAAAGGATAGCAGACTCAGGATTAAAAATCAACATAAAGAAAAGCGAAGTTATGACGGACCTAGTTGAGTTTCTAGGATTTTGGGTGTCTGCTGGTAAGAGGCATCACACAGACTATGAAGGAAAAGATAGCCGAGATAAAGACACCAGACAGCGTCAAAAATGTACAACAAATGATGGGGCTAATGAATTATGTCAGAGACATCATTCCAAAATTTAGCCAAGTGGCAAAGCCAATTTATGCCACAATAAAAGGGAACAAATTGAAATGGACTGAGGATGCGGAAAATGCACTTAGTGCTTTAAAGGAAGCAATTTTGTGCTCAGGACAGCTGGAAGGCAGAGAGGATGACAAAGATCTAGAGATTGATCTAGACATAGACGAGGCAGGTTATCAATTAATAATGCGGAATGAAAAAAGCTGTATACCAATACGCATTATGACAGGAAACTGGGAGAGTCCAGAGAAGAAATTTCTACCAGTTGAAAAGAAATTAGCTGCAATCAGTAAAAGATATGCAGAGATAAAAGGTCTGGCTAGAGGAAAGCAAATAATGATTAATACAGATGAAATGATAATGGCTCATCTGAACAAAAATAAGATCAAAGATGCTAAGGCCCAAAATACCAGATGGCAGAGGTGGCAGAATGTTATACTAGATCCTAGCATAACTATAATTAACAAGGAACGCAAAAAGTGTCAAAAGAAAAAGATACCATTATTTAAAGGAATAATGGTATACACTGATGGTTCTAAGACTCTGGCAGACAGCGAGGCCCACTGGGCATATATAATTAAAAATAAAAAAGGTGACGAGGTGACAGACAAGGGATCTTGTCCTGGCACAGCACAGACAGCAGATTTGATGGCAGTGCTTAAGGCGCTAGAAAAATTGAAAGAAATGAATGCCAATCAAGTTATTATAGTTACCGACAGTAAATATGTAGAGACAAGTCTAAACGAAAACTTAGAAGTTTGGAAACAGAATGGTTTCTGTAAATATAACAAAAAGCCCATTGAGCATGAACAGATGTGGAAGGACATAGATGCTTTAGTGAGAGATTTAGACTTAGTCGTAATTCACCAGAAGGGGCACTCGAAGGAGAAGACAGAATTATCCCAAGGGAATGAAGCAGTTGACAAATTAGCTAGGCTAAGGAGAGTGGTCATAATCGAAGATAAGGGAACAGGTGCGATTCAAAAACTGCATGACTGTTTAAAACACCCTGGTGTAAACTTAATGGGAAAAATACTGTCAGATAATAACATGAATATTCCTAATTGGAGGAAGAAATATAGAGAGATCAAGTTGAAGTGTGAGAACTGCATGAGAAAGGGATATCACAGAACAATCAGGAAAGATTATTGCAGAATACTCCCAGACAAAGCAAATGTGGAGTGGGATTTGGACATAGCTGGTCCACTTAATCCGCGCACTAAAAAAGGAAATAGATTCTTTTTAATTGCGGTGGAGGCATATCTAAATAAAATATGGGCTAAGCCATTAAAAGACCCTAGTGCTAAGAACATAATTAAGGCACTTGATGAATTAATGTCTGCATGGAATAGACCAGAGTTCATCAGAGTAGATAATGGATCATACTTTGTATGAAATCAACTTGAAAACTGGCTAGCAGAAAAACATATCAAGTTGATCAAGTCCGTTCGTTATCATCCAGAGAGTAATGGATTGAGTGAAAGATCAATCGGCAGCTTGAAAAGCTTTTTTCGGGCAAACTATAACAATACGGAATGGGATGAACACATGGAAGAGGCTTTATACTTCGTTAATATGAATACAGGGAGTAGAGGGGCCAAAAAAGAAATCGAACAGCCTGAAGATAAGTGTCAGGTGGGAGATTTGGTGTGGATAAAGTTGACAAACAAACATCCAACTAAACCATTCAAAGATTTGATTACTAAAAGAGACAGAGTAATGAAAATCATAGATAAGCACACGGTCCAGTTAGAGCAGAACGGCGTGTGGAGCAAAAATAACCTGATTTTAATTAAATAATTGTAGACAGAAAAGATACTCCCTTAGACAGAAAGGGAGTGTGTAGTCAAGGCCGGAGAGCGGCAAATCACACGGGGCTGAATATAAATCTGTAGATGGTTTAAAGTAATAAATCACTTCAAGGTGGTTCAGAGGAAAAGACCGTGAGATTTAAAAATGCGAGTAATTAGTTTTCTGGATGGAATGTGAAGGTTATTAGAATCAAGAAAAATTAAGAGGATGTAACTAAACTATAGCCATATAACCAAAATGGTAAAAGAAAGCTATTAAAAGAGACTGTGACTGGCAGAAAAGCCAAATGAACGTGTAAACATTAAGAACAAAACAGGCAGTATGTGGAAAAAGTATGGCTTGCATCATCAAGCAATGTAAGTATGAACCTATTTGTTTCTATTTTGAAACTATTTGTTGAAACCTTGCATTTGCAATGAAGGGGAATGGGTATTGAAGGATTTTTAAGAAGGGGAAAATAAGCCCACTTGAAGTATTAAAAATCTCTTCAATACACAAGATTCGTAAGAAAGACTAGAATGGATAAAGTTATGAATCACTTGAGAATTAAAAGACCAAGGGAAGCTTGATATGTTACAGGAATGGAGTCCGAGAACCGAAGTGGGCCTTCGAGGTCAAGAGATCCTAGAGGAAGGCGAAGGTGGAATCGGACGTGTGTGCAGAGACCCGCTGCGGTGGGCGTGGTAATTATCAGTGCTATAGCCCTGATTACATTGTGGATTAGGATTAGATTGAGTGAAACAGGAATGGATAAAGATAAAGAAGTGGACATGGAATATATTGATCCAGATTATGAAATGGATACAACTTTTCTGATAAATGAAGGTCAGAGTGAAAAAGGAAGAGAAATAGAGCAGGTGAAGTCGCCTGATACGAGTGAAAAAAGGATGAGAAGGATAGAGGACAGGAATATCGCAATTGAATGTAAGGAAGAGTTCACAGATGCGAGGTATACAATGTATGAAACAATAGAAAAATTAAGTAATCCAGTTCCTGGGTTGAAATGGTATAGTGAAACTACAAGAATGGGTGAGATAGCATTGGGAAGAGACAGATTTGCAGAAAAAGAAAATAAGTTTTATCAAATAAGCATTAAAACGGACAAATTCTGGGAAGAGTGCAGTACTAGTGATGTGAGTGAATGCGCTAAGACTAAGTATAATTGGAAATTGCATAATATGTGGAGAAATAAAGTAATAGAGAAATTAATTGAACAATTTAATGGTAAGGAGTGTAAAGGACATGAGACGAGTTGGATCGGATGCGTATGCACACAACAGTGGAAGTGTGAGGCAGATGAAGATGGGACAGAAAATAAGGAGAATGACAGGGAGCATTGGTTGTTGTTTAGTAATGCAAATGGCATTGTAAGTCAAGGTGTGAAATTAATAACTATGCTGGAGCATTCTCAGAGATGGATCAATATAATAACGGAAGATGATACAGTAACAGATCAAATGATACTTCAATTTAGATTATTTGACATATTAGAAGACGTAGCCACAAGGGATGATGAGAAAGTAATCCCTGTGAAAATAGTGGATACAGAGGAAAGAAAAGGAGTGATTGTCAGTTATAACAATAACCGACTGGGAAAATATTATCCAATTCCGATTGTAAGAGTAAGAGTAAAAAACGATAAAGAAGTGATGTTGTGGAGAATTCCTAAAGAGATTAAGGAATATCATGGAAGAGCAGATATCCCAGAGCCAGCATATGTAATATCTTGGGGTGAGAAAGGAAGATTATCAAAAGAAGAGAAAATGTTTAAATTTAAGAAGTTCTGGTCAGTGGTGTGGAGTGGAGGTATCCACCAATGGCTGTATGCAGGATGGACATGTGATAATGTGCAGATAGACGGGAATTGGAAAAGAAATGAAATAAATCAAGGAATATGCAGGATAATTTCAGAACCAATTGCAACTGAAAAAGCGATTTATGCTGACACACTAGGGAACTTCAGTTCACAGGAAAATGGTAGGTGTATGCCACCATTTCCTTTTTATTTTATGGTAGCGAGAAAACAATTTTACAACAAACAACTAGAACATGTAGAGCCCAAAAGGATGACACTGAAGGATGGAATTCAAACCATGAATGAGAAGGTGAAGAAACGATTCCTGAAAATGGCAGGAATAGGAGAGAATACATTCGCCTCAATAAAATGGCTAATGAACAACTTTAAATTAATATTGACTATGACAACGGTAGTGTTTGTGCTAATCTTAATTGAGTGCACCGGATTAGGTAGAATGTTTTGATTATGTATGTTGGTAACATGGAGATTGTGCAAATATATTAGATGTTGTGACCAGACGAGGTCAAGGTCGAACAGTGTGGCTCCCCAGCCTGGGGACACTCCCCAGGGAAATGTAGGTGTGGCGAGACCTATAAGAAGCCTGAGCAGGGTGTAGAAAAATAGAGATAGCATAAAGGTTCAAAGGAACAGAAATCCCAAAAGATGGCTGATAGCAGAATGAGGAACTTGGGGGAACCAGACAGTACTTTGGACACACTCGATGATTTCGGGACAATGGTAAAATTACAATTTTATATTTTATATAGAGGATACTATAAAAGAAAAAAAAAAAAAAGGAAAGATATAGAAATTAAAAGGAAGGTTGGATTTTGTTTATAGGAGCTAAAGAGGAGCATCACAGGCCATATAATTACAAGACACCGAGATTGCTGGATAATAACTAAGGAAGATGAATGTATGAAATGCCATGAAATGTTGTGGACGGATAATGAGGTTCTTCTGTCAATGGGAAGCCTATGCAATGCATGTTTTACTAAAACCAACACAGTGATATGGTACAATGAACAAGATGTTATGGAGTACTGTTTTGATGTATTTGAGCTGGTAGAAATGATAAATGTGGAAATGATGGATAAATTGAAATATATGTTCATGGAGCTCCACCCAGTGGCGAAAGAAGTGTATAGCGATCGGTTAGCTCATAGACTCTGGAGGAAGGAAGACCAATTGTTTGTACATGTGTTACATGCAAAAGGAAGGGGCAGTGATTTGAGAGTGATTAAACACAATGGAATATTTTATCTTGTAGCTCAAAGAGATGAAGGACCTCCGATTGAGAGAGAGGCCGAAGGCCAATCCCCAATTGACCCCTCAGGACTCCGGGAGAGTGAGAGCGGCTCGGGGCAAGGTAGTGATACCGGAGGCTCTAATTCCGACATTCAGCTGGTGCCAAACCTGTATGAGTAATGGAAAGAGCCGCGCATTTATCTGTGAAGCTCCTGATGGGCAGTTAATTGGGGCATGTCCACATGAGATAACTAATGGTAGATGGATGCGAGTTAGATTTGGAGCATACTTAACAATAATTAAGCAGAGTACAAGAAATTGGCCTTCCACAACCCCAATTAACGGAAAAATAATAGGTAGTGAATCGATCAGACCAATAAATAAAAGGCCCTGGGTAGAGAAGTATATGAACATATCTCAAAGGAATGTTTATACTGAAACTGGACAGGTTTATGCTCAATTTACCAGATATGACAAGCGAAGGAAGTGTTATGTGAATTACCTTGATTTGGAAATAAAAGACTAAAATTTGCATGAGGGGCATGTTAGAATAATGATGAAATTGATTCTTTTATTCCCAATATATATCCAGGGATAAGGCCTAATATAAAGAGGTCTTACTCCCAATATGTAACCAAGAATAATGCCAAATGTAAAGAGGCCTATGTTAACCACACAAGTATGTTATGCATGGTTTTATGATGTTGAAACTATATAGAAAATATAGTGGAGGTTTTATAGAGAACCTTTATGTCAGACTTTATAAGAGTCTTACAGAAAATATAGTGGAGGTTTTATAGAGAACCTTTATCGTGGACTTTATAAGAGCCACAAGTAGAATAGAAATAGCAAAGTGAAGTAAAGAGTTGTTTATGTGGCCGAGAAACTTTTATAAGAAGTTTTTATTTTTACAACTTTTATGTATAAGCTGTTTATAAGGCCGAAAAGCCTAAAGAAGGTTTTTCTTATACAACTTTCATAAATGACTTTGTAAGCATGGGAAAACACAGAAACATAATGTTGTACAAATGTTTAGCTTTGGTTCAAGTGAATACATGACACAAGATTCTGTAAAAATGTTTTATTTGGTTTTATAGTAAAGACACGGAAGCAAAGACTTTCTGTAAAAATGTTTTATTTGGTTTTATAGTAAAGACACGGAAGCAAAGACTTTTTGTAAAAATGCTTTATTTGGTTTTATAGTAAAAGCTCAAGAGACATTGTTTGGTAAAAAGTATTTTATTAGGGTTGGTGTAAAAACCACACTAAGACATGTTTTGTAAAATATGTTTTATTGAAGAGATAAAGAAAGACAGTGAGCCATATGTATGAATGTCATTTATTCAGGTAAAAAGAACAAGCAAATGAAATGTAACCTGTATAAGCATGCAAGCATGTAACAAAGTATTAAACGAAGAGATAGGTTTTACCCAGGATGATATCTTGCAGACGAGACGAAGGAGGAGATTAAGGATCCAAGCCAGAAGAAGAAGAATGAAAGAATACAGAGCATTATATACTAAAGTGTTGAAGGAATTGAGGGAGTTGACTGGTTGAATGGTTCAAAATCTGGGATTGGATGAACTGTACCTATGTGATTGAATATGTAATGAAGAGGTGTGATGATTAAAAAGTATATAAGGTCATGATCTCTGTATGACCATCAGAAGCTGAGAGCGACAGCTGCTTCTCCATTGCTTGATGATGCGAGCCTAACATCTGCTGGTGACTTTTGTGTATTGACGTTTTGAAACTTAAAACTTTTCTTTTTGTAACCTTTATTGATTGTATGTAAAACTTTTGTTAATGGAAAAATAAATCTACTTATAATTGATTTATAAAAGAAAACGTTTGCCACGTCTCTGCTTTCTAAACGAGTTGATCTGAACCAGACACGGAGGGGGTCTGTTCTTCTAGAGAGTAAGTATAAATTTATATTTATGATCTAGTTAAGGATTTGACCTGCTTTACCTAGCCTGAGAATATAAACTAAAACTAGGTAGAAGGTGTGTGGGATCTAGATAGATTGTACACCGAATAACAGGACAAAAAAGGGGAACAGAAATTGTCTCATATCTTGTAAAATCATATTTTGATTTCAATTAAATTAAGATTGTATGTTTGGCAATTGAACTTAGATTAATTTTAAATGACTATACTATTTTTCAGATGAATATATATATATATTTTATAAATATTTATTTGTATAATGTATTGTGCCTGTGTGTGCCCTCCCCTCAATGAACACAAGATGGCAGCATTGTGTTAGTTTTGAAACAGGATAAAAAAAAAAAACATTCCATCTCTTCAGGGATTTGTGTGTGTGTGTGTGTGTGTGTGTGTGTGTGTGTGTGTGTGTGTGTGTGTGTGTGTGTGTGTGTGTGTGTGTGTGTGTGTGTGTGTGTGTGTGTGTGTGTGTGTGTGTGTGTGTGTGTGTGTGTGTGTGTGTGTGTGTGTGTGTGTGTGTGTGTGGGGACTGGTAATCCCTGATGTTGGGTGCTGCCCCTTTAAGGACGTTGTTCCGGTGAGCGCAAGTGATGTGATCGTGCAGGAAGAAGTGCAGGGAAAAACAAACTGAACTTAGAGAACTGAGTGAGAAAGCCATGTTGATCTCAAATGAAGATTTGAACATTTAATAATTCCAGCTAAAACTATTATCTTACATTATATTCCCAGCGTGGTGAGTAGTGTTATGTTGTTTAAGTGTTGTGATGGTTTGTGTATCACTATGAAGATCGCTATTTGCGATTAGCGCCTAAACGCCTATATGTTATATATTTGTTTTGTTTTAGACATTTACAGTTTGTATTGCCTGTAAAATATGTTGCATTTAGTTAAACAAAGTTTAATGCTTAGTACACAAAGCTGATGTTACAATGTTTTAGAAACGTATTTGGTGATGTGAACATTACTAGATAATAATTGTGAATTGTTTTGTGTTTGCAGTTTGACCACACACGCACACACATAAATGTGCACAAATACTCAACTAAAGTACCACCAAACTCGGTCAACATGAAACGGAATGACTATACTATACTTTTTTAAGACCTTCTCAAAATATTTAAAGACCTCATCGGCGATGAGAACTACTGTTGAGCAATAAAATAAAAATATATAATCATAAGCTATAACAAAAATATATATTAAATTAGGTGAGTGGATAGTTAAAAAAATTTGCAATTACAAAAAGTAATTCTTGAAAAAACATCTCTGGACTAATTTTATAAAATCTAAAAATGTTAATGAAAAGGTACAAATTACTTTGTGTTCTTATTAAATACATTTATAAAAAAAACAATTTATATTTAATTTATATATGAATGTAAATAATTATATGGGCCTACACAAATAATATAACATTTCAAGATTTATAGTTTATTGTAAACGTAATGTGCAGCTCTGTAAAGGGGCAACAAATATATGATAGATACGTGAGAACAAGATTTTTTTTAATCATCTTTAAGTGCACAAAACTATGAAAATATATGAAAGCGTGGCACAATGCGCTTATGCGCATCCCGGGTGCAGAATGATGCGCTTAAAGCAACATGGAGTCAGAGGGCGCAGTGCACCGCGAGTGCACATTAAAAAGTTCACGGCATAAAGAGACGATGAGCGTTGAGCGCACAAATCCTAGTCTACTATGTATATCGGTCGGTTTCTTCACAGTTTTAAATTCCGGTTATTGTGCGTGTGATGCCTTGTGTTGTCACCCGGGTGGCGAGCACAACATCGTTCAGAAACCGCTAGATAAACTCCAGGAAGATAAATTATTTTATCTGCATATCAAGTATTATAACGGGAATATATCATCTTGGAGTGAGCTTTACCGAGCAGCTGACTGACTGTAACCAAACACGACGCGCAGTTTGAATGCTGAACGGAGAATGATGGACAGCTACAGCGGAGGAAAGACATTCAGCTATGGAATGGCTTTAGATGACTTTGTACTAGCAAATCATAAAATACTAATAATGATTGCTGAAAGATCATGTGACAATATATATTTCTGATGATTATTTAATTACCACGACATGCCTAATCTGAGCAAGGGACTGCCTGTCTTGAGTTTTGTCGACAGACGGAGGTGGCACGAAATGTGACGGAGGCGGCCGCTATGCAGGAAAAACCATAGAAAAACCCTGCGGTCATTGTTTAAACTCATCCTACTCCAACCAGGAGTCCGCAAATTTACATTTCCCCATTTCGGAGTCTGTTTCGCAACGTGTGGAGGGCGACACATCACCTAACTGCGCATTTCGCAAAATACGTGACATCACCCATAGACGGTGTGCGCGCCCGAGCTGATCTCACTGACATATCACTATTCAGACAGGACTAGTTTTCTAAATTATATTTGAGTTACAATTCTCATCACCCAACATCTGTGATTTCAAATATATTCAAAATAATGTTTTCAGAGATTGAAGTAAAAAAAACTTTCTCCCACCATTTAGATTTTATTTCTTTTTGTTGTTAAAATCTTGTGAATCTTGTTCAATGTGCAGATTGCCTCTCTCTCAGTCCTTCCCCTCCCCCCTCACTCTCAGGCTCACCCTGGGTGTGTGTGTGTGTGTGTGGGGTCTCTCTCTCACCCTGTGAGTTTGTGTGTGTGCCTTTCTCTCTTGATGATGATAATTTACCCCTTTCATATCATAGACTATCACAAATAACTATCACTTGTGAATAAGTAAAAAAAGAACTATACAAATACCTTGAATTAAATACTGGCCTTCTGGACTTATAACATTTTGAGCAGGAAAAGATAACTTTTCACATATTTGAAAGAGATCTATTTCATCCCATGACATTAAAAATCATCTACATTTAAATGACATCATGGGTGTGGCTTGTGGTGATAGTGGCACCAGCTGCTGCGGTAAATGTGACATATTCGAGCGATTTAAAAAAATTATCCTGTTTAAATGCATATTGCCTGCCGTGCACAGTTATGCTGATGCCACCGGCGTGGCGGTGCCACCGGCTTGGGCCCGTCATCGCTGCTCGCAGCTTTAATTAGGGCCCAAGCCCTGAAAGGGCGCAGAGCCCTATTGTTCTTCCTCTGTTTCTTATTATTATTATTTTATCGACTTCTCGGGCACTTTTGGGGCCCTTACCATGCTCAAAAACTCTTGAAACTTTGCACACACATCGGAATGCGCGGCCATCAGAGCCGGGCTGAAGCTGGTACCCGGGCGTGGCAGGGGGGCTCGACAGCGCCCCCTAAAGTGGTGTCTGAAAACTTGGTCTATATATCAAACACACTTGCACGTACATGTATGAAACTCGGTACACATATAGACCTCATCGGGCCAAACAACTTTTGTGCTCTAAGTTACGTGTCAGCCCAACAGGAAGTGAGCTAATATGGGTTGTTCTGAAAACACATGCTCTGGAATTTAATATACTCCTCCGAGGCCATTGTTTCAATCAGTGCCAAACTCGGTCAGCATGAAGTCAAGACACAGAGGATGCTAAATTGCGAACGGATTTTTGATATCTTAAACGGTTTGGCCGTGGCGAAGCAACGAATTTATGGCGAGAAAAGGTAAACAGGAAGTGTGTAATAACTTGTGCAAACATTGACTGATTTGGATGAAACTTCAGCTGTGTGTTCGTTGTAAGAGGCCGATCACATGGATATGACTTTTGTGAGTCAAAGTTATAGCGCCACCAACTGGCAGCAGGAAGTGTGTCACTTTCAAAAATGCTTTGAATCACCATCTTATTTTCACACGATTGACTTCAAACTTCATCAGTATAATGTGAAAACATGACAGATAGAGACATATGAATGAATTCCTGATATTTCAAATAATGCTGCCATGGCAACATGTCAAAGTTTAATAATGTTTTTGGCTGTTTGTGTGCCCTCCCCTCTATCACCAAAAGGGGGCAGTGTTGTATTATTTTTGAAACTCCCTTTCTCTCTCTCTCTCTCTCTGTGCTTGCTTATGTGATTTATGAGGACACAAATGTGTATGATGACATGGGTTTTGGTATTACAACGTAGTGGTTAATGTGGACATGAACTATGACACTATATCACTACAGGACTCATTTTCTAAATGACATTTGAGTTCCAATTCTTTTCACCTGACAGCCGTGATTTCATGTACTCATTCAGACAGAACTCTTTTTTTAAAACAGAGTGTGAGTGTGTTTTCTATACATGTGCTTTACAGAAGGTCATGTGCTGTGTTTGCAAAGATCACTTTTGACACATTTGTCTTTAAATTCATTATTTACTGACATAGTTCAAATTTATTTTTAAAAAAAATTCACATTATTTTCTACAAGTGTCTGTTTATAAGTGTCTTTTTTTCACAGAAAATTTTTAGTTTGAACGTGAATATTTGTATAATTCAGGGTCTGAGTTTTTACGTTCTCCTCGTAGGTGATTTTATTCAATCTCCACCAAACTCGGTCAACGTGAAACGGAAGCTTAACGCATTAAAAATATTTAACGCAAATAACACAGCGTCCGTTTTTATATCCATTTTTGCTTAGCGTTACATGATCACGCTCCTATTCATGTACATGCTTCCAAGCGCGACAAGACACAAGAGAGCGCGCTGCATGCCAGTGTCCTGTCTGTGTGTGTGTTAGTGTCCTGTCTGTGTGTGTGTGTGTGTGTGTGTGTGTGTGTGTGTGTGTGTGTGTCCTGTCTGTGTGTGTGTGTGTGTATGTGTATGTGTGTGTGTCAGTGTCCTGTCTGTGTGGATGCGTCTCATGTCAGCTATTCAAGGGACACTGACACACACACACACACACTCGATGCATAGATAGACTCGCGTCAGTTTCCTGCTCACATCGAGTTCTCTTTTGCCTAGGGTTGCCAACTCTCACGCATTTGGCGTGACACTCACGCTTTCAGGCTCTGTCTCACGCTCTCACGCTGCCCAACTTAATCTCACGCCAAATTGCCAAACCTGCTTTTGATATTAAACAATGTCTAAGCTTTTACATTTTTTAAAGTTTTAATGCGAAATTCAAACAATAAATAGCGTTTTGGCGCTAATATGGCATAACAGTTAAAGCCAGAGTGTTGAAAAACCATTCGGAGTTGCGACATGCTCTATCATCTCCCGGCGGCGCGCGCAGTCGTGCTTCACAGAAATCTCAATACTTCTAGCGCTGTGTCAATACATTTGAATGGCTTGATACACAACAGCTCCACTTTACAGGGGTTTGCAGCAAGTTTTGGTAAACAGTACAGCATAGTGTGCATTGATTATTACATCAACCATACAGGATCGTTTTATAATGGAGAGTAATGCAACAATGTTAACATTAATGTTAATGTTTTTTATTGTACTTAGCCTTCAGGTATTCCATACTAATTGGTCATACTCATACTAATTGATGGTCAAATGTGACCATACACCTTAACTATTTTTCAATTAAATAAATGTTCTATATTTTAGTTCAATAATATTTATTGAATATTTTGAGGAGATCTTTTGGTACTAAATACTAGTTGTGCAATATTTATTGTCAATAATGACCACTTAAAATATTTTTCTTCTAATATTTGTATTATTTATATTACAATTAGTATAGTAATAAGGTTAAATTAGAGAATTATTTTTCAAAGAGGCAAATTAGAGTCATTTTGTGGAGTCAGCCTGTCATTAATGTTCATCAAAGAACAACGGGAACAGAGAAAATTGTAGCTTTAATGATGATTCATCTATATTTCATTTATTATTTATACAGTTAAGGAAGGTTTGATAACTATTACATTTCTGTATAACAGGGAAGGCCATGGGTAAATATAACATTTATTATTTTCATTTATTATTTATTTATTCCATTTATTATCATTTATTTATTATTACTATACTCTCCTTGAAGTTTACTTCCCGCTACTTTTTCCCTCTTCCTCCCAACCGCGCGGCTGCAACTGTCTTCTTCTTCTTCGATAGTAGCCTAAGCCAGTGTTTCCCAACCTTTTTTCAGTCATTTTATCATACGTTACGCTAGGGGTGTAACGGTACAGATTGCTCACGGTTCGGTTTGTATCACGGTTTAAGGTTCCCCGTTTCGGTACGGTTCAGTATTTGCTATGTTCAGGGAAAAAAGGACTACTGTCAAATAAAACAAAAGAAAATAATAAGAACAAATCATTTAAATACAAGCAGCAGCACAAATAAATACTATTGAGCAAAGATACTAATAAAATAAACTATGCTTTTCAGGTTTTTCAGGTACGTCTAACATTAGTTTTCAGGTACAGAAATTGATCAAATGTAAAATAACATTGCATATATGACTGTATAAATTAAAGATTAATCCTATTAAACTTACAAAAGTTATTCAATCAAGAGCAGTGAGTGATGCCCTTGTCTTTTGTTTGACATTAAACAGACAGCAGTAAAGGCTACTGCCCCTTTAAGACCTCGGATATGCGTCGTCTTTTCTGGACTGTATAAAGCTTACTTAAGCCATATACAGACTATGTCTGCTAGAATACTCATCAATATGTTGACATACTTTTTGCGTGAGTTTGTCCATTCAAGAGCAAGACTTGAAAGAGAACTCAATATTTGCGCGCTGAGAGACGTGTGCGCGCTCTCGGATGAGTGCACGGAAAATTTTCTCACAGTGCGCGCGACTTCTCATTCGCGTCTTCTGGCACTAAACCAGATAGTTGCGTGTTCTGAGTTAACACAATCAGAACGTAAAAATACGGGATATTTTACGGGAAAATACTAAAACGGGAAGACAGCGGGAAAAGAGCTAAAATACGTGAGAAACCCGGAAAAAACGGGAGGGTTGACAGCTATGGTGTGTGTGTGTGTGTGTGTGTGTGTGCGATATGTAGGCTTAGGGGTAGTGTAGGGGGATAGAATGTACAGTTTGTACAGTATACAAACCATTAAGTCTATGGAATGCCATCTGCCTGTCTTTCCCCTTCCCCCTCTCTATCTGTGTGTGTGTGTGGGGAGGGGGGGGGGGTCTCTCTCTCACCCTGTGAGTTTGTGTGTGTGCCTTTCTCTCAGTCCTTCCCCTCCCCCTCACTCTCACTCTATCATTGTGTGTGTGTGTGTGTGTGTGTGTGTGTGTGTGAGACTTTCTCTCTTGATCATAATTTAACCCTTTCATATAGGCTATCACAAATAACTATCACTTGAACAGGGTTTTTCCTGGGTCAAAACTGGTCTTCGGTGGTGGCTGACAGACATGGTCATCCATACACACACGCACACGCACGCACGCACGCACGCACAGTAAAAAAGTTCCCTACCCACGTGATCTGCAAGTGTAATACTGACAAAACATTTTAAATAAATTCAAAGAAAATTTGTAATTTTTGCTTATCTTATTTTGATACCTTGATGTTTGTTTTTGTTCCTCATTTTTACACTATTTACTGATAGTTGTTTTGGTATATAATCATATCAATATTAAAAAGTAGTATTAAAAAATGAACAAATAGCCTAATTTTCTGCTATATACAATTTCATAAAATTATCAGCTAGCTAACCACAACTTTGTTCTGGGTTCACTCCAGTCTAAACTAAATGATTTTAGGCTATTTATTTTACTACACATTGTCCAAATAAATAAGCTGAAAGACTGTGGATGATTAAAGCTAATTCTTACTATCCACTCTTGCTAAAGTGGGTAAGCACACTTGTGTTCTCATTTCAAGTGTTCTGAGTAAATGATTCAACTGATTCATGAGTTCAGTGTTGGACTGATCCGTTCTAACCAGTCGTTAAAATGATTCGGTTCAAAGGAGTCATAATGTGGCGAATCGGACATTGGCTGACGCGCTGTGTGTGAATCCCTTCTGTTAGAACATCGCGAAAGATTTGTCAACACACAGAAAACACTTCATAACCGGATAGGATTTGTTTCAAGTTTATTGAAAGTATGCTTTATGTCAGCTGGTCAGAGAATCAGTCAATGTTTTTTGAGCGCATTTCACACCCAGCGGTAATTAAAGGAAAACATCGTCTGATAGCGCCACGTGCAACATGGATTCGGTCTTCCGACCTTTTGATTTTGATTAACGTAATATGTGAAATATTAGAAAGCTAAGAATGCCTATTTTGAAGACAGAGAGCGTGCGAGCGGGGGAGGAGCTCTCTGGTCGTTCTCTCTGACACTCAGTTAACGCAAGGGCAGCGGTCATCTATTCTACATCACTCATAAATCACAATAACTCATCAAATAAGGCTTTGGCGGGACAACAATTTGTTTTGGCGGCCGCCAAAAAATTTTCAATGTAGGAAAAACCCTGTTGAAATAAAAACGTCATGTGATGTGTTTGCCAAGATCACGTATGATGCACATGTCTTTAAATTAATTATTTACTGATATAATATAAATGTATTAAAACATAAATTTCACATGATTTTATAAAAGTGGCTATTTATAATAAACTTCCATAAAATGTAGACACGCATCTTACTCTTACCTGACACTGATATTAAAATCATCTTTGCAGTTTCTGTGATTTGGCTCCATTTATACATTTTTTATTAAAAAAAAATTATTGGACCACCCATATTGAAATTAAAGCATGTTTTATGGTGCATAAGATTGGTGCACAAATGGTAGCTAAGGTAGCTCAAAAACACATGAAGAGAAGTGTTAGAATAAAACAACATCAGCATTCGAATGGTATTCTGAACTCATTCCAATTTGACCTTTGACATAATCTGACATGAAATTCATATAAATTTAATTGATCTCATAGATGTGGCTGTTGTGGTTTGTGGTCATAGCAGCACCAACTGCTGCAGTTAATGTGGTGAATTCAGATGACTTTGACATAGTCCTTTTATGTTTTCCCATTTTAAATGCCTATTGCCTGCTGTGCACAGTTAAACTGATGCCACCGGGGTGGCGGTGCCACCGGCTTGGGCCCGTCATCGCTGCTCGCAGCTTTAATTATTATTATTTTTCTTAACCACTTCTCGGGCACTTTTGGGGCCCTTACCATGCTCGAAAACTCTTGAAACTTTGCAGATACATCGGAATCTGCGGCCATCAGGGTTGGGCTGAAGCTGGTACCCGGGCGTGGCAGGGGGGCTCAACAGCGCCCCC